>NC_139517.1:94238793-94848793 GCF_947247035.1 Vipera ursinii
CGTAACAGAGTGAGCGCCTGTTACTCGTCCCAGCTTCTGCCAACCTAGCAGTTTGAAAGCACGTAAAAATGCAAGTACAAAAATAGGGACTACTATGGTGGGAAGGTAACAGCGTTCCGTGTGCCTTTGGCGTCTAGTCATACCGGCCACATGACCACGGAGACATCCTCGGACAAGCGCTGGCTCTTCAGCTTTGAAACGGAGATGAGCACTGGCCCCTAGAGTTGGAAATGACTAGCACACATGTGCGGGGGAACCTTTACCTTTACCTTAATGTCTAAACATCATTGAGAATTTTAGAAATTGGAGAAGACTAAATTGTAATTTGTGAACACAATAGTAAAATTTGTTGTATGGACAAAATAAAACAAAGTACTACAAATTACATTTATGAAACAAGTTACATTATAGAATAATACCTACATGATAGGATTAAACATAATTCCATCATCACCAAATGAAATTCTGGAAGATAGAAGTAGTAGTAGTAGTATTGCCACTACTAGAGTTTTCTTCATTTCATGAGCAGCCTGATCTCCTGTATTAAAATTAATCAGAAATCTTCACATTGAAAAATGTCTCTGTAAATCTCCTGAGCTGGAAATAAAAGACTAATTCAAGTGACTGTTAACAAGGCTCACATATTCCACTACAAATTTTTCAGCTTTATTTTGGCCTAGCAAGTTGTATCAGCCCAGCTGTTAGGGTTTGTTGATCATGGTTGTGAGCTTGACATTGCACATGAATGCATCTTCTGTGACTAATGGAACCAGCACTTTGCATTTTCATATTTTTGAGCAGCTAACTTATATCTGTATTGGTATGTAAGAAAGACCTCAGGAGATAAGATGAAAAAATGCTGCCTAGGAAATGGTAAAATAAGCTGCATAGCCAGCAGCTGCATAATGGGCAGAGAAAGAGAAGAGTCTCTTTTATCTGCTTTACAGGCTGTTAAGGAGACAGTGGGATATTTATACTTTTAAAGTTGAAACATTCTGTTAATGTAGCCTTACAATATAGTAGAATCAATTCATATGAGCATTTTTCCTGCCTGGTTTATTTACTACCTTATTTTTATACAGCCTTTATTTTGGAACAAGTTGAGGGACTATATTATATTCCTGCCTTCTATGATCCCCACAACAATTCTGTAAAGTGGGTAGGACTGAGAGGGTGATTTCATGTCTGAAGGAAAACTAGATGGTTTTTATGTCAACATCTTGACCACTGTACCACTTGTGTTCAGCAATAAATGCTAAACATTTAGATTGCATATTTATAATTCTATAATATTAGTAGTAAGGATTGAAAGAGCTTAAATGTTTTTTTAAAAAAATACTAATGCATTGTTTATTTACTATATATTATTTGTGGAAAACATTATTTTAATACTAATAATAAACCACTATTTAAATTAAGATGTTATCTTAAGAAATGATATAATGCCCATATTCATATGGAATAATTTGTATTCTAATACCCTTATGTATGCATGAACATACTCCAGTTGCATTTATGATCCTCAACTGCATGATTTCATGTAATATATGTAAAAATACTAAATATGTTTGGCTGATATTAGATGAGCATTAAGCAATTTTATACTATATTGTGGATATTCATGCACATAGTCTTTGAGGTTGAGTAGATCATTAATCATCTCTTACATCATTTCATACATACTTGAGGTAAATAAAAATGCTTATAAACTGACACCTTGAATATCCCCTTAGGTGCTCTTTGCTTCATGAAGTTAAAGCTTACCATTTATGTTAGAGTTAATAGATCAATTAGAGTAGTTTGGTGCAGAAATTCTATTTTCAAGTAATTCTTCTGAAAATGTTATAGCTTCCTTCTGAATAGTGCAGTAGGGATGTAATCAATACTAAGTAGGTCATGCAAATTGTTAAAAGCAAAAAAATAATATGGTGAATGTTCGATAATTCTGTGAGTTCTTCATAGGAAAGTGTTCAATTTTGTATTTTCATGTGAGCCAAGCACTCATCATAAGATGCCAATTGGAAAGACAAGACCGTGGTCAAACTTTTCAAGGAAAGGGAAAGAAAAATAAAAAGATTCTAAATATCAATATTAGAATATTAAAATGTGATAATAGTGGTTAACTAAATAAATGATAAAGTTAATAATTTTGTACAAATGGTAGAAGCAAAAAGTAGTTTTCTTATTTACAGAATGGAAATAATCTTATTAGGCTATCTTATAGGGCTGCTGTTGCTTGATTTCTAAAATGATCTGTGAAGTGCTTTGATTACTGATTCAAAATAAAACCAGTATTATTAACAGGATAATAATAGGTTCTGCAACATACATTTGACTGGAGTATAAATTTTACAATCTTTAATCAAAAATACTGAAATAGCATATATAGCTTGAAAAATATGTCTCTGCCAACTTTACTTTAAAGGGCCAAGAATCATTATAAATTTATAGTACTTCAGCCAAATCTCATCTTAAATTCATACACAAAGCAATACTGATGCATTTTAATAGATAAAATATTCTCCGAACTTCAACTGTCCTGATTTTCTGCAATGGTGCAAATGAAGAGTTGGCGATTTGTAGAGATAAAGGCTGTAATCAACTCAGTTTTAGATGAGATCTAACAAAGAGTTGAGATAGAGTTAACAAAGAAGTAGTTGGCATGATAATTTTAAAAAAATAAATAAATAAAACTGATGTTAATTGTGTAAAAAATGTTTAGGATAATTGTATGCTTTGTTCCAGAGTTTGAGATCTTGGAGAACAACACAAAGACATTTAGTCCAAGCTTGCTGATTGGAAAATAATAATAGAATATTTATTTATATTTATTTATATTCCGCCTTTACTGAAGGCAAAGAACATCTTTAATGCAATAGATAAAAGTAGCAGTAGAGAAACCTTGGTATATTCCTCAGAGCTATTCTGTGGGCTATCCTTATAGACTCCCAACTAATGTCTTAATTCTATAGTAAAATTACTTACCGGTAATTCTAATCTCATAGATTAAAAATGTATGATTTGATATTCATCCTGTCTTGAAATATATGGTTTGTTGAGTAAAATATCCATCTTGAAATATATGGTTCATTGTGTGTGTGATTTTGAAAAAAAAATGCTATTAAAAAGTATTTCCTCTTGCTTTTTTCAAAGATCACTTTCTTGAATCACATTTTCTTGTTTCTGAATTAACTTGAACAGATGCCAAGACATGCAAAATAAGTATCCCTTGTGGTACTTTAGTTGATAACATTTTTCATGAATTGCTGCTTTTTGTATTGTGTAATATAGTGAATCTAGCTGAAAGATCTGTTTCATGGCCATCTTCTTGAAGCTTGATTAGTGCTGAACTTGCAAACATAAGGATAAATGTAGATGTATCTGATTCTGAGTTTCATGTTTCCATTTGCACATTCATTGAAAAATTATTTTGATTTGATTCAAACTTTACAGCAAAAATGCAACAAAATCATTTAATTTTGGAATCTATTGATGAAAGCTATAGTTGGAAATTCTTTGTTTTGTTAGTGACTTTTATTTTGTCCAGGTTGTTCCACCAAAGCTCAGCCTTTTGAGAGGTACCATTTGTATTTCCTGCTTGAGCAGGGGATTGGACTAGATCAGACATGTCAAACACAAGGCCCGGGGGCCGGATCCGGCCCGCGAAGCGGTTTCATGCGGCCCACGAAGCCATCCTGGAAAGAGTGAGGGAACGGCCCCCACTGCCTTGGCCCTGGCCCAGAGACCCTCCTTCTGCCAGAGACCCTCAGATCTGTCCCACTCCTGCCCAGGCCCCCATAGGCAGCCTTGATGCCAACGATGTAGAGCTGGCCATGCCCACCCAGTAGGCCATACGCATTCTGGCCACGCCCACCCAGTAGGCCATGCCCACTCAGGCCACACCCACCCGGCCCCCTGAGGGCAACCGCAATGCTAGTGCGGCCCTCAATGAAATTGAGTTTGACACCCCTGGACTAGATGAACTCTAAGGTCCCTTCCAACTTTATTATTATTATTATAATAAAACTTTTATTCATAAAACATGAAACTCAGTCAACTGAACACTCAAATTGACTGGCACTAATGGTTGACACGGGTTGCTGCCAGCATCCTAGGTATCAACCAGGTATCTCCTTAAAATGTAAGATGTTCCAAGTAGCGCAGTTTTTTGTAGCTTTGCTGGAGTTATTGCAGGAAGCTGCAATTTCTTGATGTGTTTTGCAAAGTTTTTGGACATAGTTCCCAGTGCCCCGATGACAATGGGTATCACTGTTACATGTTTCATCCATAATTGTGCAGTTTCGATGGCCAGGTCACGGTATTTCATAATTTTTTCCAGTTCTTTTTCTTCGACTCTGGCATCTCCTGGTACAGTGATATCAATCAACTGTATGCTTCGGTTCTCTACAACTGTGATATCTGACATGTTGTGTTCCAAATGGCAATCTGTCTGTATTCGGAAGGCCCACAGGATCTTCATCCTCTCATTCTCGATAACTTTTTCCACCCTATGTTCCCACAACTTTTCAGACACAGGCAAGTTGTATTTTTTACACAATGCCCAGTGGATTAGTTTAGCAACTTGGTCATGTAAAGCTTTGTGATCTGTTTGTGCGATTTTGCTGCACTCACATATTAAATGTGAAACAGTTCCAACCAATGTCAGCAATTTGGATTGTCAGTAGATTTTTGTATCTTCACTTTCATGGCATTAGTTTGTAGTGCTTGTTCTTGAGCAGCCAGTATTAAGCCTTCCATTTCTTTCTTGATGGTTCCCATCTTAAGCCATGCCCATGTCAAGTTGTTATCACATTTTCCTTCAATGTTTTTCAAATGTTGTCCATGCAAGCTTTGGTTTTCCATCTATTTAATCTATCATCCAGCCATTTTTCCTTATATTCTGCCTTTGTTTCTGTTATTTTGATAATGCTCTCTGTTTTCACAGCCTGCAGCCATTTTTCTGTACTTTGATTCACATAGTCATTCAAACTTTGTTTTTCTTCTTCTACAGTTTGGTGGATTTGCAGTAGCCTTCTCACCCCTATTCTTCTTGGCAGGTACAATCTGTCGATGTCACTTCGTGGATGTAGAGCATGGTGCATGTTCAAACGTTTACGTGTTTTCCGGTCTAGATGTTCCAGTTCGGCCAATGTCCAGTTGATAATTCCAGCTGGGTAGCCTATCACTGGGACTGCCCATGTATTAATGGCTTTAATTATATTTCCACCATTCAGCTTTGATTTTAGTATTTTGCGGAGTCTTCTGATGTATTCCTTTTGTGTTGACTCTTTGACTTTTCCATTCAAGATGTTATCTGCTTCCAATATGCCTAGGTATTTGTAACCGTCATCCTTTGCTATTGCTTTCATAATACTTCCATTTCCCAGTTCTATTCCTTCTATTTTTCCCATTTTTCCTTGTTACATGGATAATATAGCACATTTTCCAAGTCCAAAGTCCATTCTGATGTCGCTGCTAAAAAGTTGAACTGCGTTGAGTGTTGATTCAAGTTCAGTGTAGCTTTTCGCATACAGTTTTAAGTCATCCATGTATAGTAGATGGTTTATCTTGCCATGCTGGCTTGAGATGTGGAATCCCAGTTTTGTGTTTCGTAATATTATTGTCAATGGAATTAATGCGATATTGAACAGTAGTGGTGAAAGTGAGTCCCATTGGAAGATTCCTTGTCTGATGTTGATTTCACCAATGTTCTCCCCATTTGCTGTTAGAACTGTTTTCCATTTTTGCACATTTGCTTTAAAAAATGTACAGATATTTTTGCTAATTCCAAAGTTTTCCAAACACGCATTAATCCAACTGTGGGGTAATGAGTCAAATGCTTTCTTGTAATCAATCCACGCCATATTTAAATTTGTTTTTCATCGTTTTGCATTTTTAAGTACCATTTTGTCAATGAGCAGCTGATCCTTTGTTCCTCTTGATTTTTTATAATTTCCTTTTTGTTCTGCTGGATACAAATTGTTTTCCATCAGATGATTGAATACTGAATTTGCCAGTATTCTTGTAAAAAGTTTGAATGTTGTTGGCAGACAAGTAATTGGGCGGTAGTTGCTTGGTTCTGTGCTCTTTTCAGGGTCTTTTATTATCAAGTTTGTTCGACCAGCTGTTAACCATTCTTCACTTGTGGCATTTTGAAGCATTTCATCAAACTGAGTGGCCATGCGGTTATGGAGGCTGGTGAGGTGTTTCAACCAGTATCCATGCAGCTCGTCCAGGCCAGGTGCACTCCAGTTCTTGACTTTCTTTACTTGTTTTGCAGCCATATCAATGGTTATTACAATATTCTCCATTTTGTTTTGTGTTGCATGTTTTTGGATATCTTTGATCCAGGAGGCAGTTTTATTATGTTCCCCTGGGCTTTCCCACAGTTCTTTCCAAAAGTTTAAGTTTTTTTCTTTTCATGGTAGAACAGTAGTTTGGACTTTATTTTCATCAAGTGACTGATAGAAGAGGCACTGATTTCTTCTGAACTGGACGTTTTCCTTCATATCTTTCAATTTTCTTTGCTGTTGCTATTACACACTGTTTTAGGTTTTCCATGATTTCTGTTATTGTTTTTTCCTCCAGGTTATATTTTTTTAAAACTATTTTTCAGCTTTTGGTTCTTTAGTTATTCTTCTTTCAAGTATTTCAGTTTGTTGACATCTCGTAGTTTTTTTGTTTTATTTTCAAGTCGATTTTTCCACTTTGGTGTTCCAGTGGGTTTCTTTTTTGGCATTTTATAACCCAATTCTGCAGTTATAATGGTGGCTGTACTGTACATTAGTTGGTTTGTTTCATACAGTGTGGTGGATGGGATGGAAGTTAAAATTTTTGTGGTTTTTTTATTTTAATCCCATTTATATCCCACCCTTCTCCGAAGACTCAGGGCGGCTTACAATTTAAGCACAAACCAATGTGCTTAGCAATAGCCTTCATTCTATGTATATGCCTGCTTATTAGGGCTTTTGGGCCCCCCCCAAGCGGCATTATTACAAAGTCAGCTTATTGCCCCCAACAATCTGGGTCCTCATTTTACCTACCTCGGAAGGATGGAACGCTGAGTCAACCTTGAGCCTGGTGGGATGTGAACCTGCACTAATTGCAGGCAGCTGGTGTTACTTAAGGAGGCATTAGCCCACTGCTCCACCAAGGCTCAATGTTGTTCACAGCATTTAGTAAATCTTTTACTTGTTTGCTATGCAGTTCATGGATGGCAGGAAGATTTTTCTTTGATGTGGTTTTCAATCTTTTCTTTCAGCATTTTTGCTAGATTACTTAGCTCTACACTTTCAAGTTGCTGCACACGGGAATCTTCATCCTGTGTGGTGACGTCTTCTGCTGGTTGGTCAGTTTGTTGGTCAGCTTGTTCAGGTATTGGAACAATTTCTTCAGCCTGTTCATCATCATTGCTTGTTATTTTCTTTTTAGCCATTGTTCCTAGATGTTGAATTTCTACATCTGTAAATTATTATGGATGATGATAATCGTTGTTTGGTTACATCACTTTCCGGATGTTTTTCCTTCCACAGTTGCATCATTCTTTTTTGAAATCCCCTGGCTGATGGTTCTGCCTGGTAGTAGCATTGGATGATTTCTTGATTTTCTTCGGTTGTCCAGGTTTTGCGCTTTTGTTCCAGTCGCTTTATAGTTGTATGCTCTGGTTCCCCAGCAGTAACAACTGAGCCCTGTGACCTGTTTTTCAACACATGTCCAGGAGCCATATCATCTGACGTGGTCCTTGTTGACCCAGGCATCGACCGATCCAATATGGAATTTTTTAAAATTTCTTATCATTGGTGATGGGAGGTGCCTGGGTTGGTTCACGGTGGATAAGCCACTACCAATCAGAAGACCGGTAATCCCATAACCATAGGGACCGCACCTGATAGCTGTCCAGGCCCAGCCACGGGTGGTTGTTGTTGTTATTATTATTATTTTCAAACAGAACACATAGCATATGTGTCTTTACAGATGCTTCCTGGCAATTTTGAACATGGAATTATTGCTGTGGTTACTTCAGCACATGATTATTATTATGGCTAATTTTTAGTCATTTTGCTCAAATTAATCAAAACACATTGGCCTTAATTGAAAATAGTTATACAGTTAAAAATAATTAGTACAGATTGTCCTATAAAATAATATTCTGTGAATTTTATGGAGAATTTGAATACTGGAATATTTGCAAAACAATCTAATAAAGAGCAGTTTATTAGAAATGTGTCCGGCATGAAAAACATTGTTGCTTTTTGGGAGTTTTGCACTGATTCATACATTGTTGCCCTATGGAAATACAATGTTAAAGTTATTTCCTTCAGCTTTCTGTAAATATTAATTTACTTGGCGTCAAGGAAGTCCAATACTATGGCTTGTGGATTAATACTAAGCAGAATCTATTTAGATTCTAAAATAATATTGAATTTCATTTTTGTAAAACTTGATTTACATTAGAAAGCTTGCTACTTAAGGGATTTGAATTTTTTTGCCACAAAAAAGCAGACACTGTGCTTTCTACATTAATCAACTTTTTAATTCCTGTTCATTGTAATTTGTTTCCCCATCTGTTCCTTTGAAATAGAAAGAAAATCCATTCCTTTAGGCTCAGCGCTTCCTGTCTTAATACTCTGTTGACACTTTTGTTGCCGCAGGCAGAAATAAGCACCCTGGTGTCCTCCAGATTTTTTGAACTCCCACAAACTTTTGCCATCTGCTGTGTTGCTCAAGTTGATGGAAATCATTGTTCAAAATAATCTAAAGTACACTGGATTACTTAACCTGGATTGCCAAAGCTGTTAGCCATCAGTCTTAGTCGAAATGGCTCCACTTTACTCAGATGCCTGAGTGTAAAGAGGGAGGCAAATCTAAACATACCATGTTGAATTCTTTCCCACAGAACTTGCACTCTGCTATAGATCCATATTTGACCAATTTTGTCAACTACAAATGGATCAGAAAGAAAGAAAAAAAACCAGTTGCCTCAGCAATGGGAACTATTTCTAATTTTTTGATATTTACTTTTTTAAGAACAGTTTTGCATCCTTTACCCAAGGGAGGGTTGAAAATTGCCCAAAGCCATTTTTACTTGGCAAAAGATAAAAATGTCCTGAAAACACACAAAAAGTCAAAACTTTGTGGGAATTAAAAAGTTGAGGATATATATCAGTCTGCTTGCAAAAGTTAGCTTTCTGCAGTGTGTCTGAGGAAAATAAAATGGAAGCAATTAAATAAATTAGAAGTGTTCTAATCATATCAAATTGGAGTCAAGATAGCAAGTTAACAAAACAATCAAGGATTTGTAAGACAATGAGTCACAGTTGGGTGTGTCCATTTCCATTGTTGCTACAGGATGTGAAGTGAATCCAAGCATTGTTTAATCTGCATAACTGGAAGGGAATATTAATTCCACATGACACATGTTTATTATAATCAAAAAGGAAAATAAGTATAGCAGGTAGTCCTTGGTTTATTAATTTTCCATCAGATAATAAGCAGAGTAGGGTTTGTTGGTACCAAAGTACCTGTAAAAATTTCCTTTGATTAATCTTGACTTCTTATGATTTTATTTCAAAGATATCTGCAATAAAAAATAAATGTAATTACAAACCAGAGTGTAAACCAATGGAAGTATTTTTATTTACAAGAATAGGCATTCTTTAAAAATTGAAATGGGTAAATGCAGCTTAATATGTTGTTTAGAAACTTGTTCAACTGCCTTCAAAGAACAAAACTGAATTAGAAGTTAGGAATCTTGTCTTCTGATTAAATGGACTTTTTTTATCAATCATGGCCACTATGGCTATTTTGTTAATAGAGATCACATTTTGGGATAATTTTTACCGGCACAAAATAGTGCTTTCAGGCACTGTATACTGCACTTGCTATGATTGCAGTCAGAAATATTTAACATGTTTATTTAGTTCTATTCATGTATTAAGAAATCTGGACATACCACCAATTGATAGACTTTTTTTTCTTAGTGACATTGCTCCAGTAATGTTTTTCTACTGGAGAAGTTTGTTTTCACGTGAGTTAATTCCTGATAGTGCAGATTTCTCTGTTATGAATAAAATAGCATATGACATTTAAGAGTGATATTAATAGTGGTGGCTACAGTGGGGCTTTAGGAGAAAAGAGGCAGAAAATACTATCAGTGAGAATGCCATTTGATCTGAAACTTTGCATCATTTTCCCTCAATGAGAAGAGCTAGTTCAAATAGTCTGGAGTCTAAATGTGGTAATTACTTGTTTGTTTCTGCCTGTTTCTATTTTCTGTTTTCCCTAATCACAGTGGTTTAATTGCCATTGGTTAAGACCGAAAGAGTTGCATTTTATACACATGGTCTTAAGTTCTTGTCTCTGAACCTTCATCATTGCTGTAGGTACATTTCCAGCACTGTACTCATAATTTCATTCAGTCTGTTTCTCCTGACTGTTCAGGCTGTACTGGAAAAGGACAAGTATACACAACATCACTCATTCTTGATCATCTTTTCCAGAATGTCTTCAGCTTTCAGAGCATTTTGTCCTTAAATGGTTTTTGACCAATCCAGCTTTCATGATCTCTATGTTTCTCTTGGCCAACTTTCTTTGTTGTAAGCCCACCCTGCTTTGATTTTAAATGGTCCTCTTCTACAATCTGGCACAAGAGTTCTTCCCTTGCCTCTTTGGATCAGGAACTGAGGCTGTTATTCTTTGGCATCTTTCAGCTTTTCTTGGTGGGGTTCAGAGAGCAGATGGCGCTTCTGCAGCCAACAAACTAGAGATGAAGAGCAGCTGTGGAAAGAATAACCAACCACTAAAGCAGTTTCTTTGTTGCTGAGCTACATGCATACCAACTTAACTAAGTCAATCCATTCCTTCCTTGGATTGTTCAAAACCCATTTCCATGAAAATGCAATAAATGAATAGACCGATTTCAATGCACTTCACTTTTTTCTAAAAATTGCCATAAAAATAATATTTAAAAAGATTTAAGGATTGAGCTGTGGGGTTTATGTTTTGTTTTGTTTTTTCATATAGGCAAAAGAAAAGAGAGGAAGGAAACTTAACTGTCTGCAAAAGAACTGGGGAGTGGCTGCTTAACACCCGCTCAAGAAAATCATACTAAGCTGGAAAAAAACAAACTTCTCCTAATGCCTTGAGTCAACAATGCAAAAATTACCTTTTCCCTGTTGCTTGAAATCATAACAATCCCTCATTAATCCAGTGTGTGTTTTGTATAGCTTCATACAAACTGCCACCCAGAGACTCCAGCAACATTTCTTTCCTTCCCAGAAAGGTTTAAAAACAAAGGCAAGAATAATTATAGTAAAACCGACTGGCAGTCAGTAATTCTCAGCCAATTAATTTTTTAGAGGAATTTCTTAAAGAAAAAAATTATATTAAAATAGAATTAAAGCAATAAATTTAGTGTAATTTACCACTGTTTCTTTAAAAAAATTAGCTCATTTTGTGAAGAGTTAGTTTCTTCCATGGTTAATTTGAGCCAGATTCCTAGGGGATATTGAAAACAGCAAGCTTGATTATGTAACCATTGGCCTCTCTGAATTAACAATTAAATTTCCAAATTATTGGTTTGGAATTCTTAGTGGCCTAGAACCACTCAATCAATTAAGTGTTGAGTAATTTATATTAAACAGCAAGTTTGTTCTCCAAGCTACTCCAGATTCTATTTAACTATTCATTATAGTAACATTTCCCTTCAGTTATGTCTAATGCATAGTGACTTCAGGAAAATGTAGATACCTGAAAGACAGCATAACAGATTTGCTATTGCCTTTTCCTAGAACATTCTTCCTGCTTTACCATATGGTCTACAGCCCTGGGATTTCTTGGTGATTTTCCATCTAAGTGATGACCAGCCTAACTCTTAGCGTTTTTGGATCAGATAAAGTCAGATGTATGCCATTATATGCTAAAACTTCCCTAGACGCAAGTCAGTTCCTATAAGTCCATGGATGAAAATCAAATGCCATTGTCTCCCAGGATATTCTAACTGCCACTTTAACCTATATTCCTGGCATTTTCAAATAACCCCCACAAAACTGTAGCTTCAACTCATCCTATTTACTTTTTATAATCAGTGAACTGCTGCCACCTGCTGTAGACCATCATTCATTGGTTCTATACCTTAATTCAATTTTTTTTTAATAATGACTTGTACCATGTCTGAAATTAGCTAGGCTTTGAGAGTTCTCTTATCTATAGTTGAAAAAATTCTGAACATTAAGTGCAGCTCAATAGATGGTAATTTTGTTATGAATCACAATTCCCATCTCAGTAGAATACTCAGAAGAATTTGAAGCAATAAAATTTCCCTCAGTATTTTATGCCCACATAGTGTCAAATCACAATCATTATAACCAATAATTAGAAGTCTAATTCTTGATAAATTGCAGTTAAACTCTCACTTTGGCAAGACTAATTGAAAACCTTATTTCCTTTAAAATAAAATAAAATGTAAATAAACTTCCTATAAGTGGGATAAATTCATTTTGCACAGTAATACAGAGAACATCTTATTCCCCTGATTTGCTTTCTGCAACAGTCTTCTGTGCATTTCCAATAAAAGGCAAGATCCTCCTAGATATTTTTAGTGATAAAGATATAATTTGTAACACATAGGAACTTCTTGCTGTTTCCTACAGGATTATTCCCAGCTGTTTCATTTTAAGAGTAAGCAAGAAACTAGAAACTTGCTCAGTTATCTTACAGGCACATTTTTGCATCAAAATTTTCCTCATTGCTTCTAAGTTTTTTTAGGATTTTGTATCTATTCATCTAAATTCATTATTCCTGCATATTTCACTTTTGATTTTATTGTGTACATTTGGATTCTTCATAGGATTATAGCAAATCCAAACTTATGCTTAGATTTTTTGCCTTTCTACTTATTTCTATATGTGAACATGATATTTGCTGTATGACAACAAATACTGATGATAGTAAAATGGTAAATTTCAGATAAAGTCTAATTTTTCTTTATCTTTGGAGAAAGCTCTTTATACAGAAGACTTGCTCCTAATGACCCTTAGTACAGCCATTATCTTCTTTCTCATTCAAATTTAATTTCAGTAGCAAGAACAATGAGGACTTCATACACAAGAATCTTGACATCTAAATTACTTGTGGTTGCAGTTTTTAATGCTATATTCTGCTTATTTGTTTACTTGCTTTGTGATCTTAATTTTCAAACTAAAGCAAAGCAAATGCACAAGAAAAAAAGTAAACAAGATGGGTTGCTCAATATCTTCATTTTGGGCAAAAGTCTTGCTGATAAAGATTATTCTTAAACTCCAATCAGAATGGCCAGAATGATTGAGCCCCCCTATTCCAGGGGCAATTAAGCTTGTTAATTGATGCTCTTGGAAAATCAGAATTAACATAAAGAGATACCATTCATATTGATAAACATTTTGAAAGTTAGAGATCTGGAATACATTTCCATGAATAAAATACATTTAATTATTCAGCAATAGTAGTTTCATGCCCTCTACCATTGAATTTTATTTTTATTTTTTTTTTGTAAGCTTTTTATTGTTTTTTTTTCTCTGTACATACATAAGTTAGTTTTTCAAAAAGCGTGTGATCTGGGTTCATAAAACGCTAATACATAATCAAGTCCTACTCTTTGGTTCTCTCTTCTAGCAATTTGTAGAATAAATTCCAGCTTTGGTAGTATTCTGTTTCTTCTTTATCTTTCAGCCTCATAATTAATCTGTCCGTCTCCGCGCATTCCAGTATCTTTTTTATTACTTCTTCTTCTGAAGGTATTTGTTCATTCTTCCAGCATTGTGCATAACTTATTCTTGCTGTGGTTATAATATGTAAAACCAAATATAAGTTTTGCTTATTAATCTTTTCTGGTACTATACCTAATAAAAAAATAATTCAGGATTAAATACTACATGTTCGCCTAATATTTTTTCTAGCCAAGCATGTATTTTTTCCCAATAGCCTTTTACTTTGTCACATGTCCACCAGATATGATAATACGTACCTAAATTATGTTTACATTTCCAACATTTACCTGGTATATTTTTAAACATTTTTGCTAATCTTGCTGGAGGCAAGTGCCATCTATAAAACATTTTATACAGATTTTCTTTATACGCAGTTGACATTGTCAATTTATAATTTCTCTCCCATAATTTTTGCCATTTTTCTAATTCTATATTATAACCAAACTTTTTCGCCCCTTATCATTCTATTTAGTTTGTTCACTTTCCAACTCTAAAATTAACAAAAAATTATACATTTTCTTAATTAATTTCTCATCAGAAGTTAATAATATCTTATCAAATACAGTTTGATCTTTATAGAATCCATACAGTTTCATATCTTTTTCATATCTATTTTGTATTTGTAAGCATATCCACCATGACATGTTGATACCCTGATTTTCCAGCTCCTGTTTTGAATTTAATGTCCCATCAATACTTAAAATATCACTATATGTCCAAGTTTTTTTAAAATCTAACAAATTTGTGTGTGAAAAAGCTTCAATTGTTGATAACCACCCTGGAATTTTTACATATATTTTCGTTTTAATTTTTTCCCATACTGTTATCAAAGCATTTCTAATACAGTGATTTTGAAAATACTTATGGATTTTATTTTTCCCATACCACAAAAAAGCATGCCACCCCAATTGTAAGTCATGTCCCTCCAAGTATAACAACCTTTTGTTCCTAAGCATTATCCATTCTTTCACCCATGTTAATACAGGTGCTGGATAATACAAAGCCCACTCAGGTAGGCCAAAGCCTCCATTTTCCTTAGTATCTTGCAAGGTTTTCATCTTTATTCTAGCTTTCTTTCCTTGCCATACAAACTTCAAAATGAATGAATTCAAGTCTTGAAAAAAAAATTTCCCAAGTTTTATCGGAATTGTTTGAAACAAAAATAAAATCTTACGCAATATATTCATTTTAACTGTAGCAATTCTCCCTAATAATGACAGTTTTAAATTCTTCCACTTTTCCAAGTCTAGCTTTATTCATTTCAATAAACTTATGTAATTATCTTCTTTTATTGTTGAGCACTTAGCTGATAAATATATACCCAAATATTTTACCTTTTTCACTATCTGTACCTCTATTACTTCTGACATTTGGCTTTTTTTGCTTATCCATAAGATTCTTAACTATTATCTTGGTTTTCTCTTTATTTATTTTTAATCCTGCTATTTCACCATATTGTTCTATTTCCCCCCACAATTTTGGGATCATCTCCAAGGGTTCTTCCAAAATAAATACTAAATCATCAGCAAATGCTTGTAGTTTATATGTTTCACTCTTTATCCCCAACCCTCTAATTTCTGTATCTTGTCTTATATTTCGATTTAAAACTTCCAAAGTGAAAATGAATAACAGAGGAGATAGAGGGCATCCTTGCCTTATGCCTTTCCTTATTTCAAAGCTCTCAGTACAATCTCCATTCACAATCACTTTGGCTGTTTGTTTATTATATATTGTTTTTACCATATTTATAAAATTCTGTCCAAAGTCCATTATTTGTAATTGATGAATCATAAATTGCCATGAAAGATTATAAAATGCCTTTTGAGCGTCTAAAAATATTAATTCCATTTGTTTCCCTGAATGTAGCTCATAGTATTCTAATAATAATAAATAATAATAATAAACCTTTATTGTCAAAGTACAACATGTGTGCATTGAAATTAGCTGAGCCTCCCCCTGTGCTCTCTCCCCCCAACACACAGTGACAACAAACCCTCCATCCCACCACACTGTGAACCAACTACACCACACACCGGCCTCCCAAGTCAATTCTGCATAAGATTACATCCCCTTTAAAAGCCTAACAGCCCACGGATAAAAGCTATTTTTCAGCCTGTTGGTACGGCTGGCTATATTCCTATATCTCCTACCGGATGGTAGGAGAGTAAAGAGATACCGTCCAGGGTGTGAGTCATCCCTGAGAATCTTCCTCACTCTTCCAAGGCAACGAGCCCTGGCGATGTCATCCAGTGGTGTCAGGGAACAGCCGACAATGTCTTGTGCTGTGCTCACTACCCTCTGTAATACTTTCCTATCCGCGGCTGTCAGACCAGCATACCAAGCCACAATACCATACAAGAGGACGCTCTCTATAGTAGACCGGTAAAAGAGGATCATTAGCTGTTGTTCTACCCTATTCTTCCGCAAGACCCTAAGAAAGTGAAGCCTCTGTTGGGCCTTTCTAGCCACCTGAGTTGTGTTAACATTCCAGGTCAGATCTTCACAGAGGTAGACTAATTTGTCTGTTTGGTAAAAAGCCATTTTGATCCAGGTGTATAAATTCAACCAACATAAGATCTTGAAGAAATTTTAATGAAATCTATGTTTCACTTTGAGCTGTACTTATTTTTTCACAATGCAACATTGCTTCAATAGATCCCTGTGTTGTAGGGCTGGATTATCCTACTGAGGGTGCAGAAGTTTTCTTCATAAGTCTAGTAATATTCGATGAAGTCATTTTACAGCTTACAATCTAAAGCCAAAACAACGTCTGTTTAAATTTAGCCAAAGTCAATAAAAGTAGCTTTGAATCTCAATCTCACAACAAGGCAGTCTTATCATTGCAGGTGTCTTTTGTCAAGGTTAACTTCAATCAACAATATATTAGAAATTTAGTTCTTCTTTCACCACTAGATGTCCTCCTTGGCTTATTTATCAATGTCCTATATTTTTAAGAAAGAGTCTTTCCCCCTGTTTATATAATTACTCACCGCTCTTAAATCTTCTGGGGGTCTTTACTTTCCAGCCCTTTCCAATCAGGGGCTCAACATTTATAATCCTCAAGGAGAAGGAAAGAGAAAATCTTGCTCACCCAGCTTCAGCACATAGTTGAAATTCCGCTGATTTATAGTCCTCCTGCTTCCTGTCGGAGATGGCTATGGCTGATAGATTTTAACAGCCTTTTCCTTCATTTTTCCAGAGGGTCCTACAGTTCGCTCTGATTGGGTGCCCCCCCTTATCCTTACCACTTTCTACAGCATCACAGTCTCGTTTAGAAGCATCACTGCATCAGACAGGAAGGCAGTGCAGAGAGTGATGAGGATGGCTGAAAAGATTATTGGTAATTCCCTCCCTTCCGTCCAGGACATAGCACATAAGCTTGAGCAGGGTCATAAGATTGTCTGGGACACGACTTCTGGTTTGCTGACACGGCTGCCGTGGATGTTGGAAGGCGAGCTCGGCTTCCACGTTCGATTTTGTACCACTGGGGACTCTGGAAGGGGTTGAAAGTTGCCCTGTAGGAGTGACAAGCAAGGAGGGGACCCGATTTGATCACGGAAAGGCAGTAGCCCTTCCGCTTGATTCAGGGCAGCCCTCCAAGCCAGCAGATGAAAGACCGGCCATAGAAATATGGCCCATCACTAGGCTGTAGATGGCTGAAGTCAAACTTACCACCAGGTACTTATAAAGCAGCGCAGATGAGACTGGGTGAGATCTGAACCTCTCTTCATTCCTAACTATTTTTTCTACCTGTATAAGCTGCCCAAAGAATCTTTCCATCCTGTGGAGAGAGGGAAGGGAAACTCTATCTCACCCTCTAAAAACAGTGGTGACTGACTATCCAGGGGAGTTTAAAACACTGAAAGTATAACCTCATTTTAACTGGATTTCTATCTTTCTAAAATTTGAGGACTAAAAGATTTTTTATTCTTGTTGAAGATTTGGGTTTTTACCTACAAAAAAGAAGTAAAACTGGAAAAAGGATTATAAAAATTTTGGACTTAAAAAAAATCTTAAATGGTATGGGTGACATTTTGTGGCTAAACCTGATATTACAACTTGTTAATGCCTAAAAGAGACTTGGCTTGAAGCCCAGACTATAGATAAGATTTTTGCAACCTTGGCAGATATCAGCTGTGAGAAGCCCAGCTGTGTTTTATACTCAGTGACAAAATTTGATTGATTGTTAAGCTTTGATTGTTAAGCTTTTAATTTAACACACCACTAAGAGAACATGATGAAGATCAGGAACAGATTCTCTTTATGTTGAAAGCAATTTATGAAACTACTTATAGCTTCTGATGAAATAAGAAGCTACAGAAAAGAACAAGATGTCAGCCTAGATATACGAACCCAAACTTTGATTACAACTAAAGAATCAACTACACAGAATATAATAGAAATGGAACAATTAAATACTATGATAGAAGATTCAACTGATCAACAAATACAGTTAAAGGAAAACCCAGAAAGGGGACTGACAACACTGAAAATAGAAAAGACTTTCTATATAAACCAGAAGAAACCTGAGGATCAAGAAGAAGAACAGACCGAAGACAAAATAAACATTTCAGGACAACTATGTTGAGATGGAAAAATGGAGAGACAATTTGTTCGCCCTTCCAAAAAATGGCGACCGGATGGCCTCTTTTATTTCAAACAATATTATAATAACAGAGGGAGATCTATTTGATGACTTAAAAACATGGATATGGAAGGCGAGTTGGCAAAGAAAGAAAGCTAGAATAAGGCGGAAGAAAATTGGGTTTTGACTTATTAGTGAGGATTAAAATAGAATATACTCAAATAGACAAGTGTACTTTGAATACTAGATTTTGTTATAAACTGAGATAAAGAAAACTTTGGTCATTTAAAACTTGCAAGTATAAATATTAAAAGTTAAATTTGAATATTGATTTGTTTATAAAGGTTGAATGTAAAAGTAATTAAGATATATATAAGCTAAAAATCTATTGATAAATGTAATAAACATGTTTTACTTAGCTGATATAACGAACTGTACTAGCTTAAAAATGAGGTAGTAGACATTAAGAGAAAAAGAGGAAGTATTTGATGTTGAAACAAGAGAAACTTTGGTTTCTAAATTTAAGACTAAATTTAAGACTTTCTAAATTTAGAAACTTTGGTTTCTAAATTTAAGACATTTGGAAATTAATAGAAAATAAGGATTATTATAATACTGTATTATTAATTAGATGATGTAAGATGGTGAGAAATACGTAGAATATATTTAAATAGATAAGATGTGTTTCCTAAATATTAGACCATAAATTATATTTCCTTATGTTCAGCCATTTTACACTGCTGACCCAAAAACATATTTTAGTTGTTGTGGTATAGAATCACAGTTATATACAACTATCATTATATACCTGTATAACACTTATGGTATTATTATTTTATCTCATATTTAAAGTAATTTAATCTAATGCCAACCATCTCATCTTGTGGCAATTAATTGTTTATTTACCTTTATTATTTCTTTATTTGTGGCTTGCTTATTGGTTATTTATCATTTAATAAAACAGAGTTATCATAATCCATCTGTTTTGTGGTTGCATTGCTTGAAATTGTGCCTGCAATTCAGTGTGAGTTTTTATCTAGAACAGGGGTGTCAAACTCAATTTCATTGAGGGCCGCGTCAGCATTGCGGTTGCCCTCAGGGGGCCGGGTGGGTGTGGCCTGGGTGGGTGTGGTCTACTGGGTGGGCGTAGCTAGAGTGCATATGGCCTGCTGGGTGGGCATGGCCAGCTCTACATCGTTCGCATCAAGGGTGCCTATGGGGGCCTGGGCAGGAGAGGGACAGATCTGAGGGTCTCTGGCAGAAGGAGGGTCTCTGGGCCAGGGCCAAGACAGTGGGGGCCGTTCCCTCACTGTTTCCAGGATGGCTTCGCGGGCCACATGAAACCACTTCGTGGGCCGGATCTGGCCCCCGGGCCTTGTGTTTGACATGTCTGATCTAGAAAGTCTTAAATGGCTTGGTATCTATTACCTGACCTGACACTAAGCTATGCATCTCCTTATCGTCTGCTGGTAATACCCAGGCCAGAGATAAAGTGGGCAATATTTTTCAACTACATTTCCACACTTTGCAGTATTCTCTTACTCTCTCTAGATTAGGCTGCCTAACTGTTTACCTGCCAGAAACTGTTTAAGTCTGAATAGTTCCAGTGGGTAGCTGGCAAATAACTACTGCTTTTAATTGCATCTATTACCTTTTATATTAGATTGTGATTTTCTTATACGTAAGTTGATATATGTTGATATTTTGATTGTATGAAGGACTGGGAGTCACCAAAATATAAAATCAATAAAACAATCAAAATATATTTGTGGGACGGAGTTCATGCAACTAGTATATATCTGGAGCAACAGTAAAATTAATCTTATTTAAGGCATTTTAAAAATTCTTAGTTGTCTTGTTATGTAGCAAATATGTTTAACAGTAAACTTTATAGGTGACATCCCAAAGTCATAAGACTCATAGGCATGTTGAACCATTTGCAATATGGCTTAGTGAAGGAACTGCTGGACATCTTTGCATAATCTTGACCAAATTATGTTCCTTCATCCTTTGATTATTCTTACTATTAAAAATGTAGAAAAATCACATTGTTTAGATATTTTGGACCAGAATCTAAAGACATCAGGAGGATCACATGTTCCCAGTTCTGATTTAAGTACACATTCTAATGACATTATTTCTCTTGATACTTCAGAACCAATGTGGGAAGACAACTTGTTCATGAACATGGATTGCGGATCTCATATGATGCCAATTGTGTACTATCGTGTGTAGATGGTCCTCAAACCAGATTCCACTTTCCGCTTCAGATGCAAAATACTAGGCTGAGTAAAACAGTACTATAGCTAACAATTAGTTTTGTCCATTGTCCTTCGAGAAACGATGGAGTGAAGCAAATCTGAGGTGTATTGAAAAGGCAACTTAGCAAACAGTCACAGTATTCATTGATTTAATTCTTATTCTGCTACTATTATTATTATTATTATTATTATTATTATTATTATTATTATTATTATTATTATTATTATTATTATTATTAATTTTATTTGTATACCGCCCTTCTCCCGGAGGACTCAGGGCGGTGAACAGGGCAATACATATTAAAAAACAAGATAAAAAAATTAAAAACGATTAAACAAATGCCCATGAATAAGTTAAAACACATTAAAAATAGATTAAAACAGATTAATACAACCCAACCCCATCCCATCAGGCCAGGCCAGCTTGTTCAAAAAGGTAGGTTTTGAGATCAGGGATGGAAGTGTTTAAGGACTTTTTTCATGTACTGAAATAATTTGATTGGCTTAACAATCAACAGTCAACTATGCATTGACAGGGCTGTATAAGTCTTACACTGGTTTGCACTTAGGAATTGCAAAAAAAAAGTCAAGTATCTGTTATTTTTACTTGGTCCAGCAGAGGGACTATAGCATAATAAATGATACTGAAATAGTAGTTCAACATTCTCCAGCAATTATGTTAAGGAGGGGTTATCAGTCAGACTTTTTATATTGACATATGGGTAATTGCTGAGAAGGAGAAGAAATGAGAATAAATAAAAAAATAACACTGAGTAAATAATTGTTTTGAAGTTGGAAATCAATTACTTGTATGATGACCTGTAAAGTCAAAGATATTATTGATTAATTTCAGACCTGGAACAGTTTGCTGTTGTGTGACAGATCTTCTTATAAAATTATTTTTTAAAAGTGGAATTTTATAGTATAATCTAGTCATCACTGCAGAGTTGTATAGTTAATCTGCATTGGTTACATAAGTTTCAGTGTGAATCACTTTGGATCTACATGGGATACAATAAACTTCTGCAGTTTTGATAAAGGTTAATAAAAAAATGATTTTTTATCCTGTAGATTTTTTTAACCTTATATGCTTGGTTGTATATGTGAGTATGTACACATGTATGTAATTTATCTTTAAATCTGCTCTATTTTAATTTGCCAAAGCCTATTGTGCTTACTCTAATGGCAGAAAGTGAAGAAGAACTAAAGAGCCTCTTGTTGCGGGTGAAGAAGGAGAGTCCAAAACTTGGGTTGAAACTTAACATTAAGAAAACCAAGATCATGGCATCCGGCCCTCTCAATTCCTGGCAAATAGATGGGGAAGAAATGAAGGTAGTGACAGATTTTATTTTCCTGGGCTCCAAGATCACTGCAGATGGGGACTGTAGCCAAGAAATTAAAAGATGCTTGCTCCTTGGGAGGAAAGCAATGGCAAATCTAGACAGCACACTAAAAAGCAGAGACATCACCCTGTCAACAAAAGTGCGTATAGTCAAGGCTATGGACTTCCCAGTTGCAATGTATGGCAGTGAAAGCTGGACCATAAAAAAGGCTGAGCGCCAAGAAATTTAGGCCTTTGAACTATGGTGCTGGAGAAGACTCCTGCGAGTCCCTTGGACTGCAAGGCGATCAAACCGGTCAGTCCTAGAGGAGATCAACCCTGACTGCTCTTTAGAAGGCCAGATCCTGAAGCTAAAACTCAAATACTTTGGCCACCTAATGAGAAGGAAGGACTCACTGGAGAAGAGCCTAATGCTGGGAAAGATTGAGGGCAATAGAAGAAGGGGACGACAGAGAATGAGGTGACTGGATGGAGTCACTGAAGCAGTAGGTGTGAGTTTAAATGGACTCCAGAAGATGGTAGAGGACAGGAAGGCCTGGAGGAATGTTGTCCATAGGGTCGCGATGAGTCGGACATGACTTCGCAGCTAACAACAACAACAACATTGTGCTTACATTGGAAAACTAAATTTAAATCTCTATTATTATAATGCTTGTCACACTTCACCTTTCTTCACAAAAGCTCAGGAATCTACCTAATTTCTTTTATGCAGCCTATTTTGATTGCCACAAAAATTCTAACAAAAAGGCAAATGACAAGAGGCTCAGAGTCAGCGCCGAAATTTACCTTACTGTGAATTTGCCAGAACTTAAACCAACTTAAACCACTATGCATATTAGTTAATGTCACTCAAGAATGGCTGATGCCGGGTTTATATATTTGGTAATGAGCAGACTTTGAAGTTCTGATTTTATTGAGAAGTTAACATGCTTTTTTCTAAAAATGATTGTAGTAGTAGACACAGACAGTCACAACAACCATTTCATTTATTTGGTTTATTCAGTTGATACAGATTTAAATTTTCTTTTAAATTTATCGAAAGGGAAACTGATAGGATTTCTCTTCATTATATCTTCACCCTTCTAAAATGCTATCACTCTTACTTTGATTTACTTTTTTCTGAACAGAACATTTTAAGACAAAGCACTATGCTTTAACCACAAATCATTCTAAGAATGCCTCTATGGCAGTGATGCAAAAAGTGCATGACACATTGACCATTTGTAGTTTTCAATGAGGTAAGACAATTCTTTTCCTGTTTTCAGATCAGAACTCTGCTTTATGAACAGAGTTGCCAAGTTCTTATCAGCAGCTATTGCCATAAGAAGGATTAAGGTGGAATGATACACAGGGAAGTCCTTTTATGCTTTAACTTAATTTAATTTTAACTATTTTATTCTGCTTTATTATATTTTGCATACTTCTTATAGATGTACATTTTAACAGGCAGTTATATGGAGCTTTTATTCCTGTTGTATGAGCCAGATTTTATGCATTGTTTTAGGGTTATACCTAATTTGGTGATCATTGACTAAAATGGAAATATTGATAAAAAATCCCAATACAGGGGTTTTCTTACCTTATAATTTGATACCCACCTTCAAGCTACTACTATAAATTATTGTAAAGTTCTAATAAATCACTTTATATTTCTATAAACATAAAATATGTTTTTCGTATTGTTTACCTCCTGTATCTGATTAACAACTAGATTTCATGACTCAGGTGATCAGTCAAAGTGTAAAAATAGTAAATTGGTTGAAATGAAGGCCAGTGTTGACAAACAAGAAAAATAAAACCCCTAATAAAACAATGAATAGTGCATGATAAAATCCTACAAGAATGAGATGTAATTATGAGGGCAATTTGGAAATAAACCTCATTTGGTTATCAATGACAGACACTCACAGATACAGAACTTTGTTATACACATTAGGAAACTACAATTTTACATTACTTTTTGACATAATTGCCATTCAAATTGAGGCACTTGTCATAATGTCTTACAAGGTTTGAAATTCCTTAGTAGTAGTTGCTCGGTGTCAAATCTCGGCTATGGGGGTGTGTGATCAAAAACATTCCAACAGAACTGCTTCAAAAGTTCTTGGGTGCATCTAGCTGTGTGTGGGCATTATCATGAACCAACACCACACTGGAAGTCAGCATGCCCTGATGGTTGTTATCATCTGAGTTTTTCATTTATTATTATTATATTTTCATTTATTATATTTGTATACCGCCCTTCTCCCGAAGGACTCAGGGTGGTGAACAGGGCACATATAAAAGTACAGAATACAAAAATTAAAAAAGAATTAAGAGCCCAGCTAAAACAGTAAAAAATCTAAAAATCCCCAATAAAAACCCCAGCCCATCCCCCATCAGGCCAGGCCGGCTTGTTCAAACAGGTAGGTCTTCAGACCGCGTCGGAAGGAGCTAAGGTCAGGTGCCATCCGGAGCTCAACCGGCAGCTGATTCCATAAAGCCGGGGCGCCCACAGAGAAGGCCCTCCCCCTGGGGGCCACCAGCCGACATTCTCTGACCGGTGGCACCCTGAGGAGGCCCTCTCTGTGGAAACGCACAGGGCGGAGGGAAGTTGACGCCAGCAGCAGGTGATCCCCGAGGTACTCCGGACCCATGCCATGTAGAGCTTTGAAAACCATTACCAAAACCTTGAAACTCACCCGGAAGACAACTGGTAGCCAATGCAGCTCGTGGAGCAAAGGTGTAACATGGGAGTACCGGGAAACTCCCAAGACAACTCTCGCGGCTGCATTCTGTACCAGCTGGAGCCTCCGAGTGGTCTTCAAGGGCAGCCCCATGTAGAGAGTGTTGCAATAGTCCAGACAAGAGGTCACGAGCGCATGAGTGACCCTACACAGGGCATCCCGGTCTAGATAGGGTCGCAACTGGTGCACCAGGCGAACCTGGGCGAAAGCCCCCCTAGTCACAGCCACTATATGATCTTCCAGAGTAAGCCGCGAATCTAGGAGGACTCCCAAGTTGCGAGGCCTATCTATGGGGTGTAAAAGCTCACCCCCCATGGAAAGAGGTGGAATATTCTGAATATCCCGGGATGCCGGTATGCACAGCCACTCAGTCTTGTCGGGGTTGAGTTGAAGTCTGTTCCTCCCCATCCAGACCCGAACCGCCTCCAGGCAACGGGACATCACATCGAGGGCATCACTGGGGTGGTTTGGGGTTGAAATGAAAAGCTGGGTATCATCAGCATACTGATGATACCCAACTCCAAACCCACGAATGATCTCACCCAGCGGTTTCATATAGATGTATAGATAGAGAGGCGAGAGGACCGACCCCTGAGGAACTCCACAAATGAGAGATCTCGGGATCGACCTCTGCCCCCTGCCAACACCGACTGCGAACGTCCCAGGAGATAGGAGGAGAACCACTGAAGAACTGTGCCTTCCACTCCCAATCCCCTGAGACGCCGCAGCAAGATACCATGGTCGATGGTATCGAAAGCCGCTGAGAGGTCTAATAGGACTAGGACAGAGGAATATCCCCTGTCCCGGGCCCTCCAGAGATCATTCACCAGAGTGACCAATGCCGTCTCCGTGCTGTACCCGGGCCTGAAACCCGATTGGCACGTGTCTAGATAATCCGCTTCATCCAGGACCAGAGGGAGTTGATGCGCCACCACACTCTCAACAACCTTCGCAAGAAAGCGAAGGTTGGAGACCGGACGAAAGTTATTTAACACAGCTGGGTCCAAGGCAGGCTTTTTGAGGAGAGGTCTCACCACCGCCTCCTTCAAGATGGCGGGGAAACTACCCTCACTCAAAGAGGCAGATATGACCGCCTGGAACCAGCCTCGTGTCCCCTCCCGAGCTGCATACACCAGCCAGGAAGGGCACGGGTCCAATAAACATGTGGTGGAGCTCAATCTCCCCATAATCCTGTCCACTTCTTCAGGGGTCACAGAATCAAACTCCTCCCAGATAACATTGACAAGATAGCCCGTGTCCAGATCGTCAGACTCCGCCCAGCTGGAGTCCAGACCGGCCCGAATCTGAGCGATTTTATCCGACAGATATTGACCAAACTCCTCGGCACGACCCTGCAAGGGTTCCTCCCTCACCTCCTGATTAAGGAGGGAGCGGGTCACCCTAAACAGGGCGGCCAGGCGGTTATCTGCGGACGCAATAAGGGCGGAGAAGTAATTAGACCTCGCCGTCCTTATCGCTGCGAGATAAGACCTAATGTGGGTTCTTAGTCGCAATCGGTCGGATTCGGATCGGCTGGACCTCCAACAGCTCTCTAGGCCCCGTCTCCGACACTTCATCTCCCGAAGCTCCGCGGAGAACCATGGAGCTCGCTGGGATCTGCACCGGGTCAGGGGCCACAAGGGTACAACTCGGTCAAGTGCCTCCGTGGTTGCCCTTTCCCAGGCTTCCACTAAGGCATCCACCGAGCTGTGAGCAACGGAGGCAGGTGGGGACCCCAGCGCTGCCTGGAACCTGTCAGGATCCATTAAGTGTCTGGGGCGGTACCATCTAGTTGGCTCCATACACCCACAGCGGGGGGTGGCAAAACAGAAGACCAGCCGCAGGAGATGATGATCGGTCCATGACAGGGGTATAATAGTTGGGAAACCCCCACCAAGATCATCAAACCACCGTCCAGATAAGAAAACCAAGTCAAAGATGTGGCCTCCCTCATGAGTCGGTCCAAGAATTACTTGCGTCAGGTCCATGGCCTGACGCAAGTAATTCTTGGACTGACTCATTACTGTGAAACGTTAACATGGTCCATGTTAACGTTTCACAGTAGACTTCTGAACTGATGGTCGAACCACGCTCCATAAACTTCACTAACAGTATTCCTATGGAATCTTCACATTTGGTGGGATTTTCTATAGCACCACTTCCAGTGTGGTGTTAGTTCATGATAATGCTTGCCTGCATGCTGCTAAACACACAGTTCCATTGGAATGTTTTTGATCACACACACATACACGCACCTCAATAGCCCAGATTTGGCATAACAAAGAATTTGTATTTCAGGGGATATTCTTGTTCTGTAATGTAATGTAATTCTGTAATGTAATGAGACATAGTTTTGGTTTCTATAAATGTGGAGGCAATAATTTTGGCTACCTTGATTTATGCCAGCTGGCCATAAAATTATTAAATGCCAACTGGTTATAAAATTACTAAGTAATTAAATATTTAGTGATAAAATTACTAAGTATTTTATTTAGTATTAATTGGCTATGGAGGGTTTTTTAAATTTATTATTACTTGTTTTCTGCACTGCCACTTGAATAAATCAGTCTTTAACTCATTGGTGTCATGAGTTGTTCTGAGCAGTCTCAGTTTTAAAATCACTTCTGAAAGACACCAGATTAGGAAGGCTGCTCTGTATGTTTCCTGGGTTTAATGTAGTTTAATTGGACTGGAGAACAGTTCGTAAACTATTTTTCTAAGGTTAAAATAGAAATAAAAGTGAAGTAAGGGAGAGCATCCTGAAATATTCCTGTTATTTTTTTCAGTACAGGTTCAATTTACCTTTCAGTCACTGCCACCTTAGTAGTATTGAAAAGAGATTCACCACTGATTAAACAAAAGGAGATTGTTTGTCATTTTTCTCTGATCCTTTAAAGACATGTCAAATACTTTGTGTGGGCCTACTGAGTTAAGACCTTGTTTTGGTTGGCAAATTGGAAATAGCTTGTGAACACATATGTGGATGGCAGGTTTATGCCACAATAGTTAAACTTCAGATTTTTTTAAAAAAAATCCATTTATATCCCGCCCTTCTCCGAAGACTCAGGGCGGCTTATAAGCTTAGCAGTAGCCTTCATTCTATGTATATGCCTGCTTATTAGAGCTTTCACACACACCCCAAGTGGCATTATTACAAAGTCAGCTTAATTGCCCCCAACAATCTGGGTCCTCATTTTACCTACCTCGGAAGGATGGAAGGCTGAGTCAACCTTGAGCCTGGTGGGATGCGAACCTGCAATAATTGCAGGCAGCTGGTGTTACTTAAGGAGGCATTAGCCCACTGCTCCACCAAGGCTCAACTGTATGTTACCACTAATCAGTATGATTTAATTTTTGCTTCTTGAAAACAACAAGTGTAATGATCCAAGTAATTCAAATTCCATAAGACACCTACAACCATCAAATGGAATTGGGCAAAGCTAGGTGTTACGATGACAAAGTTAGGTGTTACGATGGCATTTTTGGTAGGGACCCAATTTATTTCAGAGCAGCTTGAATAAGGATTTATTTTCTTCTTTATGGTGCATTTGGCAACAATCCACCTGAGGCAGATTCTCTCCTCTCAAAGGAATCATCTTCCCACTCTGTTCATTTAAGCAGGACATTCAGCCGGAAAATCTAGCTACCCATCACACATGTTAGGCAGATGTGTGAGCATGTGGAGTATTTTTTTAAAAAAATCTTCAATCTATGGGGGGGAATATAGTGTTACTGCTGAGAAACTATCATAAAATAATGAATATTAAGAAAGATTTATCTTCTGGTGTTTTTTGAGGGGTTAAGATAATGGTAATCTGTTTTAGAAAAATTACGCTTATTGAGGAATAACGGGATTTTTCTGCCCAGCTGACTGAATAATAGTAATCTTCCAAAGTAAAAAAAAAAAATCTAAATCAGATTATCTTTGAGTCCAGGCTTCTCCAGAAATTAGTGCTGGAAAATCTCTACTGGAAGCACACACACTGCCCACAAATTTATGCACATTAAAAGAGAGAGAACTAGTTGTTTTTCTCATGATGAATCAGAATTACTTGGGGAAATATAACTTCCTGTTTTTACATGGATGGCTATATTCTTGCAATGCCAGTTAATTTTGGCTAGGTCAATAGAGCATGTTTCATTAGTAAAACTTTTATTTCCATTCAAGATATATGTTGTCAGAGAGCAATATAATTAAGACAGGAGAGAAAGAAGCTGCATTTAAATAACTTATGAAATATGGATAATGCTAATTTTAAGGCTAGATAGGCTCCTAGCTGTTCCTAAAGTCCTCCAGTATAGAATTATGGAAAACAGAATTCAGCATACAGTAGTTCTAGACATCAGTACAAGATTTCAATCATTTCCTTTGCAGCTATATATACAATTATACATTTATACAATGGTGGGATTCAGCTAGTTCACATGGGTTCAGTAGAACTAGAAGCTAAATTTTGCTGAGTTTGGAGAACAAGCTGAATGCACACTGCTTGCAGAAGTCCAGTTTAGGTCTCAGAAGCTGGAGGCAGCCTCCCAGGACTAGACCGGTCAACTGGAAGTTTGTGGATGTCATTTCTGGAAGTCCGTTCTAGGCCTCAGAGGCCAGGCCTGCATCTAATAAGAGAACCAGTTGTTCAGGTATTTCAATCCCATGACTGCATTTATAAATGTATAACAGCAGAGAATTACATTTAACTCTCTGCTGTTGTAAGACACATAGGGTCATGAACTTTGACACTGATTAAATCATACCATTTTCAAATTTTACTTTCAACTTCTTAGTAAGGGTTCCAAATTAGCTAGTTTTCCCCTTTTCTTTCTTTTACATTGCTTCAAAGGTTCATTATTCAGACAAATTATTTCAAGTAACCAGCTTATTTAAAAGGAGAATAGAAATAGATCATACTGGCTCAATTTTAATTGAAAAAGCCCTGTAATATTTTAGTATTATATTATTTGTATAATTATATATTTAGCTAATCATCTCTCATGCTTCTAGGTAGCATCTCTTCTGCCAGCTTATGAAAAGAGATCTTTATATTTTGAACCATTGTAAGCCACAGGTTTTAGGTTGAACTCATGAAAATGGACCAGGGGAAATTTTGGATATATGGACCTCACTGGAACATTTTCATAAATAAATCATAAATCACAAAATTAGAGAAGTGGCAATCATTTCCTGATCTTTACAAGAAGCTTTTACATATATATTTTTAATAAAAGGGTCATGTTGGAAACTATAATAAATATCTTTTTTATTCTTCTGCTGGCCTATGTTAGCTCTTCTTTTTCAAAGAATGGATCTTTAGCAAAAACTGAAATTTAAAAATATTTATTATATCAGATCAATTAACAAAATATTGTCTCTTTCTGTGAGTAATACAGTGACATTTTAAAAAGAAAATGCTTGAAATTCCTCTTCTTCATCCTTTTGTTAGGGTATATATGGACAAAAAACCACACATGATCTATTCATTGCTACAAATTGGCGATAGTTTTTAGGGCTATTCTACTGCACTGAAGTGCCATGCTGACATTCTCATATATTCTGAAGTACTTTTTGGAAATTAAGTCCAAAGTGTCCTTAGTCCTGGTAGATATATTCTTTAATTGCTATTCTTTTGGCCGCTTTCCAGTATGAAAACTTTACAGTTCTTGATTTCTTGAAAAATTCCAAATACTGCAAATATATTAAGAAGAATATATCAAAATCAAAGTGTTCTGTGAATTTCACACCAAAATAATGTCAATAACCTAGAGGCAACCAAAGAAACAAAAGTTGGCATTTCTTTAATTTTAAAATCAAATGACCCTATTTTCACATGAAGGAAACCCAGATCAATAGGTTTTAGTATATTGAAGGACAAAGAAGGAGTGTTATGCCAAGAGTAATTAGTATGTTGTAAAATAAGTCCAAAAAATTGTGTGAAGAAGTTACAGTATACAAACTGTTATTTGAAGCCATTTAGATGTTGCATTTAATAAAGATGGTTAATGATCAAGAAAAAGGATGACACATTAATTTTGGGAAAGGCTTCAACATTTGCATATAATTACTTGTATTAAGGTTATTCTGGTTGTTAAAAGGTGGATCTGCTCCCAGGGAAAAAGTGAATGACTAGATGGGTACAAAGGACAAAGAAGTATGGTGGACTTCTGTTTTCAGAATAAACATTTAACACAAAACTTTTTTATTTCAAATGGTGAGATAGAAAAAAGATTTCCAATGAGACTTTGCAGCATTTCAGTTCTTTTTTAGATATATGACTGCTCTACTATATCATCTACCTTATTTTCTCTTTGTTACACTTAAAATCTTCCAAAACCCAAAGGTGATTTTTTTTAGTGATAACTGTGTTCTTTGCATTATTGGAAGACAGATTAAAGTTAAAAATGGAATCTACTGATATTAAGAAATGTTCATTATATCTAGTTATTTAGCAGAGGTGAGACAGTATCTGTTAAAGATGCTTTTATTTATTGGTCTATTAGTGGATGAAAGTGGCAAGAAGGTGACAAGCAACAGGGAGAAAGCAGAACTATTTAACTCATTTTTTTGCATCTGTCTTTACACAAAGGGAAAAAAACAGACCAGCCTATCAAAAATAGTGCCATAAAAACCAGAATAGAAACACAAGTTAAGATAGGCAAGAAAATGGTAAGTGAGCACCTGTCCAGCCTAGATGAGTTCAAATCACCAGGACCAGATGGATTACACCCCAAGTTTCTGAAGGAACTGGCAGATGTGATCTCAAAACCACTGAACTATATTTTTCAAAGATCCTAGAGCACTGGGGAACTACCAGAGGACTGGAAAAGAGCTGATGTAGTTGCCATCTTCAAAAATGGGAAAAAAATGGATCCAGGAAATTACAGACCTATCAGCCTGACCTCAATACCTGGGAAGATTCTGGAAAAGATAATCAAACAATGAATTAGTGAACACCTAGAGGCAAACAAAGTCATTACTAAAAGCCAACATGGGTTTGTCAAAAACAGATCATGCTAGACAAATCTTATTGCATTCTTTGACCAAGTGACAAAATTAGTGGATCAGAAGAATGCTGTGCATATAATTTACTTGGACTTCAGTAAGGCATTTGATAAAGTAGATCACAACTTACTACTTGATAAGATAGAAAAATGTGGATTAGACAGCATCACCACCAGATGGATTCATAGCTGGCTGACCGGCCATACTCAGTGTGTGGTCCTCAATGGAACCGCATCTACATGGAGGGAGTGTGTAGTGGGGCGCCCCAGGGCTCTGTTCTGGGCCCAGTACTCTTCAACATCTTCATCAACGATTTCGATGAGGGGATAGATGGGGAACTCATCAAATTTGCAGATGACACCAAGCTGGCAGGAATAGCCAACAGACTTAAGATACTGTAATGTATGTAAATATGTATGTATAAATGTTATTAACCAGTTAAACCTGTAAAACTCTATGAGGTAACTCCTCTGACAGGAGAACACGCGGGAACTTTGACAGCTGTCAAAGTTCCCCGCCAGAGCGCAGGCGCAGCCATCTGACAGCTCGCGGCTGTCATAACACAGAAGCCGTCTTACCACGCGGAGAGAAGAGCTGTCAAAGACGTGACGGCGGTGATTGGACTACAAGACACGGCGCCAAAAGACAAAAACCTGATTGGTCTAACCTGACAGCAGCCGGCTATAAAAGCCGAACAAGTTGTACCGTTCTTTGCCTTGTTCTAAATAAATCCCAGTTAGTTAACCTGTCGTCCTGCGTGGTCCTTCAGCCACTTCACTGGCGACGAAGGTGGGATCGCTCCGGAGCTGAAGTCACGGCCGAGGAAGGGAATTCCCGGCCAAGAGCAGTCACTGGAAGTTTTAACTTCCGAACAGAGCGAGACCTAGGACCGGACGACATGGCCAACTTCGGGCGTGTGAGGGAATTTGACACCCACCATCCGGAGCGATGGCAGTCACACCTGGGGCAGGTCGAGGGCTTCCTCCTCGTCAGTAAAATTACCGACGACCGAGCAAAGGCCGCAGCCCTCCTGTACATCAGCGGGCCCCCGGTATACGACGACGCAGTCGGGCTGTTCAGCCCGGTGCCCATCACTGAAGTCTCCTACGCGGACCTGGTCGACCAGCTCAACAAACACTACATGCCAGCCCGCTCAGAGCTGTATTGGCGAGTACAATTCGCCCAAAAGAAGCAGCGGCCGGATGAGCCCGCGAACGACTTTATTGCAGGGGTCCAGCACGCCACCCGCAACTGCAGCTTTCCAGATTTGGAAGACCGCATCCGGGACCAAGTGGTAATAGGCTTAAGGGACGAACGCCTCCAGAAAAAACTCACATCGAAGCCCGATATGTGTCTAGCCGAACTTACCCGAGAAATAATGGCCTACGAAGACAACCATAGGAAAAAATCGACCACATCTACACCGGAAAGTCATGCAACCGTGTACCAAGAAAACGCAACCTTTAGTGATGACAAGGAGTCCGTAGACTTCACCGACGGGGACGCCCTACAATGCAGGATGGAGTGACGACAACACCGAAGAAACGATGCCTCAGACCGCCAAAAAGCCAGAAACCCCCTGCCACCGCGACACGATCAATGGCCCACCTGTGCCAGCTGTGGGGGCAACCATGCCAGGGGCAGCTGCCGGTTCCGAAACGCAAAATGCCACAATTGCGGTAAAACCGGCCACATCAAGCCTGTATGCCGAAGCTGTCCCCGCGACAATGTGCACGAACTGGAGGCCAACCCCCCAGGTAGGAACACCACCCACGACAACAAGGGAGGAACACCGGGGGGCCTAGTGGAAACCATAGATATGGTACACAGTTTAAGCCCGAAAGTAAAAATCAGGGTAAAAATACAAGGAGTCACCTGCAACATGGAGGTTGACTCCGGGTCAGCAGTCTCCTTAATATCGTTTAAAACGTATCAGGAAATCTGCCAACAGAGTAACAGGGAAATCCCTCTTTAAAAAACCCAGGTCCACCTAGCAGACTTCCAAAAAAACCCCATCCCACTGGAAGGGAATGCTAGGGTCACAGTAGAATACAAAAAATTTAAGGGACCCCTAGAAGTCCTAGTGACTCCAGGGAACCGCACCAATTTAATTGGGCTGAACTGGTTCAGCCCCCTGGACATTGCCATTACCGGGGTAAACTTAGTGCAGGCCGCAAGCCTCGAAGCCGTCTGCAACAAGTATGCAGACGTCTTTGACGGCACGCTAGGAAAATACACCGGCCCTCCCATCTCCCTAAAATTAAATCCAACCATCCAACCCATTAAGATAAGGGCCAGGAGGGTTCCATTCACCCTCAAAGAAAAAATTGAGGACGAACTGGAACGCCTCGTAAAACTAGGGGTACTGGAACCTACCGAAGGGGGAAGCTGGGAGACCCCAATAGTCACCCCGGTAAAGCCTAACGGGGAAATTAGACTATGTGCTGACTATAAAGCGACCCTTAACCTAGCTCTAAGCCCCCACGCTTACCCGGTTCCAGCAGTGAGAGACATCCTCGCTTCCATCCGCTCCGGCGCCATCTTCGCAAAACTTGACCTCACGCAGGCGTACTTGCAATTGCCTGTAACCAATGAAACCGCGGAAGCCCAAACAATCGTCACGCACCGCGGGGCTTTCAAAGTAAAAAGACTTCAGTTTGGCATTTCGGCAGCCCCGGGTATCTTCCAAGGCAGACATGTCAAACACAAGGCCCGGGGGCCAGATCCGGCCCGTGAAGTGGTTTCCTGTGGCCCGCGAAGCCATCCTGGAAACAGTGAGGGAACGGCCCCCTCTGCCTTGGCCCTGGCCCAGGGACCCTCCTTCTGCCAGAGACCCTCAAATCTGTCTCACTCCTTCCCAGGCCCCCATAGGCACCCTTGATGCAAACGATGTAGAGCTGGCCACGCCCACCCAGTAGGCCATACGCACTCTAGCCATGCCCATCCAGTAGGCCACACCCACCAGGCCACACCCACCCGGCCCCTTGAGGGCAACTGCAATGCTGATGCGGCGCTCAATGAAATTGAGTTTGACACCCCTGTTCCAAGGTATCATGGAGAAAACCTTAAAGGGAATACCCGGGGTCTGCCCCTACTTCGACGATGTCCTCATCGCCGGAGAAAACGAAGCAAACTTAGCTGACAGACTGGCAGCTGTGCTGAACCGGCTCAGGGAAGCCGGTCTCAAATTAAAACGAGAGAAGTGCTCCATCGGAGTCACTTCCACAGAATTCCTAGGCTATAAAATAGATGCCCAGGGCATCCACCCCACTACAGAAAAATTAAAAGCTATTCAAACAGCCCCCAGTCCAAAAAATAAGCAAGAACTCCAAGCCTTTTTGGGATTGCTAAACTTCTATCACGCGTTCCTTCCACACAAAGCCACTATAGCAGAACCCCTTCACAGGCTCCTGGACAAGGGCACCGCCTGGTCTTGGACCAGGACGCACGAAAATAGTTTTCAGTCACTGAAAAACATTATCTGTAACAGCTCAACTGTCACACTCTTTAGAGAAGACGTACCAGTGTGCATCGCTTGCGATGCCTCACCCTAGAGAATCGGGGCGGTACTAAGCCACCTGTATAGGGATGGCACCCAAAGACCCATAGCCTTCTATTCCCGCACACTTTCCAAAGCTGAAAGAAACTACGCGCAGATTGACAGAGAGGCACTAGCAGTAGTCGCAGGGGTAAAAAAGTTCCACGACTATCTCTATGGGAGACCTTTTACCATATTCACTGATCACAAGCCCCTTCTAGGAATATTCACGTGGGACAAAACAACCCCCCAAATTCTATATCCAAGAATATTGCGCTGGTCCACCTTCTTGTCAGTGTATTCATACAAATTAATACACAAACCTGGGAAAGAATTGGGACACGCAGACTGCCTCAGCAGACTGCCCATTCAAACCAACGACACAGACCCAGCTCCTGCAGGACTCATACTAGCAATATCCCAACTTCCAGACTGCCCCCTTTCCACTAAAATCATAGCAAAAAATTCAGCCAAAGACAAAGTTCTAAGCAGGGTTCTCAGGTGGACAACCACGGGATGGCCAGCCAAAAGCCCACACCCACAATTTCAGCCATTCTATAACAGACAACACGAAATGTCATCACACTTGGGATGCCTTCTATGGGGGAACAGGGTAGTAATACCAGATAAAAACATAGAACAAACCTTAGACACCCTCCATGAGGGACATCCAGGCATAGTTAAAATGAAAGCACTAGCCAGGAGTTATGTATGGTGGCCAGGGATAGACAAGGATATAGAAAGACATGTGGGAGGATGCTACCCCTGCCAAGCAACAAGAAGCGAACCACCCCAGGCCCCCAGTACACAGATGGGAGACAACAAAAAACCCATGGTCACGCATACACCTAGATTTTGCAGGACCAATCCAAGGCCAGATCTTTCTATTAATAGTTGACAGCTACTCAAAATGGCTAGAGGTACTTCCCCTTAGGAAAACCACTTCAGGAGCTACTATACAAGCCCTTAGGAAGGTCTTCGCCACTCATGGCCTTCCAGACACCATAGTCTCAGATAATGGACCACAATTCACTTCTTGTTAATTTCAGATGTTCGCTACGAGGAACTGTATTAGGCTGGTCACTTCAGCACCGTTCCACCCATCGACGAACGGGATGGCTGAAATCATGGTGCGTTGAACCAAAGAAGCATTAAAAAAGTTTGTAAAAGGGAACTGGCAGCGTCGTCTCAGCCAGTTCCTCATGGCACAACACACCACACCTTGCACGGCAACCGGCAAAACACCAGCGGAGCTAAGGTGGGGAAGGAGGCTGATAACGCGTCTCGACAGACTGCATCCCGACACTTATACATCAGAACCAGATCACCCCCCACCCCGCACATTTAAACCAGGGGAAATGGTCTGGGCACGAACATACACGTCCAAAAACAAATGGGTCCAAGGGACAGTCTTACAGCAAACAGGACCTATTTCCTATTTAATACATACGACAACGGACGGCAACTTACGACGTCACATAGACCAGCTCAGACCAAGACAACCGGAACACCACCCAGACCTTCCTCCGTCAAACAGCCAACCCCCACCCCCTGTGGACATACTACCTGCACCACCACAGGAGGAAGGGGAACAAGAAATTATACCTCCCCTGGAACACGGGAACTCACCACCCCCAAGATGATCTACCCGGAACAGAAGAGCACTAGCATACGTACGGGACTATGAATGGGCTGGCTCCAACAACCAACAACAAGAGGGTAGAAACAATCCGGGGGAGGGGTAAGGGGTGTAATGTATGTAAATATGTATGTATAAATGTTATTAACCAGTTAAACCCGTAAAACTCTATGAGGTAACTCCTCTGACAGGAGAACACGCAAGAACTTTGACAGCTGTCAAAGTTCCCCGCCAGAGCGCAGGCGCAGCCATCTGACAGCTCGCGGCTGTCATAACACAGAAGCCGTCTTACCACGTGGAGAGAAGAGCTGTCAAAGACGCGACGGCAGTGATTGGACTACAAGACGTGGCGCCAAAAGACAAGAACCTGATTGGTCTAACCTGACAGCAGCCGGCTATAAAAGCCGAACAAGTTGTACCGTTCTTTGCCTTGTTCTAAATAAATCCCAGTTAGTTAACCTGTCGTCCTGCATGGTCCTTCAGCCACTTCAGATACAGGAGGAGCTGGACAGATTTGAACACTGGGTGCTATCTAACAAAATGAAATTCAGTGGTGAAAAAAGTAAGGTTCTACATTTAGGCAAGAAAAACCAAATGTACAGGTATAGTATAGGGGGTACCTTGTTCAATAGTAGTAACTGTGAGAAGGATCTCAGGGTCCTAGTGGACAATCACTTAAATACAAGTCAGCAGTGTGCTGCAGCTGCTAAAAAAAGCCAACATAGTGCTAGGCTGCATTGACAGAGGGATAGAATCAAGATCATGTGAAATATTAATACCACTTTGTAATGCCTTGGTAAGGCCACACTTGGAATACTGCATCCAGTTTTTGTCACCATGAAGAGAAGAATGAGGGGTGGACATGATAGCAGTGTTCCAATATCTCAGGTGCTGCCACAAAGAAGAGGGAGTCAAGCTATTTTCCAAAGTGCCTGAAGGCAGGACAAGAAGCAACGGATGGAAACTAGTCAAGGAGAGAAGCAACCTAGAACTAAAGAGAAACTTCCTGACAGTTATAACAATTAACCAGTGGAACAACCTGCCTCCAGAAGTGGTGAATCCTCCAACATTGGAAGTTTTAAAGAAGAGACTGGACAGCCATTTGTCCGAAATGGTATAGGGTTTTCTGCCTGAGCAGAGGATTGCACTAGATGACGTCCAAGGTCTCTTCCATCATCATCATCATTGAACTGAACACAGAGTCAGATTCACAAGTGTCATACTCGATTTCATCATGTGATGTATCATAATGTGTTGCAACATTTTTTGCCTTTGTGGAACCGGGGTGGGCATAGCCTGGGCATAACTTATTCAGCCCGCGGGCTGCCAGTTTGACACCCCTGGTCTAAGTAAGTTAAGTTATATATGACAGCATTTCTGTTATTTTCATGTGACTTGCCTATCCCCAGTTTAGCAATTTTTTTTTACATACGTACATCTATCTACAGATAATAATTTGCCTCTTGCTGTCTTGCAATGCTTTAGGGATAGAGGCTGATTTCCACCCATTTTTATGTTCACAGTAGCATGGTATTACATAACTTCCAAATATAAAATGCTATAACTAGTATTTGAAAAACCATTGTAACTCTTTTTGGATGAAATGATCTTATAGCTAGAGCAATTTTTTCTTGTATTCATATTCTTGTTCTTAGTACACATTCCAAAGGTAAAAAAATTCAGCAGCAGCAATTTGTAACAATGAGCCAAAAAAATGCTAAAGTACATTAACTGAAGGAAGCTTACGTGAAAATCCTGGTTGTATCTTCCTGGTTACAGACAACAAACAAAACTTTTGGACGTGCATGCCAATGAAAAGCTGCCAAATAAAATATTGCTTTATAAAGTCAGGAAAAAACTAATTTTAAAAGGTTATTGTAGGTTATTTGTGGTCATGTCTTGTCCATATTAAGCATGATGTCATCTTGAGAAACTTCATTATCTTTTTATTTCTGTAGTATACATTTTAGGTGCTCTCTCTCCAATAATATATGTACAAAATTCTCTTATAAAAATTTAATCAAAGTCATTTCCTACAAAATGAAGAGGGAAACACAACTCAAAAATATAGCTAAATAGCTTAATGCTTCAGAGTGAAATCCCAGGTGCCATTTGAAATAGGAGGGGGAAGGAAAGGAAGAAATAGCTTTTGCTATTTTAAAGCATAAATTTAATCCCTGTGGTTACTAAGAGGATAAAAGGATGAATTCACAGCAGGTTATAACTGAAGATGTTAATTGTTATAAACTGTTGTAAAGTTTAATAACAGCTAATAATGATAATCATCAAAGGGCAACAAGTTTATTGCTTTCCATTTGAGTCCCATTACTGTGTATCAGAAAATTATGAGATAAACAAAAAGAAATAAGTTCAACTTAATAGGTGGTACTGAATTCATATGTATACATAATTTTCAGAAGTAAGATTTGTTTAATTATGGCTTTTGAATAAACCTCACGTCTGAATTCATATTTAATGCTGAGTCATGACATATATTTTATAAACCATGTTTTTAAACCACTGTTTCAATTCAGCCATTGTCTCTAGTGGATTTTATTCTTATTTCTCTTTCTTAGATATCTCTATAAAGATGAAGTGCTCAGAAGAACATCTTAAAACATTTTGCTGACTGAGAAAAAGCAGCAAATGTATACATATAGTATATTCTCTCTTTTTGGCTTGGGTGAATGTTTACTTCTAGATGGGCCAAGGATGACTTAATTGGAACTATTTGTGTTGGCAACTTTTAGACCTCACACAAATATACCCAAGAATTTAATTTGCCCTTTTGGCAACTGTTGTGTATGTAAATAGTTAGCAATAAGCCATAAAAGATATTGCAAACACCGTGCAGCTTTGCAAGGTTTAAAGCGGGAAAATAAGGTGCAATCATTGGACGCCACAACCAAGGAGCGGGAAAACAGACTGTTTGTATTGGTTACAGTTCAAACGCTTTCTCTATAAAAGGGTTGCAACATTTGACATTTGACAGTTGACTTTGTGTATTCAATAAACTCGTTCAGTGTTAACCACTCTGAGTCCTCGTCAATTCGAACCAAACAACTGGCGACGAAGGTGGGATTGACAGAAGACCAGAGATTAGGAAGAATTGTCGTGAAGGCGGCAAAGTCTGAGCGAGTCACAGTCAACCGAGCGGCCGCGGCAGAATAGGAAAAAAATTCTCCGAATGGCGCAAATCGGGTCATTGAAGGAATTTGACCCTAACTTCCCCGAAGATTGGGAAGAATATATTGGTCAGGTCGAAGGATTCCTGTTAGTGAACGGAATCACCGACGACCGAAAAAAAGCGGCGGCACTTTTGACAATTTGCGGCACACCGGTCTACAGAGTCGCTGTCGGGCTGTGCCAGCCACAACCAGTCTCCAGCGTGCCCTATGCCGACCTCCTTGCAAAACTAAAGGTGCACTTTACTCCCCGAAGGTCCGAACTTTTTTGGCGGCGCATCTTCGAGAAGAGAAATCAGAGACCGGGGGAGTCCATACAGAAATTCGTCGCTGCCGTTAGGGAAGCCGCAGTTCGTTGCAAATACGATAATTTAGAAATTAGGATTCGGGACAGAGTTGTGCTAGGCTTACGCGATGAACAATTACAAAACAGAATAATCGCCAAACCTACTGGCGATTTACAGGAAGTGCTCGACGAACTCCTAACGTATGAGTCAACCGGGTATCGCGACCCCCCCCGCAGTAGCATGGCGACAGCACCTGAAATTAACCAAGAGGGCTATGTGGACTGCGGGGAGGTGGATCAGCAGTGGGAGGAAGAGATCGCCGAAGTCTCCAGGCGATTTGGGAAGATGGCACCCAGACAACTTAGAAGCGAAGGGCCCGAACCCGGCCGCCGGCAACAACCCGCAACACCGCAGAGACCACCGACCGGGGCACAACGACCGTGGCGGGACACCGCAACCAGACCGCGCGACAACGACACCCAGAACCGATGCGGCAGCTGTGGCGGCAACCATCCCCGCGCTTCCTGCCGATTCCGCACCGCCAAGTGCAGGGCTTGTGGCAAGACCGGCCACATCCAGGCCATCTGCAGAAACCGCGTCCGGGACTCCCGTCTGAATGAAGTCGATGTGTGGCCAGAGGGTAAGGTAACCCCCAATGCTAGTGGCAAGGAGACCCCTAGATCCCGGGCGAAATTTTCAAACCCAGGGGAGGTGGCCCGAGTCAATCGGAAAAGGCAGGGAAGGGGGCACAATTTTCCGGACGGAAAATTAAAAATCACAGTCCTTCTGCAAGGGGTTCCTTGCAGAATGGAAATCGACTCTGGGGCTTCAGTGTCGATAATTTCCACTGAAACCCTGGAAAAAATCGAACAACTAAGTGGAAAAAGAATTCCACTTAGCCCAACAAATATTCAATTAATGGACTTCCAAAAAAGTCCAATAATCGTAAAGGGAAAGACCAGCCTTAGAGTTAATTTTAAGGGATTTAAGGGGGTCTTAGATGTGGTAGTTACGGAGGGGAATAGGACTAGCTTAATAGGGCTTAATTGGTTTCCTGCCCTGGGAATTTGGATAGGGGGAATAAATTCTGTGATTAGAAATAAGACCCTCGAATCCGTCTGCAAAGAATTTGCAGACGTATTCGATGGATCTCTAGGCAAGTACAAAGGGCCCCCCATTAATTTTAACCTAGACCCCTCAGTAAATCCAATCAGGCTAAAGGCCCGGAGGGTACCTTTTGCCTTAAAAGAAAAAATCGAGGCCGAGCTCGACCGGCTTGTAGGCCTCGGAGTTTTAGAACCCGTTGAGGGCGGTTTATGGGAGACGCCGATCGTCACACCCCTCAAACCCAATGGGGATGTGAGGATCTGCGCCGACTATAAAGCGACCCTCAACATTGGAATGAAAAAGCATGCTTACCCGGTCCCGACGGTGAAGCAGGTCCTCGCCACGATCCAGGACGCCGCCATCTTCGCCAAGCTCGACTTGGCGCATGCGTACTTACAGTTGACTGTTTCCAAAGAGGCTGCAGAGGCGCAAACAATTGTTACCCACAAGGGGGCGTTCCGAGTCCACAGACTGCAATTTGGGATTGCAGCTGCTCCAGGCATCTTCCAAGAAGTGATGGAGAGGACCTTAAAGGGCATACCTGGAGTATGCCCTTACTTTGATGATGTCCTAATAGCTGGAAAAGATGAAGGAATGTTAGTAGAGCGGCTGGAACAGGTACTGGGTAGATTTAGAAAGGCTGGATTAAAATTAAAAAAGGAAAAATGTAGCATAGGGGTTAAATCCACTGATTTTTTGGGGTTCAGGATTGACAAAAGCGGAGTCCACCCTACCCCTGAAAAAATTAAAGCAATAAAAGGGGCTCCTGAACCAAGGAACAAGGCTGAGCTACAGGCCTTCCTAGGCTTGGTAAATTTTTATCACACTTTTGTGCCACATAAGGCTGCCATTGCAGAACCACTGCACAGGCTTTTAGATAAGAAGACCCCTTGGCATTGGCAAGAAAAGCACAAAGTGAGTTTCCAGACCTTAAAAGATATCCTTTCCAGTAGCTCAACTGTAACCCACTTTATAGAAAATAGACCAATCTACCTGGCGTGCGATGCTTCGCCTTATGGCGTTGGGGCAGTAATCAGCCATTTAGACACCCAGGGAATGCAAAGACCCATTGCTTACTACTCCCGCACACTAACCAAGGCAGAGCGGAACTATGCTCAAATTGACCGGGAAGCTTTAGCCATAGTGGCAGGAGTTAAAAAGTTCCACGACTACCTGTATGGCAGGAACTTTACAATACTGACAGACCACAAACCCCTGCTGGGACTGTTTACCACAGATAAACAGACTCCCCAAATTATGTCTCCCAGGATGCTGAGATGGTCCATTTTCCTCTCAGCATATTCATTTTCCCTCCAATACCGACCAGGTAAAGACATGGGTCATGCAGACGCTCTTAGCAGATTGCCCCTTAGCACAACAGAGGAGGACCCTGCCCCAGTGGGACAAGTAATGTCCCTACAAGATATTCCTGATCTGCCCCTAACTGCTAAAGACATAGCTGAGGCAACCAATAAGGACCCCATCTTAAGGAGAGTAATGGCCTGGGTCATGAGCGGTTGGCCCAACGCCAACCCAGACGTAAAATACAGTCCATTTTTCCGAAGGAAGGATGAACTATCAGTTCATATGGGTTGCTTACTTTGGGGAACTCGTGTAGTAATCCCAGGAATCCACAAATCAGCTATTCTATTTGAATTGCATGAGGGACACCCTGGAATAGTAAGGATGAAGGCCCTAGCTAGGAGTCACTTGTGGTGGCCAGGATTGGACCAAGACATTGAGGAATGCGTTGCCAATTGCCATCTGTGCCAACGTTCCAGGCCTGAACAACAACACATCCGCACACATAAATGGGAGCTAGCTAGGAATCCTTGGTCCAGGATTCATATTGACTTCGCTGGACCTTTCCAGGGGTTAACGTTCCTTGTAGTGGTCGACAGCTACTCTAGATGGCTAGAAGTAGTACCGGTCAGTTCAGTAACGGCAGGCAGAACAATACAGGCATTAAGGGGCCTCTTTGCCACTCATGGGTTGCCGGATTTAATAGTGTCTGATAACGGGCCACAATTCACATCTATTGAATTTCAGGATTTCCTCAAGGCCAACTCGATTAAGCATAAGACTTCTGCACCCTTCCACCCCTCCACCAACGGATTGGCTGAAAGGAACGTGAGGACCACGAAGGACGCGCTTAAAAGAATCATTCGAGGTGACTGGCATCAGAGACTAGCTGAGTTCTTGTTGGCTCAACACACAACCCCTTGTTCGGCTACAGGGAAAAGTCCAGCTGAAATGAGGTGGGGAAGAAAAATCTTGACCAAGTTGGACAGACTACACCCCGACCGACTCCAACCAAACATTGAATTAGACATTCCTAACAGAACATTTGAAGTGGGGGACTTGATTTGGGCCAGGAACTACGCCCAAGGGGATAAATGGATTCCTGGGGTGGTAACTGAAATCTTAGGTCCCCTATCATACATCATTGAGGGGGAAGGGAATAGGGTCTGTAAAAGACACATAGACCAGCTGAGGAAAAGATCTAGTGGGTGTGTGCCAGCTGAGGGGGACCAAAGCTCAGTTAGGGCAAACAGTACAGATAACATTAGGCCAGAAAGTGGTGTAGTGGTTGGGCAAGATGACATATTTCCTGATGCCCATCAACAACAATTCAGTCCAATTGATTGGGAAATACCCCTGCGAAGTAGGCCAGTGACAACTGAATCCCAAACACAACCTAATACACAAGGCAGTACATCTGAAGCCAGTAACCCTGAGCCCAGGTCTAGTAGTAACCAGCAGAGTAACCAGCAGCCAAGCAGTCAACCAGGAAGAAGGGTCCCTAGCAGCCAAAGTAACAGATACCCTTCTAGAATACATAGGCCACCAAAATACCTAATGGACTTTGTAAAGAAATGACACCAACTGGGGGGTAAGGGGTGTTGTGTATGTAAATAGTTAGCAATAAGCCATAAAAGATATTGCAAACACCGTGCAGCTTTGCAAGGTTTAAAGCGGGAAAATAAGGTGCAATCATTGGACGCCACAACCAAGGAGCGGGAAAACAGACTGTTTGTATTGGTTACAGTTCAAACGCTTTCTCTATAAAAGGGTTGCAACATTTGACATTTGACAGTTGACTTTGTGTATTCAATAAACTCGTTCAGTGTTAACCACTCTGAGTCCTCGTCAATTCGAACCAAACAGCAACTGTGTCTTGTCAGTGGGTCTTTGTCAGCATATAATCAAGCAATAAACCTGTATCTCTTAAGTTATCTTCAATTAATAAGCCTTAGCCGGTAACAAAATACATATTGCTTGATCTCATATTCATGATCTTACTTTTCATACTATTAAATTGCATTCCATTTATATTGTTCCAATTCATGAGGTCATCCCAATTCATTCTGCATAATTTCCTGCTTCTTTTCTTATGTTAACAATACCTAGCTTGGTATTATCTGCAGATTTCATTAAACCATGCCTATTTTCCACACACAACCCTTTTAAATAAATAAATAAAATAGGACCTAAAGAATTTTTTTTTCTCCCAATTCTTTTTTGTCAATTAAGCAAGTTAATCCTTTAACCAAACCTGATATATTATCCTCTTCAAAAAAGTCTGGATATGAAACTATGAGATGTAAGGAGTGGGGGAGTATAGCACACAATGGAATATGTGTTGCATGAAATCATTACACACATTTCATCAATTTTTCCTCAGCATAGTTGGTACCAGATGATGCCTCTGTTGTGAAAGACTGTAAGACGGATGAAGCCATATTCTTCAGGCAACAATTTTTTAATAGATATGTAAATTCAGTTGTATTTTGAGATGATGAGATGCAAAAAACCAATAACCATACATATGATTACATGCCACAAATCTCTGTTGATTCCTAGTGGCCACATAGATTTCTCCATGACAATATGGCCTAAGATGATATCCTTTATTTTTTATTTACAAAAGAATATGCTGTCCATTTCTTTCTATTGATAAAGATGCTATAAATGGCCCTGAATTTCACGGACCATTTTCTTACCTGAGAAAAAAATATCTCTATGTCTTTGACTTCTGTAATTAATTTTTTTATTATTTTAACTGGAAAAATGAATATTCTTATATCTTGGTTCTTAGATGGCCAAGAAAGTCTGGCACCATTTCTTCCTTATTTCTGCAACATTGTCCTTTCCCCTGAAAAGATCAAAAGCAAAGGTAATTTATCCTTCAGATCATATAAGGTTGACAGGTTACTGAACTTGCTTCCTGAAGTTTCTCACCATCCAGGAAGAGGGTGGGGAAAATGTACAAATTCTGTGAAAAGGTACAACAGGCCCAGAATTAGGAGGAACAAGAGTAGCTACTAAATCGTCTACAAATAACACATTTGTGCTGCCAATTCTGCCAAAATTTAGATCTTCTAGACAGAGCTTTTGGCAAATTTGAGCAAGATTTATAAAATAAGTGATTGCTAGAGTAAGTGTACACTGTTCAAAACAGTGAATTATTCGTAGGAGTCTATTTACCCATCACTCCTATGAAGACAAACTCAGCTGCATTTTTCTGATAAGGTTTTGAAAGAACTGTTTTCCACTTTTGCTGCTTCAAATCCTGTCTATTTTGCATGTTACTTTCTTCCTACACTTTGATTAGCTATACGCAGAAGAATGAATGAATGCCCCCTGACTCTGACATATTGTGGCTGCCATAGTGTCTTCCGCAGTTACCATTAAAAACAATGCTGCAATAGTATAGTAGTTATAACATTGAAATGAACACTGATATTTCAAAATGTTCAAAATCTAAAAATGTTATTATTTTAAATTACTATTTTACTTGCTCTGCGTTACCTACTTTTCCATTTGGCTTTTTTTCTTTCATAAGTCATTATAATAGTGCACTAGGGCAACATTCTCTCTGTGAAGCATTTATAATCTCTTTATTACTCCACTATTCATAAAAGAAACTCCAGAACAAATTAGAGACCAATAGGCTGGCAGGAAAGGATTGTAAAGCTGCTATTTATGTCAGCAATGAGGACTGACTAATTTCCAAGTGGTTTTGCAAAGGAATAAGACTTGTTCTAGCTAATAGATGACAGTGTTTTGCTTAAAAACTTCCACAGTGACTTAATAAATGGTTTTTATATTCACTTCCTATTAAGCAAAAATATATAAATCTTACTTATGAAGTAGCTTCAGTTCATTTATTTTAACTGATCACTTTAAAAATGCATTTGTCTATCTCAGCTACAATTTTAAATGAATAGATTTAAAATCTTGGTGTTCCTCCAAAGTATCACTTTTTATAAGCATTTAAATACAGGTAGCAATTTAATTTATTAAGTTGTAATTGTTTTGTTTAGTTACTCAACAGTGCAGGATTACATACCATTTCCCTCCATCAATATTAATATCAGTCTTGCCTGAAAACAATTCCAGATTTGAGGCAAGAAGTAATTTAGTTTGTTACCTTTCACTTGCAGGAAAACAATCAAGTGCTAAAGGATATATTTCTTCAGTTGTAGAGCTCCAGTTTCCTTGTAAATTCAGAAGGAAGGAACTAAAACAGCCTTACAAAATGAATCTATATTGTCAAAGAAGAAAGTATAGAAAAAACTTTCTCTTGCATGTGCCATTTACCAAGTTGATTGCTCATTTGCTTGCTTTAAAAATACTTTCATAATATGAATTTTGTAAATGACTGATAGTTTGATTAACTGATTGTTTAGTGTCACCAAATCATTGTTGACTCCTAGTGGTCAGATAAATAGATTTCTCCATGACAACATGTCTCTACCTTGGTCTTTCAGGTCTTCTGCTGATGTGCCCATGACCACTGCAACTGAGTCCATCCACCTTGTTGCTGGCTGTCCATTTATCTTTTCTAGCATTAGAGTCTTTTCCAGCGATATCTAAACATAATAGGCCTTCATCTTAAATTTGGTTCTGATGTCAGCATAAATTATACTTTCATGTAAAACTAATAAAGATAGTAGTTTTGCAGTAACAAAGAGCAACCATAAGAATAAAATATGGATTGGCAGAATCTGCTATCTTTACTGTCATTCTTATTACAGTACTTCCTATTTCTACTTATTACTCACGTTCTTCATAACATAGTCAGAGGGAGGAAATGGTGGTACTATTTAAGAATCATTCATTTCAATACAAAATATTCTAAATTATCATTTTAGAGGATGGGTGTTCTCATGGCAAAGCCTGAGAGAAAAGCATCAAAATTGTGTCACTTAGATGGTGTATTCTAAATAATTATTTACTCCCAGGTAAAAGAATGCTACTAGTAACATTACATTTAATTTAAAATATATGTTTAATTTGGGCATGATTTCAGCAAGAGAATTTTGATCCAAGTTCTTTGGTAAATGAAATTTTGAAATAATTTATTTCAAGACAAATTGCAAAGAGAGGAGTCATGCCGGCCACATGACCACGGAGATGTCCTTGGACAAGCGCTGGCTCTTCGGCTTTGAAATGGAGATGAGCGCCGGCCCCTAGAGTCGGAAACGACTAGCATGCATGTGCGGGGGAACCTTTACCTTTACCTTTTTAATGGTTAATTTGTTGAACTAAGGGTTGTCATAGAATCAGGAAAAGGAAAAGGAACTTGGAGGTCTTCTATTCAAATTCCCTGCCCAAGACAGGTGTCCTGATACCATCTCAGACAAATGGTTGTCTAATGTTTTCTTGAAAATCTCCTGCGGTGGAACACCCACAACTCTGGAAGGAAAGATGTTCCACTTCTTATTAGTTCTCACTGTCATGAATTTCTCCTTACTTTCAGATTGGATCTCCCTCTGATGAGCTTTTACCCATTGCTTCTGGTTCTACCCTTAGGAGTTATGGAGAATAAATCGAACCCTTTTCTCTGTGGCATCTTTCAAGCCTTGGAAGATTGCTATTATCTCTCCTCTCAGCCTTCTCTCCATTAAACTAAACATAGGAAGTTCTTATCAGAATATCAGAACATCAAACTTAGGCTCTTTCCTGTCAAAATTCAACACTGTTCCATCATATTTAGGATCACTGAAGTCTATCCAACTATATTAATTGTTATCTACTTATCCACATCTGTTTTTCTTAAAGTTTCAGTTAGGGTGGATGGAGAACAAATTAAATAGTTCTTTGTGTATCTACGCCAATAAAAAGATTGAAAAATGAAACTAGGCACAAAAGTTGAGATTTCACAAAGTCAGAATATGGGATAGCCCTTTCTTGTTTGACTTTTTGAGAATATTCAAAAACTATATATTAGCTATCAAGAACATGAATTTCTAACCTGATATGGATGATACCAAAACATTGAAGAAACATTGTTCAGTTTTTGGTAAAAATACATTAAAATCAATTCTTGACTTTAAACAATCAATGTAATTTGATAATATAACTTTTATTGTCATTTTTTTACTGTGGGCACAAGAGCACACATCAAAAATGAAATTTAGTTGCCCGCTCTCAAAGTGAAACATACATGACACACACCTAAACATACTATATACAATATATGTATAGACCCACACCTCTACATATACATAACATATACATAACAAATAAATATTAAATACTGTCCATCTTGAGTATATAATGGAAGGAGGAAGCTTGAGAGTTCACAAGGTTAATGCTATATGAAATGCAACTCTGGCTGAATCTGGATGTTCAAGCCTCCACTTGTGTAGTGTTTCAGATAATCTCACAGACCCTGCTCAAGCAACACTTCTGTGCTATGTCCTGGATGGGAGGGAGGGAACTGCCAATGATCTCGGCCATCCTCACCACTCTCTGCACCGCCTTCCTGTCTGAAGCAGTGATGCTTCCAAAGCAGACTGTGATGCTGTATGACAGGATGCTCATGATCATCCCCCTGTAATAAGTAAGGATAGGAGAAGGAAGATGTGCTTTTCTCATGTGATGCATAAAATGCAGGGGCTGCTGTGCCTGCTTCACCAGTGTCTTACTGTTGAGTGACCAAGCCAGCCTATTCGTTAGCTGCACACCCAGGAATTTGATGCTGGTAACCATTTCCACAGGTGAATCATTAATGCACAGAAAAGTGTGGATGTGCCTGCCTTTTCTGAAATCAACAATGATCTCTTTGTTTTTTCCGGTATTTAAAACTAGGCTGTTTTCTTTATACCAGTTCACCAACCCCTCAACCTCCTTGTGGTAAGTTTCTACATTGTCATCATGAATAGGGCCTACTACTGTTGTATCATCTGTGAACTTCACAATATGATTGGTGGCAAACCTAGCACAACAGTCATGGGTTAACAGGGTGAATAGCAGCAGACTTAGGGTGCAGCTCTGAGAAGAACTTGTGCTCAACAAAATGGTATTTTTTAAAAATTTTAATTCCATTTATATCCCGCCCTTCTCCGAAGACTCAGGGCGGCTTACAAGCTTAGCAGTAGCCTTCATTCTATGTATATGCCTGCTTATTAGGGCTTTCACACACACCCCAAGCGGTATTAGAGGTATTTGTTCCAACTCTCACAAATTGGGGCCTGTTAGTAAGAAAATCAAGAATTTCATTCATGCCTACACATCTATGACCAAATAGACTGAGATAAAAGTTTTAAAAGTTTTTTTTAGTGACATGTTTAAAAACAAACCACAGCTCTGCTCTTTGTAGATGCTAGGGCTGATAGTGGGATACTGATGAGTAGACAGACTCTGTCCACACTCTTAAAATAAAAAGAGAAATATGGGCTTCAGCAAATAAGTTTATAGAGGTGGATTAGCTGAATGTATTATGAATTCTGGCTGCACAATACCTGAATTTCTTTGGTCTGTTTAACATTATACCAGATTCAACAGACAGTTTAATGGATGATCCATAGCATTGCACAATTTTCTTTTGTGTTTTCTTTCCTTTCCACTTTTATTGGACTGCTGTATGGAATCACAGTCCAAGAGGTTGATTTAATGGTCCAAGGTCAGGTTTTTTTCCCCACCCTTTACAAGTATTTTGCATTCTTATTGTCAATACAATGCTCTACCTGTCTGCTGAATGTGTTTACTTTGGGATATAATATACTTTTACTTTCTTTTATTCTCAGAGGAGGAAGAAGGGCATGCCTCAAATACCGGAGGCAATTCAGCATAGGAGATGAAGGGAGTTGTTTTCATCTGGCTTAAATGAGAAGAAAAGCAGATCCATAAATTTTAGGAAGTACAGAAATTGATGCCTTTCTTGTCTACAGTGTGATTTGATAACATCCATCACATTTTATATTAGGTTTCCATTTTCAGTTCCAAATTATTGTCATAGTCTCCAGGCATGAAGAAAATAATGATTTATATTTAAAAGATTTCTATAATGAAATTTAGAAAATGGTGATTCCTTTCATTTTTTTTTAAATTTAATTGATTTGACTGGCCAAATTACTTAAAAAACATTTTTGGGGTATAAATCTATTGTGTAGCTTATTAATTATGGAGTACACAAAATAGTGAGTGACCCAACATGTCTTAAAATTATGCTTGTCATTGTGGTTCACTGAGTAAACTATAATTTAAAAATCTTGGCTTAGTATTATGTGTGAACTTAGTCTGGCATTCTTCTTAGAAAAAAAGGCCAAGTACAAATGAAAGAAACCAAGCCAAGTCATAGTCAGCTGTTGTACATTGGAATATTATTGTTATGGGTTGATTAATCATATTATTGTTATATTACCTTAAGCAGTTTGTAGTATTTTTTTCAAATTTACTGGAGGTTTTTTCTAGATGTTTCAGTAAAGCCAGCCACCAAAACAATTATTCCTGACTCAAATCCCATTGCTTCGTCAATAAAATAAGACAAAATGTAAATGGCTAACTTTGATATATTTTTAAAAAGCTATACATTGTTGTTTTTATATGTAAAAAAATAGACTGGGCAGGCTAGGGCAGGGCAGGGCAGGTAATAATGAATTTATTGCACTGAATAAAGATAGAAAGAAAAAAAGAACTCAGCAGTTGTGTCAAAAATCAAAAATAACAAAAAAAGCTTCTTTCAACATATATATAAAAAAGAAAAAAGTCAAGGAAACGACTGGTCCATTAGTGGGAGAAAAGGGTAAGAAGGTGACAAGCAACAGGGAGAAAGCAGAACTACTTAACTCTTTTTTTGCATCTGTATTTACACAAAGGGGAAAAACAGTCCAACCTATCAAAAGCAGTATAATAAAAAAACAGATTAGAAACACAAGTTAACATAGACAAGAAAATGGCAAGTGAGCACCTGTCCACTCTAGATGAGTTCAAATCACCAGGATCAGATGGACTACATCCCAAGGTTCTGAAGGAACTGGCAGATGTTATCTCAGGACCACTGAACTATATTTTTCAACGATCCTGGAGCACTGGGGAACTACCAGAGGACTGGAAAAGAGCTGATAAAGTTCCCATCTACAAAAAAAAGGGGGAAAAATGGATCCAGAAAATGATAGACCTATCAGCCTGACCTCAACACCCGAGAATATTCTGGAAAAGATAATCAACAATGAATCAGAGAACACCTAGAGGCAAACAAAGTCATTACCAAAAGCCAACATGGGTTTGTTAAAAACAGATCACGCCAGACAAATCTTATTGCATTCTTTGATCAGGTGACAAAATTAGTGGAGCAAAGGAATGCTGTGGATATAACTCATTTGGATTTCCAGAAGGCATTTGATAAAGTAGGCCACAACCTACTACTTGAAAAGATAGAAAAATGTGGGTTAGACAGTATCATCACCAGATGATTCGTAGCTGACTGACAAGCCATACTCAGCATGTGGTCCTCAATGGAACTGCATCTACATGAAGGGAAGTGTGCAGTGGGATGCTCCAGAGCTGTGTTCTGGGCCCAGTGCTCTTTAACATCTTCATCAATGATTTGGATGAGGGAATAGATGGGGAATTCATCAAATTTGCAGATAACACCAAGCTGGCAGGAATAGTCAATATTCCAGAAGATACAGAAGGACCTTGAGAGATTTGAACATTGGGCACTATTTAATAAAATGAAATTCAATGGTGAAAAAGTAAAGTTCTACATTTAGGCAAGGAAAACCAAATGCACAGGTATAGTATAGGTGGTACCTTGCTCAATAGAAGTAACTATGAGAGGGATCTTTGAGTCCTAGTGGACAATCACTTAAATATGAGTCAGCTGCAGCTGCCAAAAAAGCCTACAAAGTACTAGGCTGCATTAACAGAGAGAGAGAGAATTAAGATCACATGAAGTTTTAATACCACTTTACAATGTCTTGATAAAACCACACTTGGAATACTGCATCCAGTTTTGGTCACCAAGATGTAAAAAAATATGTTGAGACTCTAGAAAGAGTACGGAGAATAGCAAGAAAGATGATTAGGGGACTGGAGGCTGAAACATATAAGGAACGGCTGCTGGAATTGAGTATGTCTAGTTTAATGAAGAGAAGGGTGAGGGGTGACATGATAGCAGTGTTCCAATATCTCAGGGGTTGCCACAAAGAAGAGGGAGTCAAGCTATTCTCCAAAGCACCTGAAGGCAGGACAAGAAGCAACAGATAGAGACTAATCAAAGAGAGAAGCAATTTAGAACTAAGGAGAAATTTCTTGACAGTTAGAACAATTAATCAGTGGAACAACCTGCCTGCAGAAGTTGTGAATGCGCCAACACTAGAAGTTTAAAGAAGAGACTGGACAGCCATTTGTCTGAAACGGTAAAGGGTTTTCTGTCTGAACAGGGGGTTGGACTAGATGACCTCCGAAGTCCCTTCTAAATTATTATTATTTTTATTATTATTGTTATTATTATTATTATTATTATTATTATTATTATTATTATTATTATTGTTGTTGTTGTTGTCGTCATCATCATCATCATCATCATCATCATCATCATGCTTAATGATAATTCAATGGATCCCCGCACATTATATGCTGATAGACTTGCCTCATTTTTTGCAGCAAATTAAAAAAAATCTGTTTTGTTGAGTGTTATGAGAGGCATATATTCACGTTAATTGGCCCAGATATCCTTCACATTTCAACTTTGCACAATTATAAAAATAACAAAAGAGTATTTGGTGAGAAAATCTTTATTTATTGCAGAACGTTTCATGTTTCTAAGGCAGAAAGAGGAAGAATCTATTATAGCATACATTTCTTAAAAAGCTATTGAAATATTGTAAATTTGATAAAGAACTAATAAGATACTAGGTAGCCTAGGCAATTCTGAAAGAAAGCGTTTCAAAAATAAAGACAAATATGACATTTAAAGAAGTATTTGAAATTGCCACTTCTATGGAAACATTAGAGTGAGAGATAACATACAAACTTTAACTGCTAAAGTGAACTAAATTGAAGAATGAATGATAGCTAACCTGGAATCTATGGTTTCTAAAGCATAAACAGTGAAAGAAGGTCAGTCATAGGGATCACACCAAAATCTGGGCATGACCAACTGGGAAAGCTGCTGCTGATTTGGAATATAAATTGAAACAGATACTGGATAAAGCTGGCATTAGTATAGTGAAGAACATCAAAGGTAAAATAAGGTTACATGAAAATGCCACATGGAATTTTCAAAAACTCTGTCCTGTTTCATGTACCATATGAACAGAAATAGAAATAGAAATTGACTTAGATTGGATAAAAGCAAAGGGAATTTTTGCAAAAATTGACTGAAATCAAACCTGTAGTTCATTAGTTAAGTAGAATAAAACTGCTAATGTCACTACTGTAGTGGACAAACGGCAGCAATCCACTACCTAAATAAATAATTTGGTATTATTTAGAAGAAGGTTACGTATATATGAAAAGATAGGAATATTCTAAAGTGTTTTTGACTATAAAACACACAAAGGACTATATCATTACAATAGGCTTGTTTTGGAGTAGCATCTGTACCAGCATTTTAGCAAAGAGCCATAAATCATCTGCTACAATGATGTCTGGGCATTCAGTACCATTTAGATGACATCATTGTCATTAGAGAAAACAGTCAGAAGCATCTGTAAAACCTTAAGAGATTGACATACTGTGGCCTTTGAGTGGATATTACAAATGTGATTTCTTTATATTTAGTATTACCCTAGACAACATATGCCCTTCTGGTTCATTGTTTCAGAGATATTTTCATATTTAAACAGACAAACAATTTCCTGCCAGTTTCCCCACTGAATTTCCATGTGAGGATCTGGCACATAGAAATCTCCCTCCCTCCCTCCCTCCCTCCCTCCCTCCCTCCCTTCCTTCTAGGATTTATTTTCCTTGTTCCATCTTTTGGATACTATATTACAAGAGAAAAGAGCACAATAGGATTTTACCATATTTTCAACTGGCATAAAATATATTTTGTGATTTCTCTATGCAAAATAATTTTCTAATTTTGTATGTATTTTCAAATTTGTTCTGATTCCTGCCAAACTTATAAAGTCCTGCAGTTTTCTTGCAAGATTTGCAGAAGTAGTTTGCCATTATCTTCTTCCTTGGGCTGAGATAGAATGAATGGCCCAAGATCACTCAAATGAGTCCTCACCATTTCCCAGTTTCTAATGCAATGACTTTAACAGACTGGTTTTCTCCTAGAGAGTGGTAATGTGCAAAGCTAGAAGAGTCTACTTTATTTCAGTCACATTTCAAGAAAAGTACCCCTTCAAAACTGTTTTGTGCATTCGCTGCTAAAAAGGCTTCTATACTATATATGAATTCAGAAAAATGTGTTATGATTACTGGACATGTTGGGTGGGTTTACCACCTCATTGGAAGGTGACATTTCTCTTGTCTTGCAGATAACTAATCCTGATGTTTATATAATGGAAATTCTTCAAACTCTCAAATTAATCAAAAACTCCATCACTGACTTTCCATATATAGTGCTGTTCTAGCTAGTTGTTTAATAATTGTGATATTAGGAATCTATTTGCAAGTTTTCTCTGTGTTAAATAGCGGGTTCTTTGGCACAGGAATGAAGACGAGGTAACTGAATACAGGGGAACTCATATTTTATTTTGTGCAGAATCTGTACTAGCAAATGGCTGCAACTAGCCACAATATGTAGTCTAGCCCCTAGGTGGAAGCCAATAGGTTTGAAGCAACCATTGCCACCTAGGGATAGCCAATTATAGTGCTGGAGACTTGTAGTCTGGGTCACTGGAGAGCCCTTAGCTGCTCCAGCAACCCACGTGGTATTACTAATGAGCCCAGTACATAACACCTCTCCCCTCTTAGATCAGGCAATATTAATACAATTAGTTTCAATGCAATTATCAAGACTCATTATCAAAACACACTAAAATAAAATAAAAATAATAGAAAAAAACAACCCATATAGGTTACAATGTTATTAAACAACATCTGAATGAATAGGCTTCCAAGATAGAACATTTAGACAGTTATAGCACTAGTTTCTGTAGTATAGTGGCAAACAGCAATACAACAATATTATAACTCTTTATTTTACAACGTAATCAGCGAGATATGAAGGAAGCTTGTGTGCCCTAGTGGGCTGGGTAGACTTGTGTCCCTTTGTGCTCCTGAGTCAAGGGGATTAGATGCTCTCTGGCTGGCCTCTCCAGGTTGGCCCACCCCAGAGTCAGACTGATCAGCGGTTGCTGAAGTTTGGATGGCTTGCTCCTTCAGGGGATCCATGTTGCAATCCAGGACTCCCGACTTCTCCCTCTGGTTCCACCTCAGTTATCACGGAAAAGTCCAGAGAGTCCATGTGAGGGCTGGCTTGGCCGCAAGTTTGAGGACCTTGGGAGGGACTTATGATGCAGTCTTCACTTAGTGGCCGTTCTGAAAACTGTTTCCTGAGCTGATCAATGTGTAGTCTGACAACTTGCCCTCCCTCCAACCCCACTTCATAAGTTAGGGGTCCGGATGCCTTGATAATTTGACTAGGAACCCACAGATTCCCATAATTATAGTTCCTGGCCCAAACCCAATCGCCCATGTAAAGCCCCCTCAGGGGTTTTGGTCGAGAGGCTTCTGCTGCCACTCTATCTGGATGTCCAGTTTAGTGATCAATCACCTCCCCCAACATAGTTCTGCATGACTTTTGCCTGTAGCAGTGCAGAGTATAGAATGCTGGCAGAGTAGAAAATCTGCCAATCTGTGATGCCAGTCACCTGTGACAATGTGCTTGAGTGATTCCTTCATTGCTCTCACCATGTGTTCAGCTTGACCATTAGAAGATGGATGAAAAGGCGCAGATGTTGCATGTCTGATGAGATTAGCTCTAAGGAAGGCCTGAAATTCAGCAGCAGTGAATTGGGCCCCATTGTCTGAAATTAAGACATCTGGCAACCCATGTGTGCCAAAGAGTTTTCTCAGCACCTGGATGGTCCTAGCAGTAGTCATGTTAGGAACTGGAATTACTTCCAGCCATTTGGAGTGGCTATCCACTACTATAAGGAAGAGCTGTCCCTGCAAAGGCCCAGCGTAGTCTATGTGAATCCTAGACCAGGGAGTGTGCATTTCCTCTCACTTGTGAATTGGAGCCTGTGGCATTTCAGGCCTAGATTGCTGGCATGCATAACAACCATGGACTTGTGCCTCAATGTCCTTATCAAGGCCAGGCCACCAAAGGTAGCTTCTAGCTAAAGCTTTCATTCTGACAATGCCTGGATGGCCTTCATGTAATGACTTTAAGACCCTGTCTCTTAGGGAAGTGGGAATTATGACTCTGTTTCCGCATAAAATGCACCCCTTGTGGGCAGATAACTCATGCCTTCTGGCAAAATAGTTTTGAAATTCAGAACCTGGGCTTTTATCCAACCAGCCCGTGTATACCCATGACAATACTCTACTAAGTGTTTTATCTGTGACAGTTTCAACAGCAATGTCCCCCGCAAGGAGAGGAAATTCAGGCATGTCCTGTATAGACAATATTCTAGCAGCTGGAGCCAGTTCTGGTTCCATTAGTGGCAGTGGTAGTCTGCTAAGGCCATCAGCATGGCCCATTTTTTTTGCCCGGTTTGTGAATCAATTTAAAAGTGTATGCAGATAGAAAAATAGACCATCTCAGCATTCTTGGAGAAAGTATGTTTGTCTGTTGTGAAAAGGCCCAACAGAGGTTTGTGGTCTGTAAAAACGTGAAGTCCCTGCCATATAAGTAGTCATGGGATTTTTTTATTCCAGCAACAATGGCTAGGGCCTCTTTGTCAATCTGAGCATAGTTGTGCTCAGCAGAGGACAATGTCATTGAATAAAATGCTATAGGGACCTGTGTTCCATTTTTTTTCTACGTGGCTTAAAACTCCATCCCATATGGAGATGCATCACATGCAAGACATACTGGTTTAGACTCTTTGTAGTGAGTTACAGTGGACTTTTCTGACAATAGTTTTAATTCCTGGAAACTTTTTTCATGCAAATTAGTCCATTTCCATGGAGCTTTCTTATCTAGAAGCCTGTGGAGGGGCTCTGCTAGTGCAAACCTATGAGGTAGAAATGTGTGATAGAAGTTTAGGAGGCCCAAGAATGCTTGTATCTCTTCTTTGGATTTGGACCTAGGAGCCATTTTAATGGCCTTCACTTTAGAATCAGCAGGATGAATGCCGTTAACATCAATTCGGAAACCCAGGAATTCTGTTGGAAGAACCCCAATACTACACTTGCTCTTTTTTAATTTGAGGCCTGCTTCACAAAGCCTCTGCAAAACAGCCCTGAGCCTATTGGCTAACACATCTGGGGATTCCCCTGCAATAAGAACATCATCAAAATAAGGGCAGATGCCCTGAATACCCTTAAGTGTACGCTCCATGATTCCCTGGAAAATGCCCGGTGCAACACTGACTCCAAACTGTAAGCGTTTAACTTTGAAAGCCCCCCCTGTGAGTCACGATCATCTGAGCTGCAGCTGTGGCCTCATCAACCAGCAATTGCTGATAGGCCTGTGCTAAATCAAGTTTAGCAAAAATAGTACCCCCTTGCAAGGAGGCTAAAATGTGGTTGACCACTAGGACCGGATAAGCATGTTGCTTCAGGGCTTTATTTAGTGTGCATTTATAGTCAGCGCAAATGCGAATTTCCCTGTTGGCTTTAAGTGGAGTGACTATAGGAGTTTCCCACTCCCCACCATCAACAGGCTGTAACACGCCCTGTTCTACAAGCATATCGATTTCTGAATTAATTTTATGTTTTAAGGCAAAGGAGACCCTGCGAGGCTTAACCCTGATTGGGACTACGTTGGGATCTAGCTTAAATGAGATAGGCAGGCCTGTGTATGTTCCTAGGGCTGAATCAAAAACATCTGCATAGTCCTCACATACTGACGCGAAGTTTGCAGTTTGTGTCTGGTTTATGCCAGTAATCTGAATACCTAAGGCATCAAACCAATCGAGTCCAATGAGACTCGTTCTCTGGCCCCCTACTACAATGACATCCAGGTGCCCAAAAAACCCCTTAAATTTTGCCATCAAAGTGGCTGCTTCCTTAACTTTAATTTGAGTGTTTTGAAAATTGGTTAGGATTATATCTGAGGGCCTTAGTTTGGCCCAATTGTTACTGCACCTATGCACAAAATTAAAAGTGTCTTGAGAAATAATTGAGACTGCAGAGCCAGAGTCCAATTCCATCTTACATGGAACTCCTTGTATCTCTACCAAGAGCCTGAGTTTGGGTTTGAGGGGGCGTTGAGCCCCGGTGCAGCACACTCTTCTACGGCTTCTGAAAAACCCCACACTAACTGGACCCTGGGCCCCAGTACCTCTCCTAGTCGGTTCTTCTGAAAGGTGTTTGGGTGGCCGGTCTCTCTGGTGGCTCTGCAAACCACTGTGATGTGGCCTGTTCTTCCGCAAGCTTTGCTCATGGCTGATCAGAATCTGCAATCGGCTCAAAATTGGTTGCTGCCGCACCCCTTACATCTAGGTAAGAGAACTGCCTTGTAAGTGTTCTCTCACTGCAGGCTGTTGCGGTATTGCACGTTGGGTTGTTTTTGGAGTCTGTTGATTTCGGGCTCTTCTTCCTCGGAAGATTCCACAGTGTGTTTGGCGTCCTCAAGGTGGACTGTTTCTTCAAACTTTGTCATTTTGGCGGGCTGTACTGTTTGAACGGCGCCCCCAGCAGCTTCGTCGGCCATCACTTCATCTTGTGCTTCAGAAAACGTTAAGTTTGGTCTAGCAAAGAGTCTCTGCTGAAGCATTCTGTCCCATAGGCCGCAGACAAGCCGGTCTTGTAGTTGCTTCTCTAAATTTGAAAATTTGCAAAGGCCCGCTATGAACTCTGAAGCTGATTCCCCAGGTTTCTGCACTCTCTAGTTGAACTTGAACCGCCAAGCCATTTCAGACATCTTAGGTTGGAAATGTCCGGTTAGCTTCTTTTTGAGGTCTGCGTAGGAGACCGCTTCAATTGGTGTCGGCGCGAAAAGGTTCTCGGCCACGTCAAAGGTTGCTGAGCCACACATGCAGAGTAGTGTTGCGGCCTTCAGTCCTTCTTCTGTGATCTGATTTGCCCTGAGGTAGTTCTCTACCTGGGACAAATAGGATGGCCATTCCTTTGGGTGCTTCACATCAAATTCTCGAAGTTTCCCAACCTTTGGCATTCTTCTTTGCTGGTTCCTGCATTTCCTTCCAAATCCTGCTTCCAGACTCAGGGAATGAGTCCACTGAGCACGAGGTCACTAGCGTAGCTTGCTAGCCGACCTTGAGAGGGGGGGCATGCACTGACTTTCCCTCGTAGACTTCAACTCTTTTTTTAGTGAAGTAGGATCCCACCCTTGTTGCCAATGTTAAATAACGGGTTCTTTGGTGCAGGAATGAAGACGAGGTAACTGAGTACAGGGGAACTCATATTTTATTTCGTGTAGAATCTGTACTGGCAAATGGCTACAACTAGCCACAATATATAGTCTAGCCCCTAGGCAGCAGCCAATAAGTTTGAAGCAACCATTGCCGCCTAGGGATAGCCAATTATAGCGCTGGAGACTTGTAGCCTGGGTTGCTGGAGAGCCGTTAGCTACTCCAGCAACCCATGTGGTATTACTAATGAGCCCAGTACATGACACTCTGTGTTTATATTTTTTGTATTATTTCAAAAGTGCCTTTTTTCCTTGTGAGTCCTTCTGGGTGATGCTTTAGAGATAGTAGTTTTTCTATGAAAAAAAGTAACAACAAATTAGAGTTTTCATAAAACCATAAATTCTTTGAGATTATTTTAGCACACACTGTTTTTTTTATGTTGGTTTTAATGAATGGATTTAGGAGTTTTTACAAAGCATTTAGGGGAGGCTAACAACTCTAACACAGAGCTGCATTTTCCTTCCTTGGCCTTTTGTGCTATTAGTGGAGGTTACACTTCTGTTAATGGAAACAGATTGCACGTTTCATGTCAGACACTTGAAAGGCTTTTTATAGGTCCTATGCTAGGATTCATACTTAGCAAATTTAAAAATGTTTCTGCATTTGGGAATTGTTGTTGAAGAATGATCTCATCACCCAACTTTATTAACTCTCTCATTTCATTTTCCACTGCAACTTGTTCCACCTCTTTGGGGCCAAACATTGTTGACAAGGACAAATTAGCTTGTCTACTTTCCTCTTTTTACATCTTCCACAGTATTCTGCCCCCAGAGGCAATATGGGCCTATGGTTTTTGTGCAGAAAAAGCCATTTCCTCTGGCTGTTTCAAGAATTTGTAAGACTTTAGTAATGGAACTTAATGATTTTTCTTTTTTTGGAAACGACTTCCATAACACCATGAGCAAAATAGGTGTTCCAAGATGGGACTGTTGTTCCAATTACATTTTACAAGTAAAATGTAGGAAATTTAGGAAAAATGTATCTAGCCATTCAAGATTTAAAGGCTGAACTGTAAACTATATATACTTTTTCCTTACCTTATAGAATCCCAGGCATTCATCCCTTAAATATATACACAACAAGCTCCTCCCAAAAGTTATGTTCTTTATGATGTCTAATGCAATAGCATATGTTGTGTAAATTCTATTATGATGCTGAGAGACAGTGTGGTTTAGTAGTTAATCTTTGGTCAGGGAACAGGGATGCTTAAACATCCTTATCTATAGACTAATTTCGTTCTTTCAGCTGAGTCTGTCTCACACAGTTGTTCTTGCAGGGAATAAAAGATTTTCTGCTGCCCTTAGATATATGCATATACTATAATTATTATATCATGGTGCAAATGGCCTTGTTTGCCTCCCCCCCTTCTTACACTCCCATGGATATGTATGGGTAATGTTGGGAAGCAAGGAAGAAGAAGCAACTGCAGATTTAGCCTGGAGTCACTGCACAACTTCAAAAGGACTAGGACCAAACACTCACCCATCTTCCTTGGAGCCATGTATAATTGTTCCCAGGAGTAGGCTGCCAGACTGGGGAGAGTCCTGTATTAAAGGCAGAACATAATAAAGTAGTTAGCTTGAACCCTGCACATATGGGTCTCATTGTTTCTGCCTGATAGATAAGGGCACAAATTTGAATAGAAGGATACTTTACCAGCCCTATTTTTATAGTGATCACCTGCATGGTCATGTGATTAATGTAAGACATTAGAGTAGATTTGTTTGCTTGCTGTTCATGGACCACAACTAGATTTAGCATTAGATTTGGGCCTCCAGAGCTTTCAGAACCTCCCACAAATTAAAGTTTATGATCATGTTTTGTATTGGGAGAGAAGTGGATCTAAAGTGCAAATCTGATGGTTTAAGCCTTCCAAAAGCATAAGATATTCATAATACCCCTTAACAAAATACTGATAGATTGAACCTTTTGTCTCCGTTTTTCTTGGAGGAAGGTTAAAACAAGACTTAAGACATTAATTTTGCCTCTTAAAAATTTCTCCAAACCCTTCCCCAAATATAAATAAGAAAAGATGCTGTCCACTTACATTGGAAATATCACAGTTATCTATCCCTTGACCCCTGCTATGGACCAATGAAGGAATTATAGGTGTACAGGCTGAAAAATGTTACCTTCCCTTCCAAAGGGAGATGAAGGTAATGAGCCTTCTGTGACTGTGAAGGCCATTATCAAATCAATAAGTAATAATGTTATCTTACAAATAAATTCCTGGCATTTGGAATTTCTTCTAGCAAAGAATTCTTCTGGCAGAAATATGTATTTAAACCTGGGAACCATTAAAAAGTGTGGCATGACAGATGAAAAGAATGGAAAATTCTCTATCATGATGCAGTTTGATCCGTAATTCATGGGACAGGTAATCCACAATGATTGGATTGGCTCTTTGACTATGCAAAGTTTACAACTATTAGCAATTTTACTTTTGAAATTTGCTTGCTTCCATTCCTCCTTCTTGACCTCCTTCTTCATCATTTATGATCCAATTGTGTAGTGAAAAAACTCAAACAACTGTTGTCATTCAAACCCTTGTATTGTCATGTTATTTGACTTTTATGATTTGGGGGAGACATTAAACATGTGTATGGAACACTAAACAGGAGCCTTTAATAATGCTTTATGGGATTTGCAATTTGCCCTTAGGCAGCAAGGCTGTTTCAGTCTCAATTTCCAAAACAGGTTGAAGCTTCTTTTTAGTATTCCATGCCAACCAAACAGAAATTACAGTGGCATGTAATTTGAAAAACAGTCAATGTTTCCAAAGTGCTAAAATATGAACTATTGTTAGAAAGGTTTAATCAAATATGTGTCTCTGTTGTTTCCTCTTAAATTGTAAAGTGCTGAACAATAAAAAAATCAAAGTATCTGCAGGGTTCTTTTTAGTTTGAGTTCATTCCAAATATTTTATTACATTATCAAACATATAAGATATAACCATGAAATATTGTGTTGGATTCTCCTAATCATCCTTCTCCCCCTTCTCCATCTTACTAGAATTATCACAATAAGCCTACTTACTAGGAAATAATTACACACACACACACACACACACACACACACACACACACACAGAAGATGAAATTTTATACATTGTTGCCTGAGAATAAATCAGAGAACAGAGTGATGAGTTTCAGAGACTGTGCCAGTAATTATGTATCATAAATAAAGAATTAGGCAATTATTTGCATTATAAGAATACAAAATATATTTTTTAATTTTAATTAATTAATCTGTTGGTATTTGAGCTGCATGGAGGCCTAGTGATAAAGATGCTTGCTTTCTATTTGTAAGGTTGATAGTTCAATCTTATATAATGGCAGATGTTTCTCTGCCATTATATTGAATGCGAACGCTGTGTAACATTAGGAAGGGCATCCAGCCAGTAAAGTCTCAGTTTTATCTAGTCGCTCTGACTCTACCCTGAATTAAAGGATTAAGGGCATAACAAGGAAGTTTTCAATCTATTGGTACACTGATTTCTGTGTCTGACATACTTGACATACGTCACTGTATCATAACTATCAGTATAATTATGGTTTATCTATTCTCTTTTAAACCAATTATATTTTATGAAAATATCTATTAAAATGATTACAACTTCCAGATTAAGGTCCAGTTCAGTCACTAAGATGGGGAAGTTTGTTATTCCTCAAGTAGCTAAATTGAGAGTTCTGGAATTCTGCAAAATTTGGAAAATACTGATCTAAATAATAAAAAAAAATTGTCCATAGGCCTTTTCCTCATCAGTGTACTGCCCATCCAGCTCTATATTGTGGATTGCAGTATCTAAAAAATATGTTGTTGGCCACGGTGCCTAAGACTGATGAGTTCTACAATGTCCAGAGGCCATCAGGCTCCCAACTTTAATTTTCTCTAAATGATAATGGCTGTTTCTATTTCAAACAGGAGTGCTGGTAATGAGGAAAAAAAATTCTCCTGTTGTTACTTTCTCTCTAAGTTTCACCTTATCTCCTTCTGGACTTTTCAAAAGCGTGCACTGATATCAGCTGAGCTCATTGTCTAATCTAAACCTCCACACATGGCAAGGAAAATTTCAGGAATGATACAGTTGGATTAAAATATTTAATCCACAGACATCAATCCAAGATTCAACTGAAAGCCAAATGCATTTATCTCAAGTAAAGAAGTGGTGTGTGGCTGTGGCTGTGGGTGTACTTGTGTATTCAGTGACTTGATAATGATTAATATAATATGCAGTTTGATCCCAAGATATATTGATAATGAAGAATAACATCAATTTTAGTCAACTAGGAACCAATATTTTTCATTAGGATCAATACTTTCAATATTTGTATACCATTCATATTCTACTTTCTGCCATCAAGGCTTCTCTGGTTTGCATAGTGCCAAATAAAGCAGGTTAAGGCTGTTTCAAAAAGCTCTGTTTCTTCTTCCTCTTTACTTCCTCTTTTACACTTTGGGAGGGAGATACAAAGTTTTGTTTCTTGCACTTCTTGCAGCCTCAACCATTGTTATTTGATGCTGCTGTATCATGTCTTTGATGTTGTCTTTCCATCTTCTTCTGGGTCTGCCTCATGCTCTTTGACCTTCCATTCTTTCTATGTATGCCTTATATAGTATGAAATCCCCAGACATTCTCTCCAGATGGGCAAACCACTTTATTTGTTGTCTTTGTATGTAGTTTAATATTGGTTCTATTCCAATTCTTTCTTTATAATTTCATTCCTGTTTTTATTCCTTCTAGTCACTCCAGAAGCTTTCCTAAAACATTTTGTAGTAACATACAGTATTTTCATTTATACTTTATAAGTATTCATGTTTGGTACTGGTAACATAAGGTAGGGATGAATATGCTTTGTATGAGATCCTTCTTTATATTAATTGGTACTGCCTTATGTTGTGTGAGTGGGGTTAGCTGTACCAATACTTGCCTTCTCTTACTGCATTATATATTAATCTCTTCATCCATTTTTCCATCTTCAGTAAATGTGATTCCTAAATATTTGAACTCTGATACATGTTCTCTCTAAATGTTTAGGGTGTACTTTTTTCTTCCAATAACCATTGCTTCTGTTTTTCTTTACTAATTCTGTTATTTGCCTTACATTCTTGATTTATGGATGGACATGAGATGTTGTTGCTGTAGTTCTTTAGCTGTACTTGTTATCAATGCCTCATCAATGTCATGCTGCTGCTTGTAGTCAGTTTGTGCGATCTTCTTGCAGCAGCTTACCAGGTGGTCCATTGTTTCTTCAGCTTCTTTGCATGGGCGGCACTTACTGTCTGTTGCTGCCTTCTCAATTTTGACTTTGTATGCATTTGTCCTTAAGGCTTGGTGTTGGTGGTATTATTATTTTTATTTATTATTATTATTATTATTATTATTATTATTATTATTATTATTATTATTATTATTTCATCTCACTGTCAGCCAGATGTTCAGACTGGATTTGGCATTTTTGTCTATCTAGTCCTTACCACCCCTTCATGGATTACTGCCTTGTTGTGGCGAAGGGGCTTGCGTAATTCAATGAAGCTATGAGCTATGCCGTGCAGGGCCACCCAAGACGGAAAGGTCATAGCAGAGAGTTCTGACAAAACGTGATCCACTGGAGAAGGAAATGGCAAACCACTCCAGTATCTTTGCCATGAAAACCCTATGGACAGTACCAAAAAGCAAAACGATATGATGCTGGAAGATGAGCCCCTCAGGTCGGAAGGCGTCCAATATGCTACTGGGGAAGAGCAGAGGGCTAGTACTAGTAGCGCCAGAAAGAATGAAGCGACTGGGCCAAAGCCGAAAGGACGCTCAGCTGTGGATATGTCTGGTGGTCAAAGGAAAGTCCGATGCTGTAAAGATTTTTTCTCCATAGGAACCTGGAATGTAAGGTCCATGAATCAAGGAAAGCTGGACGTGGTCAAACAAGAGATGACAAGACTAAACATCGACATCTTAGGTATCAGCGAACTAAAATGGACAGGAATGGGTGAATTTAATTCAGATGACCATCAGGTATACTACTGCGGGCAAGAATCCCTCAGAAGAAATGGAGTAGCCTTCATAGTCAATAAAAAAATAGGAAAAGCAATACTGGGATACAATCCTCAAAATGACAGAATGATTTCAGTTCGAATCCAAGGCAAACCATTCAATATCACAGTAGTCCAAGTCTATGCCCCAACCACCGGTGCTGAAGAGGATGAAATTGACCGGTTCTATGAAGCCCTACAGCACCTTATAGAACTAACACCCAAAAACGATGTCCTTATCGTCATGGGAGATTGGAATGCTAAAGTAGGAAGCCGAAAGATAACTGGAATAACAGGCAAGTTTGGCCTTGGAGTACAAAATGAAGCAGGGCACAGGCTGATAGAATTTTGTCAAGAGAATACGATGGTCATAGCAAACACTCTTTTCCAACAACCCAAGAGACGGCTTTACACATGGACATCACCAGACGGTCAACACAGAAATCAGATTGACTATATGCTCTGCAGCCAAAGATGGAAAAGCTCTATACAGTCAGTAAAAACAAGACCAGGAGCTGACTGTGGCTCAGACCATGAGCTTCTTGTTGCAAAGTTTAGGCTTAAATTAAAGAAAGTAGGGAAAAGTGCTAGGCCAGTCAGGTATGAATTAAATCATATCCCTGTTGAATATACAGTAGAGGTGACAAATAGATTTAAGGAATTAGATCTGATAGACAGAGTGCCTGAAGAACTATGGACAGAGGTTCGCAACATTGTACAACAGGTAGCAACCAAAACCATCCCAAAGAAAAAGAAATGCAAGAAAGCAAAATGGCTGTCTGAGGAAGCTTTGCAAATAGCTGAGGAAAGGAGGGAAGCGAAAGGCAAGGGAGAAAAAGAAAGATATGCCCAATTAAATGCAGAATTCCAAAGAATAGCTAGAAGAGATAAGAATGCCTTCTTAAATGAACAATGCAAAGAAATAGAAGAAAACAATAGAATAGGGAGGACCAGAGATCTTTTCAAGAAAATTGGAGAGATGAAAGGAACGTTTCATGCAAAAATGGGCATGATAAAGGACCAAAATGGCAGGGACCTAACAGAGGCAGAAGAGATTAAGGAGAGGTGGCAAAATTACACAGAAGAACTATACAGGAATGAGCTTAACATCCCTGACAATCACAATGAGGTGGTCACTGACCTCGAGCCAGACATCCTAGAATGTGAAGTGAAGTGGGCCTTAGAAAAGCTGAGCAACAACAAAGCTAGTGGAGGTGACAGTATTCCAGCTGAGCTATTCAAAATCTTAAAAGACGATGCAGTAAAAGTGCTACACTCAATTTGCCAGCAAATTTGGAAAACTCAACAGTGGCCACAGGATTGGAAAAGATCAGTTTACATTCCAATTCCAAAGAAAGGCAGTGCCAAAGAATGTTCAAACTATCGCACCATTGCACTCATTTCTCATGCTAGTAAAGTTATGCTTAAAATTCTACAAGCTAGACTCCAGCAGTATGTGGATCGAGAACTACCAGAAGTACAGGCAGGATTTTGAAGAGGCAGAGGAACTAGAGACCAAATTGCTAACATACGCTGGATCATGGAGAAAGCTAGAGAGTTCCAGAAAAACATCTACTTCTGCTTCATAGACTATGCTAAAGCCTTTGATTGTGTGGATCATAACAAACTGTGGCAAGTCCTTAAAGAGATGGGCATACCAGACCATCTTATTTGTCTCTTGAGAAACCTATATGTGGGCCAAGAAGCAACAGTGAGAACTGGACATGGAACCACTGATTGGTTCAAAATTGGGAAAGGAGTCCGGCAAGGCTGTATACTGTCGCCTTGCCTATTTAATTTATATGCAGAGCACATCATGAGAAAGGCAGGGCTAGATGAATCAAAAGTTGGAATTAAGATTGCCGGAAGAAACATCAACAACCTAAGATATGCAGATGACACCACTCTAATGGCAGAAAGTGAAGAGGAACTAAAGAGCCTCTTGTTGCGAGTGAACAAGGAGAGTGCAAAACTTGGGCTGAAACTAAACATTAAGAAAACCAAGATCATGGCATCTGGCCCTCTCAATTCCTGGCAAATAGATGGGGAAGAAATGGAGGTAGTGACAGATTTTATTTTCCTGGGCTCCAAGATCACTGCAGATGGGGACTGTAGCCAAGAAATTAAAAGGCGCTTGCTCCTTGGGAGGAAAGCCATGGCAAATCTAGACAGCACACTAAAAAGCAGGGACATCACCCTGTCAACAAAAGTGCGTATAGTCAAGGCTATGGTCTTCCCAGTTGCAATGTATGGCAGTGAAAGCTGGACCATAAGAAAGGCTGAACGCCAAAGAATTGAAGCCTTTGAACTCTGGTGCTGGAGAAGACTCCTGCGAGTCCCTTGGACTGCAAGGCGATCAAACCGGTCAGTCCTAGAGGAGATCAACCCTGACTGCTCTTTAGAAGGCCAGATCCTGAAGCTAAAACTCAAATACTTTGGCCATCTAATGAGAAGGAAGGACTCACTGGAGAAGAGCCTAATGCTGGGAAAGATTGAGGGCAATAGAAGAAGGGGACGACAGAGAATGAGGTGGCTGGATGGAGTCACTGAAGCAGTGGGTGTGAGCTTGAATGGACTCCGGAGGATGGTGGAGGACAGGAAGGCCTGGAGGAACGTTGTCCATAGGGTCGCGATGGGTCGGACACGACTTCGCAACTAACAACAACAAGTCCTTACCAAGGACCCAGGATAGGAAGATGTGGATGTTTGATGGTATTACAGATATCGTCACAGGATAGAAACTGTTCCCAATAAGGCAGCCTTTTGCAATTGACTGATTGTGAATTTGTCAATGCCAATGGTGTTCAAGTGATGTTCCAGTTGTTTTGGAATTGCATCCAAGGTGCCTATTACTATTGGTACTACCACTGCATGCCTTTGCCACAGTCGTTCTATTGTAGGTCTTTGTATTTATCTTCTCTTGTATTCTCCAGGCACTGCCATGTCCACTATTCAGACTTTTTTGTCTTTCTTATCAACAGTTGTTAAGTACAGGGTGTTATGTGATAGATGCCTGTTCTGTTTGAATTCTAAAGTCCCAGAGCCATTTAACTTTTTTATTTTCTATGACTTCCTCTATTTTCTTGCTTGCAGCCAAATGATATTTCTTGCAGATCTTCCAGTGCACCATAGTTGCTACTTTGTCATTCTGCTGCTTGTAGTCAGTCTATGTGATCTTCTTGCAGCAGCTTACCGGGTGGTCCCTGTTTCTTCAGCTTCTTTGTATAGGTAGCACTTACTGTCTGTTGTGGTCTTCTTAATTCTGACTTTGTATGCATTTGTCCTTAAGGCTTGATCTTGTGCAGCCAGAATTAGTTCCTCAGTTTCTTTCTTCAGCTTTCTTGCTCTTAGCCATTGCCAGGTCTTGTTATTATCTGCTTTCCTAGGTATTTATTTAATGTACTGTCCATGTAGTGCTTTGTCTTCCCATGCCTTCATTCTATTCTTAATTTGGTCTTTCTTGCAGGCCAGTTTGATCTCTCCAGTAATCACTAAGCCTTCCTGATATATTAACTTCAGTGCATCTTCATCATTGTCCTTCAGATATTCTTTTCCAAATCTATTTTTTCTTCTTCAATCATCTGATGTACTTGCAACATTCCACAGCCACCTATGTGCCTTGGTAGGTAGAGTCTGTCAATGTCACTATGTGGATGAAGGGCGTGATTCATTGTCATTATTTTTCTGGTCTTCCTATCCATTGCTTTTAGTTCTGCTCAAGTCCAGTCCACTATTCCAGCTGTGTATCTAATGATTGGAATTGCCCAGGTGTTGATTTCCTTGATGGCATTTTCTCCATTGAGTTTGGACTTTAAGATCTTTTTCACTGTCTTGATGAATTCACCTCTAATCTTTTTCTTGACTTCAGTGTGCTTGATGTTGTCAGCTTCAAGAATATCAAGGTAATCATCCTCATCCAGATTATTAGTTATTTTGGGGGGGGGCATCTTGATTCCTTCATTTTTCACTATTTTTCTTTGTTTGATAGTGAGTGTGGCACATTTGTCCAAGCCAAACTCTATTGCAATATCTTGGCTATATAGGGACAGTATTGAGCAGTGATTCTATTTCAGATGAAGTTTTTCCATACGGCTTCAGATTGTCCATGTAAACTTCTGACTGAAGTTTTTGATGTTTGATAGCCATGACCTGAGTTCTTCAGTATTGGTGACAGGGAAACAGTGTAATGACAAATAGTAGTGATGATAGTGAATCTCCTTGAAATATTCCTCTCTTGATTTTAACCTCTTACCATTGACCTGCAACTGTGTCTTCCATTGGGCCATCAATTTTTGCATAAACTTTCTGATGTTTCTACTGACTCTTGTTATTTCTAGGCACTTGATTATCTAGTCATGTGGCAGAGTCGAATGCCTGTTTGTAGTCAATCCATGCTACATTCAGATTGGTCTTCCTTCTTTTGCAGTTTTCCAAGATCATTTTGTCTATTTCAAGTTTAATAATAATAATAATAATCACCACCACCACCACCACCACCATCATAAATTCCCTGTGCTTTATATTTAGGTGACCCTTTAAAAATTCTTGCTACTTCTTCAATCAATATTTCTGGTTCTATCGCTGTTGTATTGTTGTCTTACGTGGTTTCTTCAAGATACTTTCCTAAGGGATTGAGGAGTTCTTTGAAATGTTCTCATCACCTTTCTATGACTTCTGATGGTTGTATTAGACTTTAGTTTAGGCTACTTTGGGTTACTTTAGTTTAGGTTACTTAAGTTCTATTAGCTCTGTTTCTGGCTCCACTTAATTTGTACATTGCTGTGAGAGTGGTATCCTTATGAGTAGGATCTTTCTTGACCTTTCTTGACTTATTTTGTTCAGTACAAATATTTTTTTAACTTGCTCCTGGAGATTGATTACATGCCACCAAATTGTTTTCAACTCCTAGTGACCACTTATTTAGATTTTCTCCTGTTCCTAGAGAGCACCTGTAAAAATAGAAGAAAATCAGAAGGAAGAGTATGAAGAAACAAGTACTATACAAATAAAAGCCAATTATATAAGCAACTACCACAAATAAAATGTAGTTGATTTGTTTCCTTGCCCTACTTGCTTCATCTTCCATTTATGAATCATAATATATGCTACAGTACGTTAATACTGTGCAAGCACCACCTGTTAAGTGGTCAACAATATCAGGATAAGCCGCTGGCTAGCTCAGCAATATCAAGTTACACATGCAGTATGCAATTGACTAGGAACAGATTTGAGGCCAGTAGCTCTTCTAAGGCATTGTTGGCAATTCTATAGAGTGTTGATCTAGCAATTCCCATGTTTTTCCTGGCAAGTAGTGAGATCAGTAATCAAAGTGACAAATGATATCTTCCCCAACTTCAGGAAACCCTCATCACTGCTGGTATTCCAACTTCCAGAATTGGTAGGACCTTGGGTTGAGAAAAGCTGATATACAGTGGCCTAAATCATGTGGAAGGTATGAAGTTGGGAAACACTCACATATAGTTTTCCCGATCCTAATTTATCTTCAGATAAAGGAAATACATGAATACCTTCTCTGTTGTGTCCTGTTATTTGTTATATATAAAACTATGTTTTTTTGAATTATTTATCAATTTTAGGATTTCTATTCCAAGATCTTGGAAAGATGGAAAAACTTAAAAGGTTACTTCTGGCATTTTTGCTTACCAGTTTATGAAATGACCTCATTTTACTGTATGTATTTTTGCATGTTGTATTGGCTACAATGCCTCTCTCTGGTGGAAGTGTCAAAAGGGTAGATTGATTTTAACTCTTACCAGTCCTTTGGCAGAGTAAAAGTAACAAATGGTGTCATAGCTAAAACAAGTGAAATAATATTTTTAGTCATGGTTACAGTTGGAGGCAATGTATGTAGCACTGAACCAGAAACTAAAAAGGAAACCAAAATATTCAACATTCACCCAGGATTTTGAATGATTGTTTTAACTTAGCTAAGTACATTTTTGATCACAAAACCATGACTTCTCTGCTTAACGGTTTTGGTGATTTATGGGGGTAACAAAAACAAGAGCAATCCATGCAAAAGTCAAATGAGTTATTCAAATATATTTGTTTAGCAGGGTTTTAAATTGTTATCCACAATATATTATTTATTAAGATTTTTCAATGCAATTATGTTCTGGTATATAAATTCTTTGCTTCATTGTAAATGCTCAGTACATTGTATATTTTACACAAACACATGTATTGTTCTGTTGAAATTAAAATAGAAAGATAAAAATCACATACATTATTAGTGCAAATATTTGTTTCCTGCACATCATCAAAGTTTAATACATTTCCTAATTCCGAAACAGAAATAGCTACAATAATGATGCCTTGAAAAATAAAACAGACTTATCGGTGAGTAAGCTGGGACAGTGGAAAGGTTATTGCTAAGCTGTATAATAATAAAATATAACAATTAGATGCAGTATTTTTTTTAACTGAACCCATTTCCCATTTGATATACAGCAGGTTTTACAATGTCCACAGCTTTTTCTCTAAATTTTAATAGGCTATTTTACAAAAAAATAAGCAAAAAATAGTGTTTTCAAATTACTCAAATGTCCTTATTTCATTCATGATTCTAAACAATCAGTATAATATTACTATTAAGACAGAATGAGAAGATCTAATTCTTCATTGATGATTTTATTTTCCAAGTCTCTGTACTATTATGCATATGTGTTGAAAGAGTAATGAAGCACCTCATCTGATATCAATATTATAATCAGTTATGTTGTACATAGACAACATCTAAGTTCAAAGTCCACCAATATGGCCCAGCAAAAATATATCTTTTCCATAAGCTTGTCATGCTTTATTTAGAGTTTTTCAAAACTATTTATTTTCAAAAATTGTTTTATTTTATTTTTAAAAAACCATAGTAACATAAGATAAAATAAAACTTCTGTGGCATCACAAGGCAAATTCCACGCTGCTGTTCTTACATCTGGTAGCATGACATAAATATGAAAAACTGACAAGCAGATTTTAAAATCTGTATGAAAAAAATGAGCATGCAGTGTTCTCTTCTGAAGATATCAACATCTACCCTTTTCAGGACATTACTTCACTATATTATGAATTCAATCCTTGACTTACAACCATTCATTTAGTGACTAGTGGTACTGAAAAAAGTTACTTATGACTGTTTTTACACTTAACGATTTGTAGCATGCCCATGATCACGTGATCAAAATTGGAAAAATTTGGCAATTGGTATGTATTTATGAAAGGGACGCGGTGGCTCAGTGGGTTAGGACGCTGAGCTTGTCGATCGGAAGGTCGGCAGTTTGGCGGGTCGAATCCCGAGTGCCGCGTAGCAGAGTGAGCGCCTGTTACTCGTCCCAGCTTCTGCCCACCTAGCAGTTCGAAAGCACGTAAAAATGCAAGTAGAAAAATAGGGACCGCTACGGTGGGAAGGTAACAGCGTTCCGTGCGCCTTTGGCGTCTAGTCATGCCGGCCACATGACCACGGAGACGTCCTCGGACAAGCGCTGGCTCTTCGGCTATGAAACGGAGATGAGCACCGGCCCCTAGAGTTGGAAACGACTAGCACGCATGTGCGGGGGAACCTTTACCTTTACCTTATGTATTTATGAGAATTGCAGTGTACCGGGGTCATGTGATTGCCATACATAATCTTCCCAGACAACTTTGGACAAAGTCAGATTTGCTTAACAACCATTTTATTCACTTAACAACAACAGTGATTTGTTTAACAAGTGTGGGAGAAGCTTCTAAAATGGGTTGCAACTTGCTTAACAATTGCCTTGCTTAGCAATGGAAATTCTGGGCTCAACTGTGGTCATAAGTTGAGCAGCATCTTATAAAGTAGTAGAAATGGCAACTATATAAGACTTCATCTTCTAGAAGCTTATTGTCCTTACAGTTAGCATCAGCACTGGAAATAAGTAGCCTTGAAATATCACCAGCCAAATGATAAAGTACAAAAATGCCAGAGAATGTAACCTATAACAGGCCCTTGTTTAGGGAACAAGCTCAAAAAACACATGTGCCTTTAAGAGGTCTTGAAAGAATTCACACCCATGGACCATTACCCTTTCCAAACACCCTGCAGTTTTAGCAGCCCAACATATGTTGCCTGTATATCACCACAACTCCTTTGACTGGAGTGCTTTTAATACCCACTTTCTCAGCTGAGCTCAAGAGTGATTTGTTTTATATGCCACATTAATCCTTCCCACATTTTCTGATGAGACAACCACCAATTCCAGTTGTGACGTGTTTCTAAAACAGAGTTATATGAATAAAGCAGCAGGATACCACGCTTTACAACTTCCCTTCAGACAAGTGACAATTAGGTAATCACAACTGGGCATTGCTGTTTAGAAACTGTTATTTGTGCCTAGCAGCCAGAATGGGTCTGTTGTAGTGATGAAGAAGATAGCCAATTATTTCCTGATTTGATCATAATTAAAACTACATAGAATTTTTTTTAATGTATATTTTATTATTTTTTTACAGTAACAATATTTAGTATTTAATAAGCATCATGTCTGGGTTTATATGTTTAACATTAATAGTAATAAATTTCCATTCCTACCCTTTATTCTGTTTTTCTAACCATTTATAAAAAATTTCCCATGTTTGAAAGTATTCCGAATCTTGCTTCCCCTTCATTTTCAAAGTGAGCCTATCCATTTCTGCACAGTCCAAAATTTTCTTAATTATGTCTTCTTCAGATGGTATTTCTTCATTTTTCCAGTACTGAGCAAATGTAATTCTCACTGCTGTTAATATATGTAATATTAAGTATACACATTTCTTATCATAATTTCCTGAAATTTTGCCTAAAACAAATAATTCTGGTTTATAGTCTACATGTGCTCCTATCATCTTTCTAGCCACCTATTTATTTTTGATTAATAATTGTTTGCTTTAAGGCATGTCCATCAAAGATGATAATATGTACCTGGATTTTGTCTGCATTTCCAACAATTGGTAGACATATTTTTAAACATTTTTATTAGTCTTGTAAGTGGTAAATGCCATCTATAGAACATTTTGTATAAATATTCTTTACAACAAGCTGCCCTTGTTCTTTTGTGGTTTCTTTCCCATAAGTTTTGCATTTTTCTAACTCTACATTGTGCCCAAAGTTTTTTGTCCAAGTTAACATGGTTTCTTTAACTTGTTCATCTTCCATCTTTAAATTTAACAAAAAGCTGTACAGTTTCTTAATCAATTTGTGATCTGATGACAATAGTAGCTGGTTTAATATTGTCTGATCTTTGTAAAAACCATATATTTTTGCATCTTTCTCATATCTCATCTGCATTTGCAGATGTGGCCATTATGATAGCTCAATGCCCTGTTCTTCCAATTCTTGTCTAGTTTGTAGTTTCCCATCAGTATTCAAAATATCTTTATAAGTCACAAGTTTCTCATAATTAATTAAGTTTGGGTGTATGAACACCTCTATGGTTGAAATCCATCCTGATATTTTCATGTAAGTTCTTGATTCAACCTATTCTCATGTCAAAAGCAGTGCATTTCTTACATAGTGGTTTTGAAAGTATTTGTGAATTTTGTTCTTCCCATATCATAGGAAAGAATGCCATCCAAGTTGTAGGTGATGCCCTTCTAGGAATAATAGTCTTTTCTTTCTAAGATTTATCCATTCTTTTAACCATGTAGTGTGGCTGCTTGATAGTACATGACCCAGTCTGGTAGCCCAAAGCCTCCATTTTCTTTTGCTTCTTGCAACATTTTCAGTGTGATTCTAGCTTTTCCTTGCCAGATACATTTCAATATCAATGTATTTAATTCACCCAAAAATTTTTTGTCAATTTTTATTGGTATTATTTCAAATAAAAAGAGTAGTTTTGGTAAAATGTTTATTTTCACAGTCGCTATTCTTCCCAGGATTGATAGTTGTAGATTTTTCCATTTTTCCAAGTCTAGTTTTATTTGTTTTAATAATTTTACATAATTAAAAAGGTAAAGGTAAAGTTTCCCCCGCACATGCGTGCTATTCGTTTCCGACTCTAGGGACCAGTGCTCATCTCCATTTTAAAGCCGAAGAGCCAGCGATTGTCCGAGGACGTCTCCGTGGTCATGTGGCCGGCATGACTAGACGCCAAAGACTCACGGAACGCTGTTACCTTCCCACCGTAGTGGTCCCTATTTTTCTACTTGCATTTTTACGTGCTTTTGAACTGCTAGGTTGGCAGAAGCTGGGACGAGTAACAGGCGCTCACTCTGTTATGCGGCACTCAGGATTTGACCCACCAAACTGCCGACCTTCTGATCGACAAGCTCAGTGTCCTAACCCACTGAGCCACCGCGTCCCTTAATTATTACATAATTATCTTCTTTTATTGTAGCACATCTTGCTGTTAATTATATTCCCAAGTATTTAACTTTCTTAACTACTTGAAAGTCTGTTTTTACTGGTAGTTGGTTTTTTTGTTTATCTATGAGGTATTTATCTTTAACTTTAGTTTTTTCTCTATTGATTTTCACTCCTGCTACTTCAATCTTTGCTAATAATTTAGGACTTGTCTCTAACTGATCTTCCAATATAAATACCAAGTCATCTGCGAATGCTTGTAGTTTGTACTTTTCATCTTTATCTCCATTCTGTATCCTGTCTAACATTCCTGTTCAACACCTCCAGAGTTAAGATAAGTAATAGTGGGGATAATGGACATCCTTGTCTTGTGCCTTTTTTAATATTGAAACTCTCTGTGAAATCTCCATTCACAATTATTTTAGCCATTTGTTTATGATAAATTGTTTGAATTCTAGTCATAAAATTTTCTCCAAAATCCATATGGTTTAGTTGTTGAACCATAAATTGCCAACTGACATTGTCAAGGGCTTTCTATGCATTTAAAAAAATCAAAACCGTTTATTTCCCTGGGTGCGTTTCGTAATATTCCAATGTGTCTAAAATCATTCTTAAATTATTCTTTATTTGTCTCTTTGGTAAAAATCCATTTGGTAAAAATCCATATAAATTCAATCAAGAATCTCTTTAGTCTTATGCTATTATTGAGGCAAAGATTTTATAATCCATATTTAGTAGAGATATTGGTCTGTAGTTCTTTATCAGGGTCAAGTCTGAGTCTTCTTTGGGTATTAACGTAATTTTGGTATCTATCCATGTATTTGGTAATTTGGCTTTAAGTAATACCTCATTATGTACTTCTTGCATAGAATTCTCTGTAGGTTTAAGGATACCAATGAGTATTGAATGCATTTGTTTAAAAGGACTTTGTTTCTTTTTTTTCCTTTCAAAAAAAGTTGAAAAAGAAATGTAAATGAGAGAATACAATCAGACTGATAGTGTAGAGGCAGGTCCATAAAATCAGACATTTATGTCTCATACTCACATGTTTGTCGAAAAAAGAACTTTTATTAAAAAAATATTCAGCTCCATGACTTTTATTATGTGTTTATTTTACAACTTTTAATTTCAAGCAGTCTCAAATACTAAGTCAATATATTCATTGCTGTACAGTAATTATAGTTTTCCCATGTAAGCATAATGTTAATTTTATTAACATGTATGTATTATGCTCTTTTTATGCATTATCCTTAAGTGCAGAAGTAGGTAAAAGACTAAAATTAAACATATGCTGTCCTATCCCATAAAAGATAATTTACAAGTTTAATAGTTGGAACAGGACTATAACTTTAAGGAGAATTACTCTCAAATACAAGTTTTTAATTCTTGAATAAAAATCAAGTATCATATAACAAGCCCTTCACTATCCTCTCTCTAGACAAGTTAAAGAAAAGAAACTAGAAAGTCATGGCTTTTTAAAAAATTACAAAATATGGTTTTCCTCAACTGAGGAAACCTAATCATCTTTGTTGCTCTTTCTAGAGTAGTCTCAACATCTTTTTTTACATCCTGGTGACCAAAACTGGATGCAGTATTCCAAGTGTGGCCTTACCAAGGCATTGTTAAGTGGCATTAATGCTTCACGTGATTTTGATTCTATCCCTCTGTTAATGCAGCCTAGAATGTGTGTTGGCTTTTTTGGCAGCTGCCACATAGAGCTGACTCATATTTAAGTGATCATCCACTAGGACTCCAAGATCCCACTCACAGTTATTATTATTGAGCCAGGATCATCTTCTTTCCTGTTTGTGATAAGAGCATTTCATGTGTATATCACAGGAAAAAAATACTGTTCCAGATATTGTATGTACTGCAGAAGAGATTTTCAATTAATACTATGCTGAACTCTTAGTCTTCCTATGTAACCCCCCCCCCAAAAAAAAATATTAGGAATCTTGTTTTTCTACTTCATTCTGTGTCTCTCCAGAAATGGCTTTGTGCTCCTGTTGCTCTCACTCAGCAACTCAGCCTATTTCCTTCTGGCTCAGCTGCAGTGTAGTTAGAGCACCTAAGGGAGTAGTTTCATTTCCTGACATATTGTGAATCGATGGAGCTTGTGGACAGGCCATCTTCATTGTTGAAACCCTAATTCTATCTACCTCATAGCTATTAAGCTGCAAACATATACATAATGCTTTTAAGGGAAGAGGGGCCATTTATTAATTAGCAAAAGTTTAAAAAAATGATGGTGGTTATTAATGAGGTACTACCGAAAGGGTTACAGAGTGCTTTGTCGTTTCAAAACCTCCATTGCTGCAATATGATTGTCTATGCATTCTTCTGGCAGCAACACTGTGTCTGGGGCATCTTCAGGCTCTCTCTGCTTTCATCATTCTGAACTCCACTCTGTGGAGGACTGTGTGACATTGCAATAGATGTAGAAAAGGGGGCAGGGTTTGCAAGGCACCAGTCAGATGTTGTTTGCATCACTCTTCCCCTCCTCTTGTCTTCCTGATGGCGCTGCTATCTTTGTCTACTGAACTGCCTATATTTTTCAATCTGAAAAATGGCTCACGAGAGGAACTCTCTTCTCATGTTTTCCTTTGGATTTTAATATGAACAGACAGAAAAAAGTTAATAACTTCAAACCTTCAAGGGAACTATAAATACTTTCACACAGTCCTTTGTCACTTCATAGCTATGCTACCTTCTGCAGCTGCCTCTTCCAACAGCATGTGGTAAAAAACCATCCAGGGCAATCTTTTTACCATCAAATTGTAGAAGAAAAACGGGGGGAAAATGTGGAAGGAATATTCTCCAAGCACACCACAGAAAATATGACACCCTCCAAAGACTATTTCTGGCCATAAACAATATATTAAACCAAAAAGGAAAGATGCCCATTTTGAATTAGATACTGCATGCTAAAGAAATAAGAAGAAATAAAATATTGTAAGCATATATTAACAAGGGACTTTGAGGTGTTTAAAGGCCAAATAGATGATGAACTCTCTCAATGCATCTTAATTTACATCCTTTATTTCCAAATCTTTCCTGAGAGTGTGCACTTATGGGCATATACCACATTACACTACTTCCAAATAAGATGACCCGATCATGTGAGCAGTCCCAGAGTTTGAACTAATATTAAAAAAAAACTTCCCAGAAATGGCAAATTCTGTAATACAGAAAATCTGAATGCAATAGAAGAGGTCTTGCTGCGTTGCTCAGTAGAAATCACTTGCTTTGACAAGTTCAGGAACATTTTGTACTGACAGGGATAACAGGATCTGCAGTTTAGGCAGGAAAGGGGATAGTTGCTCTTGTAATCAGGGTTATCATTTCCAATTAACCATGTCCTTCATTTTTAGTTTTCTCTACTTTTAAACTCTGGTGGGAAGTTTCTCACAAATTTATTAATTTGTTTATTTGTTAAATTTATTTGCTGCTTGTCTCACTGTGGTGCTACTCTGGCTGGCTTACAACATAAAACAAAAAAAGGTAAAAAATGTAAACATAATAGTAAAGGAATACAACAATAAAAACGAAATTCAATGGTGAAAAAGTAAGGTTCTACATTTAGGCAAGAAAAAACAAATGTACAGGTATAGTATAGGGGTACCTTGCTCAATAGTAGTAACTGTGAGAGGGATCTCGAAGTCCTAGTGGACAATCAGTTAAAGATGAACCAGCAGTGTGCTGCAGCTACCAAAAAAGCCAACACAGTGCTAGGCTGCATTAACAGAAGGATAGAATCTGTGAGAGTCCTCACAAGGCCAATGGTTCGTTGAGGTGCTTCCAAGCAAAAGGCAGCACACAGGGATGCCTCTTTGCTCCCATCTGGTGACCTTTTAAGGAACTGCCATGGCTGGCACAAAAACATCTAACAGAATCAAGATCACGTGAAGTATTAATACCACTTTACAATGCCTTGGTAAGGCCACACCTGGAATACTGCATCCAGATTTGGTCACCACGATGTAAAAAAGATGTTGGGACCCTAGAAAGAGTACAGAGAAGAGCAACAAAGATGATTAGGGGACTGGAGACTAAAACATATAAGGAACGGTTGCTGGAATTAAGTATGTCTAGTTTAATGAAGAGAAGGACGAGGGAGGACATGATAGCAGTGTTTGAATATCTCAGGGGCTGCCACAAAGAAGAAGAGGGAATTAAACTGTTCTCCAAAGCACCTGAAGGCAGGACAAGAAGCAACGGATGGAAACAAACCAAAGAGAGAAGCAACCTAGAACTAATAAGAAATTTCTTGACAGTTAGAACAATTAATCAGTGGAACAACTTGCCTTCAGAAGCTGTGAATGCTCCAATACTGGAAATTTTTAAGAGACTGGATAGTCATTTTTCTGAAATGGTATACGATTTCCTGTCTGAGCAGGGGGTTGGACTAGATGACCTCCAAGGTCCCTTCCAACTATATTATTATTATTATTATTATTATTATTATTATTATTATTATTGTTATTGTTATTGTTATTGTTATTGTTGTTGTTGTTGTTGTTGTTGTTGTTGTTGTTAATATTATTATTATTATTATTAAAATTTTATTCATAAAACATGAAACTCAGGCAACTGAACACTCAAATTGACTGGCACTAATGGTTGACACAGGTTGCTACCAGCATCCTAGGTATCAACCAGGTAGCTCCTTAACATGTAAGATGTTCCGAGTAGCACAGTTTTTTGTAGCTTTGCTGGAGTTATTGCAGAAAGCTGAAATCTCTTTATGTATTTTGCAAAGTTTTTGGACATAGTTCCCAGTGCCCTGATGACAATGGGTACGACTGTTACACGTTTCATCCATAATTGCGCAGTTTCGATGGCCAGGTTGCGGTATTTCATATTTTTCCCCAGTTCTTTTTCTTTGACCCTGGTATCTCCTGGTACAGCAGTATCAATCAACTGTATGCTTCAGTTGTCTATGGCTGCGATATCCGGCATGTTGTGTTCCAAGTGGTGATCTGTCTGTATTTGGAAGTTCCACAAGATCTTCACCCTCTCATTCTCGACAACTTTTTCCACCCTATGTTCCCACGACTTTTTGGACACAGGCAAGTCATATTTTTTACACAATGCCCAGTGGATTAGTTGTTGTTGTTGTTATTATTATTATTATTGTTATTATTATTATTAAATAACAGAAGTACAATAATATGAAATTAAAAAAGATGGGCGGAGGGGCAGTAGGAAGTGCAGGGAGGAGATGAGATCAGCTAATTAGTCCAATAGCCACCTTTAGTTATGTAGTTGCCTACTGGGACCCTAGACCAACCAATCATGTCTTCAGGCCTGTGTTTTCTATATTTTTTCCTTTAATAAATCTGCTACATATCTTAAGTACTTTTTGTATTAAACCCTTCACTAAGAAGTAATGGCTGAATGGACTGATTTCCACATCCATGACCTAGGATCCCAGGTTTTTTCAGATTCTTGTCTTACTGACTATATTTCTCAACTTTGGAAATGTTAACTCAGAATTGTGAGAGTTGAAGTTCACACATCTTAAAATTGCTAAGGTGGGAAACACTGCCTAAGCATAACAATTGTCTGCTTCCTGTCCCCCTCACAAATCACATTTGGCAATGTTTCAGTCTCTAGAAAACTCAAATCTGCATGCCAACATTCCAGATAAATGAGTAGCTTTTAAGGAAAATGATGCTCCTTTTCAAAGCTTGACATTTTAGGAAAAAGAATAGTACAAGATCAGAACTGGAACCTTTAACAATATTTCCACACCTTAGGTATTACAAACAGCACAATGGTCTATGAGTGAATACACCTGGGATTATTTTCAAGTTGTTCTTTCCCAATAGGAAAATATTTAAAAACAGGGCTCAGTTTGGGGACTGGATCTATAAGGAGTTCATCCATCTTGGCCTATTTCCAGATCTGCCTCAAGGATTTCCCTGATATTGTATGGTGTTCAGCTGTTTTGTTTTGCATGCCCTTATTCTTACTTTTTTTCTGCTATGGACATGTCTTATATACGGAAATCGTCTTGAGAATGTGGTTTCCTTGGCAAGATTTTTCAGAAGTGGCTTGCCATTGCTTCCTTTCTAGGGTTGAAAGAGAGTGATCAGCCAAGTCAGCTTGCTTTGTGCCTAAAATGGGACTAGACAGTTTCCTGAACTCATGAATTCATCAACAGATGGGACTAGAACTCACAGTTTCTAGCCTGATGCCTTAACCACTAGATGAAACTTCTCATTAGCAGCAAGCTTTTGAGTTGGGAATACTTTATTTTAATTTTCAAATCTGTTTTGTAGCATTCATGTCCCAAAAATAGTTAAGAGTGAAAATGGCAGCATACAGTAGAAAAACATTTTAATTAAATCACTATTATTTAAATATCAGGTAACACTCACTTCAATCAAAAAATGAAAAAGGTCTTGTAAAATGGACTCCCTTATTTATATTTTTATTTTCGTAGTTACCAAAACTAAGCAAACTATAAAAATGCTTTGTCCATATTAATGCATTTGCTCTGAAGACAGCAATTCTTGGCCTAGAGCATGGGTAGGCAACCTAAAACACTCAAAGAGCCACTTGAACCCATTTTCCACCAAAAAGAAAACACTGGGAGCCGCAAAACCCTTTTTGACATCTAAAATGAAGATAACACTGCATATATTGTTTTTTTTAACTTTATGCTATGTATAAAAAAACTATAGGGTGCTGCATTTATGAAATCAATGAACTGCTACAAAGAAAACAAATTTTTATTTCTGCATGCAACAAAAGCATTTGAACTCCAAAAAAAAAAAAAAGACGCCGGGTCGAAGGTTACTTTCAAATACAATACTCAAATGTCTATTTTAGTCCTCCTCATATTTATGAAATAAAAAGCCGCTGCAAACTATAAAAACTACAAACAGAAAAATAGAAAAGAAAAAAATTGCGGGGGGAGGGGAGGGGGAGAAAAGGACAGGAGAAAGAGGGAAAAAAAACCTTTTTCCTTCATCCCAACAGGTAAAAACAATTTTAGTAGCTTATTTACCATCTTCAAATAGAGCATAATTATCTCCATACCTCACCTCTTAATTTTAAAAAACATCAAAATATTTCATTAAACTTTCTTTACTAAAAGTCCAGTAAGAACAACCACATATTTTCATATTTTCTCTCTCCCCCTCCCTCCCTCCCTCCCTCTCTCTCCTTCTCTTCCTTTCTCCCTCTCCCTCTCTCTTTCTGCCCTTGGTCTGCCAGTCCTCTTCCCCCACTCAGTGTGTTTGAGTGTTGTCTGTGTGTGTGACTGAGAGACAGACATAGAGAGAGAGTCACTTGAGCTTCCCTTCTCTCTCTCTCTCTCTCTCTCTCTCTCTCCCTCCCTCCCTCCCTCTCTCTCTTCCTGCCCTTGGTCTGCCAGTTGTCTTCCCACACTCAGTGTGTGTGTGTGTGTGTTTTGTGTGTGTGTGTGTGTGTGAGTGAGAGACAAAGAGAGAGAGAGAGACACAGAGAGAGAGACAGAGAGAGGCACTTGTGCTTCCCTTCTCTCCCTCTCTCTCCTCCTTTTTCTCTCCCTCCCTCTCCCCCCTCCCTCTCTCCGATCTTCTGCTCACCCAGCTAGCTGGCTTCACACTGTTCTGAACAAGCTGACACACATTGTTGTGTCTGTAGATAGTTGCAAACATGCAAATAGCAGGTTGCAAAAGAAGGTTCTTGAAGCGGGAGAGTCTGGTGCAACTATTGGTTAAAGTTGCAAAGAAGCGGGAAAATAGCGATTGATGATTGGTTACAGTTTAAACAGTTCTAGTATAAAAGCTTGAAACATTTGACAGTTGTCAGTTGACTTATGTGTATTGAATAAACTCTTTCATTGCAAAACCGCTCTGAGTCATTGTCTACCTGAACCAAACAACTGGCGACGAAGGTGGGATGGACAGCAGACCAGAGTAGGTTCGGCGGAACAGCTGCGCATAGGCGGCAAATTTGAAAAGAAGTCACAGTCAACCACAAGCGGCCGCGGCGGAATCAACAATCCACCGAATGGCGCAAATCGGGTCCTTGAAAGAATTCGACCCAAGTTTCCCAGAGGACTGGGAAGAATATGTAGGACAGTCGAAGGGTTCCTGCTTGTTAATGGGATAACGGACGACCGAAAAAAGGCGGCAGCGTTACTGACAATATGCGGCACACCAGTATATTGGATCGCTGTAGGACTTTGTCAACCACAGCCGGTCTCAAGTGTTCCATATGCCGATCTCTTAGCTAAACTAAAAGTACATTTCACGCCAAGGAGATCCGAACTCTTTTGGCGTCGTATTTTCGAAAAAAGAAATCAGAGGCCGGCGAATCGATTCAAAAATTTGTTGCTGCAGTCAGAGAAGCTGCAGTACGATGCAAGTATGACAACTTGGAAATCAGAATCAGGGACCGAGTGGTACTCGGCTTGCGAGACGAGCATCTACAAAATAGAATAATCGCCAAGCCCACCGGCGATTTGCAAGAAGTACTGGACGAACTATTAATGTATGAATCCACCGGGAATCGCGACCCCCCCCGTAGTAGCATGGCTGCGTCTGCCGAAATCAATCAAGAAGGCCTTGTGGACTGCGGGGAGGTGGACCAGCAATGGGAAGATGACATCGCCGAAGTCACCAGATGGTTTGGAAAAATGGCGGCAAAACCATCCCGAAGCGACGGGCCTGAACCGAACCGCCGATTCCAAACCGCAACACCGCAACGACAAGTAACCGTGACCCAACGACAATGGAGAGACACCGCAACGAGACCGCGCGACAACGACAATCGATGTGGCAGCTGCGGGGGCAACCATCCCCGTGCAACGTGCAGATTTCGTACCGCCAGATGTAGATCGTGTGGGAAGACCGGCCACATCCAAGCCATCTGCAGGGGTCGTGCACGCGACAATCGCCTACATAAAGTCGATGTTTGGCCCGAAGGTAAGGTAACCCCTTACTATAGTGGCAAAGAGACCCCTAGACCGTGGGCTAAATTTCCGAACCGTGGGGAGGTGGCGCAAGTTAAACATAGTAGGAAGGGAAAAATTAATAATTTTCCAGAAGGAAAATTAAAAATTGTAGTCCAATTGCAAGGGGTTCCTTGCAAAATGGAAATAGATTCAGGGGCCTCAGTGTCCATAATATCTAGTGAAACCTTAAAAAGGATTGAACAAATAAGTGGCAGAAAAATTCCACTTAGTTCAACCAAAATCCAATTAACCGACTTCCAAAAAACCCCAATAAAAATTAAAGGGAAAATTACCCTTAGTGTTAAATTTAAGGGGTTTAAGGGAGCTTTAGATTTAATAGTTACTGAAGGCCATAGGACTAGCCTAATAGGCCTTAACTGGTTTCCTGCCCTGGGCATTTGGATAGGGGGAATAAACTCAGTTATTAAAAATAAGACCCTCGAATCAGTCTGCGATGAATTCGCAGACGTATTCGATGGGTCTTTAGGTAAATACAAAGGGCCCCCAATTAAATTTAATTTAGACCCGTCGGTTAAGCCCATCAGGCTTAAGGCCCGAAGGGTGCCTTTCGCCCTGAAGCAAAAAATCGAGGCCGAGCTCGATAAGCTTGTAGGCCAAGGCGTCCTAGAACCAGTCGAGAGTGGTTTGTGGGAAACGCCGATCGTCACACCCCTTAAACCTAATGGGGATGTGAGGATCTGCGCTGACTACAAAGCCACCCTGAACCTTGGAATGAAAAAACACGCTTACCCGGTCCCGACGGTGAAGCAGGTCCTCGCCACGATACAGGACGGCGCCATATTTGCCAAGTTAGACTTGGCGCAGGCGTACTTGCAATTAACTGTTTCTGAAGAGGCTGCTGAAGCTCAGACGATAGTTACCCACAAGGGGGCGTTCCGAGTCCACAGACTGCAATTTGGTATTGCAGCAGCTCCAGGCATCTTCCAAGAAGTTATGGAGAGGACCTTAAAGGGCATACCTGGTGTATGCCCTTATTTTGATGATGTCCTGATAGCTGGAAGAAATGAAGAAATTTTAGCAGAGCGTCTGGAACAGGTATTGGAAAGGTTTAGGAGGGCTGGACTTAAATTAAAAAAGGAAAAATGTTGCATTGGAGTTAAGTCCACTAAATTTCTAGGATTTAGGATAGACAAAAATGGAATTCATCCTACCCCTGATAAAATCAAGGCAATTAAATTGGCACCAGAACCAAAAAACAAGGCTGAATTACAAGCCTTTCTTGGATTAGTTAATTTTTACCACACATTTGTGCCACACAAAGCTGCCATAGCAGAACCTCTTCATAGACTTTTAGATAAAAAAAACCCCGTGGCAGTGGCTTAACAAACATAGAGTTAGTTTCCAAACATTAAAAAATATTCTTTCTAGCCAATCAACAGTAACCTATTTTATTGAGAATAAACCAATTTATTTAGCTTGCGATGCTTCACCTTATGGTGTGGGGGCTATCAGCCACTTGGACACTCATGGCGTTCAAAAGCCAATCGCATATTATTCCAGGACGCTTACCAAAGCAGAGCGGAATTATGCACAGATTGATAGGGAAGCATTAGCAATCGTGGCAGGAGTAAAAAAGTTCCATGATTACCTTTATGGTAGGAACTTTACCATACTCACTGACCATAAACCATTATTGGGACTGTTTACCACTGATAAGCAGACACCCCAAATAATGTCACCCAGAATGCTGAGGTGGTCAATTTTCCTCTCAGCATATTCATTTTCCCTTCAACACAGACCGGGCAAGGAAATGGGACATGCAGACGCCCTTAGCAGACTGTCATTAAATAACACTGAGGAAGACCCTGCTCCAGTGGGACAAATAATGTCTTTACAGGACATTCCTGAATGCCCCTTAACCGCTAAAGATATAGCTGAGGCAACCAATAAAGACCATATCCTAAAAAGAATTATGGCCTGGGTCCTTAGTGGGTGGCCAAGTACTAACCCGGATGCCAAGTACATTCCATACTTTAGAAGAAAGGACGAACTATCATCCCATTTGGGATGTGTTCTGTGGGGCAACCGTGTTGTCATTCCTGAAATCCACAGATCTACAATTTTATCAGAACTACATGAGGGTCACCCTGGAATAGTACGTATGAAGGCATTGGCTAGGAGTCACTTATGGTGGCCAGGACTTGACAAGGACATTGAAGAATGTGTTTCTAATTGTTATTCGTGTCAGCGTTCTAGACCTGAGCTGCAACACACACGTACTCATAAGTGGGAGTTAGCCAGGAATCCTTGGTCCAGGATTCATATTGATTTTGCTGGACCTTTCCAAGGGTTAACCTTTCTAGTAGTAGTGGACAGTTTCTCTAGATGGCTAGAGGTAGTACCCATCAGTTCAATGACTTCTGGTAAAACAATACAAGTCTTAAGGGGCCTCTTTGCCACTCATGGGTTACCTGATGTAATTGTGTCAGATAATGGGCCCCAATTCACCTCTGTTGAATTCCAGGATTTCCTCAGGGCCAACTTGATTAAACACACGACATCAGCACCCTTCCACCCGTCCACCAATGGCTTGGCTGAACGGAACGTGAGGACCACCAAAGATGCATTAAAGAGAATCACCCGTGGCGATTGGCACCAAAGACTGGCAGAATTCTTGCTGACCCAACATACGACCCCGTGCACGGCTACCGGAAAAAGCCCAGCAGAAATGAGGTGGGGAAAAAGATTAACCACCAAACTGGACAGGTTACATCCTGACAGACTACCATCAAGTGCGGAACCGGACATTCCAAACAGATCATTCAAAGTTGGGGACCTGGTCTGGGCCAGGAATTATGCACAAGGGGACAAATGGGTCCCAGGGGTGGTCACTGAGAGAATGGGACCCTTGTCTTACACTATTGAGGGGGAAGGGAATAGGGTTAGCAAAAGACATATAGATCAGCTAAGGAAGAGAACTAGTGGTTGCATGCCAGTTGATGGGGATCAAAGTTTACACGGGGGGAATAGTGCATCAGGGCTTATTGATAACAACCTGCCAGTTAGTGGGGAAGCAGAAATTCAAACCAGTCCATCCACCGCTAACCAACAACAACACAGTCAAATTGACTGGGAACTGCCCCCTTTGAGCAGGCCAGCAATAGCTGAACATCAACATCAAACACAACAACAACCACAACTTGTTAGCAGAGAAGCATCTGAGCCAATTAGTCAAGAGTCCAGATCCACCAGTGTAAGCCAGCCAAGCAGACAATCTGATAGAGATGACTTAGGTAGCCAAAGCAATAGATATCCATCAAGGGTCCATAGGCCACCCAAATACTTAAGAGACTATGTTCATAAATAACAACAACTGGGGGGTAAGGGGTGTTGTGTCTGTAGATAGTTGCAAACATGCAAATAGCAGGTTGCAAAAGAAGGTTAGAAGGATAGAGGGTTTGTTTGATTTTATGATGCATTATTTTACTTGATTATTTTAATTGGTTATATCATTACTTGATATTAGTTTACCCATTGCCTTAGCGGTGCTGATTTGAGCTATAAATCTGAGAGCCTTCCTGGAGCTAAAGCTAAAGCTTTCTGCAACTGCTTGTTTGGGATTGTTATACCAAAAAATAACTAAATCAGGACAATCAAAGGTTGACATCCTTTATCTTTTTCCAAGGAGGAGGATGGGAAAGCAAAGCAAACAACTTACCCTGAAAATTTGGACCTTCTCAGCTTGGTGTGATTCTTATGCTTTGGTTTATTTTGGCAGACTTTTCTTCTGCCATGAACACCAACTAGCAGTCAGAAGGCACGATGAAAACGCTTTAATTTTATAACATATGGACAGACTTAACCTTAGATTTAATTCTGTGATCATCCTAGACCAAGCTAAATCCAAAAATGCTATTGAATTTCTAGAAGCCTGACCTTCAGACAAATTAGCCATCAACAGACACGTATAAACAATATCTATATACTATGTAAAAAAAGACAATCAACCAAAAGGGAACAAAAAATCCAGGCACCTCTCCAGCAATCAGCACCCAGATGAGCATAGGTTAACTCCAAGACTAACATCAGACCAACTATCAAGTAAAGAATACCTCAATCAAGGAACTGCCAAAAAATCCAATAGTAAACAACATATTCAAAGAACCTCTAAGAGCACCCCCACCAACACTGACAAGGCAAGCTAAAGAATATAAACAGACAGCAAACACCATTCCTTAGTAGCACTGATAATATTATATAGCCTGAGTAATGAAATGTCTTCAAGAAAACAACCAAGCTCAGAGAGCACCAAAGACCACTGAATAAAATTGAAAAATTACTCAATGAGTCTATTGGAAAGCTTTGGAAAATTGACTTTTGTCAACTGAGATGATCAAACTAGGATAACTAATTCAGCTACATAAGTTATTAATTATAGTTTTTTCTGTTAATTGAATAGTTGCTATTCATCCAAATCAATACCAACGGGAACACTATTTTTCAATATCAAGAGCCATAAAAAAAAGTTAAGATGAAGATCCAGTTAACAGAATAACAAAATAAAGAGGACTGCTATCACCACTACAGTTAGGAACACCTCTTCTCTGGGTAGCTTATACCTCCTATTTTCTTGCAACAAAACAGGATACAAATGTTCAAAGTAAAGGCTGTTCTGACAAAATATTTTAAATATTTTGGTGATGGTGATGGTGATCGAAAGCTGTGAGTGTTTTCAGGACAAATCAAGCAAAAATTAATTCAGAAATTTTTGAAGTGACCAGATGCCCTGGATAGGATCAAAAAGAAAAGGAGGAGGAGAGGCCAGTACTTTCCATTTTGGGCAGCAGGGAAATGTGCCTTCAAGTCAGTGATGGCTCCAGTGATTGTCTTGATAAGTCCCTCAGTTTTCTTGGCAAGATTTTCAAGATGGTTTGCTATTGCCTCCTTCCTAGGCTGAGAGAGAGTGATTGGCCCAGAGTCACACAGCTAGCTTTGTGCCTCAAGCAGAACTAATTTTACATCTACCTGTTTCTAGGTCGGTGATTTTAATAACTACACCAAAGTGGCTTTCTTTATTGTTCTGTATCCAAAAGTCTAACCAAGGCTGTATCAGTGGAACAGCTATTTGAGTTATTGCAGTGTATGCCTCCCAGCATACACAAAGGACAGCACAGCAGGAGGCTGATGGTGCAGATCAGCAGAGGGGCTGGACAGCTCCGGGCGATGACTGCTTACTCAGGATAAGCCTAATGACTTAAGCTGTTGACAGCCCCAGGCATGGTCAGCCTGGTGGGAAGCCAGAATCCATACCCATTGTCACCTGCACTGGCAGGAAGCCCAGGTTTGAACTGATTGGATGCCATCCACCTGGGCAGGTACAAATAGACGCCAGGCTTCCCTGTTTTCCCAGTTCGTTCTGTTCAGAATAAACTCATCTTTACCCCCAGCTCTGTGTCCGTCTCTATGTGAAGCACGCGACCTTACAGTTATGATAGCAGGTTGCAACATATCAACCATTCTTAATTAATTCATAAAAATATATTTTGGTGTGTAACCGATTCTGTAAGCTGTTTGTTATATTATTTCTTAAACATTGAGAAAAATGGAAAGAGAAGGACAACTAGCAGCAAGTTGGATGGATGACTCAGATTCAGTGGTGATGGGTATATTGTTAGAAGACCTGAAGGACCATGTTAGGAAAGGTCACCATGGAAAAAAATATGTAATGTAGTGTAGTGTAGTGTAGTGTTTCAGTTATTTTATTATGGAATGCTTGAAATGGTTCAGAAAACATAATTAATTCCTCCTTGTTTGGAGTTCCCAGTGTTATTTAATTTCCATCCTGTGGCTTTCTTTTACAAATTCATTTTATTCCAGATTCCAAGTACCCCTGAAGGATACTGTGGCTAACCCTGTAATTTCAGTAGGTGAGCAGCTGAAGACCAAGCAAACTTTTGTGTTTTTCTTCCTGTCATGTGCATAACAGCTGTTCTTTCAAATAGTCTAAAACAAATACAACTTTGCCACAATCTCCAAACCATTCTTAATATTTAAATGTTGTGTATATGAGGCCAGTTGCACATTTTCAAAATATATGCTACCAGTTTTAAGTTCAGGCCTTTGGGAATGATTATTACCTACTAATGTCAAAGGTACTAGTATTTGATTTCAGTATTGCTGACAACAGAAGAGGAAATAGATATGAAAGAGAGTGAAAATATGCATACTGGAACAAGACCTTTATAATATGTATGGCCATGAAGTCTCTCATGGTCTTAATAAGATTAGCTGAGCTGATGGGATATCATTGAACATTTATAAGGTGATACAATCAGCAACAAAATGTTTGCAGGTAGATTAAATTAAGCCGTTAAAACCTCACTGTAGGTTTAGTAGTAGAAAAAATAAAGACATTTAATTAAGATTTTTCAGGAGATAGTGAAACCTAAGATTTGAAGCCAAAACCAGTTTATCTGTGATGGGAGGAGAGAAAGGACTGGTGGCTAGATGATGAAAAATAACTGCAAAGCTGAATTTGAAGATTATGCTTTCTCCCATAAAGGTAAGAAACCTAGCCAGAAACTCACCTGGAAATTCAGAAAACAAACAAATGGTATACACTAAATTCCACCCCATCAGTATTTTATTTTTATATCAAAATCTTAAAATATTTTATTCCCAAGTGTTGTATTTCATAAATGTTACAAATATCCTGAATCTATACATGTTTACTTTGAATTAAACCCCACTGAACTCAATGGGCTTACTGCTCTGTTGCTGTATGTACTTTTGCAGCATTAAGGTCTAAGCCCAATTCTTTAAAAGGAGACTTTCAAGTGTTTAGGAAATATATTACAAAGCAATATATATTCAAGTAAATACTGCACAATAAACTAAAGATCAAAAACAAAAAAGACACTGTCTATATGTCATGCAAACATCAATTACTCAAGGGTTTTTTTCTCCTTCTCCCAGCCTCCCCCCCAAAAAAGACTTTGAAAGAGCAACTCCATTCTCACAGGAAGTCCTGGTGTTTTTGTACAGAATCTTCCCCAGCAGTCTTCCCATCCATCAGAAGAGACCAGCAGGATCACAGGAAGAAATTATTTCCTTAAGATCACTGAGATGTAATGTGGAGTGCCCCAAATAACATGTCAGGGTGTTTGAACGAATGGTGCTTGCAAAATTATTTTTCTAGCTCTCTTTCTGCCACTTCAGATAACTGTAGATTTAATTACAAAGTCTGATCCACCTCAATTTTTTGTTGGTTATTTTCATTTAATCTGTTTGTTTTTTTCAAAAGGCCTTCTTATTTTACTCTAGTTAAGCAACAAAATATTGGGTCAAACCACACCATCAGAATTTAATCCCACTGGAGAATTCTGGTGACCTTATAAATCAGAAAAAGGAAGCTTTGATTTTAATGGCAGACACATGACCCGAACATCCGTTTCAGAAATCCAGTGATTTGTTTGGTACTGTAAAAGGGTTTCCAAGTTTTTACCATGTCAAATTGCTCCTCTTTCTTCTTTATAACTGTACACCTTTTATGAGTCATCAGAAAAAATAAAATGCTGTAACAGAAAAGAAGTATCATCTCATCTGTAATTTTTTTGTTCAGTAAAATTTTTAAAGTTAAGACTTAGATCTGAGTTGTAAAATCCAGATAGCACCACTAGATAGCAATAAAGAGCAAAGATTTATGCTGCTACTTAGAGGAAATTGTGGGAGAAAAGCTTTGTTAGTCTACAGGAGCCAAAAGCCAGGAGTTTATGTCTTTTAATAAATGTTTTAATAAAATCTTTTATTAAATGCTTCTGACTTTTTACAGTCACCTAATAATTGTCCAGTTTTTTGCAGTGCTGACCAGGTATTCCTAAGGAAGGTAGACTTTGTTTTAAGAATAACTCTTCACTGATCAACAAAACAAACCATTGTTATGCAAATAATTGTTTGCAGGCAACAGTGACTGCTGATTGCAGGCATGGAAGTAAGAGCAGAGAAGGGTTGATTGGGTTGTGGATAAACACATCACATTGGAAAAGATTGTTTAAAAACCAGTGGTTTGAAGCCCTGCTTGAAAATTACACCAGGGCTATTCTTTGGTTAGATGTTACCCAAGCGTGCCATTTACTAATTGCAAGATAATCACCTTAATTCAAAATGGCAATTTGAAAATCTCAACCACAATGATGGGGTTAATATTTTAGTAAACATTTATGATAAAATTCTGCAACAAAGCCTAAATGAAAATGGAGATATATGAAACTATTCAAATAACTCAGAAGTGGAGCATCTAGTTTATAAAAGAAAAGCATAAAAATGTTATAAAAAAAGTCTACTGGTTGTAAGGACTCAGTTTGACACAGATTTTGAGTAATTAATCCAGCAAGTGCAAGAAAACAAACAGGATTTACCTGATTAATATTACACTGCCAGAAAAACTGTAAGGCTGTCTCCATGAAAGTCACTAAGAGTTGCCTTCAACTCAAAAGACATATGACTTTATTTCAGCAATTACATTTTAGAAACAAAGAAAGAAAGAAAGAAAGAAAAAGAAAGAAAGAAAGAAGGAAGGAAGGAAGGAAGGAAGGAAGGAAGGAAGGAAGGAAGGAAGGAAGGAAAGAAAGATGTTTCAGTAAATAAAATTGAATTCAAACTCCAAATTACCATAGCTGTGGTGCATGGTGTCTACAACTAAATATGATAACACCAAAATGGCAAATGTTCATCATAAAATAATAATGAATCTCCACATGATGCAATCACAACCTTGTAGCCAAGTATATAAGAAGCAGAGTTTGTATTGCTTTATTGAGATACACATTTGGCATCTTCTTTCTGGTTGTTTGATTGGTTACTTTGTTTCCCTCATAGTATTTATTTATTTATTATTTAATTTTAATTCCATTTATATCCCGCCCTTCTCCGAAGACTCAGGGCGGCTTACAAGCTTAGCAGTAGCCTTCATTCTATGTATATGCCTGCTTATTAGGGCTTTCACACACACCCCAAGCGGCATTATTACAAAGTCAGCTTATTGCCCCCAACAATCTGGGTCCTCATTTTACCTACCTCGGTTGATTTGGAGTTGATAGGAGTTGTAGCCCAGAGCATCAGGCTGAGGGAGACTGCTGTAGATACAGTGAGCCTAGCAAACACTTAAAAAAGGTCCGGGATTATGTCTATGGAGATTCTGAGTTATCCAGGTCATTGTTGTCCCAAAGGTGCCTTTTGTCTTTGAAGAATTTTTGCTTCTTATCCAAGAAGTTTCTTCAGCTCTGACCAGCTGAGGGGAATGGAAGGATTTATAATCTTTGTAAGCTTCTGCCTTAGTGTATTCTTGTCCACCCCAAGGATAAAACACCCAGACCAGTGGTGGGATTCAAATATATAAACAACTGGTTCTCTGTGTGGATGTCGCTTCTGGAACTCCATTCTGGGCCTGGGCAACAAAAAATTAGCTACCAGTTCTGCTGAAGTGGTGCAAACCGGCTGAATCCCACAACTGACCCAGACCCTAACTGAGAACATGGTATATGCAGTATAATGCAGTGAGCCATGTACAGATCTGTATATTGGGGAAACAAAACAACCATAAACGTATGGCACAACATAGGAGAGCAAACCCAACAGGGCAAGAGTCAGCAGTCCATTTGCATTTAAAAGACAAAGCCACTCTTTCAAAGACAGCAAAGTCCACATTTTGGACACAGAGGACCACTGGTTTGAAAGAGGGGTCAAAGAGGCCATCTATGTCAAAACTGAACAGCCCTCTCTCAACAGAGAGGGAGGGATACAACATCATCTATCTTCAGTCTACAACACAGTCTTTTCAACAGTTCCAAGAAGGCTCTGCACCCATTTGCACTAGTCAGATGACCCTGATGACAGATAAGCCTCCAGGTGATATCAACAACTCTCTAAAAGAATGCAAATGACCAGCTGTCTGAAAGGAGTATAAATCCTTCCATTTCCCACCATCCAGTCAGAGCTGAAGAAGGTTCTTGGATGACAAGCGAAACGTCTTCAAGGAGAAAAAAAGAAAGTCTTGTGAAAAAGCAGTCCAGGATTATATTCTGCTGTGTGTATTTCTATTATATACATTTCTCATGTGATCTGTCTGCTGCATTTTAACTAATTGTCATACTGTTATGACAATTTTTCTGCTATCTGTAAACTTATTTCACATTTAAATACAATGTATTTGACTTAATTTACTGAACTTAACAGAACTCATGTTCAGTTAACTCCCATCTTTTCAGTAGGAACTTAATGTAGCCATCATAGTTTGGATCAAAATATTTTTTCCAATGAGATTAGAAGAAATTTTTGTTTTAGTGTTTTCTAGGGGAATTGATAAATTTGATAAAAGGAAAAAAATTGTTAAATTTAACTGCAATCATAATACATTTGGCAATTTGAACAGGAGATAATTCTCTAAATTTTAAAATAAACACAAGAATAGAATAATTTCAGTGAAATAAAATATAAGTTAAAATGTTTGTTTAATCAATAATACTGTGATTTTACCACTCTTGATATGGAATCAATATGTTAATTTATTTTTAGGAAACTAGCTAAAATGTCACAATCTAAACATATACATTTGCTGCATTTATATTTACAAAAAAATAATAATAAAAAAAAATCAAGCAAAAATCTTCAGTGGTAAAGAGAAATTTAGCAGTGAAATAGCTTGCTTAGAAAAATAAAATATTCCCGGTACTATTTTAAAAGAAAAAAGATTGGCACCCACACATTTATCTCACCTTTTCTCTTCAGCATGGCTATTTGGTTCTATGCTTAAAGCATCAACTAAAGAACTTACTCTAATAAGTACATTATTCTGTTAATAAAGCTTTTCACAGACAGAGATTTTCCCAAATTCCATCTCTTTCATTTCAGTTGGAAAATCATGAAAGGATAGATATCTTTGAAATGGTGCATTTGATAAAAGACAAGCTAGAAAATTACAAACACTGGAATATTGGATACTGATGGTTCAGGGTTAAGAAGCAAGGAGTTTCTGGGCCTCAGAAATATGGTCTTCCCAATGTTGACCTGTCCTCCAGTCTAATTATGGAATTTAGGCTTAGTGCTTCATTTTTTGGGGGGTAGTAATAGTTTGTAAACATCTGTCTGATTTTCCTTATATTTTCAAAACAAGACACGTTGCCATACAATGTTAATGAGAATATTGATCATGGTGAGTTGTAAAGCATTTTAGTTCCATTTTAGATCATGTGCGAGAATGTTTTGCTATAATCTTATTTTAATCAGCATCTTCATCTTTTTTTGTAAATATTTAATTAAATGTCCTTATGGAATTTGTTCTTTATTTAACTGCATAGGTTATTTCTCTAATTTCTCCACACAATGGCATTGCTGTAGGATATGTCATGTTTTTTTCCTTGGTAGAGTATGATGTAGCTGCATATCTTGTAAGATACCATTTTTTAAATAGTATTTGTCCCTTTTAACTTTTGAGGATTTAACCTTGAAAGGATGCATTGTGCTGCCAGGATGTGAATTTTGATTTTTCCCAATGAATAACTTAGCAGCTTCAACCTGGTTAGATGCAAGACCACCAGAAAGTTGAACCATTGTAGGCTGGACTAGGAAGTTAAACAAAAAGAAAAACAAGCAAAAATGAAGAAATTAGTCCTAGCAAATACATTAAAAGAAGGCAATATGGATTTATCAAAAACAAACTATATCAAAGTACTTTATCACATTTTATGACAGAGTGACTCCTTTGTCACACTAAAGGAACAATATTCTCAGTCAAGTGTTGGTTAAGGTTTCTCATGCTACTTTTTTGGACAGTTGGATAACTATGTAGTAGATAGCTCTGGAATAAAGTGTTGGCTTTTCATTGTCCTACTTATTAGAGTCTTTGAAAGATCCATTTCTGACCCAACCATATTCAAAATGTATATAAGAAAGGCAAAATTTATTGAAGAAGGGATGAAAAATACTTAACTTATTTGCATATACACTACTGATTAATTTATTAAGGATAAATTTCATAATATCAAGTGATCTCTATAGACTTAGACCTTGGGCCAAATCCAAAAGAATAATCATCAGCTGAGATAAATGTAAGGTTTGATACATCAAATGATTTCACATAGATGTTCATGTAGTTATTGGCCTACAGCCTAATTTGGGAGAGTCTTTACCATTTTAACATCTGCAATGAACAAAAGCCCAAATTTTAGATACTTCATTACTTCTCCAAGAGCTAAAACAGAAATTATGCCTCTTTACTCACTGAAGTATGAAGTGTAGATTTTAAGAAAAATGGCAAGAGATTTCCTACTCTTCCCAAAAATCTCATTAAAAAGATTAATAGCTTTGGAATACTTCTTAAACTTCCTTTTTTGCAGACAATGGGTTGCTTGTGATTGTAGCTAACGTCTTAGAGGAATATTTAGGTTATTGATCACAATTTGCTAACTGTTCTTTCAATTTTAAAAAAGTATCCTCTTTGTCTTCCTTCCTTCCATTTATATTACACCATTTATGTTTTGTCTCTTTTTCCTATATATTGAAATGTCAGTCCAATAGAGAAATAAATCATCCACACATACAAATAATCCCCTCCCCCAAAACAAAATTTGTTCTACAGGCATTCCAACACAACAGAAAATTTGAACTTACAACAGAAAATCTGACTTTCATTTGGAATTCCATTTATTCCGAAGCATATGTGCAAACTGAAGCTGTTGAACAATTCTACTGGCAAAGAAAGGAGAACCCACCATCCTTCCCTCAAATAGCAGCTATCATCTATGAATCTTCTGCGACCACACAAAGGGTCTGTTATTTTTCAGACATCACACAAAGACATACAGCAATTCGATCACAAACATTATTTTTCATTATTTTTTTCATCACATAATCAGTGGTGGAAAAGCCATATGAGATAGTTTTCTTCTTTTGGTTTATTTAGCAATACTTTCATGTAAAATATGAAATACCTTTTCTTTCTTTCTCAGTGTCTCCAAGAAGATTCTGACCCTTTGTTACCAAGAGGCAGAAGAAATTATATGTACACATGACCTTCTACTTTGAAAAATAAGCATCTGTGCTGGCAAATGTATCTTCTCTAATTAGAAGATGGGCCACACATACTCCTCCAGATGTTGTTGAACTCCAACTTAACTCCAGCCTAACACATAGACATCCATGTATCACCACAGCTGCCTAATTGGATCTTGCTGTATCAACTCCTTTCCCCACTACTGCAAAGACAGCATTCACAAAGCCCATGTATCATAACTGACTTAATTATGGTTTAATTATTAACCCACTCTTTTGGTTAAACACATGAGCTGAGTTTGTATAACATACTAGGCCAGTTTATACTTGGCTAACTTGTCATCCACCACTTTAAACTGAAATACTTTACTCACCAAACAATGAATTAAATTGACAGATATAAGATGGAATTTAACAAGATATGTAAGTTTCAAATTGTCCTCCCTTTTCATTAATGTAAAATAACTCCAGATCATTTAAGAACCATTTTTGACAGACTTCCCAACTATAAAGTCTTTGGAAGATGGATATCAATTTAAATTCAACAATAGTTTTAGTTGCTTAAAATAATATTAGGAAAACATTCATTCTATATATTTTTAAAAGATAAAGATCTAAAAACTGGATGAGTTCAGGATTCTTAGATGTTGGCATCAGGCAAGATGCTACAAAAAAGTAGTTTTGGATTAGAAAAATACCGACTGATTTAACATAAAATCATGACATCTTAGGGTTTAGAAGAATTAAGGGAGAGATTTAGTTCACCAAATTAGGCTGTACATCAATTGCTTATGTTCAGATTGCATTCAGAACTGCTCCCATGATAGCTAAAATATATTTTTAGAAAAGCAAACAATGCTTATTTTTTATTTTGTTAAAAGTACAACTATCCTAATGGAGACATCTGAATTTTTTTAAAGCAGATATATTTGAGATGGCCTGTAACATTTTTGTTTTTTAAGCCCTCATCCCCTTGTCTTGTAGACTTTGTAGCAGCTGAAAAAATAGCTGTGATCTGAGAAGGGGAAGCTTCTTCAAGGACAGAGGCAGAAAGATCTAAGAGTTGGCAGCTCTCTATCTCTCCTGAAGATCATATTCTAAGTGTTTGAGAAGGTCTCATGAGAAACAGGAGAGGTTGGCTACTTACAGCAAATGGAATCTGTCAGCTTTGAGCAGTTTAGTAGGGTTGAGCAAAATCTGAGAAGTGGAATGTGAGTGCTGCCTCTTTTTTCTTTTCCTCATGGTAGAGATGATAAAAAATACTAGTCTCCATTAAAAATAGTAAAAACACAATTCTCCAGAAGAAGAATAAAAGGATAAAAATAAAATAAAATAAAATAAAACAGTATGAAGCAAAAGCAAAAGAATTAAAAGAGTCTTTAGAGGGCACTTTTAACAACAGATCCTATCTCTACACCATCTCTTTGGGCATTCCTACATATAAAGAAAAATCACTGCAATTTTTGCCTCAGTCTTACCTTATATTTCATAATGTTACATAAACAGTTTTTAGGGCAGTAAAACAGGATTATTTACTGATTGATTGATTGATTGATTGATTGTATGGTAACATTGGGAGGGTAAGAAGGGCCGAGTGTGAACAGGTTGCCTAGCAACATGCTTAAACAAACTTTCAGCTCCTGCTGTGGGACGCCTTGCCTTTTTTAAGCTGGGAAGTTGAAAAAAATGCTAAAAAGAAGGCAATAGAGTGCTATCAAGGAAAATGTATGGATATAGCCAGCAGACATTTAGGGAACCTTTATTTTTCATACAGTGTTCAAATTTTGTTTTAATGCCATGGTGATACAGAAATGTAGTCAGTCTTTTTTTTAAATCCCAAAGCATCTGTTCATTAAATACAGTATAACAAAGTTTTGGATGATGGAATTATTTTTTATCTAAGGATAACTAATGATAACAGCTCTTAAATCTGTTATTTTGTTTTATTTTTGCACAAAAAATTGTATAAATTGCATTTGCATTCATTTACATTTAGAATATGTTGTTAAAATGTATTGGTGTTGAAATAATTAATGCACACATATACCTAAAACCAATTTATTGCATCTGGCAATTGTACTAAAAAAAATCTCATTGTCAACCAATATAATTCATTTAATTTGAAATCAAGTGAAAAATTGATTTAAATTACCGTATTTTTCGGACCATAAGACACACCTGACCATAAGATGTACCTAGTTTTTAGAGCAGGAAAACAAGAAAAAAATATTCTTAAACAAATAGTACCAGTATACTAAAACAGGGCTTTTCAACCTTTTCATCCATTGTACCACTTTAAGGACAAGGCAATGTCCGAGTACCACCAGTCGCCCAGCAAGGTGTCAAAAACTTGAACCCCCCCCCAAAAAGGGAAAAAAAGATAAAGTACAGGTAGTCCTCGACTTACAATGATTCACTTAGTGACTGTTCAAAGTTACGACGGCACTGAAAAAAGTGACTTATGACCATTTTTCACACTTATGACTGTTTCAGCATCCCCAGGGTCATGTGATTTACATTCGGATGCTTGGCAATCGATTCAGATTTATGATGGTCACATTGTTCCACGGTCATGTGATCGCCTTTTGCAACCTTCTGACAAGCAAAGTTAGTGGGGAAACCAGATTCACTTAACAATCATGTTACTAATTTAATTTCTCTCTCTCCTTCTCTTTCTCTCCCTCTCCCCCTCCCTCTTTCTTTCTCTCTCCTCTCTCTCCCTCTTTCTCTCTCTCTCCCTTTCTCTCCCTCTCCCTCTTTCGCTCCCTATTTTTCTCTTTCCCTCTCTTTCTCTCTGTCTTTCTTTCTCCTTCTCTCTCTCCCTCCCTCTTTCTCTCTCTCTCCCTTTCTTTCTCTCCCTCTCTTTTTCCCTCTCCTTCTTTCTCTCTCTCCGTCTATTTCTCTCCCTTTCTTTCTCCTTCTCTCTCTCTCCCTCTTTCTCTCCCTCCCTATTTTTTTCTCCTTCTCTCTCTCCCTCTTTCTCTCCCTCCCTCTCTCTATTTCTCTCTCTCCCTCCCTCTCCCATTGTCCCTTCCTTCTTTCCTTCCTTCCTTTCTTCCTTCCCTCCCTCTTTGTCCTTCCCTCTCAGATTAGAGCAGTACCCGCGGAGGTGGCCCTGTGGCCCGGCTTTCTCTTGCAGAAAGCAAGCTGAAACAGAGCGAGGGAGATTGCCAGGTACGTGAATCGGCCGATCTTGCGCTCCTGCAATCTCCCTCTCTCGGTTTCAGCTTCCCTTGCTACAAGAGAAAGCAGGCTGAAACAGAGTGAGGGAGATTGCAGCAGTGTGAGATCGGTGTTTCTCACTTGCTGATTCGTGCTCCTGGCAATCTCCCTTGCTTTCCACTTGCGAAGGTTGGGGCAGACCATACGGATCACCTTCGGACCATAAGACGCACCCTCATTCCCCCCCCCACTTTTCAGGGGGGGAAGTGCGTCTTATGGTCCGAAAAATACGGTATTTTATTATAACAAATTAATGGCAATTCTTTTATAAGAAGTTGCCTCAAACAAAATGAAATTTAAATACATTGTGCATTGTGAATGCTTTCTATTGCGTTCCTTAAATACCATACTTATTCTTATGCCAAGAGACCTTGAGTATTTTTACGTTGATCAATGTACCAGGAAGATAAGGAAGAATGCTTTGGAAGCATAAGAATGTAATTGCGTTTCTAAATGTCCTACAGTCATGCAAAGGAATAGTGCATTAAAGAGGAATCTAATTTGTGATGTGTGCCATGTGTTCAATTAATGTAGCTTGCACTGCCCCGCCAGGAGTGCTGGTTTCGGCCCTGGGGGGGCAGCCCGCTGCAGCAGCGCCACCCCCTCCACCTCCTGCGCCTGCCAAAATGAGAGTTCCGGCACTTTTTTTTTTTAGCACTGGATAGATAGATGATAGACAGACAGACAGACAGACAGACAGGTAGATAGGTAGATATAGATTTAGATGATACAGATACACATATTTCCAATTAGAAAATGTAGAATAGATGGCCTTCCATATTTCTTGCAAATGGAAGCTATTTTTATTTTAAATAAAGCCTGTAGCAAAGCAAAGGGCTCAAAAGGATACATGTGTTTGGTTATGCATGGCATTTTTCAGGATAAAGAAAATTACTTGGCACTTCTAGAGTTTATTTTTTTGAAAGGTTATGATTCTCAGCTTAACCAGATGTACACACAATGCTTTACAAATCTCTACTTATTTTTTATGTTATTCACATTGGTACCACTGACCTGAGAGTGATTAGGTTTCCAGCATTTAATATTTGCTTCAGTCTTAATATCATTTACTTTGTGGTTTTTTTGAATAGCAGTTCTACAAATCTATTTAATTCAAATGGAGTATAAGATTCTAAATCTTGGATGGAAAAATTTGCTGATGGTATTATTTTAATAATAAAATATGTCATTGAATTTTAGAGAATTTTCAGTAATTTATCTAGTTAGTTGGTTGTTCAGTCATAGAAAGAGAGAGAGAGAGAGAGAGAGAGAGAGAGAGAGAGAGAGAGAGAGAGAGAGAGAGAGAGAGAAAGCTGCAGAGACTAATCCAGGTAATCACCAAAAGTAAAAATAATAATAATAATAGTTTGAAATTAGATCATCACAAGAACCTCACATTTTCCAGGAAAATGGAAAATTTATGTTGTTGTTGTTATTATTATTATTATTATTATTATTATTATTATTATTATTATTATTATTGGATTTCTAATCACAAAGGGATTTACTTTTCAATTGTTTTCATGTGTACAATTAGGTGAAAGTTTCAATATATATATAGTTTAATATAGTTATAAATAGTTTTATATAAAAATTGAATTTGAAAATGAATTATGTACAAATTATAAATACGTGATTGCTATAAACGTTTGTTGAGATTGAACAAGTTAAAGAATATATGACAAAAGGGGCCAAGAACTTGGTTACAACATTCAGACACATCAGAGAGGATATGATCAAAATGTTTGAAATTCACATTATCCTATAATTTAAAAGAGAGAACTGTCATAAAATTATATACCATTGATATAGATCAGCAGATAAATTGTCTAGGATGTACAGTGATTATTATTAGAAATGTAAAAACTATGAAGGAACATTTGTATCATATACATTACAGTACAAAAATGTATTGGACACAAATATATAAGGATGCAACAAATTTTAAAAATTAATATTAAGACAAAACCATGTTTTTTTTTAAAAAAAAATAGGATTTATGGATTAATAATTAGAAAGGATTTGTGGATGATTGGTTTTATATATGGCAACTGCACAAGCACAAGATGGAAAATGCAGGAGTACTCATAATGGAGGAATTGGCAGTGAAGAAAGTAGTATTTACAGAAATGGCAAAATTGACCTGTTTGATTAGGAATAAAATAAACAAGTGCTTTTATAAAAAAATAGAACTTTTATGGACTTCTTGCTAGAAATGAGCAAAAATGAACTGGTGATTTCTAGATTTTTAAATTAAATTTAAATTAAAAAGGTTGAATTCAGGAAGCACAGACCTATTTTTGTCTCTCAAGAAAGAGAAATGATAAATGTTTGTATCTGCTGTAAAAAAAATCAGAAGCCATGTCTTTAATTATTTTCCTCTTTTTCTTTCTTTGTACTGTTTCTACCTTTACTTTATATGTTTTGTTTATATTTTAAATTAAAAAATAAAATAAGATCACCTGTTCTATTGCATATTCAGCAATATTTGGGGTATTTCCCCAAATTGTATTCTTTGTAACAGTGAAAATAAAATAAAAACAAAAACAAAAGGATGACCATTTCTCACTTACAGTCAAAGATCTTACCTCAGGCCATAATCAAGACAAGAAACCAATTAAAATATATCCCTTTATGTAGATTAGAGAGAATATATATATGAAGTTTGAACAACATTTATTATAATTAGAGCTCACATTTAACATAGTAGTTTTTGGAATTTTTCTATAATGGCTTTTTAGCTTGTCTATGGTAATACCTATTTATCAGAAGTTCCGAGAATCTTATGTACCTATGGCAGCTGCAGAGCAGAAGCCTGATACCAATATTGACAAATATATTTATTGATTTTTTTATTCATCCCCATTAGTATATTTCTTGACTACTGCAGATGCTATGGATATTTTATCATAAACAAAGTAGGTGGGAAGTAAACCTTTGAAGCACACAAAGATTATATGCAATTCTATAGCATTCTGTGAGCTTTTTGTGCCAATTAAAATTTATATCAGGCAATAAGTCACCATAAACCCTAAAGTTAAATTTTTAAATGAATCTTAATTTACCTTTCCTACTTGTTCAGCAAATATGAAACTTGGGAATATTCAATACTGTAGACATTCATATATTAAACTGACAGGGTTGTTAAAATTACATCTTACTGTAATTTCAACATGAAATAAAACACGTTGTTTAGTTTACATTACATAAGCTATATTTCTAAAGTATAGGACTATACATTAATTAGAACAACTCTAAAGTAAACATGGGAAAACTTAAGGTTTTATTGTATGTATGTATGTATGTATGTATGTATGTATGTATGTGTGTATATATATATATATATGTTTCAAATGTTAACTCTTTAGATTACCTTGCTAGGCCCCAAACATGGGGCAAATCTTTATTTCCTGTTTTCAGCCTATCTTGAAGGCTATCGAACAGGCAGTAGTCACACCGGACAATTCCTATATTTGTGTAAATTACTAACAAAGAATTAAAGGGAAACTGAGATGCATTTCTGACTTATTAGTCGTCATCAGTCAGCCATACCCTTCTGAGATTCGAACCATGGGCTGATTGCATATGAGGCAGTGTTATTTGCCTCTAAGCCACAAGGTCTCTCTCGCTCTGTTAGCTTTTTTTCTACAAGGGAAGATATGTTTCAAATGTTAACTCTTTAGATTACCTTGCTAGGCCCCAAACATGGGGCAAATCTTTATTTCCTGTTTTCAGCCTATCTTGAAGGCTATCGAACAGGCAGTAGTCACACCGGACAATTCCTATATTTGTGTAAATTACTAACAAAGAATTAAAGGGAAACTGAGATGCATTTCTGACTTATTAGTCGTCATCAGTCAGCCATACCCTTCTGAGATTCGAACCATGGGCTGATTGCATATGAGGCAGTGTTATTTGCCTCTAAGCCACAAGGTCTCTCTCGCTCTGTTAGCTTTTTTTCTACAAGGGAAGATATGTTTCAAATGTTAACTCTTTAGATTACCTTGCTAGGCCCCAAACATGGGGCAAATCTTTATTTCCTGTTTTCAGCCTATCTTGAAGGCTATCGAACAGGCAGTAGTCACACCGAACAATTCCTATATTTGTGTAAATTACTAACAAAGAACATATATATATATATATATATGTGTGTGTGTGTGTGTGTGTGTGTGTGTGTGTATGTACAATATTTGTGTGCGTATGTGTATAGTGAGAAAGAATGAACAGCAAAACAATGACTCAGAATATTATACATTAATTAGAAAATCTATATGTCAAACAGAAATCATGAAAGTAGCTAAAGACAATTATATGGAAGATGATTAAGGTTACAAAGGATCACAAAGATGTGGAGAGGCCTGCTAGAGGTTAGAGAATGAATAATTGCTGTGTATAGGCACAGACTGAAAGTATTTCCTGCATATTTAAGAAAATTTATCAAATTAAAACCAGCCTTCATCAGGGCTTCAATTTTTGTTTTTATTGGACACAGAACAATGACTGGAGTCTGGTTGTTGAAAAGACCCCATTTAGTATCCTGTGGAAGTAAAAACATCACGGAACATAGCAATCACAGTGCAAAATTTTCTTACCCACCCTCTGTGCTATGCAACACATAGCTTTCCAGCTATGCTGCATAATTAATTTTGGTCCATGTCGTTGAATCTGATAGGGACTCAATTAATTGTTCTCTGAAGATAATGCAACATGATGTTTTAATTCACCTGCTTACTGTTAGAGGTAAATTTTCAATAGATTTCTCATTTCATTTGTCCTGTAATACAGGGGTCTGCAACCTTAACAACTATGCTGGCTGAGGAATTCTGGGAGCTGAAATCCACAAGTCTTAAAGTTGTCAAGGTTGCAGACCCCTGCTGTAGTATATGTCAAAATCCCTATGCTAGAGGGACAGGACTAAGGTTTTTATTGGGGCCACTGGAAGTGCAGACCACTTGGAACACTGTGTTATGATGATATTTGGATGAGGGCAGCATCCTGAACTACAAACTAAATAACTGCTGCTAGGTTATATATGCATATGCACAACACAGCTTCAATTGAGGTATTTACAAAATAGAAAGCAAACAGGTGAGCATGGCTTTTCTGATCAACATCCAGAATTGCTTGTGGCTTTTTTCCGGCTTGAGTCCGGGCAATAGCCATTTGCATTTTTATTTTTAAAGAAAACATCTGCAGGCCAGGTAAGCCCAAGAACTGTTCTTGGAAATAAAAAGGATGGAAGTTAGCACCTTAGTTTACAGTTTGGCAAATTTGTTTCCATTCAATTTTTTTTTAATTAAAAATTCCTATATCAGCCAAAGCAAGAAAGAATTATTGTCTAAATCTAAATTGAACCCTAGTCTATTGGCGACTGCAAGGACTTTTTATCGGTAGCTAGCAGAACTTACTTGTTTACATATTTTATGATATATTTATTTATAATGATAATAAAAACAATGAAGTAGCCGAAGGACCACTCGGGACGACAGGCTAGTAACAACAGATTTATTTAAGAGCAAAGGCAAACATAGAATAACTTGTCCGGCTTTTATAGCCGGCAGCTGGTAGTGAGGACCAATCAGCGGTGTTCATTTTGGCGCCCTGTCAGGCAGGGACCAATCCGCGTCGTCTTTTGTTGACAGCTCCGGCTTCCGCGTGTCTTGGTGTTTTGACAGCCGCGAGCTGTCAGTGGTTGCGCCTGCGCTGTACGGTGGACGCTTTGACAGCTCAGGCTTCTTCGTAGTCCGGCGTTTGACAGCCGCGAGCTGTCAGTGGTGGCGCCTGCGCGGTGCGGGGAACTTTGACAGCTGTCAAAGTTCCCGCGTGTTTTCTTGTCAGGCTGCTTTTAGTTTATACGCTTGCTGCTGCCGTATTATTTGAACAGTTAACATATATACATCTCTCTCAGGGGATTGTTTACATATATAACACACCCCTTACCCCTCCCCTGGTGCGTTTCCGTCTTCTTGGATGTTTGAACCTGCCCACTGATAGTCTTTTAGGTAGGTGGGTGGTCTCCGATTCCTGTTTGAGCGGCGAAGGGGTGGAGGGTGGTGAGGTTCCGGGTCTTCGTTTTGGTGTTCTTCTTCCTGGTTTGGAATAGGCAGCATTTCCGGTGGGAGTTGTATGCTGGCATTGGTTGGTTGCCCAGAATTGTGTGGTGGTTGTCTGGGTCTGAGCTGATCAATATGGCGGCGTATGTTGCCCTGTGCTTGCGTAGCTATAAGGTATGAGATGGGCCCTGTTTGTTTTATTACTGTTCCTTGGACCCACTTGTTTTTATCTGTGTATGATCGTGCCCAAATCAATTGACCTGGGTTGAGTGTGCGGGTAGGGTGGGGGTGTGGTTCTTTTTCTGGATACGTGTCAGGGTGCAGTCTGTCCAGACGTGTTATTAGCCTTCTCCCCCATCTTAATTCTGCTGGTGATTTGCCGGTCGTAGAGCATGGTGTTGTGTGTTGTGCTAAGAGGAACTGGCTGAGGCGCCTCTGCCAGTTTCCTTTAACGAATTTTTTTAATGCTTCTTTCGTGGATCGTACCATAATTTCAGCCATTCCGTTTGACGAAGGGTGGAACGGCGCCGACGTGACCAGCCTAATACAATTCTTCATAGCGAAGATCTGAAATTCACGAGAGGTGAATTGAGGCCCGTTGTCAGAAACTATGGTGTCAGGTAAGCCGTGCGTAGCGAATATTTTTCGTAAAGCTTGAATAGTGGCTTGGGACGTTATTTTTCTAAGGGGGGTGACTTCCAGCCATTTTGAGTGGCTGTCTACTACAATTAAGAAACTTTGGCCTTGGATGGGTCCCGCAAAATCTACATGTATATGTGACCAAGGGTTTCTTGTTGTCTCCCATTTATGGATTGGAGCCTGGGGTGGTTCATTCCTGGTCTCTTGACAGGTATAACACCCACCTACGTACTTTTCTATTTGTTTATCTATGCCTGGCCACCACACATAACTTCTAGCCATCGCCTTCATTTTTACAATTCCAGGGTGTCCTTCGTGTAAAATTTGTAATGTTTGGTCTATGTTTCTCTCTGGTATGATGACCCTATTTCCCCACAGCAGGCATCCTCTATGTGTTGAGATCTCATTTTTTCTGTTATAATAAGGTTGGAATTGAGGTTGTGGATTTTGAGCTGGCCATCCTGTTGTGGCCCATTTGAGGATTCTGGCAAGTATTTTATCTTTGGCAGAATTATTAGCTATGTTTGCAGTCAGGGGGCATTCTGGAAGTTGGGAGATTGCTAAAATCTGGCTGGCTGGGGCTGGGTCTGGGTCCCTGGTTTGTATGGGCAGTCTGCTGAGGCAGTCAGCATGACCCAATTCTTTACCTGGTTTATGTATTAGTTGATAGGAATAGGCTGCTAAGAAGGTTGACCATCTTAGCATTCTCGGGGAGAGAATTTGTGGAGTAGTTTTGTTCCACGTGAATATGCCTAGCAGGGGTTTGTGATCTGTAATTATAGTAAATGGTCTTCCATACAGGTAATCGTGAAATTTTTTGACCCCTGCTACTATTGCTAGGGCTTCCCTGTCGATTTGGGCGTAGTTTCTTTCAGCTTTGGTTAGAGTGCGTGAATAGAAGGCTATGGGTCTTTGTGTGCCGTCCTTGAATATGTGACTTAAGACAGCCCCGATTCCATAGGGAGAGGCATCGCAAGCGATGCATATTGGGGTGTCCTCCCTGAAAAGGGTGATAGTTGAACTGTGACAGATAATCTTTTTTAATGATTGGAAGCTATTCTCATGTTCTTTGGTCCAGGACCAAGTTGTACCCTTGTCTAGGAGTCTGTGCAGAGGCTCCGCAATAGTGGCCTTATGGGGGATGAAGGCATGGTAAAAATTTAACAATCCTAAAAAGGATTGCAGCTCTTGCTTATTCCTAGGACTGGGTGCGGTTTGAATAGCCTGTAGTTTTTCTGAGGTGGGGTGGACGCCCTGGCTATCTATTTTGTACCCTAGGAATTCAGTGGACGTGACTCCAATAGAGCACTTTTCCCGCTTAAGTTTGAGGCCGGCTTCTCTGAGCCGGCTTAGCACAGCTGACAGCCTGTCAGCTAAGTTCGCTTCGTTTTCTCCGGCGATGAGAACATCGTCGAAGTAGGGGCAGACCCCAGGTATTCCTTTCAGGGTCTTCTCCATGATACCCTGAAATATACCCGGGGCGGCCGATATGCCAAATTGGAGCCTCTTTACCTTAAAGGCACCGCGGTGGGTGACAATTGTCTGGGCCTCCGCAGTGTCCTCAGTGACAGGTAGCTGTAAGTACGCCTGAGCGAGATCGAGCTTGGCGAAAAGGGTGCCCGAGCGGATGGAAGCAAATACGTCCCTTACCGCTGGCACCGGGTAGGCATGGGGGCTGAGGGCTAAGTTGACTGTCGCCTTATAATCAGCGCACAGTCTCACTTCCCCATTAGGTTTGATTGGGGTGACGATAGGGGTCTCCCAGGTTCCCCCTTCTGTGGGCTCAAGCACCCCTAGTCCTACGAGGCGATCAAGTTCGTTTTCGATTTTTTCCTTAAGGGCAAAAGGTACCCTCCTGGCTCTTATCTTAACTGGTTGGATTGCAGGGTCTAACTGTAAGGAGATGGGGGGACCCGTGTATTTCCCTAAAGTGCCATCGAAAACGTCGGCGAACTTATCGCAAACGGCTTCTAGGCTGGGTGTTAGGATGGTGTTAACCCCAGTTAAAGCGATACCTAATGGACTGAACCAGTTTAGTCCTATCAAATCGGTGCGGTTCCCTGGTGTGACTAAAACCTCCAGGGGCCCCTTGAACCCCTTGTACTGCACTACGACCTTGGCTTTTCCTTCCACCGGAATGGGGGTTTTCTGGAAGTCAGCTAGGTGTACCTGGGTTTGTTTCAGGGGGATTTGTCCTCGGCCCTTCTGACAGATCTCCTGATAGGTTGTTAGAGAAATTAAGGAAACTGCCGACCCGGAATCTACTTCCATGTGGCAGGGCACCCCCTGAATCCTGACCCAGATCTTAACCTTGGAGCTTATGCTGTTTACCCTGTCCACAATCTCTACCAGGGGCCCTGGGTGGGGTTCTCTGCTGGCCTGGGCAGCTGGCCTACCTGGGGGGTTTGCCTCCACCTCATTGATGTTGTCCCGGCCCTTGCTGCGGCACACCGGCTTGATGTGGCCGGTCTTCCCGCAATTGTGGCATTTCGCGTTCCTAAAACGGCAACCTCCTCGGGCATGATTGCCCCCGCAGCTGGCACAGGCGGCTCGTTGCTCGTAACGCGGTGGCGGTGGAGGGTTCCTGGCTCCCCGGCGGTCCGACGTCTTTCCCCTTCTCGGCTGTCGGTGCTCCATTCGGCGTTGTAGGGCTTCTCCGTCGGTGAAATCTACCGACTCTCCGCTGTCGCTGAAGGCTGCGCTTTCCTGGTAGACGGTCGCGGGGGTCTCTGGGGTCGTGTTGGTCGGCTTCTTCTTGTGGCTGTGTTCGTATGCCATGATCTCCCTGGTCAGCTCGGCCAGGTTCATGTCGGGTTTGGACGTCAGTTTTTTTTGTAGCTTCTCGTCCCTCAGACCGATCACCACCTGGTCTCTGATGCGGTCTTCCAGGTCGGGGAAGCAGCAGTTCCTTGCGGCATGCCTGACCCCGGCGATGAATTCGTTGGCGGGCTCGTCCTGCCGTTGTTTCTTTTGCGTGAATTGCACCCGCCAGTATAGTTCTGATCGAGCCGGCATGTAGTATTTGCTCAGCTGGTCCACCAAGTCCGCGTAGGAGACTTCAGTGATGGGCACTGGGCTGAACAACCCGACGGCTGCATCGTACACCGGGGGCCCGCTGATGTACAGCAGAGCGGCGGCCTTTGCTCGGTCGTCAGTGATCTTACTGACGAGGAGGAATCCCTCGACTTGGCCGAGGTGTGATTGCCATCTCTCGGGATGGCGGGTATCAAACTCCCTCACACGGCCGAAGTTTGCCATGTCGTCCGGTCCTGGGTTGCTCCGATGGAAGTTAAAACTTCCGTGACAGCTCTTGCCGGGAACTCCCTTCCTCGGCCGTGACTTCAGCTCCGGAGCGATCCCACCTTCGTCGCCAGTGAAGTAGCCGAAGGACCACTCGGGACGACAGGCTAGTAACAACAGATTTATTTAAGAGCAAAGGCAAACATAGAATAACTTGTCCGGCTTTTATAGCCGGCAGCTGGTAGTGAGGACCAATCAGCGGTGTTCATTTTGGCGCCCTGTCAGGCAGGGACCAATCCGCGTCGTCTTTTGTTGACAGCTCCGGCTTCCGCGTGTCTTGGTGTTTTGACAGCCGCGAGCTGTCAGTGGTTGCGCCTGCGCTGTACGGTGGACGCTTTGACAGCTCAGGCTTCTTCGTAGTCCGGCGTTTGACAGCCGCGAGCTGTCAGTGGTGGCGCCTGCGTGGTGCGGGGAACTTTGACAGCTGTCAAAGTTCCCGCGTGTTTTCTTGTCAGGCTGCTTTTAGTTTATACGCTTGCTGCTGCCGTATTATTTGAACAGTTAACATATATACATCTCTCTCAGGGGATTGTTTACATATATAACACAAACAATGTTGGAAGGGACCTTGGAGGTCATCTAGTCCAACCCTCTGCTCAGGCAGGAAACCCTATACCATTTCAAACAAATAGTTGCCCAGTGTCTTCTTTAAAACTTCCAGCATTGAAGATTAATTGTTTTAACTGTCAGGAAATTTCACCTTAGTTCTAGGTTGCTTCTCTTTTTGATTAGTTTCCATCCATTGCTTCTTGTCCTGCCTTCAGGTGCTTTGCAGAATAGCTTGACTCCCTCTTCTTTGTGACAACCTCTGAGATATTGGAACACTGCTATCATGTCACCCCTAGTCCTTCTCTTCATTAAACTAGACATACCCAATTCCAACAATTGTTCTTTATATGTTTAGCCTCCAGTGCCTCAATCAGCTTTGTTGCTCTTCTCTGTACTCTTTCTAGAGCAGGGGTGTCAAACTCAATTTCATTGAGGGCCGCATCAGCATTGCAGTTGCCCTCAGGGGGCCGGGTGGGTATGGCCAGGCTGGGCATGGCCTACTGGGTGGGTGTGGCTAGAGTGCGTATGGCCTACTGGGTGGGTGTGGCCAGCTCTACATCGTTCGCATCAAGGGTACCTATGGGGTCTGGGCAGGAGTGGGACAGATCTGACGGTCTCTGGCAGAAGGAGGGTCTCTGGGCAAGGGCCAAGGCAGTGGGGGCCATTTTCTCACTGTTTCCAGGATGGCTTCGCGGGCCACATGAAACCACTTCACGGGCCAGATCCGGCCCCCTGGCCTTGTGTTTGACATGTCTGTTCTAGAGTATCAACATCTTTTCTACATCATGGTGACCAAAACTGTATTCCAAGTGTGGCCTTACCAAGGCATTGGAAAGTGATATTAACACTTCATGTGATCTTGATTCTATCCCTCTGTTAATGCAGCTTTGCACTGTGTTGGCTTTTTTGGCAGCCGCAGCATATGGCTGGCTAATATTTAAGTGATTGTCCACAAGGATTCCAAGTTTTCTCTTACAATTACTACTATTGAGCAAGGTACCACCTATACTATACCTGTGCATTTGGTTTTTCTTGCCTAAATGTAGAACCTTACTTTTTTCACAACTGAATTTCATTTTATTAGATAGCGCCCAATGTTCAAGTGGATGTGGTGGCTCAGTGGGTTAGGACGCTGAGCTTGTCGATCAGAAGGTCGGCAGTTTGGCGGGTTGAATCCCGAGTGCCGCGTAACAGAGTGAGCGCCTGTTACTTGTCCCAGCTTCTGCCAACCTAGCAGTTCGGAAGCACGTAAAAAATGCAAGTAGAAAAATAGGGACCACTACGGTGGGAAGGTAACAGTGTTCCGTGCGCCTTTGGCGTCTAGTCATGCCGGCCACATGACCACGGAGACGTCCTCGGACAAGCACTGGCTCTTCGGCTTTGAAACGGAGATGAGCACCGGCCCCTAGAGTCGGAAACGACTAGCACGCATGTGCGGGGGAACCTTTACCTTTACCTTTTAGTGTTCAAGTCTGTCAAGATCCTTCTGTATCTTAAGGCTATCTTTTGGAGTGTTGGCTATTCGTGCAAGCTTGGTGTCATCTGCAAATTTGATGAGTTCCCATCTATCCCATCATCCAAATCATTGATGAAGATGTTGATGTTGTTGGGTCCAGAACAGAGACCTGGGGCACTCACTGCACACTTCCCTCCAAGTAGATGCAGTTCCATTGAGGACCACACATTGAGTATGGCCAGTCAGCCAGCTATGAATCCATCTGGTAATGATGCTGTCTAACCCATATTTTTCTATCTTATGATTTAATAGAATTAGATTCCACATTTTCTGAAGGAGTGCTATATTGCCTTATTTTATTCCTCACCAAACAAGCATGTGTAATAGGCTGAATTAATCTTAACCCCAAATCATTTTGTACAATTAGTGTTTGAGTGGAATCAAGTTTGGATCACCTTGGGCCCAATTCATGGTGCATTGCTTGGTTTCAAAGACATAAATATAAACACACAATATGTTTGTTTATGCACAGAAATGGACTGCTACTAAATAGAGATTGGATGTCTACAGAGCCTCTGTAATTCCTGATTGGAATTGGAAGGCATGTGCATCTGTTTGGTGTGTGTGTGTATGTCAAGGAACGTGATAAATCTTTTTCTTAAAAAGTTTCCACCATAATAAGTATGGATGACAAATGCTAAAAAGTCACAAAATAATTAGACAGCTACCTGGAACTTTGGGCAAAGAAGAGTAAAAGAAAGTTTGGGAGGAGTCAGGCAGGAAAGGACTCTTCCTTATCAGTAAAATATATCTTATGTAATAAATCTGTTGTTATTCTATAAACATTCTATGTTATTATTCTATTAGCAAAACACAGATTCTAAATATGACCATATATGATACCCACATACCCAGAATGCCTTTGTTTAATCTTCCATTTTAATAATTATTTTCATAAAAATTGTTCCAAAAGTTATGTCTATTTTTTAAATTTAATCACCAAACTTTATAATATATCATCAAATTCAATATTTGGAATCACCATTAATGAATACCCTGTAGTAACTGGTCTGTTTCACTATAGGTTTTTGAAACCATAGATATCTGTTCCTAATTTATAATGATGCTAGAATAATGAAATGTCCATCATAATAGAATGATTCAAGCTCTGGCTTATTTACTTGCATTGTGATATTGAATACAAATTATGGATAAGCAAGGAACCCTGAGTTTTCTACTTCTGACTTTTAAAAAGGAAAAGAATTGGAATGAACTGCCATGTTTTTTATTTTGTAGCAGATGTAACTTCTATGTCTTCTTGGTCTCTCTAATAGTTTCTGATGCAAAAAATGAAGGTATTTGTTGTGTCTGGATAGGGCGACAGATACACGGAGAAGGATCTGGGTATAGACTGTTTATTGAGCTGCACGTGGTAAAACTGACCTCGCCTGGCCCCGTGTTGCTTATATGTCCGGCAAGTGCTGGACGCTGGCCAACCACCTGGCTGGAATCTCCCGCCTTGCCTCAGGCACCCAACCCGGTGCCCAGGAATTCCCACCGGCTGAATTAGCCAATCATGAGGCTGTGCAGTTGTGTACAGAACACCCCTTCCCCAATTGTGGATCCCCTAATAACCAGGTCTTTGACGTTCCCTTGTTTATTTCCTTACATAGTCCCTTAGATATGCCGGGGGTCTATGTTCTCTGACAGGGTATCTCCCTGATGGACTGTCCGGCCTAGTCTCTCTCTCCTGGGATGGCCTTGTGGGCTGTGGCAGCTCCCCCCTCAGCAGGTGTCCCACTGGCCGCGATGTTCCTGTGAGATCCCTTGGCACTGTCTCTGTGGCTGGCTCTGTAGACTCTGACTCCCTTGTAGTGGACATTGGTGATCCGGCCTCTGTTGGTCCGGCCCTTCCCATTGGGTTAGGTTGGGGTGTTGACGTTGGAGATGGGAGTGGTTCGTAGTGAGTGTGGTTTTGCAACGGCTGAGTCCCTCTGGGTGCTGGTGGGGTGTAGTCAGGGGCCCTTTTCCTGAGTTGGTCAATGTGTCTCCTGACCTGGCGTCCCCCTTCCCCCTCTATGATGTACGATAGCGGCCCCAGCTTGTCTGTTACCACTCCCTGTGTCCACTTATCCCCTGGGCCATAGTTCCTGGCCCACACTAAATCCCCTATGCACAATGATCTGGCTGAGCAGTCCTGTTCAGTTTCAACTGTCAACCTATCTGGGTGGAGTCTATCTAATTTGGTTGTCAGTCTCCTGCCCCACCTCATTTCCACTGGGCTTTTCCCAGTTGCTATGCACGGTGTTGTGTGCTGAGCCAGCAAAAACTGGGCCAGTCTTTGGTGCCAGTCCCCGACAATAATTCTTCGCAGTGCGTCTTTAGTTATCCTCACGTTCCTTTCAGCCAAGCCGTTGCTGGAGGGATGGAAGGGCGCTGATGTTGCGTGCCTAATCCAGTTGGCCTTGAGGAAATCCTGAAATTCAGTAGATGTGAATTGAGGGCCATTGTCAGACACAACTACATCAGGTAACCCATGAGTGGCAAAGAGTCCCCTCAGGACCTGTATCATCTTTGCAGACGTCATGCTCTTCACAGGCACTACCTCAAGCCACCAGGAATAGCTGTCTACAACTATTAAGAATGTCTGGCCCTGGAAGGGCCCAGCATCATCTATATGTATCCGGGACCAGGGGTTATGTGTCATGTCCCACCTGTGTACTGGTGTGTGAGCTTGTTCTGGCCTTGACTTCTGGCATTGGTAACACCCTGCTACCCTATCCTCGATTGCCTTGTCTAACTCGGGCCACCACAGGTGACTCCTGGCCAGGGCTTTCATGTGTACAATCCCCGGGTGCCCTTCGTGTAATTCACAGACGACCTTGTCCCTAAGTTTCTCTGGCACTACTACCCTGTTTCCCCATAGTAGACACCCTAAGTGTGATGACATTTCATCCCCTCTCCTGAAGTATGGCTGGAATTGTGGGTCTGGGCTTTCCCTAGACCACCCCCTTGGACCCATTCTGCTACTCTGCTTAGTATTGGATCCTTGCAGGTGGCAGTGGCAATGTCTCTGGCTGTTAGGGGGCATTCTGGGAGTTCTTGTAGTGTGAGGATTTGATCCACTGGTGCTGGGTCTGTGTCTGTGTCCGGTAGGGGTAGTCTGCTTAAGGCATCTGCATGGCCCATTTCTTTCCCCGGTCTGTAATTTATGGAAAATGTATATGCTGATAGGAATATTGACCATCTCAACATCCTGGGTGACATTATCTGGGGGGTCTGTTTGTCGGTTGTGAAAAGACCTAAGAGAGGTTTGTGGTCCGTGAATATTGTGAAGCTCCTGCCATACAGGTAATCATGGAATTTCTTTACACCTGCCACGATTGCTAGTGCTTCTTTGTCAATTTGTGCATAATTCCGCTCTGCCTTGGTCAGAGTTCGGGAATAATATGCTATGGGCCTTTGTTCCTCCTTACTGCCCATATGACTGATCACTGCCCCCACCCCATATGGTGATGCGTCACATGCCAGGTATATTGGCTCACCCTTTATGAAGTGGGTGACTGTGGACCTGCTAGACAGTATCTCCTTTAGTGTTTGGAAACTTCGTTTGTGTTGTTCCTGCCACTGCCAGGTGGTTTTCTTGTCAAGTAGCCTGTGTAGTGGTTCTGCTATGGCCGCTTTATGTGGTAGGAATGTATGATAAAAGTTTATGAGGCCTAAGAATGCTTGCAGCTCTGCTTTATTTTTGGGTGCTGGGGCTGATTTAATTGCTTTTATTTTTCCTTCAGTTGGATGTGTGCCTTGAGCATCAATCCTGTATCCTAAAAATTCAGTGGATTTTACCTCTATAGAGCATTTTTCCTTTTTTAATTTCAGTCCTGCAGTTCTAAATCTCCTCAGTACCTTTTCCAACCTCTCAGCTAGGACTCCCTCTGTTTTTCCTGCTATCAATACATCATCAAAGTAAGGGCATACCCCAGGTATGCCCTTTAGGGTCCTCTCCATCACTTCTTGGAAAATGCCTGGGGCTGCTGCAATGCCGAATTGCAATCTGTGGACTCGGAACTCCCCCTTGTGGGTAACTATTGTCTGTGTGTCTGCCGCTTCCCGGGAAACTGTGAGTTGCAAATACGCCTGCGCCAAATCGAGTTTGGCAAATATGGCACCGTTCTGGATCGTTGCGAGGACCTGCTTCACTGTGGGGACAGGGTAAGCATGCTGTTTCATCGCTCGGTTTAGTGTCGCTTTATAGTTGGCACATATTCTCACGTCCCTGTTAGGTTTAAGGGGGGGTGATGATGGGTGTCTCCCAGGGGCCCCCTTCTACCGGTTCCAGTACCCCCTGGCCTACTAACTTGTCTAACTCCGCCTCAATTTTTTGTTTGAGTGCGAAGAGTACCCTCCTGGCCTTAAGCCTTATGGGGGTTACTGCTGGATCGAGATTACAGTTAATGGGTGAGCCCCCTGTACTTCCCCAATGTGCCATCGAAGACGTCTGCGTAGCTGTCGCAGACGGATTTTAGGGTTCGCTGTTGTATGGTGTTTATTCCCCCAACCCATATGCCTAACGGACCGAACCAGTTGAGGCCGATTAAGCTGGTTCTTTGGCCCTCGGTGACTAGGAGGTCTAATGGCCCTTTGAACCCCTTGAAGCAGACATCGAGGGTGACTCTTCCCTTCACTTTGATGGGTGTCCTCTGGAAGTCTGCTAACTGTATTTATGTGTGTTTGATGGGTACTCGCCGCCCGCTTCTGCCTTCGATGTGTCTCACTGTGTCCCCAGATATGATGGACACTGCTGCCCCCAAGTCTACTTCCATTCTACAGGGGATGCCCTGGAGCCTGACCTCGATTTTTAGTTTGGGGCTTAGTAGCTGGTTGATGACCACCCCCTTCCCCTAGCTAAGGCCCTGTGCCTGTGGCCTGTGGGTCTCTTTGCCACTTTTGCGGGGGGTTACCTTACCTGCGGCCCAGGCGTCAATGTCATGGAGGTTGTCGTGGGGTCTGCCTCTGCAGATTATTTGGATGTGGCCAGTTTTTCTGCAGTTTCGGCATTTTGCGTTCTGGAATCTGCAGCTGGCACGGGGATGGTTTCCCCCGCAGCTTCCGTATTTGGCTTCAGGGTCTCTTTGTCTGCTTGGGCCTTCTCTCAGTGATCTGTGCAGTTGCGGTGGTGGTGGCCTCCTGGGACGGTCAGTGCCTTCCGCTCGGTTGGTCCTCGCCGGGATTTTTCCAATTTTCCGGGTGATCTCGTTGATGTCCGTCTCCCACGGGTAGTCCTCCACCCCACCGTCCACAAGACACTCTTGGTTGATGGCTTCCGCTGCGCCATTGCTGTTGGGGGGGGTCGTGTTGCCTCGTGGTTTCATACGTAAGTAGTTCATCCAGAACTTCTTGCAAGTTCCCCGTGGACTTTGCAATGATTCTGTTTTGTAGTTGTTCATCGTATAGGCCTAGGAGCACTCTGTCCCTGATTCGCACCTCCAGATTGTCATATTTACAACGGATTGCGGCTTCCCTCACTGCAGCCGCAAATTCTGTTATGGATTCCCCTGGCTTCTGGTTCCTTTTCTCGAAGATTTTTCTTCAGAACAGCTCCGATCGTTTGGGGGTGAAGTGCTCTTTGAGTTTTGCTAAGAGCTTAGCATACGACACGCTGGCAATGGCGGCCGGCTGGCACAATCCAACGGCGACCCGGTAGACCGGTGTACCGCTGATTGTTAGTAGTGCGGCAGCCTTCTTCCGGTCTTCTGTTATGCCGTTCACTAACATGTACCCCTCGACCTGGCCGACGTACTCGTCCCAGTCCTCCGGGTATTTGGGGTCGAATTCTCTCACCGAGCCGACTTGCGCCATTCTTGCTTCCTGTCCGCGATTCTGTACTGCTGGGCTGAAGACTCGTGCTGCTGACGGCTATTTGAATTTCCCACTCCGCATGCTTTCCGTTCACGCGCCCTTTTCTCTGCTGTTCTGCCGCAATCCCATCCTCGTCGCCACTGTTGTGTCCGGATAGGGTGACAGATACACGGAGACGGATCTGGGTATAGACTGTTTATTGAGCTGCATGTGGTAGAACTGACCTCGCCTGGTCCCGTGTTGCTTATATGTCTGGCAAGTGCCGGACGCTGGCCAACCACCCAGCTGGAATCTCCTGCCTTGCCTCAGGCACCCAACCCGGTGCCCAGGAATTTCCGCCGGCTGAATTAGCCAATCACGAGGCTGTGCAGTTGTGTACAGAACAGTATTCAAGAAATACATCTAGGAATTTTTCTAGACTGCATTAATCATCCCTTTGCATGTAATTATTCATCCAATTGTGAGTCCATCTTTCAGGGTTATCACATAGCTTATAAGTTCTAAAAGAGTCGTCTGGGAAATCTGAGGGTCCCTAGGACCTTTTCAGAGTGTCCACAAAGTCAAATAAGTAAGTATCTAAAATGTCTTAAGTTTTTTTTAATATGGTAATTATCAATAGATATACTGTAACCCACATAAAACAAAACTCTTTGGGGTCTTCCATCATTTTTAAGAATATAAAATGATCCTGAGACCAAAATGTTTGAGAACCACTGATCTACCCCATATTTACTCTTTTATGAAGGAGAATATTATGAGAGACATTGTCAACTGCTTTCTGAGATCCAGATATACTACTGTATGTCTACAGCATACCTCTGATATACTAAACTAGTACCTCTATCAAAAAAAGGAAATAAAATTAGTATTTAGCACAATTAATTTTTGAAAAATAGTGGTGATTCTTATCTATTAAAGTATTTGTCACTACTGGTAATTTGTTCATAGTAACTAGATCTGCTATTCAGTCCATACTTTGAGACACAATGTCATCAAAGAATGTTTGTGCAACTCAGTAAAATGTTCATCTGAAAAAAACTGCACATTTCCATGATCTTATCTTCTCATTCTCTTGTTAATGTTATTAATATCTGAACTTTCTTTGTGAAATATTATATAAAAGAAGGGCTTTATGTTTCAGGTTTACTTTGGTGAAATAATAAAGTCAATTATTTTTGTTGGATAAATTATCCCTGTGAATAGAATTGATACAATCAGCATTTTATTTCTGTTATAACTGTGGAAAGATATTACCTTCACTTAGTTGTAATTTATTTTTGAACTGCTTATTTACCAGTTACTGTTTGTATGAAAAATGTAAACCATGCGCAGGGTCTGTCTCTATGAGAAAACTTGATGTGTACAATTAAAACATTATATAATTCAAATCCATTCAAAGAAATGGTCAACAGAGTTTTGGAATTTTTCAGCCAAGTAGTTGATAAGCATGATTGGTTGTAATCAACTGGTGCTTCATTCATATGAATACCCATATTCTCATTTGATTGGTTTTTAAAAATAAATCATCTGGCTTTCATTAATAATACAATCCACAAACTTTTGTATAGCTTAGGGCCACATTGGTTAAAAAAATAACTTTTAAAAATTAAGAACTTTAGCTATGATTCAAGATTGACTTGAACAATGCACTGGTTTGAGAATAAACAAGCTGAGGTTTTACATAAGTGAGTTCATCAGATATCTGCAATAAAGTAGTCATGTAATTTGGAAAAAACCTCCTGAACTTAGACACATCATTAAGTGATGACATAACCACTTTGCCAAGCTTCTAGACTTGGCACGCTTCAGTACTACTTACTATTACTACCACCCTCATCTCTTGTGCTTCCACAGTCACTCTGCCTTTAAAATAAAAAAGTAAAAAAAAAACACTCCATCCATTTGCCCTTACTTTTTGTGCAATAAGACACATAAATGACTCGGTATAAATTCAACTGAAATTCAGTCATCGGTGCAGAAAGCCATATCTCCCATTTTTATTTTAAAAAGCAATCAATAAACTCTGCTTTTAAAATATATATATAAATATATGTGAAACTAGGAAGTTTCAAAATAAGATCCTGTAATAAAAATCAGATCTAAATTGAAGTATCCCTATATGTAATATTCTGTCACAAAAAGAGGCTGGAATATTTTCTGCTTCAATGCTGAGATATTGTCACTCTTTACCAGAGCATTAAAACTAGGAAATATCCCAAAAGTTGAAACTAAATTTGGCACATTTTTCACTATAGAAATTCCACAGCAGGAAACAATCCTCCTTACAAGAAACCCCTGTTTCCGATTTTTTATTTACGTCCTTTAGTAGCTAATCATTTGAAGCATGTGCTATAAGTTGGGAATGTGTGTAAAACATTTATGATGGATGATGCCTGTGTTTCAAGACAACTGTGCAGACATGCTCATTTACTTCCTGCTGGACCTCAAATGGATATGATACCTTAACAGCTAAGCACATTATTGTTAAAAACAATTAAATTCAGATAGTGCAATTAACTTACATTAACTCAGGATTGTTAGGTCATATGGCTCCTCTGCTGTTGAAGGTACTTTGAAGAGGATGAGAACAAGTCAGAGAAGGGATACAAAATTTGCTGGCATGCTGAACATTTTATTTAGCTTGGCAAGTTAATATTATCATCTCAATATTGACAAGGTCAATCTAAGTATGATAAAAAGATTTATGAATACTTGCATAAAGGGTTATATGATGATAGAGATATAATCATTATCAAAATCATCATCAATATCATCATCATCATATCACAAGGAGCTGAGGAAGAAAAAAGAGTTAACCACATGCAAATCATAATTAAATAATTGATAGTAGCTGGAATGCAGATGATCAAGTAGGGCGAAGAAAATAGAAAGAAGGAACCAAGTGTTTGCAAGGGTTGGAAGGGTTGGAATATCCTCTAATAGTATTCTAGCCATGTTACAGTAATATGGCTAATCAATTTAATTACTTTGTGAAAGATCAATGAAACCCAAACATCATGCCATAAAATACCATGCAACATAAAGCTGTTTTCAGGGGCAGTAGAATACTTGATAAATGTTATTCATTGGCCAAACAATTTTGTGCTCCGGTTAGAGTGCTGGTATTATCACCAAATCAAAGTGGATCAGGAAAGGAGAAAACTTGGTTAGATTCCGACAGCACAGTAGCTATCTCTTATTGTGCTCAATCAGAGTTTTCAACTGGTTTAGTTTAAAAGTAAATTCATTTTTTCTTCATCAGTAGAGGGCACAAGAACACCAAGGCACTTTCCCCACTGTTATTGCAGCCTCTACTAATAAATAAAAGATGATGTAGCTTTGCTCTTTTGTTTAAATAGACAGAAGCAAGTAATAGAAGAAAGTCATCACAGCAACTAAAGAACTTCTTTGGCCTGTTTTTAGCCTTGGGAATTAAGGGACAATATTAGCTTTTATTCCCTTAAAAAAGATTAAAAATAAAGAAAAGAAGAAAAAAAGAAAAGAAAAGGCAAAGGGGAAATAAGTCCAATTGGTGGGGACACTTTTAAAAGAGTGCAATGGATGCCTAAGGCCTCTCTGAGGCTTAAGAAACTATTTCATCCCTAAAACCTGCTGAATTCCCAAGTGCAAAAGAGGTCCAAAAATTTGACCTTCTCCTACTTTGGGGGCCAAAAAATGACTCCATGTGAAACTCACAAGCTGTAACCCTTGCTCTAGCATTATATGCCTGGTATGTCAGAGAAACAAGACATACCATATTATGGATCTTTTTTCCCAGATTTTGTAAAAAAAACCACAATAACCAACCAACCCTACTTGATGAATTAGCTTTATTCAGTTTGGGGCACTGGTTGCTTGGCTGAAATGTGAATCAAGCATACAGTAAGTGGTCATCTGGTTTCCAACAAACAGCTTTTTTTATACTTAGTACGCTTCTCATGTAATTGAAGCTCTCCTCCTCCACATAACACAACCATTGTGGGATGAAAGTTCATTTTAATGTGATATATTGGCTGGTATAAATTTCTCATCCAGTTGATCATGTGGTCAGCCCCATGAACCACATGTTAAGGACATGCAGTAGGAAATGTTCCTTTGCTGTTTTGTATGTCTGTAGGGGAGATTCCAGCATAGCTTCTAATACCAGGTAGTGGAGTGATAGCACAATCTGGAATCTGCAGTTACTGAAGTAATCAATCTTTGCAATTATTTCTTTGGTTTTTACAGGAGTACGTAGTGATATGTTCTCAGAAGAATGTTCCAGCATTATTGCATACAGTATGTGGTGATAAAAAGGGATAAGTTGGTTTAGTTCTAGCAAAAAATTCCAAGAGTAGCTTGTGATCTGTTCAGATTTCAAGAGAATAGTTGTATATATAATTATAGAATTTCTTAACCCCTTAATCCTTGAGGTTACTGTCATTACTTTGACCTCTTCATATAGTTATTCTTGGCTAAAATCATTGATTGGGAAGAAAACATCAGAGGTACCATCAGGTAGTACATAGCTGAAAACAACAGTGATTTCAAAAAGTGATTCAACCACAGCCATTTAATATCCACAGCAAAAGGTTGGGTGTAGAAGATGCCCAAATTCCTAATTACAAGTCTGTAATTGGCAGCTAAAATCACCCCTCTAAACCAAATATTGAATTGTCTGCAAGCAAGAAAGCAGAAAAATGCAGTCTATGAACTAATACATCTTTTTACAGTACATAGTGTTTCTCAACCTCAGCAACTTTAAGATGTGTGGACTCCCAGAATTTCTTAGCCAGCTGCTCTTAAGTTCTTCCAGTCTGTTGTTTTGTCTTTATTTTAATATTCTCACAATTCATAACAATGCCTATTATTATCATTATTGGTTCCTTTCATGCAAAGCACATAGGGCAGTAAGAATTTTCTGATGAATCCTATCCAGGACAACATCTTTAGCATCTTCCCATTTGATATTCACTATCTATAAGTCATCATTAAACATCTGACACCATGTTTTGCATGGTCTATTCCACTTCGGCTTTCCTTTTAGCGGCTCTCATCATACAGCATTTGTGGAGTATTGATGTTCTGGTAAATGAAGAATATGACCAGCTACATGCATCTGATATTCCATCACAATGGCCTACAATTTCCTGAATCCACTTCACCAGAGAATTTCCTCATTGGTGACACCATCATACCTTGATTCTTGGGATCAGTACTAATGACCTGGGAAACCCTGCTTTAAATAAATCTCTAAGATTTTTTTTCTGTCCTGGAACCAACTATTAAAGATCAGGTGCTTTAGATGATCAAGAGTCTGAAGTGACATGATTTAACTATTGTGGAGCTTTATGTTACTTCAGAGCTCCTGTGTCAGTTCCATTGGCCTCAGATTTTCATTATTCCTATAGTTTCTCTTCAGGGTCAAACTTCTGAAAGAAACAGCAGAAACAGATAAAGCAAATCAGAAGATTATTTTGCTTTTAGAAGTGGATTCCAGTGTTTAGAGGATCTTGCTTCTGGAAGCATTTTGGAAGTACATACTAGACAATGTCAGGCAGATGCTTATCAATTTGTATATGTGATGTGGCATTGGTCAATTAAAATTTTGGTTTCACAGGCTAAATTTTGTTTAGCATCTCTGTCACATAAGACAGTGGATCTCAACCTTTTCTTCACCATGGATCCCCTTTAAATACTTTTTGTGGCCAGACAAGATTTAAATCATAACACTTCTTCAAGCCTTCTTGGACGCCCTGTGACAACATTCTGGACCCCCAAGGGTCCACAGACCATAGACTGAAAACCACAGACATAAGGTATTTTACAAAGAGACTGAAAATTTGAATATTTGTGATGTTGCTGAAAGGACAAGCAAATTAACATCATAAGTACATAATGCAACAGGTTTTAGCATCTGAATGAAATCCTTCAGACAGAATTGCCAGCATTTTTTTTCATTGTTGCTACACATTCTTCTGCCTTAAGGAAATAACAGGCTTCACCTTTCTTCCCACAGCAGCTGGGATACATCAGCCACATTAATTCAGAGTCTATAAAAAGGGAAAGGCAGGAGCCAAGCGGATGGAAAAAGATGTCATCAGCAAAAGGAACACTAACATGTAGGACTTCATGCACTCTTGAATAGCTTCTGTATGACCTCACTTACTATGCTAGCAAGCGGTGATTGAATTTCTTGTTGCAAACACGGTGGCTACTTTCTTGACATAGAAGGACAAAAAATTCTTTCCATTTTTATTTTAACATGCTAGTCAAGTTAATGTGTTATACAATAAGTGCCTGTCTTTGAAGGGGAAATACAAATCAGATCTCTTTATTGAAAACCACAGTGCACAAAGTGAGAAAATATACCCCACCCCACTCAAAAATAGTCCTTTAAGCAGAAAATAGTCCTTTAAGAATCATTTATCAATGATTCTACTCTCTGATCCAGAGAAGTTCTATGAATCTCTACTCAGAAGAAGGTGCAAACTCTAAAAGCAGAGTTTATTTATTTATTTATTTAATTAGATTTGTATACCGCCCTTTCCCGAAGGACTCAGGGCGGTTTACAGGGTAATTAAAACAAGAAATACAAAAGTTAAAAACAATTTAAAAAATTACAACAGTCCCTGAAAAAGTAAAAGCCCCCAATTAAAATTAAAATTAAAATTCTCAGCCTGGGCCAGAGAGCTCGAAGAGCCAGGTCTTCAGGTCCTGGCGGAATGAACGGAGGTTGGGGGCAGTCCTGAGCTCCATGGGGAGCTGGTTCCAAAGGGCAGGCGCACCCACTGAGAAGGATCTCCCCCTGGGTGTTATCCGCCGGCAATCTTTTACTGGCGGCACCCTGAGAAGACCCTCCCTGTGGGAGCGCACTGAGCGAAGGGAGCTTGATGCTGGCAGCAGGTGTTCCCTCAGATATCCCGGACCCAAGCCATTTAGGGCTTTATAGGTCATTACCAGCACCTTGAATCTTGAATGAGTTGCCTGAAGGATGAGTTAAAAGTCAAGATGGAGGCTGTGATGATGCAATGATTTTTATATGCATATAGTATAGGGCTTATACTAATAAATCCATTGTAATATAAATGAAATTCTAATGTGTACAATTTCTTAAGTGTGCAGTTCTAGCCATGGATTTCAAATTTGATACATATTGTAAACTCCTGGTTAATTTTGAATTTTTAAATCCTCTGAAATACAAAACAGGCTTTTAAGTATGCAGTATCTGGGTTGTGGTGCGTGTATCACAAACTTAATATCATAATAGTCCTGAAAAAAGATTTTTTTTGCCATGGCTCCTGCTCTTTAGAACATCTTGTCCTAAAAAGTCAAATCCTCATCCACCCTTTTTGGTTTCCCAAAAGTGCTTGAATACATGCTACGCCAACTGGCCTGAGAGTCCCAATGGAATTGTGGCATTTCGGCTAACATCCCACCACTTCCTTGCTCTCTCATTTTCCATCATGGTCGATATTATATTAACTGAAAATTAATTAATTAATTAAAATTAATTAATTAAAATTAACTTAAATTTAAATTTAAGATCCATATTTGTTTTATTTGTTATTTCACACTTTGATAGAATGGTTGTAAGCTGCCTAGAGTTGTCAATGGTGAGATGGGTGTCATAAAAAAAAAGGTAAAGGCAAAGGTTTCCCCATGTCAAGTCATGTCTGACTCTATGGGGTGGTGCTCATTTCAATTTTTTAGCCAAAAGAGCAGGTTTTGTCTGAAGACATTTTTGTGGTTATGTGGCCGCCAGCATGACTATATGCTGAGGTACATGGAATCCTATGACTTTCTCACCAAAGTGGTACCTATTTATCTACTTGCCTTTGCATGCTTTTGAACTGTTAGGTTGGCAAGAACTGAGGCAAGTAATGGGAGCTTACTCTGTCATTTGGCACTCTGGTCTTGAATCTGGGCTGACAAGCTCAGTGTCTTTAACCACTGAAACTTCACGCCCTCCCCAAGTTTAATAAAATAAATAAATAATATGGAGAGTGTTCTGACTCCCTTTATTTGGTGTACAAAGCTGCAGTCAACCATATTGACTTTTTGGACCCCCACTACTGACACTCCCGTAAGTTTTCAGTTGAAAGCAGTGGATAAGATATAAGTGCTTTATGCCATTACTTTCAAGCATTTTTGGTAGTATTTAACTTTAGCTGGATTGAAGACAGTGGTTGTTTCTAGATACCTCATATTTTGCATCAGTTTCTTTCAAATGAAGTTTAGGACTTCAGCTCCTAGAATTCCCCTCCCCATCTTACAAATGGCAAATAAAATAGAGAAGAAAATTTGTTCTCTTGCTCACTAACATAATATCTCATAAACTAGTACATTTCATAGCTGCTACCCCTGTTTATATCCTGTGAGGGTATAGTTCAGAGGACTGCCCAAGGCTGCATTTGTCTTCATACATTAATGTAGGTTTTGTGAGCATATGTGGGGTGTGGAATTGCAGTAGTATTATCAGTTATTTTTAACCTGAGTGGTTATCCCCCTGCAGTAATTTAAATTCTTTAGGGTTCTGGTTCAGTTCAAGTCCAGGAGCCTGTCAGATCGTGGTTCTGGGAGGAATGTTTTAGTGAAAATAATGGTGTCAACTGTTTTTGAAGAGAAGGTTCAGTTTGACTCTGCTTTTCAGGCATGTTTAGAAAAGGCACTCACCCTAAGTAAATTTAAGCAGAAAACTATGAAATTGTTTCCAGGAGTCTTCTGTTTTGTCTACAGAACTATAACGAGATGAAAAGGGTCTGGCAATGAAAATGCTTATGAGGCATCTCTTCATTCAGACTTTTACACAAGATTACAGAAAAAATGGTGTAATTTTAGGTTCCATTGACTAAAACATAGGTTTTGTGAAGGACATGGAAATAAGTTCTAATACTGCCTATGTATCCATTTGTTTTCCTTGCTCTGAACTATAGGCCTGCTTTATTTTTCATTTGATTGCACCACATACTTACATTTGTTTCCTCTTCTGAAAATTCGCCAAAAGGGAAACCTCTCTACCAATATGGCACAGCAAATATTTTTTCAAGGGAAATAAATGACTGGCAAACAACAATTCTGGGGTATGATTGTTATGTAGTCACTGGAAACAGTACATCCTTATTTCAATGTCTGGTTAATCATTCATATGAAACTTCCTTCATATTCAGTAAAGCAGCATGTTTCTTCATTGCAGGAATTTGTGCCAATGATATCTTCTGTTTTTCCTCTCACTGTGGTAGAAATAATTGTTTTTGACACTAACATTCCGTTCAGAACTACTTTGTATTCTCATGCAGCACAAATAAATGCAATAGGGAAGCATTTTAGGTTTGGAGAGCTGGTAGATGAGCAAACTATTTCCAAAATTTTGCCAAAACTTTGCAGGAACTTGTCTAGGCAGCTGGCAGAGTCAAAAAGTGACTTAAGGAACACACACACACACACACAGAGAGAGAGAGAGAGAGAGAGAGAGAGAGACAGACAGACAGACAGACAGACAGACAGACAGACAGACAGACAGATGGACACGCAGGCACACAGATATACAGACACACACAAAGATGGAATGCATGATAATGGGGGCAAATCTTTGAGGCACAGCTCTGTTTTTTCTCCCACATTTATGCGACCACTAAATATGTATGCCAGAATATTTTCCTGTTATGTTGGAAAGACTGCCATCACCCTGCCTTTCAGCTTGTGATTCACAGACAACAGTTACAAATCCCTGGAAGGATTGTGATGGTGAGTATGTAGTCAAAATCGAAAACTTTTTATGTGAATTGCAAAAAACAGGAGGACTATTGATCACACCATCACTGCTTCCATCTTGACTTTTTTTTTACCATGCCCGGTAAACTCTTCTGACAGAGTGAAATAAATTTAGTCACATTTACAGTAGAGGAAGCTAGAAATGGCTTGTACATAACTAGGTTTGTGGTATGGCAGTGCACAGCATTTATAAAAGATATGACTGAGACACTGGAGACCAATGAAATGAATAAAGCATATTGTCATATAAAAGATGACATATAGGTACCCTGCAATGGGCATTTAAAATGAATCTCAGGAGTCCCAGTACATCTACTAGAAAAGGATTTTCTGCAGAAATCTAGCACTCTGTTTAGCTGAAAGAGCAGATGGGCTCCCAAAAATAAGTTGAAGTGAAGGGAATGCATAGTACACAACTCTTTTAAATCCATGTTTTAAGATTATCCAATCACTCCTCTACATTGATGCAGTCAATAACACATATGATTTGCATGGTGCTCTACTATGCAAAGATGTGTAATGATAGCCCTCATCCTCCAGGGAGGCAATGTCTTCATCTATCTGTGAATGGTAGCTTACAATGAAATAATACCCTTTTAAAATTATGTAGCAAAATTATGATACAGTAACCTTTGCAAAAATATTTATTTTTTTGCACAACAAAATCAAGGAGGTTGTGATAGCAGCACACTCTTGATATAGATTATTGTAAAAGAAGAAGGAGCCCATATGCGAATAGGAAAGCAGAAGTTTTATGTGACAAGTATATATTATTTTAGGTGCCCTGTTGTGACCTACACTTCCAAAAAAATAAAAGTAGAGAAATTATGTATCAGCATCATTACTGATACAGGATGGTAAGGAGAACATAATGAATGAAGGAACTGCAAAGTGTTATGGCAGTTTTTATGGATTGCTGGATTCCACAGTTCTAGCTTCAAACCCAGAAGTCACTTGCTACTTCCTAGTATATGTTAAGTTATAGTAGGAGGATCTCTTCTAATACACAGATCATTTTTTAAAATCTCAGCAACTTTCAGATGTGTGAACTTCAGCTCCCAGAATTCTCCAGCCAATTGGCTAAGGAATTCTGGGAAATTAAGTCCACTTATCTTAAAGTTGCAGAGATTTAGATTTAGATCCTTTTCTGGCTAAGGCTACGGAAAAGCTTTCCACAGGACTTGGCTGTGAATCATGATTCATCAAAGCTATATAAAATGTACAGAATAGTACTTGAGGGCACATATCCCTAGTCCTATTTGGAAGTTTTATTCTATATAGAAGACATGAAAATAGTTTCCATTGAATCATATACTTCATCTTTTATTTTATAACTTCTTAATAAATCTGGACCAGTTTGTCATCACACACTGAGAAGATCATGTGAAATTCACAGCTTTTCTTGGTTGCAAAGAGAGAAATTCAAACATAAGCAATTGCATTTTGATTTGATCAGGATAGGACCCTGAGTTGATGTAAATCTACCTAGTTGAAAGCTGATTCATTCCAGCTGAATATCTGGCTGTGATTTTAGGTTAATTTGGACCCATAAATCAAAATGAATCTTGGCAGGTGTGAAACTTGAAAAGGAAGTCAATGCTTGAGTAAATGTTTGTGACATGAAAATTGTTCTATTATTTCATGATTTGAAAATATGTACAAAATGAAATATAAGTTTCTCATTATTTCTAGTAGGTTGCTACACATATTTTTTTTCAGCCATAGGAAGTTCATAGATCTAAAAGGGACATATTTCCCAGTTGGAATAGAAAAATCTGACTTTGGTAAATTTCTTTCTCTTTCCCAACACCCTCCCTAGCCCCCTTCAACTTAAAATGCATTTGATTTTCACCAGTCTGTTCCTACTTCTATATCTGCACAAAATGCATTTTGTCTACATTTCTTTTAAAGTACACACTTTTATATGCATATTTATCTATGTCATATTGAGTTTTGCCAGAAGCATATTTTATATTTTCACTTTCCTCTGTTATAAATATTTCTGTATTAATACTTTTTATTTGTTTCCACTGCAAAACATAAAAAATGCAACTACATTAAGATGCAGATTAAATGAATTTTGTCTCTGCAGTTGCATCTATCCAACCATACTTGGAAATTCCACACTCTCTCTCTGTAATATATATTTAAAGCCAGAGAATTTGATTAAATAATTCATTTACATGAAGTTACATTTAACTGAAAAAATAAAAACAACTCTGGGAAATAACAGGGTAAAGAATCCCATACAATTATAGCATGTGTTTATAGTTTTGTTGTTTCATGATAACAATTCTGCAGAGAATAATTAAGTTTAATTTGAAACATTTTTACAAATGCTTTCTAGTATGTTTCATTCTATGTATGCCATGTGACTTCATTGTTTGCAAAAGAAAAAAAAAGATCCAGTGAATACAAGTCTTGTCAGGTTGTTTCCACCTGACTTATAAAATGATTTAAGGATAGTGCCAAACTGCCCTTATCTTGGAAAATTGAAATATCAGTATAGCTCCCTGCATAGAGAATATTTCTAGACAAAGCAAAAGAAAATATTTCTAGGCAGTGTATTTGTTATTAACTGTACTTGATTTTTAAAAATCCTTCCAGTTATATTTATCAATACTCCCTTAGTATTATGTCAAAGTTAAGAAGCAAAAAGGATGTCTCCCAAACTAGTGACTTACTCCAGGCTGGGAGAAGAAGAAAACATGGAGTATGTTTGTAGCAAGGTGGTAGTAATTTTTTCCTTTTGAGAAATAGGGAAAATAACACAAATTGGAGCTTAATGAAAGAACATGCTATGTCCGTATGTGTGCATAAAAGCTCCAACTGCATGTATCATAAATATAACCATATTTAGAGGACTTCCAGTTTTGTGCCATAGCACATGGCCGAGGGACTGCAGAGCTCTGCACTCAGTGGCTTGGTTTCACCGTGCCAGGGGATCCTAAATGGGACTAAGTCACCCCAGAAAGGCAACAAAGAAGGAGGGGCCCCATGGATCATGGAAAGATGCTAGTTGATCCATTTGATCCAGGGGAAGCCCTCCAACCTGACAGGAGAAAGGCTAGCTGCACACCACTGACTAGCCCAAGCTACCAGCAGCCAAAGTCCGAAAGCACTAACTAGAACAACCATGTACAGCACACTTGGAACTGAGTGAGAATATCAATTTTCTCTCTTCTATTTCCTGGAAAAGATCCCCAAGAAGCAAAAAATCCTCTGAAAGTGAGAAGGGAAGGGACCACACCCCCGCCCTTCCATAGATGGAAGTGGCAACTTAATTTTTATGGGGGACAGAAAAATATTGAAATGAACTTAATAATACTACAGTCTGAAAATTATGAAAACTGTTAAGACTTTACATCTGAAAGAATATTGATGAAATTACAAGAAAATAACTTTTTGCTTTAAAAGTTGGAAAATGAATGGCTACTGACACCTAGTGGAGGATTAGAGCACAGAACAATAGCTGCATTGACACAGAAATTGGTCAGATGCCCAGAAATAAAGAACAACTATTCCTTTGAACTTCAGTGGCTTATTGCCAAATAGAGAACAGATGGGAACAGAGGGAAGAAAACACACTGGGATACCTACTACAGAGTGAGAACTATATTTGTCTTTAAAAAAAAACTGCTGATCTTCTGGGATTATAAATACTTATTGAGCTGTGATTTTTAAACTCAAGAATTGTTTGCAGAGAAAGAAAAACCTTGACTTTTGGCTAATGTTATAGGGAGGAATTTACTGGAAAGCTTCTAGATTGTTAAACATTTTGGATTCTAAATCTGACTGGCTGATAATAATTATAATAATTATAATAGAAGAACTATTATAAAATATTGCTTTTAACGTTGCTTTGATAATTGGAAATGCATTGGATTATAAAAACCAGAACTTCTGGTCTGATGCTATGATGAGACAGGTGGAAGAAACTGGGGCTCCAGCTTCTTAGGTTGATTTTGTTTGGTCCGGTGACCCCAAAGTTGCCTTGGAGAGGCAATGAAGAAGAAAGGAAGCTTTAGGAGTCTTTACCAGTTGGCAGTCAGTCCAAACAAACTGAGGAACCTCTTCAAATTGACAGAAGAAAGGCTGCCTGTAAGCACAGGCAGTCCAAGTCATCGTCAGCCGGAAAAAAAGTGAGGGCCCATGGTGTGCTGCCAAACAGCTGATTGTCAACAACATGCTGAAACTGGGTGAGATTGTTTTATTACTCTTCCTTATGGATTTGGAAATAGAGATCCCCTGATCACAAAAAATTTCCTAGGCAAAGACCCCAAAAAGTCCAGGGAAGAAGGGAGTTAAATGTAGCAAGAAATTACAAAGAGGAGAAGGAAATTAAGGAATATAAAAGAATACTTAAAAATGGAATTCAGACTGACTTAAAGAAAAAACTACTTAATCCCTAGGGTGTGGAAAATCTTTTTATACTCAATTTTTATGAGAAATAATTTAAAAAGAACTTTAAAAGAAAACTTTTCAAAAAACCTTCTAAACCCAAATATAGACAATATAATGAATAAGGACATCTAGTGGTGAAAGGAGATACTACAGAAATACCAAATACTAAAAGAACTTGAAAAGGTCTTGACCTTGGAATAACACCTGGTTTATATGACTTTACATATAAACACAATCATATCTTTCAACCCAAGATATAACTAAAACAGTAATTATTAGGGGACAGAGGGCTTTTTACATCTTTGAACTAACTGGAGCATCTGGATTTAGCCTAAAGTAGTTGGCTCATTTTAGGGTTGGATTTTAGCCTAAGATAGTTGGCTTTCTTCCTTTACCTTTTATATTTTGTTTTTTTTCTCCTTGTAGATTTATAAATTTACCTAATTGAAACATGAGTGTACCAAATCTCACCAGACTTATGAAAAAAACTTCCTCAGTACCCTCAGTTGGAACATCTAGCCCAATAAGCCAGGGATCTATTGAAACAATGTTGCAGTGAGAAAAAATAAATACTGCTCAAAATGAGATGCAAACTACATTAAAATTAATTCAAGAATCAATACAGAGAAATCATGAAGAGATAAAAAGTAACTTTGATAAATTAAACAAACAAATGCTGGATATAAAGACATAATTTGAAGTTTATCAGCAAATGATTGTTAAAAACAAAGAATTCAGAAAATGGAAAATAAATCAGATGACATTGACAAAAAATGGAAGCACTAATGCAAGAAAATGAAAAATTAGAACAAGCAAATCAAAGCTTGGAAGGAACACTTGAAGCTTTAGAAATGGAGAAAGCTGTACACTATTTAAGATTTCAAAATATCCCTGAAGATAGAGAAGAAGATATAGCAGAAGTGATTATTAATTTACTGGCAGAGGCTTTAAAAACAGTCTGAGCAGAGATACAAATGGAGATAGATGAAATATTTTGAATGAATTCAAGCTATGCAAGGAAATATAAACTACCCAGAGAAGTTCATGTAAGATTTATAAAGAAAACAATAAGAGATGAGATACTGAGAAGAGTCAGAGATGAATCATTACAATATAAGAATAAAGAAATTGTGGTGTTAAAGCAGATCCCCAAGAGAATAAGAGACACCCAAAGACAACATGACTTTCTAACTACAAAGCTAATTGCAAAAGGTATAAACTTCAGATGGCTGATGCCAGAAGAGATCCTAATCAACTGGAACATTACAAGATATTGACTGGACTCAGTTTGGAAGGCACAAGACTTTGATGAAAGAAACCAAGCATTCCTAAATGAAAGAGTACAACATCAACAAGAAGAGAGAAAAGGCCAGAAACATACAGAAGTGAATTATAAAAACCATACATAAAGAACTATACAAGATTGGTGGTTTGGACTTTAAGATTGGCTTATCTGACAAGGCTAATTACAGAGACTATGGTACCAGTGAAAGACTATCTGGAGGATGGAGACAAAAAGGATGTTACATACCTATCAAAAAGTGGCAGGAAACCACACCTAATGTCTCCCTTCTGAAGGCCTAGCCTGGAACATCAAAGATCTGCAGGAATAATACTTCATGATAAGGCAAATATTTTCCAGGAGGAAATGTATGCAATGCTGCAACAGATTCAAATGACAATGATTTCAAATCATGATGAGATTAAAAAAAATCTTGACAACATAAATGAACACATCTTTAATTTAAACCTACAATTAAAAAAATTCTCAGAAAACACTGACAAAGAATGAACAAACAAATCAGATAACAGAATACAAACTAAAGGACAGGGACTCAAAGAGGGAAGCTACAAATGAAAAGAACAACAGTCTAATACAAACAAAAGAAAACTTGCAAGATTTTTCCACAACAATGGAAATGGGAAAGATATCTTATTTTTTGGAACTTCAAAATAAACCTGAAGATAGGAAAGAAGATCTAACAAAATGGATTATAGAGGAGAATTATTAGAGTTTGGGAGACAAAAATGTATATTCTACCTAACTTGTCTTTTCTATTCCCAACAACATTCACAAAAATACAGGAAGAATTCCCTGACAAGCTGAATACATTTATTTGGAAACTACTTCACAAAAGAAGAAGGCTAGAATTAGATTCAAAAGATTTGATGGAGTACTATATGATTAAACACTTATTTGAATATGATTAAAAGAACAGATAAATCATGGATATAAAGGGGCCCTATAATAAGAGGGACAAGATATATAAGCAGTATAGTATTCTTTATAATATATGAAATATAAAAATATTGGGATGGTGCATGTAAATGAAAAGTTTGAATATTTAAAGGTAATTAACATTAAGAAAATTATTACTGATAAGAATGGTTTTAATATAGAGGGAAATCTAAGCTTAAATAAGAATCTTGAAAACAGGATATATAGTGACAATAAAATGACTTTTATGAATATAATTGAAATATAAGCAGATCAGAAAAGATGTTGTATGCTGATGTTACTGTTATTTATACAAATACAGGAAAAATATATTGTATATATTGAAAGTATTAAGAACTATATTTGCTTAATGTTGATAAAGGAGAACACTATTGGAAGAAGAGAAGATCAAAGAAATATATCATTAATTAACAGATTGATTATGGAATTATAGAAATTAATTATTACTGTTTTTTAAACATATGAACCCAAACAACATACTGTTTACTAAGCACTAAAGATTGTTGTTAAAAATCAATAAAATATTTTTTTAAAAATAATCATATTTATATCACCATATTACCATTGTTTGTTGATTATTTTGATTATATCCTTGGATCACTTAAAGGTAAGGGAGTATTAAAGATGATGATAATAATTTATTAGTTCTCCACTATTTGATTATGGACAATGATGCATAAAGGTCTGGTATCTACAGGAAGAAGTCAAAATCAGCAAGACAGCAGAGTGATATTGTGATTTAAAGCCATGCTTCTTTTCCATTGCTTTGAGACTTTGCTGGACATACAAAAGGAGCAGTTGGTTTAAAATATGATATACTTTTTGGAAGTTTCTGGTAACCCTTTAGAGACTTTTTGCAGACACCAGGATTGAAAAGTTGATGTTTTATCAATTTGCTTATAGATAATGGGGATAGGATATAGAATGAAGAGACATATCTTTATAACCTTATAGGAAGTGTTTATATTTGTTGTGATATTGGAAGTCATTTTTTAATATATTTCTTTTATTTTTCTTTATTATAATATCATTCTTTTATTCTTAAACTTTTTAATTCCTTTTTTTCTTTTCTCTTCTCCTTCTCCTTGTATTGGTTTTTACTATTGTAACCAAAATTCTTAAAATATATTTAAATAAAAAATCAGTTCATGTGGGGCCTTTATGGACCAAATAGAATACTTGGGAATTATAATATTAGAAGGCAACCATTTATCTGGAAGAATAACAGTTTCCCATTTAATTTTAATTAAATATTTTCAAAGGCATCAAAAGAAATTCCCATGTGCTTATTAAACTATATTTTAATAGTCCAAAATCATCCCTACTCATAATTCTGAAAATTACAAAGCTGGAATACATAAAGTTGTATTTTTCAGTACAAATGTGCACATAGTTTTGGAAAAGTGAGATGTTTTCTTTCTTATAAAAGTCCATTTCTAATTAAAAAAAATCCAGATGCAAATAACTAGATGCAATCTTGTGTATTTAAAAATTTATATTAAGCAATCTAGTTGACAATACCTAGCTGGATTTTGCTATATTAAGGAGATAATTAAGATTAGGCCTGCTGATGGGTCATGAATGGGACACTACCAGAAAAATACTATGCTTCTTCCTATCAATGGCAATCTCTTTCTGTACAGTTGCTAAAAATATTACATGGAGATTTCCAGAGTCATGTTTGACTAGAAAGAACATTTAACTTATTAATATGCTACTCCTTCTCTCTCCCCTCTCTCTCCCTCCTGATGCTTGCTGGTCTTTCCTTCCATTGCCTCTGCTCCTTTGTTGATTCTTCGGCCTGTCTCTCTTTCTTTCAACCTCTTTCTTTCCTCTTCCTCTTTTCTCAGCTTTTCTTCACACATTTCCCCCCTATCTTTCCCCACACTCCTTTCTCCACCTTCCCTCACACTCCTTTCTCTACCTTTCCTCAACCTATCCTCTGCATTGCTTTCCCCCTTCACTCAGTGGGGGAAAGGTGAGCCAGTAAGCCCTGCTTCCCTTCTCTCCCTCAGGCTTGCCCCCAAAGAGATTCTCTTCTCCCTTTTGACCTTTCTCTCTCTATCTCCTGCTCTCTTCTTTCCCGCCAAAACCTCCTCCTTTTCATTCTGTCCTTATTTGGTGGGGTGGGGGCCAGATCAGCTGGTTGGCCTGCTTTCCATGTCCCTCTTTTCTCTCTGGCCTACACCCAAAGAGACTTACCTATCCCTATTACTCTCTCTCTCTCTCTCTCTCTCTCTCTCTCTCTCTCTCTCTCTCTCTCTCTCTCTCTCCTGTTTTCTGCAAAAAACTCCTTTCATTCTCTTCTCCCTCTTCCTTGCTCTATATTAAAATGAACAACTTTTGTTATATATTTAACATTAAGGAATCTGTATCAGGATATTTCCATGTTGTTGTAATAAAATGCAATTGCTTCTCCCGATGTGCTGATCAAGAACATCTCCACCTTGTTCAGATATAACTTCATTCTGTTAATCCACATAAAGATCATCATTAAACTGTTTGTAATATTGCCTTAGGGGACGCGGTGGCTCAGTGGGTTAGGATGCTGAGCTTGTCGATCAGAAGGTCGGCAGTTTGGTGGGTCGAATCCAGAGTGCTGCGTAACAGAGTGAGCACCTGTTACTCGTCCCAGCTTCTGCCAACCTAGCAGTTTGAAAGCACGTAAAAATGCAAGTAGAAAAATAGGGACCACTACGATGGGAAGGTAACAGCGTTCTGTGTGCCATTGGCATCTAGTCATGCCGGCCAAATGACCACGGAGACGTCTTCGGACAAGCGCTGGCTCTTCGGCTTTGAAACGGAGATGAGCGCTGGCCCCTAGAGTCAGAAGCGACTAGCACGCATGTGCGGGGGGAACCTTTACCTTTACCTAATATTGCCTTATTCTCTGATTTTAGACCTGTAGATCTAAATGTCATTAACATGATATTGACACCTCACTTCAAAGTTCTGAGAAAGTTCTACAAGCAGCACAATGAAGATATTGCTCTTAGATTCAGTCTACCAAGAATATAAAGCAGTACCATGAAGAGTGGCATCAAAGTTTAAAATAATAATTGTCTTAGATTTCAAGAAAACTAATAGATCGGTGATCACCTCATCTAGTCCCTATGTAGAATTCCAATAATGTTAACAAATAAGTCTCAGTCCTACATCAAAAGCCTGATTAAAATGTAAGGCACCTGGTCCAGATGGTCTGCCAGCTTTACTATAAATGTTTCAAGGATGAACTTTTATAACCTTTACCACAAACAATGAATATCATTTTACAGAATGGAAATATCGCTAACAGCTGAAAAGAGGCTAGTATAGCATTAATATCTAAGAAGCCCAGGATTGTACTTTAACGAAACATCAACTATTATTTTTAACTATAAATTGTTTATCATGATTTTGGTGAGAAGGCTGAAAATAACTTTGCAAGATTTTATTCATGAAGATCAATCTGGTGTTTATTTAAAAGACAATTATGCAATAATATTATAAATTTGTTGGTTATTATGGCATATTTAGAGCAACAAAATGCAAAATTGAATTCCTCTTATGATGCTTCAGGTTGCTCAAAAATATAAGAACCTATTTAGGAATGTGTTTTATTCTATGTTTATGTCAGGCTGAAAACCAGACACAAGATAGTGAAATCCACAGGATCTTAAGCTATAACTTTCTAAGCTATTATACATATTCTGAGAGATTCTAGAGTGTGGTTATCAGAACTTTCCTCCATTCCCCATTCAGCTCAGAACTATGCAATTTTTTTTATCTGACCCTCTTCCTGGGAACCCTCTGAATTGGCAAAATAGCAATAGTACTTAGGCTTATATACTGTTTCACAGTGCTTTACAAACCTCTCTAAGTGGTTTACAGAGTCAGCACGTTGCTCCCAACAATTTGGCTCCTCATTTTATCAAGTTGGGAGGATGGAAATCTGAGTCAACCTTAAGTTGGTGAGAATCAAACTTCTGGCAGTTGGCAGAATTAGCCTGCAATACTAACCACTATGTCACCACGGCTCTCATCCATCCTTTTCCTCTGCTGATACAAGAGTACAGTCCATCACATTTTACTTTTATTAAACACCCTTTCAGATTTCTACTGTCATTGGATAAAACAACGTTTTTGCCTATTTAATTTAGAAATGTTCACATTTCTACATAATTTACATGCATATTTATTAAACTAAAAATATATCCTTGTAAATATCATACTAGTATCAACAGTGAATACATGGAGATGTTAAAAAGTGTAGAATATCTCATTTCAGAATATTATAACTAGGATTGGATACACTTGGTGCTCTGAACTGTAGGATCATACATTAAAAAAATGAATCCTGTGATTAGCAGATGTTGTACTTGAGTATTGCCCCATTTTTGAATTTATATTATGTTATGTTATGTTATAATTAAGGTGCATAACAAAATTATGGTCAACCGTTCTTTTCCTTTATTTTTTCAATGTGTTTTTCCTTGTCTTGTAATTAAAACAAATAATGGACTAGATAAAATTTTCCCAGTTTTCTCAGAGTGTTCTCCTGTGGAAAAATCTGGATAATGTTTTTTGCCCATTTTTCATTTTTCCTACAGTTTCTGTAGTCCCCAAAATTTGATAATGGAAAGTTGAGAGACTTCTTGAATACAGGAAATGGCACTGAGAACTGTGAAAGAAATCAGCAAACAATCTAGAGTATGCAAAATCGAGACAGTCTTACAACTATATCCTGATTTGTAACAACAACAAAAAAAAACTGTGTTGTGAATTAATTTCATTAATTTGAATTTTTTAAAGGACAAAGAATGCAATTTATTTTGCAAGGCAACAAGCTGAATTGTGTTGTGGAAATGAAGTTCTGATTCAGAAATGAAGAACAACAGCTGGGATGGCTTTATATGTTCAATGGCTGGGAAAATGTATTTTGTCTATTGTATACAAAGTATTTTAGGAGGTGTATATGAATGTACATAGGAATCAGTGAGTAAAGTGTTAATTGATACCTCTGCATTTAAATTGATGACTTAGAAGCATATGGAATAAAATTATTCTACTTTAAGGACACTTCAGTTATGGGAACTTCTTAAATTTGGTAAAATGTAGCCGTTTCTTTGCATGCAGTGTAGGAGTGACTCATAGCAGGAGCACGAGGAGGGGAAAGCCAAGATGTTTCATTTTACTGACACTCTAATGCTAAATATTTGCAACAGTAACAACAGCCTCCTTATATCACTGTCACATCAACGTACAAATGTATTTTGGATTATTTGCAAAGGCTGAGTTATCTTGATAACACAACAGTCCTAGATCATCAGTACAATCTTCTGCATGTTTACTAAGAAATAAATTTAAATAACTTCTATTAAAATATGGATACATAATTTTAAAAAATGTAATGCCTTTTAGTCATGGTAGAAGTGGAACATGGTGAATGATTTAAGTATTCTACAAATTGTATTCCTAACACTTTTGATGCAGTTCAACAATAGTAATAATTATAATGCCAATTATAATAATATAATAAACACCTGGAGTACACTTGAACACTATTGGCATTGACAAAATCACTATTAGTCAATTACAAAAGGCAGCTTTACTTAGAACAAATTACATCATGTGATGATACATTTAATACCATCAAACAACAACATCTGCCCATTCCAGGTTGCTGGTAAGGACTTGATAAATGGATAAAAATGCTAAATCTAGCCTAAATATCTGGTTGACTGTGTGACCAAAAATAACAGTAATAAATCCAGTAATGGAAGTGGCCAACAAATACCAACTTTTAAAAAGACTAACATGTTTGTTTTATGCTTGAGAAAATGAAGGTTTTTTTTTAAACTTGAAATTAGAAGACTTATTGGAGGTGCTAGGCAAAAATCTTTGGATGCATCATATCACAGTAAGGTACCATCTTTTAATTGTGTGTGCTTTCAAGTAAGGCAAGTTGACAACTGTATGGATGAGTTCCTGCAATTTTTGACAATATTTTGGAAGTGATTTGCCATTGCCTTCTTCCTACACCTGAGAATAAGTAACCACCTGAAGGTCATCCAGTTAGTTTTGTGCCCAAGTGGGATTAGAATTCCCTGTCTCCTCATTTCTAGCCACTGTACCAGGATGGCCTTAGAAAGCTCTTCTTCTCATCTCCATTCATTGGCAGGACAATAAAGAAAAACACCTTTTGGGGGGGACTTCTATCATCTGTAGAAGAAAGATTAATTATTTACATAATTGTAGGATTTTTAGAGACAATATAGAATATTTAATGGTGCACAAGCCAAGCAAACCCTAAGCTGCACAATAATATGTATTTCCATTATAACAGAACTTTTCTAATAGGCTGTTACGTCTTCCTGATCATGATTTTAACATGAAAAGACAACTAAATGCACACCCTAAATATATTTATTCTGAAGTAGGCCTATTTTGGAACTGCATCAAGTAATTGATTTTTAAGAAAAGCTTTTTGATGCAATTTGCAGAAATAAGAGTCTGTATTAATGGTATAAGTCTTTTCTCATAACTGTTGTGAAAGTCTGAACAAATAAAGCAACTTAATATTCATTAAAATGAAAATTAGCCAGATTTATAATATTTGCAAATAATATTGCTAATTAAATGCATCATTTGTCTGAGACAGTGGGAACTAGATTTACTAGTCATGTAACAAAAAGTGAGTAATAACAAAAGCTGATTCCTAGCTAACCATATCTTGGCAAAAGCTATTAGCCAGTAATATGCTGTTTTTTTTAACTTAGAATGTACTATGATGAGTGACTCAGTAGCCTTGTGGAAATTTAGCAAGAATGTTGGTTATTTTTCTCAACTTAAGACTTAGACAAAATTATAAGAAAGCCAAACCAAACATTAAATGGGATTGCTAAGATCTAAAAAAAGTCATTACAAAGTGCAAAGTAATAGATGATTTGTTGAAGAACATATTCCTTATTATGCTCTTTTTCACAATTTTCTCTAAATATTAACAAAAGCCAATCAGCTGAAATTGTTTTTAGAAACAGCCAGATTCCCCATGAGTGTATCTACTTAGGAAACACTACTCACCAACTCTCTATGAAGAGTTCCATAAGTAAGATGAAATTGTCTCTTTAATACTTATGATGGTGAAGTTGAAGTTAGAAGGCCATTTCAATGATTAATGAAGAATTATACAATGGGTGCAATTGTGTTTCTTTTCTCTCTCCCTCCCTTCTTTCCTTCCATTTTTCAGCAACCTCATATCCCAATTATGACTCTCACCAACATGTGTATTTGTCTGAGTTAAAATAATTATGGATTACCTTCCCAGATTGTTCTTAATTTTTTCCATTGAAAATCCCCTAAATAAGATTTTATTTTACAAGTAAATCTACATCTAAAATAAATATTTTATCCTTAACAAAGAGTGATGTTCAATATTAAATCAGAGATATGCAAGCATATTTAACACAATTATAAATGCTGTAGTAAACTTGCAAATTGTTAACAAAATGAATGTTGTAAACCAGAAATATTTATTAATTTGCTATCCATTTCACCCTAGGTCTATTCTGGACAGCTTACATCAGAAGCTTAAATCAGAAAAAAATGAAAAAAAGTAAAAATAACAATAGTAAAGGAACAAAAAAATAAAACAGTGGAAATACAATAATATGAAATTTAAAAGATTAGCAGAAGGGAATGAGATCAGCAAATTCTTGTCTTTCCAAAAGAAATAAAATTATATTTATATTTATTTTAATCTTTTGATGTTCTAAACTAACAGAAGTCAAACTATTATAGATAACTGTCATTAATAATGATTCATATGCATTTATTTTGAAAGCTTTTATGATATTTTAGTCAGTCATCAGATTGTATTTCAATTAAGTTTATACTGGAAGGGTATTTTACCAATCCAAAATGAATATTTCTTTTAGGTTGTTCTTCTAGATTGGAATGCAAACTTTGGTTCCTTACAATAACACACACCCATTAACACACAAAAATGTTAAAAGAAATAATGGTGGGTAGATTTTCCCCAGATGACTTTTGAACATCCTTGAAATGTTTTATGTTGCAACAAAATTTCAGTTGATATTTAACAGATTGTATTTTCATTAAGTTAATAATAGAAAACAGATTACTCTTGATACTAACAAAAAGTCCAGCCTATTAATTTACATATACCCAGGCATTTTGTCTTTGATTGGCTCATCCATATAGGATTTTGGTGTTGTTGTTAGCTGCGAAGTCGTGTCTGACTCATTGCGACCCTATGGACAACGTTCCTCCAGGCCTTCCTGTCTTCCACCATCTTCTGGAGTCCATTTAAGCTCACGCCTACTGCTTCAGTGACTCCATCCAGCCACCTCATTCTCTGTCGTCCCCTTCTTCTATTGCCCTCGATCTTTCCCAGCATTAGGCTCTTCTCCAGTGAGTCCTTCTTTCTCATTAGGTGGCCAAAGTATTTGAGTTTTAGCTTCAAGATCTGGCCTTCTAAAGAGCAGTCAGGATTGATCTCCTCTAGGACTGACCAGTTTGATCGCCTTGCAGTCCAAGGGACTCGCAGGAGTCTTCTCCAGCACCACAGTTCAAAGGCCTCAATTCTTTGGCGCTCAGCCTTTCTTATGGTCCAACTTTCACAGCCATACATTGCAACTGGGAAGACCATAGCCTTGACTATACGCACTTTTGTCGACAGGGTGATGTCTCTGCTTTTTAGTGTGCTGTCTAGATTTGCCATGGCTTTCCTTCCCAGGAGCAAGCGTCTTTTAATTTCTTGGCTACAGTCCCCATCTGCAGTGATCTTGGAGCCCAGGAAAACAAAATCTGTCACTACCTCCATTTCTTCCCCATCTATTTGCCAGGAATTAAGAGGGCCAGATGCCATGATCTTGGTTTTCTTAATGTTAAGGATTTTGGTATTATGCTTTTATTCTCAGCTATTATTTGCCCTCAGTCATGTCAGCAGGTAACAAAATATTAATGTAGCTATGTGCATGATGTGGTGATACTATTTAGTTTTTATAAGAGTTTATAAAATTCTCATTTTCTGGATCACCTTGGTTAAGAATTCAGGAAGAAGAAAGCAACAGTAAAAGGACTATATGATAGAACTCAAACATGCATTTAATCTTACCCTATCCTTCACAGCTGGAAAATGGAGAATATTCAACATGGACTCATGATATTTAAAACTAACACACGGTATGCAGGGGTGAGCGTGTAGATAGAAACTGATTTTCCTGCATGTCTGATTGGAGACAGTGGTGTGAATAGTATCACTGGCTTACTGGAATGGTTTACACCAAGAATATCTTCCTAATTTTTTTTGAAGTACTCAGTCCACATTCACTTTGTTTCTTCAAAGTGGAAAGCAGGCTTTAAACAATTAAGGTTATAGTGCTTTCCCCAAAACTGCATAGAACTCCAGGCACTATATTTCAAAGTATTACTTCAGAAGTAAGGATAAAGAAAATGATCATTACATTGTATCTGTGGCTAAATAATTCAATGTGTTTTCTTTGGAGCAAATGTGATTCAGTTGCTTTAGAACCATAGTTACAATGCAAATATATAAGAAAAACAAGGGAATAATATCTAATCACAATAATGTAGGTTCAAATCATTCAGTAAATTTATTAATTGAATGCATTACTTTTTGAATCAGGATAATGTTATATAACACTATAACATTTTCATATAAGTCTGAATTCAAAGAACTATAAATCCTGATCCTGGATCAAAGAAACTCTTATTATCCCTGATTGAAGAGCTTCCTGGTTTATTTAAGTATACTGGTGGATTTCTAAGTTGATGAGTTTCTCATTAAAATAATTTCTGGATTAGTTTAATGTATTTACAGCTCTGATGCAGTGACTTTTACTTCCAGTTTCAATAGGTTCACGAAGAATTATATAGATGTGTGTGTGTGTGTGTGTGTGTGTGTTCATGCATACATGCAAATACTATTATCCTCATTATCAGATTCTATCAACTGCTGATCCCATGGGACCCATATAATTATCCATGTAATCTGTGTGATTTTTGAAATTATAACTTGGGTGTCTCTTTAGTATGCATTTGAAGTGCTGCTGAAAGATTTGCACCTTCTTGCTTGAAAAAAACGATAAAATGGAAGAAAAGTGGAAATTTAAAAAGATGTAATCTTTGTTTATTTTAAGATAACTCAAAGCATCATTTAGCCATATCCTCTATGCATCCAGCAGGGAATTATTCTAGGGGGAAAAAGCTCTTGACTCAATCAAGGTTGCCACTCATCTCTACCCCCAAAATATATCTGTTCATTGGTGATTGGTGGCATTAATATTCCAAATAAGCACAGCTGTTATCCAGCTTTTAATAAAATTGCACACACACACATATATATATGTATAATGTATATATATATATATATATATATATATATATATATATATATATATATATGTATAATGTATACTGGGAATAGAAATCAGTGTCCTTCTTCTGCCTTATCTCCACCTCCTGACTCCCACTTAACTAAATAATATAGATAACTTTCAGGCCTATGATAATATAGTTTATCACTATATATTTCAAATCCTTCTTTAAACAATTATTCTTATAGAAATATTTATAGGTCAGTTCTAAGTGTTGCATAATAGAGAAAAGGTGCAGGTGCTGTGAAGAGTTGTAGACAGGTGCTATGTTCACAATCACACATATTCTGAAGCACCATTCTGGAATGGAATCCAAAATGCTGCACAAACAGGATTCACTAAACTATGACGTTCAAATTTTGTACTCTTTTTTTAAAATACAAATTATTTCTACTGAGTTATTTCTAACCCTCATGAACATGGTTATGAGTCTTTCAAAATTCCATTTCTAATTCTCAGTGCAACCTAATTCTTGGAGACACTTGGATCTAAGCAGGCTCCAGAGCACATTAAATATCATTAAACATCATATTGGAGTGGTTACTATTTTTTATAAATACTTAAATTGTGAAGGACGTACTCCAATCTTGACTAAGTATAACTTTCATCACTCAAAGTATTTCCATATTCTGAGTAAAATGTGATTTAACATTTGGCCTGTTCTTTGTAAAAAGAATCATTATAAGAAGATGTTTCCATTTTGGACTGAATAAGAGGAGTTTAGTTTGTAAGTTCTCAGAGGATTAATTATAGCAAAAAAGAGAAATGCAAGGCTGAAAAATGGACAGGTTTGTTTATCTAGAATGGTTTAAAAATAAGGATTATTATGTGCTTGGCCTGAGTGTTCCAACTGATACTCAGGGACACAGAAATAATAAAGCTGAATTTTACTTTTCCTGACATGTCTGGAGTACTTTCAGCTAACATCTGTCTATAAGAAGGAATTAAGCTGCTTTAAACTAGTTACATGCTTCATCATAGATTTGTGAGATGTCACAGAATACTAGTGCATGTTATTTCTGTAATGTATTGGGATTTTTATTTGAACCGTTTCAAGTGTCTGTTTGAATGTTGCTTAAGGTTGCTCAATGGTGTGTCTGTGTAATGGTCACTGAATAAGCCAGACTTGCTGTCTCCAAGAAGATCATTGGATGATTTGGGGTGGGAATGGGTTCCTTTAAACCTATTGGTCACTGCATAGTAGCCAACCATATAAGTAGCTGCACAGCAGCCTCTGTTCTAGTTCTGTTCCTGTTTGCCTAAATAAAGCATGTTTCTGTTTGCAACCTTCAGTTTCGCTTATTGCCTGCCAAGAACCACTACACAACAATTTTCATACCAGATTCTCTTGCTGTAGTAGGGATTTTTGATCAAATATGTTATGTGACAGTCAGGTACATTAATTCAATATGTTTGATATCCTCAAATTCCAGAATGTCCACAGATGATTTCATTATGATTTCATTTCATTGATCACCCTAAAAGAACTAGCATAATTCTAAAAATGAGAATTTTGAGAAAAAGGTTTTATTAAATGATACTTTTATCTGTAATATAATTATTTTTGCATATGGTTTAGCTAAATATGAGAAATTTTCTAGGCAAACTCAACCACAAAGTCCAGCACTGCAATTTTTTCCCCTGGGTTTTAATTATTCTTAATAGCTACGGGGTTAGTGCCCATAATATCAATCATTTCTCACTTCTTTTCATTTTGTTACAGAAAACCAGTCCCATTTAAAAGGCTTACATTTGTATTATAAATCTACCTGAAACACATGAACACTATCATTCATAAACATGAATGGATCTTCCTAATTGTCATTTCTTCTATTATATACATAAAATTATATGAAGTGGACAGTTTTATAAATGTATGCTCATATATAAGATTTCATGAACTCCATATATCTCATTTCCATGTAACTTTCTACAGTATTTATCTTTTCCATCAGTAGTTAAAAGACAGATGTAATAGATTACATCTCCCAGAAATCCAAGGCTACATCTCATTTGCTACTTGTTCCATTGTGAATTTGGGCTACTCTCCATTTTTTGAGTGCAGGAATGGACTACATGGTTCTTTACCATTCACAGTCCATATGTTTCATTGCACCCTTAGCTGTCTTTAATGCCCTTCCAAGCAGTTGATCTACTATACTTCTTTTCAGTTTAGTGATGTTCTGATTGACAACAATGTCTGGTTGACTACAATGTCTAACCCTAACCCTATCTATCAAAAACCTGGTCACTTCTCTGAATGGTTATTGCTTTGTGATTGTTATGTTTGCATCTGGTTGCTGGATTCCTCATTTTTTTCTGTTATTCTAGCAATGGCCCATTAAGCCCATCATATTTTCGGGGGTGCCCAGTGGCATTTTTACAAAGTCAGCTTATTGTCCCCAACAATCTGGGTCCTCATTTTACCTACCTTGGAAGGATGGAAGGCTGAGTCAACCTTGAGCCTGGTGGGACTCGAACCTGCACTAATTGCAGGCAGCTGGTGTTACTTAAGGAGGCATTAGCCCACTGCTCCACCAAGGCATATGTCTTAAAGTTGCCAAGGTTGAGAAACACTGGTCTGGAATAAAATCAATTTGTACCTATTGCCAACACATTCCACTTCAGATTGGAATTTGTTAAGTTGGTTTTAGGAATAGCCAAGACCAGCACAGGAGACAAACACCTCAGTCAACAGTGTAGAATAACCCTTAGATAGCACTGATCATGGTTCAACATTGGGGGAGGAAGGAATATAGGAGCACATCCTAGATATTTTATTTACATAGAGATTTCATTTACATAAATATGATTTCTTGTTCTTCTATCTTGTACTTCCTAACTGAATAATGTATTCAACTGAAAGGTAGATCACTATTATTTGTTAAATTTAATTGCTGCCTATCTCACCGTGATGCTACTATCACTGTTAGTTGCATGCTAGAGTAAATACTTGTAAAACGTAGCAGAAAGATTTCCTACCAATTTTTGTTCTCAAAATTTAGGTTGGAAAACAAAATTTTGATTAAATTACAACTAATGTGAAGGCCAAAGGGCAAATGTGACTGCCTATGTTTCATTATGTAACTGCATAACAGTATTATGCTGGATCCTAGGCTTCCTACAATTTCTCTACTTCCCAGAAAATAAAATCACGGTGAAACTGATCTTGCTTAGTTTTTTTTTAAATATGGAACATGGACAGAAAACAATAACATCATTAATAATATCTTTCAGCTCCTACAAGAATTTCCCAAAGAAAAGTTCCAGAGAACAATGATTTCAAATCCCCAATGAATATAAATAGCTATATTCAGTTTGGGGTTTATTACTTTAGATTCCTTTCAACTTCAACTACAACTTGCATATATTTACATTGAACAAGGTGCACAACTAGTCAATACAATCTCACGTATTCTTTTCTCAACCTTCCTTGAAGAAGTATTTTGCAAACTAGACTGGGCAAAAGATGGAATAAAAATCAATGGTGTCTATTTAAATCACTTAATAATAATGAATAATAATAATGAAGTGGTAAGATGGCGGCACCTGGATTGGCTGCGGTTGCATTGGCTCTCGAAGGTGAAAAGTTTTTGGAGGGATAAAAGGCATATAGGTCATGTGATAGGGAAGGTTTTAATGTGTTTGAGCAATGTGCTGGGACTAAGGTAACATATGACTGACAATCTTTGCTGGTATGGTGAGTTTTTAGCTATTTCAGAGACCATTAGCTATTGGTGAGACTGTAAAAGTCGTTTGTGCTGTTTGAAATTGTTCTGCCAGGAGCAAGATCTGACTGCTGGCACAACTATGGATTCTATTGTAAATCAGGGCTGTTTCCAAAGGAGGCAGAGGAGGAGAGATCCTGGGTTTATGGAACAAAGGAACTGGATGAGGCTATCGGCCGGCCTAGAGGAAGGGAGGAGGCGGTAGCATGCTTCAGGGCAAAAAGGAGTGAGGACCCTTTAAGGAAAAGGTGGAAGTGTCTGGATCAGAAAAAGAAAAGGAGGCGAGGTTGTCATGCAGGAATACAAACTAATTTGAGGGCTTATCCACATTGAGTTCCATTTCTATCTGTCCTGTTTGCCATCGTTTGCTCCCTAGAGAATAAAATGGACATTCTGAAACGTGAGTTGGCCACAAACAAGGAGTATAGATCAGAGCTGGTGGAGCTTTGAGAGCTATATGCAACGAAATTTCATTTTGATGTATGCTGATTGGTGCACATTCAAAGTGACAATAAAGTTGTTGTTGTTATTGTTATTATTATTGCTGTTGTTGTTGCTATTATTATTAAGATTTGCAGATTATGTTGGTCTCTTCTCAGAAGACCCAGAAGAGCTACAAAGACACATACAAGAGCTGCACAAAGCAGAACCATTTGGCTTAAAAATAAACCTGAAAGAAAGCCAGGTTATGTTTAATACATTCATCAAAGAGAGAGAAAAATTACATCTGGAAAAGAACTAGACATAGTAGATCACTACACATGTGAGCCATGGTGGCACAGTCGTTAGAATGCAGTATTGCAGGCTACTTCTGCTGACTGCCAGCTGCCAGCAGTTTGGCAATTTGATTCTCACTGGCTCAAGGTGGGCTCAGCCTTCCATCCTTCCAAGATTGGTAAAATGAGGACCCAGATTGTTGGGGGCAATAGGCTGACTCTGTAAACCATTTAGAGAGGGCTGTAAAGCACTGTGAAGAGCTATATAAGTCTAAGTACTATTGCTATTGTTATATACCTTGGCCAACGGATCTCAATGGAAGGTGATGCAATCAAGGAAATTGAATGTGGGGTTAAATGGGTTGGCTGGCATTCATCAAGCTAAGAATAATTTTCAAGAACAACCTCCTCTAGTCCTAAAGGAAATTTTTTAAATTAGTGTGTGCTCCCTGCTCTAACATATACTTGTGAAATATGCACGCTAACCTCACAATCAATACAAAACCTACAAGTGGTGCAAAGAGCTATGGAAAAATACATGCTCAGCCTTAGAAGACAAGCACATGGATTAGAAAACAAACCAAAATATATGATATCATCAAGAGAGTAAAAGAATTAAAATAGAAATGGGCTGGTCACATAGCAAGAAGAACTGATGGCAGGGGGACCAAGGCAATCATAGAATGGATCCTACTTGATTAAAGATGTTATTTATTTATTTTTATTTATTTTTAATTCCACTTATATCCCGCCCTTCTCCGAAGACTCAGGGCAGCTTACAAGCTTAGCAGTAGCCAATACAGTTATGTATTGGGCTTAATTGTAACACCATGTGGTAAGCTGGAGCTAGCTAACAGCTCCCAGCAACTCAGACACCCCATCTCCAGTCCTGCTATTGGCTACCCCTAGGCAGCAATGGGTTGCTTTAAACCTATTGGCTGGTGCCTAGGGGCCAGGCTATAAATTGCTGCAGGCTGCAGCTCAGTTCCTCAGTTCAGATCCTGCAAGCAAATAAACATGTTCATTGCTGAACTCATTCACCTCATCTTCATTCCTGCTCAACGAACTCACTACACAACACTGGTGACGAGGATGGGATCCTGCTTCTCCGAAGGAGCTGAAAGTCACTAGGGGAGAGGCAGTGAACGTCTGGCGGGAAAAGCATTTCCCCCCCCTATGGTCGGCTAGCCAGACACACTAGTGACCACACGCTCAGTGGATCAGTCCCTGGGCAATGGAGGAGCAGGATCAGAAGACGCAGGAACCAGCCGTGAAGAAAAGAATGCCCAAGGTAGGAAGGCTGCGAGAGTTCGATATCAAGCGACCAGAAGGATGGCCCTAGGTCATTTGTCCTAGGTCAAAAACTACCTTTGGGTGAACCAGGTTGCAGAGGATGGACTGAAGGCCGCCACGCTGCTCTGTGTGTGTGGCCCAGCAACATTCAATCTGGCTGAAAACCTGTTTGCGCCAATGCCACTGGAATCAGTCTCCTACACTGACCTAAAGAAGAAGCTCGGAAAACACTTCCAACCAAAGATGTTGGTGATTGCTTGGCGCTACGCTTTCAAACAAAGAATGCAGCAGCCCGGTGAGACCGTGTCGGAGTACATTGTGGCCTTGAGGCAGGCTGCAGTCCTGTGTAAATTTTCAGACGTCGAAGAGCGACTACAGGACCGGCTTGTTTGTGGCCTATGAAATCGAGAGCTGCAGCAAAAACTTTTTGCTAGAGCAAACCTGTTGTTCACTGAAGCCCAGGACGAAGTCATGGCAGACGAAACTGCTGGGGGACCTGTCCAAACAATCCGGCCCACCAAAATAATGCATTGCAAAGAAGCCATCCACCACGAGGATGCTGAACGCACCGAGGAATCGGAAGAAGATGCCAAAGTTGACAAGCTGCACAGACAGACCAACACACAGCATCGCAACAGCAAACAACAAGAGACTCCTTACAAAGCAGATCTCCTAACTAGATGCCCAGGTTGTGGTGGCCGCCACCAACATGCAGACTGCAGATTCCAGTCAGCCACGTGCCGGGCCTGCGGCAAAACCGGCCACATCACAGCAGTATGCAAAGCTCGAAGCGCCAGTCAGAAGATCTGACCAGGAGAGGTACCAGGGCCCAGGGGCCATTTAGTGTGGGGTTTTGTGCAAGCCGCAGAAGTGTATGCCGCACTGGGGCTCGACGCCCCCTCAGACCCAAATTTAAACTTCAGGTGGACCTACAAGGTGTTTCCTGTAAAATGGAGTTGGACACAGGCTCAGCCGTTTCCATTATTTCTCTGGACACATTTAATTTTGTGTGCAGTCGCAGTGTAAAATGGGCCAAGCTAAGGCCCTCCGACATAATTTTAACAGATTTTCAAAACGCTAAACTCACAGTCAAGGGTGTTAAATTTAAGGGATTTTTTGGGCACCTGGATGTTGTAGTAGTAGTAGGGGGCCAGAGAATGAGTCTAATTGGACTCGATTGGTTTGATGCATTAGGCATCCAAGTAACCAGTATCAACCGGACACAAGCCACAAATCTAACGTCAGTTTGTGAGGACTTTGCAGACATATTTGATTCAGCCCTAGGAACATAAACAGGCCTGCCTATATCATTCAAGCTAGACTCCAACATGGTCCCCATTAGTATTAAGCCTCGAAGGGTTCCCTTTGCCTTCAAACATAAAATTGACACAGAAATAGTCAAGCTTATAGAACAGGGCGTTTTGCAACCAGTTGATGGTGGGGAGTGGGAAACTCCTATAGTACCACCACTTAAGGCCAATGGAGAAATTAGAATATGTGCAGACTACAAATGCACAATTAACAAAGCTTTTAAGCAGCACACATACCCTGTCCCAGTGGTGAACCACATCTTGGCATCTTTGCAAGGGGGTACCATTTTCACAAAGTTAGATTTGGCACAGGCCTATCAGCAACTGCCAGTTGATGAGGCCACAGCCGCTGCTCAGATGATCATGACTCACAGGGGGGCTTTTAAAGTGAAGCGTTTACAATTTGGGGTTAGTGTTGCACCAGGCATTTTTCAGGGAATCATGGAACGCATGCTTAAAGGCATTCAGGGTGTTTGCCCTTATTTTGATGAAGTGCTTATTGCAGGGAAATCCACAGAGGTGTTAGCCAGCAGGCTCACAGCTGTCTTATAGAGGCTGCGTGAAGCAGGCCTCAAATTAAAAAAGACTAAAAGCAGTATTGGGGTTTTTTCAACCGAATTTTTGGGATTTCGCATTGATGTTAATGGCATTCACCCAGATGAGTCCAAAGTGAAGACCATTCAAATGGTACCTAGCCCTAAATCAAAAGGAGAGCTACAAGCATTCTTGGGGCCCCTCAACTTCTACCATGCATATCTGCCTAACAAGGCCACATTGGCAGAGCCACTTCACAGGCTCTTAGATAAAAGAGTTTCATGGAAATGGACCAGCATTCACGAGAAAAGTTTCCAAGACCTAAAGGCACTTTTGTCGGTTAAATCTACTGTTGCTCATTTTAGGGAGTCTAAACTAGTCTGTTTAGCATCTGATGCATCCCCTTATGGGGTGGGGGCAGTCTTGAGTCATTTAGAGAAGAATGGAACACAAGTTCCTATTGCATATTATTCAAGGACACTGTCCTCTGCTGAGCATAACTATGCTCAAATTGTAGCAGGAATTAAAAAATTCCATTACTATTTTTATGGCAAGGACTTCACAGTCTTCACAGACCACAAACCACTACTAGGACTCTTTACAACAGACAAACAAACACCCCACATACTTTCCCCAAGAATGTTGAGATGGTCTATTTTTCTATAAGCCTACACGTTTAAACTGGTTCACAAACCTGGCAAAGAAATGGGCCATGCTGATGGCCTGAGCAGACTCCCACTGCCACTAATTGAACCAGATCCGGCCCCAGCGGCCAGAATTTCCCCTCCACGCAGAAACAGCTGCAGAAACAGCTACTGATAAAACACTTAGTAGAGTGCTTTCATGGGTGCACACAGGGTGGTTAGATAAAAGCCCAGGCTGTGAATTCCAGAGTTATTTTGTTAGAAGACATGAGCTATCAGCTCACAAGGGTTGTATCCTATGGAGAAACAGGGTCATAGTTCCCACTTCACTGAGAGTTTTACAGTCACTACATGAAGGCCATCCAGGCATTGTCCATATGAAAGCTTTAGCAAGAAGCTACCTATGGTGGCCAGGCCTAGAGAAGGCCATCGAGGCACAGGTGCATGGATGTTATACATGCCAGCAATCAAGTTCACAGGTGGGAGGAAATGCACACTCCCTGGTCTAGAATTCACATAGACTTCGCTGGTCCCTTTCAGGGACAGCTCTTCCTCATAGTGGTAGACAGCATTCTAAATGGCTTGAAGTAATCCTGGTTGCAAACATGACTACTGCTAGGACCATCCAGGTGCTGAGAAAACTCTTGAAAACATGAGAAAACATGAGTTGCCAGATGTCTTAGTATCAGACAATAGGGCCCAATTCACTGCTGCTGAATTTCAGGCTTTCCTGAGAGCAAATCTCATCAGACACGCAACGTCTGCCCCATTTCACCTGTCCAGTAACAGTCAAGCTGAATGTATGGTAAGGACCACAAAGGAATCACTAAATCACATAGTAACTGGGGACTGGCATCACAGATTGGCAGAGTTTTTTACTTTGCCAGCATTCCACGCCCTGCACTGCTACTGAGAAAAGCCCAGCAGAACTACGTTGGGGTAGATGCCTGATCACAAAACTGGACAGGTTGCATCGAGATAAGTGGCAGCGGCAGCCTCTCAACCAAAACCCCGGAGGGGTCTGCAACTGAGTGATGGGGTGTGGGCTAGAAACTATGGGCATGGGAATCTATGGGTTCCTGGAAAAATCACTAAATCATCTGGTCCCCTCTCTTACGAAGTGGGGCTGGAGGGAACGCGAGTTGTCAGATGCCACACTGACAAACTCAGAAAGTGGTTTCCAGAACAGCCACTAAGCGAGGACTGTGTCATAAGTCCCTCCCAAGGTTCCCAAACTGGCAACCAAGCCAGCCCATGCATAGACTCTGAAGACTCTCACAGCACAAGCAATGAGGAGTCGGTCATAGAGGAGGGGAGTCCGGAAATGCAACATGGATCCCCTGATGGAGCAAGCCAACCTGACTTTCACAACCACTGTGCCAACTCTGCTGAACAGTCTGACTCTGGGGTGGGCCAACCTGGAGAGGCCAGCCAGAGAGCACCAAATCCTTCTGGCTCAAGTGCATCAAAGGACACTGGTCTGCCCGGCCTGGTGGGTAAGCTGGTAGACCAGAAAGTGACTGAACCCCTGAGGCATTCCACAAGGGCATGCAAATCCTCCTGCTTATTTAGCAGATTATATAGTAGAATAAAGGAACTATAATGTTGTATGTACTTGTGATAATTGCTGACTATGAGACTGTACTAAATGATGGAGCTATAATGTCATTAACTGTCTTATTGTATTGTTAATGGAAACCTATTCATACTATTGTTAAATCTTGTAATTTGTTATTTTCACGCTTATTGTTGCTATGATGTTTCATCATTTTAAGGGGGAGGGGGGTTGTGTATTGGGCTTAAATGTAACACCACGTGGTAAGCTGGAGCTAGCTAACGGCTCCCAGCAACTCAGACTCCCCATCTCCAGTGCTGCTATTGGCTGCCCCTAGGTGGCAATGGGTTGCTTTAAACCTATTGGCTGCCACCTAGGGGCCAGGATATAAATTGCTGCAGGCTGTAGCTCAGTTCCTCAGTTCAGATCCTGCAAACAAATAAACATGTTCATTGCTGAACTCACTCGCCTTGTCTTGATTCCTGCGCAACGAATTCACTACAGAACAAAAAACATCTATGAAAGAGACCTAAAACATGATGGATTGAGGACATCAGCAAGCATTGCAAAAGAAACGCTGATGTTGTTGTTGTTGATGATGATATTAATCTACATGACTTTCCCTCTTTTTCACTAAATCTATTCTGTGATTGACTTACAATGTGCTTTGGGGGGATAATATTGCTAATGTATAATGCATTTATGTTAGCTGCATAGATTCATTGTGGGAAAAAGAAAATTAGATTCCTCAAAAAAATTGTTCTAGTTAATAAAAAATAGAAATTAATATTGTGTGAGAATAACTGGCTACCTCATTTCTCCCATTTAATTTTGCTTCTTAATATTGAATTGTGTTTTTTATGGTTATTGTTGAATCAGTAGCTCCACATAAATTCTGTTTTCTTGACACACATCAATTCAATTATGAGTTACAGGAGAAGCCAATAATCTGGCTGTACCTAATGAACATATTACAAAAAGCTAGTCATCCTTACTGGCAGTTTTCTAGTGGGAATTGTAGGCCAAGACATCTGTGGTCCAGATAAAGAAAACAGGATAGTGTGCTTCCTCTAGGTTACAGGATAAATTATGTCACTTTAATGTGTCACAATTTGAATTCCAGCTAGTTTATAGGTCTCATGGGAATGCACAGAGTCGCGTAACAATTTTTGAAAGTCAAAATAATTTGAAAAAAATAGAGAATGTATTGAAATGTATATATAAACACTCTAGGAATATAGGTTGAATCAAATTATTTACCAAATATCAGCTTTACATGTATTCATTAGTAAATCCTTTTATCATTACTTTTTCATACATTTTATTTTTTTAACAAAAAATGCATCATAGTTATTCTTGTTCGCAATGCTTATTTTTGTTTGTGCACTCCTCCAAACTATACATTTTGAGCTAAAAGGTTCATTACAAAATTCTGAGAACTGTGCAATACAAATGATAAGTTTAATGTACACTGTACAGGAAATGAAAATTAGATAAATTGCTTTAAAAATGAGGACTACATAATTTTCTTTATCTTGACAGACTCTCTTATTAATGCTTTACAGCAAACATGTCAAACACAAGGCCCGGGGGCCAGATCTGGCCTGCGAAGTGGTTTCATGCGGCCCACGAAGCCATCCTGGAAACAGTGAGGGAACGGCCCCCACTGCCTTGGCCCTGGCCCAGAGACCCTACTTCTGCTAGAGAACCCCAGATCTGTCCCACTCCTGCCCAGGCCCCCATAGGCACCCTTGATGCGAATGATGTAGAGCTGGCCATGCCCACCCAGTAGGCCATACGCACTCTAGCCACGCCCACCCAGAAGGCCATGCCCACCCAGGCCATACCCACCCGGCCCCCTGAGGGCAACTGCAATGCTGATGTGGCCCTCAATGAAATTGAGTTTGACACTCCTGCTTTACAGTGATCTGATTAAAGAGAATAAAATGTGTTTTTTTTTAAATGTTTAGCAACAACAAATGAACGGTTAGTAAAGAAAAACTAGCAAAGAAGTTACATCAATTGCTAGTGGGCTTTTAGGCCCAATTAAAGTTGTAGATTCCTGTAAGTAAAACTCTGAATTGGTTTGACCACTTCTTACCTTTGGTTCCAGTTTCTTCAGATAACATCTACCTGACCCATATATTTTGTTTAGGAGAGGATGCTGCAGTTGCCCATTGCTAGATACATGTGGAGGGAGTAGATTGAAGACCTGGAGAAGAATATTTTCAGTGGCAAACCTTTCACTTTGGAACATTCCATAAAATCAGGTTAGATTTCATTCTTTTGAGTTCATATAAAAGGTGCTGCATAGGCCTTCCAGGGAATTAGTTTTAATTCAGCAGATTTTTTAAAGAAAGAATGACGAGGGAAGGCCCACCTTCATACAGTATTTCAGTATAAGATAAAAGTTGAAATTCAAAGGTCGTCTCATACACACAGGAAAGATTGCTGGCTTGTTCTTTGTCTTTCAACAGTCGATTCCTGTGCCACGATATAAACAGTTTGTCATGCTCTGTGGTTGGCGGCTGTTAAAGCAAAACAAGCTTGAAGTCTCCTTGGATTTACAAGACTAATTTTACAGTTCTTTGCATCCTGGCTAAAGATTTAAAACAATGGGATCAGACATGCCAGTGTTAAGTTTGAGCAACTGAGAAATAAATAAAAGCTGTATCGGCCTAGTGCTTTAACAAAACATTTTCCTTCTTTTTTTTAAAAAAAAAAACAACCCTCTTCACTTTCATGAAATGAAAACTGAACTTCTCACCGTGTTAATATTTTTTAGGAACTTATATTCATTGTTAGAGTTGTGTGTGTGTCTGTCCATGTTCCTCTTTTGATAGTCTTTTGTTAAACTGCAATATTTTGCTGGCTTTTCCTGCTATTATTGCATTTAAAAACTTATAACAATACTGTAATGCATTTTCCCTACCTCTAAAGCACCCCGAGAAACCAAAAAAGCCAAATGTGACACATTTATTTTATTTATTTATTTATTTTAATTCCATTTATATCCCGCCCTTCTCCAAAGACTCAGGGCGGCTTACAAGCTTAGCAGTAGCCTTCATTCTATGTGTATGCCTGCTTATTAGGGCTTTCACACACACCCCAAGCGGCATTATTACAAAGTCAGCTTAATTGCCCCCAACAATCTGGGTCCTCATTTTACCTACCTCGGAAGGATGGAAGGCTGAGTCAACCTTGAGCCTGGTGGGATGCGAACCTGCACTAATTGCAGGCAGCTGGTGTTACTTAAGGAGGCATTAGCCCACTGCTCCACCAAGGCTCTTGAGTAGATAAGTCACTTGTTCCCTGTGGATATTCTTATAATCAGAGGGATAAAACTTTCAATAGTTTTCAGCACAAGATTATATCTGAATATGTATAAATCTATCACAACACGATAGTTTTCAGCCCCAGGGGTTCCTAAAAATCCTGTGGTATCTTGCAGAGCAACTCATAAGTGGTCATGAAATCCAAATCTTCAATATAATTGAAGGGAAAATCGCTAAATTTCCTGATAGTCATAATATTAATTTTATTTATCATTATATCAGACAGAATTTTCTTCTGAACCTACCTATCATGTATTCTGGAATACATCACTCAAAAACCAAATGTTTCCTCAGTGCACAAAAGGATGGATGCCAGATCAACCCCAATTTTGACTCTAGTGAACAAAACACTTTCTTTGGATCTCACACTTTTACTGGAGATACCAACAAAACCAAGGTCTTTTTGTATGCAAAGTTTTTCCCCTTCATTTTATGATTAAATATATAGATACTAGGAAAGGGTGTAAAGAAACAAGATGAAAATTATTTTTACTGAAAGTCACTAGAATAAAAATTGAATTAAAAAAAAATCAGTGCACTTACTATTTCTGGGAGCAACAGTGGTAGATCAATTTTCCTGGATGACCAGGTGGATAAAATGACAATACAGTCCACTTAATTTTTTTTTATAAAGTAATAGCCCGATTGTATCAACCTGCTTTCCATATTATATAGAGCATAAATTTTATGACTTAGGAAGAAGAGCAGAGATTCTGAAATATTCGTTTAAAAGTTCTTCTGTGACATTTGAACTGCATGTTTATATTGCTGTCTGTTGTTCAGTTAAAACTAGCACCCACTCGAGCCTATACAAAGAAGGGATTTATTCATTTATTAAAAATAGTTATGATGATACCTTCTGAGATAACCTCTCCCAAGGCAATGTGAAATAAATTCAACAAGCACAAGCATTAACAACTATTGAAGCAAATCATTTCTGTAATCCCAGTATCTCAGCTAAATCCTACCCAGTTATAAGTCAATGTCTACAGTCTAAATATATTTAGAGCCTATTTGAATGCCTGGTGGATACTAGTTTGTTCTAAGCTCCAGAGCACTGTAAAGCACTGTGAAGCGGTATATAAGTATATAATTCTAAGTGCCATTGTTAAGTGCTATTCTGCCTGTTTTAACATTTGGTCTAACTACCCATGTGGAAATGCCCATTTCAGAGCGCAAGGTGTTGCTCAAAATAGTCCTTCCGGTAAACTTTTTGGGCATTACATGCCAGTGTTAGTGTTTTAAATTAAATATTCACCATCAACAACTCATTTGCACACCAGATATCATTACTTGAGCATTTCCTTTGTTTAAAATCAGCTGACATTTTTAACAATCTTTAATCTTTTAGTGAATACTTGTTGTATTAATATTGCATGTATGTCAGAAGAGAAAGAATAAGCCTATGCAATTCTTCAGAATAAATCTCCTTAAAAATGCTTCAGGGCAAAAAGTCTGCATCAGTCTGCAACACCTTAGAACAGCTGCATCCTTTCCTCAGATTCCACAGCAGCTGTAGACAGTGGTCATGTGGTCCACATCTGTAACACATCCACCTCTATTGCATGATGGATCAGGGATCTTTTAAAATTATTATTTTATTAATTAAGTTTTAACCACAATAATAAATGATTTTTTATTTATGTATCAATTTTATATGTCTGTCCATCTCATGAAAAGTAAGTCTGGGTGACAAATAGCAATCAGATAAAACAATAAATGTGTAAAAAATCATTATAAAATATAAAACAATCATTACTAAAAACTAAAATATTATTAAAAAATAAAATATATCTTGGGGACTGATGATATAACTAGGTCTTGACGGACTTTTGGAACATGAACATGAGCTAATTTAACTTCAGGGTGGAGAATGTTCTATAAGCCATGCATTACACCAGACAAGGCCTTCTTCCCGGAGCCTACCAAATGTAAGTACCTTTTCTGTCAGATCTAATGGGAGGGGATGATGAAATTGGGGGAGGCAGTCCCTCAGGTAACTCAAATTAAATATACAATTAGTCTTCAACTTACAACCACAGTTGATCCCAAAATTTCTGTTACTGATACAGTTGTTAAGTGAATTTGGTTTTCCCATTGACTTTGCTAATCAGAAGATTGCAAAAGGTGGTCACATGACCTTGGGACACCACAATCATAATAAATATGAGTCAATTGCAAGCATCCAAATTTTGTTCACATGACCTTGGCAATTCTGCGATGGTCTTAATTGTGAACAATGGACATAAGTCACTTTTCCCCAATATATTGTAACTTTCAATAGTCACTAAATGATCTGTTGTAAGTCGAGGACTATCTGCAATACAAACTAAAAAGAAAAAGAGAAAATAAAATGTTCATGAAAGCAAAAAATAAAGAGAAGAAACTAACCTCTAGTGGTAGGATTCAGCCGGCTCGCACCACTTCAGCAGAACCGGTAGCTACTTTTTTGTTGACCAAGCCCAGAATGGACTTCCGGAAGCGGCATCCACACAGACAACCAGTTGTTCACATATTTGAATCCCACCACTGGCAATCTCCCATTTTCATAATCATAAATAGAAATAATTTCACTATCTCTTAACATCCTCTTAGTTAACAGATATACAAATATTCTATCTGATAATACAGTTCAGATTTTTATTTTTATTTTTTTATTTTAATTCCATTTATATCCCGCCCTTCTCCGAAGACTCAGGGCGGCTTACAAGCTTAGCAGTAGCCTTCATTCTATGCATATGCCTGCTTATTAGGGCTTTCATACACCCCCCAAGCGGCATTATTACAAAGTCAGCTTATTGCCCCCAACAATCTGGGTCCTCATTTTACCTACCTCGGAAGGATGGAAGGCTGAGTCAACCTTGAGCCTGGTGGGACGCGAACCTGCACTAATTGCAGGCAGCTGGTGTTACTTAAGGAGGCATTAGCCCACTGATCCACCAAGGCTCAGATGTCAGAAAGACCAGAAAAAAACCACCACAAAATAACAAAATATAGCATTTTAATCCTGGTCAAATAGAGGTGGTTCTTAACTTACCACTCTTCATTTAGTGACAGTTCAAAGTTACAACACACTGAAAAAAGTGACTTATGACTGTTTTTCACACTTAAGATCATTGCAACATTCCCATTGTCATGTGATAAAAGTTTGGACTGTTTGCAACTGGCACGTGTTTATGACAGTTAGTGTCCCATGTCACTTTACTAACTTAGTGACTGCAGAGATTTACTTAACAACTGTGGCAAGAAAGGTCATAAAAATCAGGCAAAACTCACTTAACAACTGCCTTGCTTAGCAACAGAAATTTTGGGCTCAGTTATGGTCATAAGTCATGAACTCCCTGGAAGACAACTTTAAATTTCTTCCATTTACATAAAACAAACTTTCTTTTTAATCCATATGAATTATCATTAACTCTTTTCAAGCATTTTTTCAAAACTTTAATTAGCCTCTTTTTTTAAGTCCAGAAGAATAAATTATTCCAATTGCTCTCTTGAACTGACATTTTCATTTTCATCTGAATTCCTTCTTTATATATCCAGTGATAAATTCCCTCTTTATGTTGTTCTCTGTAATCACATCAGCTAGGTTTTGTTGAAAAACTTTTTCTGCAACAGCATCTTCTCCTGTAATAGCTTCTTCTGGAAGTAAAGCTTCATAAAAACATAGCACCTAGCTGACATTGTTGATTCAAAGTTCCACTGTCATTTCTCAGCAATATCTCTGAACATTATTGTAAGTTACCTTGCTATATCTCTGATATTGAAATAAAAATCCATTTTCCCTATGAAAATGCATTTATGCTTTCTAATAAATTAATTCACTTTAATTTCAAAGTCTTAAAGCTTTATCTTGCTTTTTGCTGTTTATTTTTAATTCTTAAAACTTAGAAAAGATACAGTTTAATTTTCTTGTATTAAGGATTGAAGGTACTCATTTGCTTTTTGGTCAGTACTCTATTTCTTCCCTGGAAATCCAAGACGGATTAGGGATCTGACTAGCATTAAGATAGCTTCCTAAGTCTTGTGTAAGCCCTCAACCTTCCTAAGGGCATGATCAATCTCCTCCTTTACAACTCCTGTGCTCAGAAATAGGCATTACCAATCTCTTCTCTTACAACACTTGTCACATGGGGATAAGACAATTTGAGACAAAGGAAACAAAGAACTATTTTTGAGGCTGGAGGAAAGAGTCAAGGAATAAGCTACTGAGATTCTACTCTTTAGGTGAGAGAAACCTTACCTTTGTCTAACTGGATGGCACCTCCTCTTCCTGTATCCTCAATTAAAATAAGGATCAAAATTTTGTACTATCATTTACTATTAAACCATAACAAAACAAATAGGAAAATATAGCAACTTTTTTTTCTAAAAAAAACAATAGTGAAAGAAAGCTTTTACCTGATTTTCAGCTGACATTACATTAGAAATGCATAAAAAAATTTACCACCATTTCAAACAATGAAGAAAATGTTTTGCATTAATGGCATGCAATTAAATAAAAGCACACACACACAGACAGTTTCTACCGATCCACAATTACAGTACATGCTTGTGACATCAGCTAGACATAACTGAATGGATGAAAAAAATAAATTAAAAAAATACAAGGAACAGTGGTAAGTACAATTTTGTGGAACATATGGAAGCTACTAAATAAGTTCCAGTGAGCTCTCCCAAGCAGTAATTTCACTTTTTCATTTACAAACTTTGACCAAAGCTGTATCAATGGATTCTATAAAATGCAAAATAAATTATGTGTGAGAGATGAAGAGATTGAAAAAGTAACTTTTCTATCCTCAGTTTTTCTGAATTGATTTTTAATACGGTTTTGGGCATTGCAATCTGATTTTGACATGCTTTAAAGAAAGCAATTGCATTTCATTTATAAATCTTTTGGGGAAGAAAAAGCTCCTAAACTTTGGACTGATCTTTGGAAATGCCACTTATAATATCCACTGAAATTAAAGAGCTCCCAACACTTCTAAGACTCGATTTGCTATTTATTCAGTTATGCCAGATTTCTGGATTGAGCATTTGGGAATATGTTATTCCTGGAACTTTGCTATAATTTGGAGGGTTCTACTTAGTTTTGAGTGCTAATTGGTACATTCTGGTTTTTGGCCTATCCACTCAACTCAGGATATTCAGTGTCAAATTAGTAATCAATTGTATTCGACTGTGCAATGTTATGCTTGTTTACTAAGTAATAACAGTCAGTGTACTAAATAGGGTTTCCTCCCAGGTAAGTGTGCATAGAATTGCCTAGCCTGCCCCATATCTCTTTTCCTACTGTATTTTGTAGTCTTCACCTTGGCAATGGATATAAATGAAAGAAAAGCTATTTATTATGCTCTAGTTTCCTTTGGTCATTTGTGCGTTGGATCTCTTTCATGGTTGTCAAGGCTATACATATTAAAAGAGCAAAAGAGGGTGGGGAGGAAAGTATTTTTGTATTGTTTTCATTTTCTAATACAATGCCAAGGGAAGGAGAAGAAAAACAGGTGGTGACATCATAAATATGGAATCTGAAGGTCACAAACAGGAATCAGAACACAAATGGGAATGTTGAGGAATGTACACTATAAAAAATAAATCAGTCAAACTCCTCTCCCCCTTCCATCCTTTGAAAAGAGAAGAAATATGGGTAGATTGAAATATAGTGTTTTATACTTCCTCTTCAGATTTTATGTCTACTTGAAATACTTTTATGAAACTGTTTTAGCCTCCAGAGCAAATGCTTACTTGGACAATCACCAAAAAGTACATGAATAAAATACCATAGCTTATAACTTCCCAAAATATCCACTCACAAACATTGTTCAGACTATTATAATTCTAAATAAAATGGTTAATTATATTTTTTGTAGTAGAATGTACTTAATCTACCTAAAACAGCTTTTTAGGTTATATGTAATAATTATAAAATGATAGTGAAAGATAATTGATCAATCGTGACTCAATTCAAGTTGTGAAAATGGAAATGAAAGAGGTCTTTTTGTGGGGGGAGGTAGAAGAAAGAGAGAAAGAAAATATATTTTGACATATGTATGTATGCATGCATGTGTGTATGAATATACTGCACACACAGTATTCTGTGGCTTCATGTTAGAAACACTGAAAGAAGGTTCTTGAATATATTTCTCAACTGTTTTCATCTTCAGTTTTATATCAGACTCTGACTCTTCCAAAAATAAAGTGTGTTTTCCATTCTATTTGATCATTTCCCCCTTTTCCATCATGTTTTCTGCGAAGTGGGTGGATGATGCTGGTCTTAATAACAAATTCCTTAATATCAGGGAAAAAATGTTCACACCTGTTAGTTGTTTGTTGTAAAAGTGATTTATTCTTAAGGCTCCAGTTGTGACTGATTTTCCCAAATTCATATTTTATTTGGTTAGTTCAACTAGTACCATTTAACCCAGATAATGTTGACTATCCTGGATATGCTCTTCTTTTCCCTGATCTTTGGTTGCTGCTGCAGCTGTCTCCTTCTACAGGAAACCTCTTCCCCTTCCTTAATGGAGCTCGTGGGAATGTAGGGATCCTGGAACTGAAATCCTCCTTCCCTTCCAAACTCCCCTATTGAGTAAAAATGGGTGGGGAGGCAGGGGAAGAGAGAAAGAGAGAGAGAATACCTCTAATTCCCTGGAAATAGTTTTGCCAGTCTATTTTTTTTAATAAATCCTTTCAATTAACCACTTCATTCCTGATAATAAAACAGATTTGTAATCTCCTGTAAATGTCCTGAATCATTTCCACCATTTTCTGAAGTTCTCCATTTGGGTTGAATTACTGCATCCCACTTCCATTGTGTAATATTTAATAAATGAAAACAGGTTTGAATTCCGCAATAATTTTCAATGTTTCACACAGCATTTACCCACTTCCTTCAGTATCCAAAAATATATATTTGATTATTTTTTTCCTAAAAGACTAAGCATTTTTTTAAAAAAAATTATTTAAATTGGTGTTTTGATGTCAAACGAGAGTTACTACAGCATTTCCTATATAAATGCTCTTAGTTTAACCAGTAATTTAATTTCTTTGGCTTGAAATAGTGAATTGGGCTGAGATTTATACTTTATATTTGTTATATAATATTTACATCTAATTTTATAAATTGTATAAATGCCATTTCTAATATACAAATTTAGGAAAACAGAATTTATTACATTATAGAGAAAATTTATGATGTTGTAAACATCAATATCTTGTAATCTTCTGAAATCAATGTTATGATAAGCTAATTTTACTTTAGAAATTCTGCTTATTCCTGAAACTATGAGGCAGATTAGTAGATAATTATTTTTTTATTTTGTGTATCATGTATGTTCTGTTTTTCTTTCTGTGTATTGTTTCTTTGCACCAGATTTTTAATGGGTCTTTGTTCCCACCTAGTTGATGTCTCAATTTTTGTAATCTTATGTGTTAGTCTAGGTTTGGGCACCCAACAGGAGTCTTGATGAAGTAGATAGTGAGGAAACAGTTACTGTTGCTTTCACTTGCACATTCTCTGCTGTCTCTCCCAAATAAGCATTCAGTAGCACTAGTAGTTAAAATGAAAGGCCTTAGTGTTGGTCTCTTCATTTAAATCTCTTTTTCTCTCTTCATCATGTCCTTTCTTGTTTGTAAAAAGTAAGGGAGGGAGAACAATTGCACCATATCTATGCTGCACTAGATTGCAGATGAGACTTTGTTTTTTTCATTGTGGTCATTCAGATTTTTGTGACACAGGATGCCAGGGAGAAAATTTAAGGTGAATGAGAGGCATCCTCTGAAAGGAAGGATCTGAGAGCTGTGCACATACAGGATAATATTCAGAAGAGGAGGGAGGGAGAGGGATTTCACAGGGCCTAGTAGGAGAGTAGAAGGGATACATTGCATGACTGATGAGGTGAAGGATGACTTTCCCAAGGTTTCTGCCTGCAGCTGTAGCAGGAAAGAACAGTTCAATGCTTTTGCCTTCCATTTTTCCTGTCTGCCTTGATACCTGGATGCTTGAGCTCTTTCATCCTTGAGGTTTGCCGTGAAGCTTCAGAGACCCCTATTTTTGCTCCTGATGAGGGGGAGTTTTTCCCTACATGGTGCAGTTCACCATTTATTCCTGTCTGTAGTAAATTACTACCAATTTTGACTCATATATTCACAGGCATTCAGACATAAACAGGCATTCATAGATATTGATAGTCCTTGATTTTTGACTATTTGTGGCAAAGACACTTACCTCCCACTTTATCAAGGTGTTTGGGAGTTTGGAATATCTAAAATTCTGTTGTCAGGCATTCATGAATTCAAAGTTTAATTATGCTTCTGCTTCCCTCCCCCTAGATTTTTGTTAGGAAAAATTGTTAAAATATCTTGGGATTTTAGAGATATGAATAAAGTAAATATCCATTGTAGGATGCATAGGTATCTAAAGAAGCAAAAAAAGGTGGTATGATAGGATGTTGATGCTAGGTTTTTTAACTTGTTTTCCACAGTTAGAAAGAAAAATTTATTTCTAAAACATATAATGACTATGGAAAGATTTCTGAATGTTTACATTTAATTAGTTGTTTTAAAGATATATTTTATTCAACAGCAAGCAACAGCAACCCAATAATTACAAAAGCATAGCAAATTATAATTCTTTGCAATGGAATGTGTTGATGGAAAGACATGCATAATATACATTGTAAGTCTAATGGAAACAATACATCAGTGCCGTTAGTTTCATCTCAAGACTGCAAAGAGAGACTTAAAAATGGAAAAATGAATGCATGTCTGCACTAATGCCAATTTCTGTTAAGGAAGATTGAAAGCAAGTAATGTTTGAAACAAAATCTGAACGAAGATTAAAAAATTGCTGAACTTCTTAAAATGGGTGGTGTCACAAAGTGAGGCCTTTTCTATGACTTAAATTGTGGCCAGCTAGGCTATGATTCAAAAGATCACCAGAAATGGAGAGTTTCTAAAACTACATCTGTATAAGTAGTTGGTAAGGAATCAATGCAAACACTTAAAAGAAGATTTGATGGCTATAGTAGACAATTTTGAATCTTGTTTATTCAATCTGTGTTCCATCCATAGAATACATAAGTAGGGGGTGCTTCCGAAACAGTTATCAGAAGACTAAATGGTCTAAATACAGCAATTGCAGAAGAAGGTTAAACAGATTTTGTTACTAATATTGAAATGGAATAAACTACCCTCAAAATAAGAAGTATGAATGATGTCACTGTGCAGTCTTCTTATCATATATTTAGATATGGCACTGTTTTTCCAAGGCAGATATAATGAGAAGATGAGAAAAATATAACCAAAATCCATTCCATTAAACAAAAGTAAAAATAAATACCACTGTGATGTCATTTCACTATGGATTTTACTGTATGGCAGACTGCAAAATCAAAACGCAGGTGCATGAAACTGATTTTGCCTTCAAGCTCCCACAGTGTATAATAGATGGCATATAAATTGGAGTTTGGCAAAAATGGTAGTTTGCTCTGGAAATATCTGTACTTAACTAAAGTACAGGGCTAAAAAAGGGCTAAAAAAAGAAAATCCATTTCTATGTGTTGCCAGCATCCAAGTCCATTAAGAAATAATGCTTATAAGATGAAAGTCTCATTAGAGTTTAAGTGAAAGTGTTTGGCATGAATGATAAAAAAGTCAACAATCAGCCTTTTACATCAGACACTGGAAAAACACTGCTTAAAATTGCCACTGAAAAATATTAGTAGTAGGATGCAACACCACTTTTTATGGTGTTTGATCCATGCCCCCTGCCAAATCAAAGAGACTCTCCAGTTTAATACAGCAACAAGAACATTAGCTATTTTCTAGCTAATTAAAATATAACAATTCTTTTTGAGACTTTGCAAGCAACAAAAGACCAAATTCTTTACTTTGAAATAAAGTGAAAGACATAAAAAATTAGTTGGTGTACGAAGCCAAAAAATGTCTTTGAAAGGAATTTGGAGGAAGTGAGCAAGGAGCTCCTTTTTAAAACTCTGGCCTTCTGTCAAGAAAACTCAAATGACATCTAGAAATTATTTTAAGATGGGGAAAGTAAATGTGTTTATTTAAAAAGCACTATCTTTGCCATTATCTGTCACAAGGATATCAAAGACTCAGGTAGGGCATGCAAGATAGGTATTGTGACTCAATTATTTAACATCTATATATATGTATACATGGCTGGAGGGGTGATTTGTCAGTTTCAGATGCAATGACTGCCAATGACAACCAGCTGCACATCAAAACTCTAGCCCAAGCTGGACAAGTCCTAAAGTGTCTGAAGGGTGTTGGAGACAGGATGTTCAAATAAGTTCAGATTAAATCCTAACACGACTGTATTTTGGGAATATTCACTTGGACAATCCAGAAACACACTTCCTGTAGTTATTGTAGACAGGGTCATTCTCTCCTCCCAAAAGGATGTGATACATGATTATAGGATTCTCTTGGACTTAAAGTAGAAGACATAGCCAGGACAGTATCTCCCAGCTTGGCTGGGTACATCTCTTATGAATCTCCTTGGACTAGGATACTCCAGCAACAGCAACTCACTGCCTGATCTCCAGGCTGAGCTGCAGCAAAGCACTTTATGTGGAGTTGTCTTTGGAAATGATCTGAAATATAGAGCTGGATTGTTGTTGGGACACAACATTGGAGTTTAACATTAATTTTAATGTATGCATTTATTGCATACAAGTTTCAGGCTCAATTCAAAGTGCTATATATCACTTGCAAAGTTCTATATAGTTACATCTAGTTACATCAGCACTCTCACATCTGGTCTTAACAAAACCTTAATAAGATTCCCTCATCCTGTGTGGTTTATGGGGAATGGATAGGGTAACAAGATTTCTCCATGGTTACCCCATATTTTGTTGGAACATGCTCCTTTGAGAGAGGACTTGGCACGTTCCTTACTTGTGTAGCATTTGTTCTTAATGTATTTGGGTAGTCATTATGTTTAGAGTCATTTTTTTATTTTTTATTATTGCTTTTGTTCTGTTTCTTATTATTTCTTATAAACTGCTCAGAATGTCCATGGATTGAGCTAGTTGAAAAATATTATTCTACAATTTATTGGTTAATGTAGAGAAAAATAAATGGAACCAAATATACAGAATGTCAATAAATCAAATCAAAAGAAATATATTTCCCTTGATAGCTTCATTATTTCCATCTTATCAAAATATTTGTACTATGAATTTTGTTCTTCAAATTATAATTAAAAGTTGCCAGAACCTATACTAAATATATGTTTTGGGATTAACATCAGATGTTCAGTCTATACCGGGTAAACATTTCCGCTACATTAGAGTATTCATTTTGCATTTAGTGCTTTTTGTGAATACTTGTCTTTTGCAACTAATTGGATTCATATTTTGCATATCAATCTGAAATATCAGGACAATGTTCACTATTTATAAACTGTTTACTATTTATACCACATAATAATATGTCTTTTCCTCTTATACTGGACAATGTCTTCCATCTGACTCTGGCCTACATGAATTGAAATATATTTTTTTTCCTTTTCACAAGAAAAGCTGTTGGCTTTCAGACTGTGAGTCACTATGGTTAGAGGCAGAATGGGACAATTACCGATGGTCACATGGCTGCACCCACTTCACCAAGCCTCCCCCCCTGCAGCTGACCCATTGTGGGCATTTATCCTTGGCTGACCCTCTGCTGGCTCCTTCCCCATCAATGGTTCACATGATCTTCTCCAATGCATCCTTGTCCTGGACAATTTGCTGAAGGAATGTTGTCCCTGGCCAATGAACAGGACATGTAACCCAACGTCCCAGCTCTGCCTTCCCATTGGACACAGTTCCTTCCTGAAGTGGAAACTGGACAGTGGGGTGAGGCAAACATGTTGTTTCCCCTGGCAAGAAGCAGAATAATATGACCTGCTGTGCTTTGTGTGCATGCAGTGCCTGAGATGGCAAAGCGGCTGCCTTCTAGATATTCTACACTGTTTCATGGATCCCCTAGCCTGAATGCTGCAGATTCGTGACAAGGCTGCAAGGAAATGTGTGGGGAGGGTGAGAAAGACAAGGCAGAAGAGGAGGAGATGCCTAATATTGAAGTCCACCACAAACACCATCCTAATAAGATCAAAGAAAATGACTAGGAGAATAATTATATAATAGGTCAGGATTAGTGGCTTAGGCTTCTATTACAAAAAGCATCTTTCTTTTAAAGAGGCTAATGGATTCCCTTTTTGGGATTGCAGCATTTGTTACAAACATCTTTCAGATTTCATCTGAAATTTTTCAGGGGAGTACATTAGAATACTAATTTACTATCAAGATGCAGCTTTTTATTGTGCATGAATTCTATTCAGAAAGTTTTCTTGATTCTTTGAGAATGGATTCTAGAGGAGAACAGGAAACTGAATGGATAGAAAATAAGTCACTTTAATGCTTAAGAGATCATCTCCGTTTTGTAGAATTCAACATTTTGTGCAAGAATGCAAGTCGTACAAATGCAAAAATGCCTTTGTATTATTACTAGTTATATAAATTACTTCCTTTTTATGAAGTGTGTGTGACCAGTTTCTTTATTCTTAATAGACAGTGAGGTATTCAAACAGAATGATAGAAAAAAGAAAGCTAGTTACTCTCATTATCATTGTTGTAATTGCTGTCCTCATCATTAAAATTGTTGGCTCTTTTATAAGTACTATTTTGAGTACCAAAATTATAAATCATTATCTTGTTCATATGTTGTACATCTTCCTGATTTTCAACAGAAAAAAATCCTGAGAAATCCTTGAAATCAAGAGAAAAACAAACTTTATAATTAGAAAAACCAGGACAAAGAAAAATAATAGAACAGACACACTTTTCTCCTGTCTTTCTCTGCAGGGAATTGCTTTTCATACATGGTTTAAAATCTTTCTTTGATTTAGAATTGCAAAGGCCCTGGGTCCCCAATAGCATGCTCTGATTCTTGCCAAAATCCTTACATTCCAGGAGTTAGGATTTCACACCTACTGAACATTGTTTTTCTTTAGGCCTTTAACTTTTAAAGAAACAAAGGAAATTAAATGACAAAAACAAGCTAAAGTAAATCTGAGATTTCTACTGTGAAATTTTCTTCCTTTCACCTAAATAATGTAGTCCATATGTTATTTCATTCAACTTAGCACCAGAATCTTAGCTTCTTGCAATGCCTGGCAATAGCCCCGGATTTGAATTTCCTTATGATATGGATTTGGACTCATTATACTGTCACTTAAAATGCACCTTTGAATTATGCAGAGACAATGAGAATGGGGCTTCCTAGTAAATTATCTTGCATTGAGAGATGCCAAAAATACAAGCATAGAAAGAATACCTCTAGTGCTGATTCTCCATGCTGTCTGTCAGCAGCTCTCTAGGAATTCACAAAGGTATCTTTTTAAGGTTCTACCTGAAAAACAGAGATGGAACATATATTCTATTCTTTAACTACAGTCTTTGTCTTAGGGTATTTATTTCAGAAAGGTAGAATGGATTTTCAACAGTATTGCACTACCACTATACTCATTTTTCCTTAAGTTGATGGCACTTTATGGCGGTGAAGTGATAAATAATAGAGTAAAACAGACATGTTTCAGAACCAGGAAAGCTGTATCAGAGTTCTATGACTGATCATACCAGTGCTGTATAAAAATATTGTTTTGAATTTTTTAAAAAGAAAAGTCTGATTGAGTTGAATAGAAAACAAATTACACTGGTTTTATTTGGCAATGTATAGAAAAAATGCTGAATAAACATGGTTAGCATAATAACAAAACAGCTGAGGGATGTAAAGAGTCTTGGTGGAACAGTGGGCTAATGCCTCCTTAAGTAACACCAGCTGCCTGCAATTAGTGCAGGTTCGAGTCACACCAGGCTCAAGGTTGACTCAGCCTTCCATCCTTCCGAGGTAGGTAAAATGAGGACCCAGATTGTTGGGGGCAATAAGCTGACTTTGTAATAATGCCGCTGGGGGGGGGGGGGCGAAAGCCCTAATAAGCAGGCATATACATAGAATGAAGGCTATTGCTAAGCACATTGATTTGTGCTTCTTAGATTGTAAGCCGCCCTGAGTCTTCGGAGAAGGGTGGGATATAAATGGGATTAAAAAAATGCCCAAAAAGTTTTTCATTTGTTGTCAGCTTAACTGGTGTCAGAACTTTAAGTTAAACTTACTTGTTTAACATAGTTGTTGTTATTATTTTAGATCAGGAAATGGAGGCAGTTGTGTATGCTACAGAAGGGTGGAGCCATATCTGATCAAAAGAGATAAATAAAACCTGCACCTCCATTGTAATTATATATTAAGCACAGAAACATTACAAAAAATATATAAAGAAATTATAAAGTACACTGGGAAAGTACTGTAGGATAATTGCAGCAAAGATTTCATCTCACTAACATAATACATATACTAGCAGCAATCTTAAGTATTTTGCCAATGAGCAGTTGACACAATTTAACTCTCTAGTGAATGGAATAACAAAACTGACCTTTCTTCTTGGTTTGATTTAGAACAATGCTGATTTCCTGAGTTATCTGCATGACTATCAAAGAAGCAAAGGAATGCACTGGTCCTCCTTCCCCTAATATGGCCTGTCCTCATATTCATAGCTTATCCTCATAGTCATAATGTTCATGTTCATACATTGTATGCAAAGAATCTTGTCTATTGCTTATTGAGATATCTACCATAAACTCTTAGTGAACAGAGCTGTTGGCCAATTTTTCATATAGATCCATTTTTACATTTTTATGAATGGGGCTTTGCTCTTATCTAAGTCCAGGTTGAAAATGTTCTCATTTTCAGCTTCACTGATTAGAAAAGAGCAAATATAAATGACAAGATTCAGGCTTTCATTATTTTAAGTAATATTGTTTTAGAATATGTTCCTCATATATTTTCCATATGGCTCACTTCTGCACAAATATACAAGCAGCACAGGCATACTTGCACTTAAAAATAACTTTATAGCATTAAAAATATGGTTTCCACATGGATAAAGAAAGTACTTCTATCCTCCAAACAGCTTGCATGCTACAGAAAAAAATGAACTGGGAGGAGACGCTTTGGGTGAATCAGCACCTGCTTTACATCTTTTACAAAGTCAGCAACTTTACATTTTTTATTATAGAAATTCATGCCAAGAGATAATCAATATCTCCAGGACCACACATGAATTCATGAGCACAATATTTGACATGATGTTTTCTTGTTTTCTTTTCATCTCTAAAAATCTACAAATTAAGACAATTACATTATAAGGAGCATCAGATAAAAAGAGAAGAGGATGATAATATTAAATGAATTCTTTAAAAAAAACATTGACAGTACCATATACTATGGGGCTAATAATCTAAAAACTATTTTGGAAAGTAGCTGCTGTTGGAATAGTGAAAAACACTGAATCCTTATTTCATTAATATTCAGATACTTCACTAATATTCAGGTATGCTTATGAAAAAAATGTTCCTTTAATCATAAAAAATATAGCCTCATTCTGTATTGCAGCTCCATATCTTATTGTTTTGATATGATGTCATGCTACCATTCTTAGCTAAGCTTGTGATATCCATGTGATTACAGTAGCCACCTATAGAGGGAAGAGGAAATGATCTAGTGGAACAGGAAGAAATGCTGATACCAAGGCAATAGTCAAATAAAAGAGTCCAGACAAAGAATGTAGTGTGAATAAATGTCCCAGTCCACACTATGGATCCCATGAACATAAAGAGAGCAAGGTAGGAAACTGTAATGGGATTGAGAACAGTCTTGGGAAACAGAAGGAAGAGCTGCAGCCTAGAAAATGGTCTAGTAAATGAAATTTGACTCCAAAGAGGAATGAGGGTAAAAAAATATATTAGAAGGGACCCGCCCTGGTTTTCTGGAGAGTAAATGCAGCGGAGGGGAGAGGAACTTTCAAATTTGGTCTGGAATACCTCAAAGAGCTACCATCAATCTCTCAAGACAATGGCTGTTATGCCTTCCAGACTTCCAAAGCTCACTTCTAAATCCTAGTGGATTATTTTCCAGCAAATTTCTTACAGCGAAAATTATACCCATCCTTTCCTAACATGATCTGGCTTATGTTCAAAAAAAGACTCTGGATGGTAAATTGTGAATGCAGAAGGTGCACAGAAATACTGACTTTTTGCCACTTTTATGACCATGATAAGTATAGTCCTTTATCATGTTTAGTGTGATTCACTTTGGCTGTGCTTTAGGCATATTTTGACTCACTTCATCTTCCAGAACAACTCAATGTACCACAAAGCCCATCTCCCTGCTTTGAGGAACCAGGAGAGGCCATTCAGGCAGAGTTTTGTTTAGGTTGATGCTGTTCTACCTGCCCCTCCCTTTACTGAGTCTAGCTGGCAACTAAGGCCTTAACAGAATTGTCCATCATAAACTCATAAATTTCTCTTTTATGATTATTAAATTAGATTTCTCATTGGTCTGATATAACAGTTCCTTAGTTCTCCTGCAAATAAAACCATTTCAACATACAGCCTATTCAGACACTTTCAAAATCCTGCATTGTGTCTGAAATTTCATTTTACAGTCTTTTGTTCCAATCCATTGGTGTTTGTCTATTGATTCTCTTTTTTATGTTCATCTTGTTTTGACATGGTGCTAACACAATATCCTGAAGATGGACGAAAATATCAAAGAGTGTCCAGAAATCTTTTGTTGTTTAAGTATTTGGAGCCCAATCTAAACTCAGCTGATAACTGAGCTCTTTCTTTTTTGTGATTTTTGGAGCAGATAGGCTTTTTATCCAAACTATTTATCCTAATCAGCAGTTGGAAGAGAAGAATGTTAAATAAACTATTTGATTCAGATTACTTTTTTCTGGATGTTTACCCGGCTGTTGACAAAAGCCAGAGTATGTTTAATGACTTGCTGGAGTTATTTGAAACGGAAGTGGGGAATCTTTCTGATATGTTTCATTTGCTGATGTTAACAGATGGAGGAACACCAAAATGATGACAGATTTCATCTTGAAACCCAGTTTGATTAGCAAAATATATAATGTACCTTGTTAAAAGTTCAAATCTCCCATATTCAAATGTATAAATATTTGTAGGAAAGCCAGATAAGAAATTTCCCTCAAGAATGCACTGAATTCTATGTCTGTTCAAAGAAGATGGAGGAGTCCAAGCTTAAAAGTGAGAGATGTGGGAAATCTGATGCACCTTAACTTCTTTCTTTCTTTCTTTCTTTCTTTCTTTCTTTCTTTCTTTCTTTCTTTCTTTCTTTCTTTCTTTCTTTCTTTCTTTTTGCATTTGCAGCATGCTCTAACTATTACCATATATTCCCCTGTATTTATTTATTTATTTATTTATTTAGTTACATTTATATACCGCCCTATTCCCTGAGGACTCAGGGCAGTTTACAGGGAAATAAAAATCCACCATACAAAAGTTAAAAAACCAAATTAAAAAATATTAAATTGACCCTGTATACTTAAAACCCCAGTTAAAAATTTCTCCTCAGCCTGGGCCTGAGAGCTCAAAGAGCCAGGTCTTCAGGCCCCGGCAGAATGATCGGAGGTCGGGGGCAGTCCTCAGCTCCACCGGCAGCTGGTTCCAGAGGGCAGGCGCTCCCACTGAGAAGGCCCTATCCCTGGGTGTCACCCGCCGGCAATCTCTCACCGGCGGCACCCTGAGCAGACCCTCCCTGTGGGAGCGCACTGGGCGAAGGGCGTTTGATGCCAGCAGCAGGTGTTCCCTCAAATAGCCTGGACCCAGGCCATGTAGGGCTTTATAGGTAATAACCAGCACCTTGAATTTCACCCGGAGGGCAACCGGAAGCCAATGCAGCTCGCGGAGTAGAGGTGTTACATTTGGAGAGAGGAAATATATAAACTGTTTATACATGAAGTGTAAAATGTGTTTAACATGTTTTTAACCCCACCAATAACCCTTAAAAATCCAGGAATCCTGTTCTTTCCCCTTTTCTATTATACTCGGATTCCTCCCACTTTACCTCTTCACCTAACTCACTCTGTATCTCCCAGACTAATAAATACAACCACCTAGCATTCAATATTTTGCTTTTTCTTCTTCTAAATTTACCAATGTATGCAAGTAGAACATGAATCTTGACCAGTCACTTAGAGACTGATCAGTGTTACAATAGAACTCTCCAGGGATACTTACAACTTAGTTCCAATGACAGCCCTTCTCATCTCTTATGATTATGTGATCGCATGACAGATGTTTGGTAATTGGCCTAGATTTATAGCCATTTGCAGTGTCTCGCAGTCATGTGATCATGTTTTATAATGTTTTTACCGAAAATCATCATTTACTTACATTTTTTGGCAAAACTGGACCATAGAAAACAATTGGTATGATTAACACCCCACATTTGCTGTGTGCTTATGGCATTTAAATAATAAACACTGCAAAATAATCAGTTGAGTAACATGGGTGATCTGCTTTACAACTGTCATGGCTTATGAACATAATGGGCAAGTTTTATAACAGTTGTAAACCAAAGACCTGCAATGACATGTAAGCAGAGGCCTCTGAGGCTTAGACTGGACTTCTGGAAGCCAACCAGTTCTCTGAAAATTTAGCTACCAGTTCTACCGAACCAGATGAATGCCACCACTACATATAAGGATTGAAAGATATTAATCATACAAGGCACAGACAAAAATAAGGGAAGGTCAAAGAACACAAGGCAGACCTAGAAGAAGATGGAGAGACTACATTAAACACAGATTACAACAATATCAATTAACAATTATTGAGGCTGCCAGAAGAGCGAGAGCCATAACTTTGTATCTCTTTTGACATCCAAAGCAGTAAAAAAGGAAGGAGGAAAAGGAGGAAGAGGAGGAGGAGGAGGAGGAGGAGGACTGAAGACAGATGTTGAGCAAAGTAAATTTAATGCATTCAAACTTTGGATTCTTCAAGGAATCCTGAACCATTCTGGTTCTTCCTTCCTTTCTGAAATTCTGATAAAAACAAAGTAAAATGAAATGAAACAGTACTTCCACTCAACTGAATTCTAGTGCCAAATGTAGAACATTTTATCAAATTACAAAAAAGAAAGTTGATCCTATGAAAAATAAACAGAATTTTATATGTTCAGGATCAATAACTTACAAAAGTTATCGTTTTGAGACAGACTTTGAAATACAGGGAGTGTTAGGCTCTGCAAAGTTGAAAACATTTGGAGTTTTGGAGGTCTGATATGGACTATGCTATTTTAGGTCTAATATGGACTTGCATGACTTCATTGTTATTCAGTAAGAAGAGTTATGAAGAACCTAAATACTGCAAAAGCTATCATTAGTCTCCAGAGAGATCTCTTTCCAGGACAAAAAAAAATCAAACTAAGCACTTATCCAAGGATATTTCAGCACACTGGAAATAGGAAAAACATTACAATATTTTTATGCTTTGCTCCTTCATCATGGCAGCATCTAGCTAAATTTGAGAATCTAAGTTGAATCAAACACAGCAGAAAATCCCCTGGTTGTTGACTATATTGATAACTAATTTTCAAAAATGTCCTCAAAGAAGGCAATGGCAAACTTCTTCCACTTGTTGCCAATGCAACATGAATATGCCTATTAAACCTTCAGGAGATGACCTTGATTTGAGAGTTTATGTTTATTTAATAACCAAATATTATTTAAATTGTATGGTTTGTATTATTTATTAGATTATTTTAATGCATGTGTGACCTTGTGGAAGTGCACAACACATGGTAATATAAGAAAATATTACAAAATTAATTATGTTGTGGAGCTCATAATAGGGTACTCTTTAAATATATTTTAGCAAAACCAAGACAGAGAATTTCCTAGCCATGGCTGGTGTGGTTAAATAGTGGTGGAAAAATTAACTGAAGCAAATATTTTTCAGCATATAAAGAGTTATGAACATCATCCAATTCCTAGCTGTGCTCTTTGGATGGGCTTACACCCATTTTTACACCCCATCCTTTGAGCAATGAAGCCTGAGATATCCCTCCATAATGACAGTGAACCAGCTTGGGACAGAGTTGCGAAGCTTTCTTGACTTGTAAAAATGCCAGAAATTTCTGTGTTCAAATACATATAATGATACAAAGTATTGTAAAGATTAACATACAACTGAAATCAGGTTAGATGTGTGAAAATGGAAAGATTTTCAAATATTCACAATAGAGGAATGGATGGAACTAGCAGAAATTGTAAAATTAATCTAATTTATTAGTGATTGGAAACCCTTTATGGATCTGTTGCTAAAGAAGAGAAAAATGATCTATGAGATTATGGGAAGATTAGAAAAGGTAGCCTATGGCAAGAAGGAAATTGTGATATAGACTTAAAGAGAGAGGGCAAAGTAAAAATATATCCATAACTGCTGTCCAGAAGATCAGAAACCACCTCTTCATATTTTTTCTTTTTCTTTTTCATTATTTATTGTTCTTCTTTGTTATCTTTATTTTTTTTCTTATGGTTTTTATTCTCTTAATAAAGTAACAAAGTAAATGTATAGTTTACTTTAACAGTATAATTTTTAGAAAGTATAATTTTTATTCTTTAATAAAAATTATAAAATGAGAGAGAGAGAGACAGAAAGACAGAGATACAGAGAGACAGAGAGAGAGAGAGACAGAGAGAGTAGGAGAAAGAGAGAAGGAGAGAGTGCCAGGAGAACACCATTTTACAAATTGACAAAAGAAGCTGATAGACATAAAGAGGATTTTGTTTCCCAAAGTTCTCATGTCTTGTGAGGCTTAATGCTATGCCAACAAAAAAAAGATGATCTAAGTAAAAAAATTTCTATTAAAATCAATGCGGTCTCGTGAGAACCAAAGGATTGGCAATCCATTTCTCTTTAATGCTGTCAGAACTATTCTGCAGCTGATCCATACAAGTGATGTCTGACTTTTGTTCTTACTCTATTTGTAACACTCACTTGCCCTTTACTGCTAATTTCTATATCAAAAATCCTACTAAGGCTGAACATCTGCCTCTTCATTGCAAAGAACAAGTTGGAATTTTCCTACATCCCTCTTATAGGACTGAAGGTCCATCTTCAACACTCTCAATCTTCACTGTCTTCAAGAGCAGGAGGGTAGTTTAGTGGATACACTGTTGATTTTAGACATTTAGTTCTCTGCTCAATAGTTTTCTGACTTCTCCCAACATTTACCATCCAAGGTAACAACAACAACATTGTATGCCAAAAGTCACCCTTTTCCTCAAAGAATTCCACCATCTCTAAAAATTTGGAAATATAATCACCTTATTTTATACTTTCCTATTGAGTCTATGTTTCCATGGCAGAAACTCTTTGAAGTGGATTCCTATTGTGCTTTCTTTAGAACATTTTCTGTTACCTTGAGCAAGGATCAAATCTTTATTGTTTGCATAAAGAAGTTCTACACACCCATACACACACACACACACACACACACACACACACACACACACACACACACACAGAGTCTGCTTAGTTAATTTGTACAATTTATTTAATTTTTGTTTGGAACGTTAACTTTTTCAGACATGTATAATGACTCAACTTTTCTCATGAGTCCTATACTAATTCGTATGTCAGTATGGGCCTTTGGGTTCCATATGTATGCAACCTTCAATTAATCGGCTAATTTATATGGAATGGAAGGCTTTTCCTCTTTTAAATTTGCCTTGTCAGGGTTTTGCTGAATTTTCAATGTTCTGCTTATGCTAACAGAAAGTTTGAACCCATGTATAAGCATTGGAAAGCCTGAGACAGTTTGCATTAAGGTGAAAACTGTGGTGTTTATGGTATTTATACTGGTATAGAAAATGCTTGGGTAATGTTGATTGCACTTGGTAGGTAACAAGAAATTTACCTATAGACTAAGCTGGCAGGGAGGCTGTGCAAATATTTCTTTGGTTTGGTGCATTGTTTCTACAGCAGGCTTCAATGTTTCTTAAAAATGTATAGAATGATACTAGGTTACATTTGCATTAATCCTAATAATATGGACATCAGTATGAGCCATATAATGGCTAATAATGAAGACATTATCAATAAATAAGAAAAAGTTAATATAGCCCTAATGGGAATATATGGAAGGCTGAATTGCACTTACTCTTTAAATTCATATAAAGGAATAATGGGATAATTAAGAAAACCCTGGCTTAATACAGCAAGAGAATGTATAAATGTTTAGTTTCAACATTTTTGCTAACCAAAGGCTTTGCTGTTTTGTAATCAACCATTAAGCATATTGGTGTTACCTCTAAAATCATACAGCTTTGCCTTTGCCAGTATGATTTGGAGGTTTTTTTTGTTTTATTTTATAAATCTCCAGTGCTTTTCTAGAAAATGAAATCTATTTTAATTGAAGCAGTGTGCGTGTGTGTGGTCTGGATTTGAACTTGGTAGAACAATGGCTTTAATAATTGTGCCAAACTCTTAACTTTTTTGGTGGTCTGATAATATGGATTGTTTCTATTTTGTTGTTTTATAACAACTGTTTTTCTTTAGCAACTCAAATCTGGCAGTTATTACTGTTTATAATTGAACTGCCCAAGAATCAAGACTGATCAACACATTTGGCACACATGATTAACCAGAATGAATTAATATTGTTAATAATGTGAGTGGAATTTATGTATTAAAAAAAACCCTCCTCTGTCTGACAACTACTCAATAGTCCCTAAAATTGCATGTATTTCTCAGTCATCAGCACAAGCCTCAAAGTCAGCTCTGTGTCAGCCGGTTTCCCTTTAAATGCTACGTTAAGCTTAATTTCATATGTCTTTCATAGATTGCCCCATTTGTGCTGTGGGGCCAATTGCATTACAAAGAGCTCTTCTGAAGAAATTAATAAGATAAAGTGCCTGAGGGTAATGAAACAAAAACCAATACATCTTTGCTTCCACATAATGGCTCATTTTCTAGATGTTTACCTACCCTGAATTCAAAGAAAGCAAAATGTTCCATTGCCTAATTTTCTCCTCAATTCTTTTCATTAGCCTCATAAAAACTTAAAAGAATCTGTGTTCTTACAGATGATACTGTAAGAACTGCATCATGTGTTACTGACGCTGCATGATATTTCATAAAAATATTGTCATGTCACCAACACTCCAAGTGGCATGGAGTGCTGCTGACATTCAAAGTTGGCCTTTGATCATAAATAAAATGGAACCAACACTGGTGTTCTGTTTATAAGGAGTGCTGGTGGCACAGTGGTTAGAATGCACAATTGCAGGAAAACTCTGCCCACAGCCTGGAATTCGATCCTGGCTGACTCAAGGTTGACTCAGCCTTCCATCCTTCTGAAGTCTGTAAATTGATGGGGGCAATACTGTTAATACTGACAATTGTAAACTACCCAAAGAGTGTTATAAAGTACTATGAAGTACATAAGGCTAAATGCTATTGCCATTGCTGTAACAGTTGCACAGAATTCTCTTACACCACCAACAATATCCCAATCTGTTAATGGAGCTCAGTCCAGATTTTGCCCTGCCATTTGAAGCATTGTGATTTTTTTTAAAAAAGCAACTATTCAGGTTTCTTCATACAAGTGTACACTAAATATCAGCTTCTGGATTTAAATTTAAATTTTTCCCAAGATCAGTTAATTTTTCTAAATATAGGAACAGATCAGCCTTGATGGAAATAAAATCAATCTTTCTACTTGCATAATTTTATAATTTAAGGTGATACAAGAAAAATGCCAAAATGTACTATAGAAAATTTCATGATTCTGCTTTCTCATGTAAAATTTATATAGGTAGGAGAAAACTCACCCCCCCTCCCCAAATCAGTTGTCACATTTTACTCTCCCCAAATCCATTTGTAAATATTCTTCCTAATATGAGATCTGATACCAGGCTTCTTTCAGCAAACAGTATAACTGGAATTAAGAATGCAGATCTCAGAGATATAATTTTATTGAAAGGGGTAATGAAGCTATTACAAAAGAATTCTAAAAACTGCTATGTTCCAAACACAGGCCCTATTTATAGTAGAATTGAGGTTCATCTGTGTTTAACTTCTATCCCATCTGCTTGATGCAACAAATCTGAAGCTTTTCTTTTTTATTTTAACCTCAGAGGAATTGTTTCCAGCTGTTTTTTTTATTATGTTACTGAATTAGTCTTATTTTAGGCTGTTTACCTCTGACTTGTAAGAACTAGTTCTCACATCTGAAGTGTATCACATCTGAAGTGCAGCAATTCTTTAGATATTAGGTCCATCTCAAGGACCGTTAAAAGATTGTCCTTAACACCTTCCACATTTTTAATCAATCCTAGAATGAAAATAAGAATGTATATGGCAAGTGTCTCTTAAGAAACATTCTTTTCAAAATTATACAACAATTCTGTTGTATTTCAACAGAAGAGAGTAATCTTTGCAAACTATCAAGAATCATCTTTTATTTTAGTTTTCAGAAATACTTTTAAAGGACTTATTTGTATGTAGAAAAGAGCCAGGATATAGAACTGTTGCTGTCCAGATAGTGCTGAACTATAATATTAGAATAGCATAGAGCTGGAAGGGACCTTGGAGGTCTTCTAGTCCAGCCCCCTGCTCAAGTAGGAGAATTTATACAGTTTCAGGCAAGTGACTGTCCAGTCTCTTCTTAAAAACCTCACGTGATGGAGCACCCATGATTTCTGAAGGCAAGCTGTTCCACTGGTTAATTGTCCTCACTGTTAGGAACTTTCTCCTTAATTCCAGGTTGCTTCTTTCTTTGATCAGTTTCCAGCCATTGTTTCTTGTCCTGCCCTCTGGTTCTTTGGAAAATAGTTTGACCTCCTTCTTTGTGACAGTCTCTCAAATACTGGAATACTGCTATCATGTCACCCCTATTTCTTCTTTTCTTTAGACTAGCAAAACCCAAGTCCTGCAGCTGCTCTTCATATGTTTTAGTCTCCAGGCCTTGGATTATCTGAGTTGCTCTTCTCTGAACTTTTTCCAAGGTCTCAATATATTTTTTGTAGTATGGTGACCAAAACTGATTGCAGTATGCCAGGTGTGGTCTCACTAGGGTTTTATAAAACAGTACTAATACTTTGCATAATCTTGATTCTATGCCTCTGTTTATGCAACCCAGGAGGAGGGTTATGAGGAGGTATATCAGAAGAAGCTGCTTAACATATGAAAGATCATTCCTGATTGGCTTATTTATGTAATAAAATTATATGTTCTTCCTCAGTTATATCTGAAAGAAATTTATGATAAAATATTAGAGTGCAATACTAAAAAAACAATTTTAAAAATTACAAAAATGTATTCATTAAAAAGGTATGGAAAAGGGAGAATGAAACCTAAATAGAAAGAATTCATTCAGAACTTATATAGGGTAGGGCCTGGTGAAATCATTGTAGATGAATAATTCACATTGTTTATGTGAAAACACTTGGTTCTTCACAGATTTCAGGGAAACACTTGATCAAGTAATTCAACCACAAGTAATTGCAGTATGATACTCTGCAAATCTTCATGCACAAAGCAGAACTTGATCATCTTAGTTACTTATTAAATATGTGTGTTAGGTATCCTTGTTATAAGTAATTTATGATTTTAATCATTTAAGACATTGGTCATTAAGTCAAGACAAAAATCATTCAGAACATTATATATATAAAATGTAATCTTGATTCTGGGTCACTAGCTAATCGTCAACCAATGCAATTGGTTACATATACATGGCCAGCTCCTGTATTCAGAAGCCTGAGTGTGTGTTGTATCACACCCATTTGCAAGGGGTGTTCCAAAGCTGACTCCAGTTGTGTCTTCACTTTGCTGGTTTTTCTAGTGCAATGGTTGGCTGTAAATGCACATCGCATGTAGAGCAAACATTTGAGGTATGTCATGGTTGCTTTAATGTTTGGAAAGAGACATTTACTTGCTCTTTTTAATGCTTGCACAGCTCTGGTACTGTTGTGATTCCATGCCAGCCTGTGATCCTGGCAGCTGAGTCTGGGGAATCTGGGGAGGAGGAGGAGGGGCCTGGGGAACCATCAGAGTCAGAAGAAGGGTCTGATGAGCTTCAAGACTTACATTCCAGTGAGGAGCTTGGCCCTTCCACTTGTGCTCAGGATGAGATGCTGCTGTGTGGGGAGGCTGGGTTGGACTCGGAGGACGCATAGCTGGAGGACATGAGAGAAGCCCACAAATGAAGACAGGCCAGGAGAGTAGGCCAGAGGGAGGCAATGGGGCGACTCTGGGTGAGGGGAAGAAGGCATTGAGAAGCCATGCCTTGAGGACTGAATTACAAAAGGGGAATGTGTGGATGGTGCTGGTTGCTGAAGGCAACCATTGTAAAGTACTTCATGGGATCATGTTCTGTTGGTCTTGCTGGTGAATAATTCTCTGTTTTGCATTGTGTTTCATGTGGACAATTTTCTCCATTTGCATTGTTTTTTGTTGCCTTTGTTTTTGGACCATTTGGCAGGTTTGTTACCAATATTAAAAGGGGTTTGTTTTCTTCTGAGTCTCCAGCCTACTTGTCAAAAGGGGTTTTGTCCTTGTGCATTTAACAAGGATGTACATAGGCTGGGACAGAACAGGTACTAGTAAAACAATGAAGAGGGCAATTTCTACATAGATATTTCATCCCACAAAGCAGGAGGAAATAAATACACGTGTAAGTATTAGGCAATCACACTACAACTTTCAAAGTCTTTAAAGCATATATATATATGCTTTATGGCAAAATGGCAAAATGTCTGATCTAAGGAAGGGAAAACCCTTATTTTAGTTAATTTTTCTGCTTATTTTTTCTGCTTTATTTCCTGTGTCAGCCTAACCTGAAGGCCTGTCGATGGCCTTCAGGTTAGGCTGACACAGGAAATAAAGATTTGTCCAATGTTTGGGGCCTAGCAAGGTAATCTAAAATAGTTAACAAGCATTTGACACACACATATATATATATATATATATATATATATATATATATATATATATATATATATATATATATGGATCCTTGGTTTTTCGGGTTTTTCCCCGCGTAGAACTAAAGGTGTAGGCGCAACGTTTCGACGGAATCCCATCCGTCATCATCAGGCTGGTGGCTTTGGCTTCCTTCTTCTGGGAGAAGCATGTGGCTGTTTGTTCCTCTTTTTTAAACTGCCAGAGGGGGTGTGTTCTGTGGAGGTGTGCTCTGATTTGGTAGGGGACCAAGTGTGTTCTGATTGGGTGGGAGTGTGTTTTGAATGATGGGTGTGTTCTGATTGGGTGGGGGGGGTGTTCTGAGTGGATGGGCTGGTCTCAGCTGCCAGCTCCAGACCTGAGCTGGTGAGTTGTGCTGCTTTTGTTCGGCTTCGTGTTTGTGGTGGTGCCATGTTTTTATAGTGGGTGTCAGTTTGCTTATTGTGTGGTTTGGAGGGGTTTAAAGTGGCTGATGTTGCAGCTGTAGTTAGGTTTCTGTTTTGTGGTTGTGCCTCATTATCATTGTGGGTTCGGATTTGCTTTTTGAAAAAAGCTTTTTAAAAAAGAGGAACAAACAGCCACATGCTTCTCCCAGAAGAAGGAAGCCAAAGCCACCAGCCTGATGATGACGGATGGGATTCCGTCGAAACGTTGCGCCTACACCTTTAGTTCTACGCGGGGAAAAACCCGAAAAACCAAGGATTCACATAGAGGCACCCGCAAAAACCTCAGAAAACAAATATCTTACCTCTACGGGGAGGAAATCTACCAGCTAACCAAGACCTATGAAAAACTCGAAGTATGAAGAGCTTCCATTCTGTGTGACCTCACATTCCTACGCAACTGCCGAGATCAAAATTTAATCCCCACATCCTTCCAATTGAAATTCCACTCCAACTCTGCAGCCATCAAACGCATCCTGATAAGAACTGAACTGGCCCTAATCAGAAACGAACTCCACACAAAAAGATTCCTCCTGGACCGAATCAACAGAGACCTCCTCACACTTCACCTCAAACTCAGCAACAAGATCCACCCCACACTTTGGGACAAATTCAAACAAATCGCCGTCTGGAGAGCTGAAACAGAGACTGCCTACAAAACAGACACACACACCAATAAACTCCGAAGACTAAAGGAACGCCAGAAACAAACCCCTCCTCTCCCACAGCAACACATGAAACAAACTGTGCACAACATCTCAGATAGGATTCTCACCAAAGCCGAAACCAATGTCCTGTCTAAAGGATTTAACTTTGCAGTCGCTCCCAAACACATTCCCACGGAAACCATTATATGCGGAGTCGAATCCAGCCTGACCAAAATTAACCCTGATGATGCCAACAAAATCAGACTTGAAGTTACCAACATCCTCTGCACCAGCAAACCACCCAAAAGCAACTTACGCAAAGAGGAACAGACAGCACTACTTAACCTAAAAAATGACACCAGCATAATCATTCTGCCAGCAGACAAAGGCAACGCCACGGTGGTAATGAACTCATCTGACTACCATACCAAATTATCCAACCTACTCCGAGACTCCACATACAAACTCCTCAAGACAGATCCCACCACCTACCTGGAAAAAACCACAAAATCAAAAATAAAAGCCACCCCCATCAGTGAAGAGATCCAGAAAACAATCATTCCCAGAGAAAAATCATCCAGATGTCCTAAGCTCTATGGTCTGCCCAAGATACACAAAGAAGGAACCCCACTCAGACCCATAGTCAGCTCCATAGGCTCACCTCTACAAAATCTAGCCAAATTTCTTGCCAAACAACTACAGCCTTATGCAAATTCCATCACCTCACACGTACAAAACTCATTCCAATTCATAGAGATCAAAAGTAAACTAAACTTACAGCCCTGTGACCTACTTGTGAGCTTCGATGTTGTATCCCTCTTCACCCAAGTGCCAATCAAAGAAGCCTTGACAGCTATCCGAAATAAATACAACCCCCCAAAACACATCCTAGATCTGACCAACCACTGCCTATCTAACACGTACTTCATCTACAATGGACAAAGATACAAACAAATGGAAGGAGCACCCATGGGATCTCCCCTCTCACCTGTCATCGCAAACCTCTACATGGAACACTTTGAAACCCTCGCTCTAGAAAAATCCAACCACAAACCCAAACTCTGGCTCAGATACGTAGATGACACCTTCGTAATCTGGCCACACGGCAAAGAAAAACTGGATGACTTCCTCATACACCTCAATAGCCTACACCCCAAAATACAATTCACCATGGAAACAGAAGCTAACAATCAACTTCCCTTCCTTGATGTCTTAGTCTACAAGAAATCCAACGGCTCCCTAGGACACACTATCTACCATAAAAAAACACACACAAACCGCTATCTGAACGCACTCTCACACCACCACCCAGCACAGATCAACTCCGTAGCCAAGACACTCATCTCCAGAACAAAACACCTAGCTGACGAACAACATCTAAAAACCGAACTACACACTCTCACTAATGTACTAACAGCCAATGGATTCCAAAGAAACACGATTACCAACTTAATCCGAAGAGAGACACCCACAAAAACCCAAGACAGAGAACAAGAAAATGGCAAAGCCCTCCTCCCATACTTAAAAGGGACCACAGACAGAATCAGCAAGGTCCTCCAAAACACAACATCAAAACAGCATTCTACACAGACAGAAAAATATCCACCATCCTAAGAAACCCCAAGGACATAATTGGGTTAGAAAACCAAGGAGTATACGAAATCCCATGCACCACCTGCCCCACCACATACATCGGACAGACCAACAGAAGAATAAGTGCACGCATTGAAGAGCACAAAAACTCACTCAGAAAGGGAGAACAAACTTCATCCGTGGTCCAACACTTTGAAGCCACGGGACATGAAATTGATTTTAAAAAAACCAAAACTATCGCCAAAATTGAACATTTTAACAACAGAATAATCAGAGAAGCCATTGAGATAGAAAAACGCCCCCACAGCATGAATAAACGAGATGATACCTCTCACCTACCAGCCATTTGGAAACCCGCCTTGATTGACAGACGAGGCCCAACCACCAAGAATGATACCAGACCCAAACTCATGATAACATCACATGACATCACCACCACACAACCATTCAAAAAGCAAATCCGAACCCACAATGATAATGAGGCACAACCACAAAACAGAAACCTAACTACAGCTGCAACATCAGCCACTTTAAACCCCTCCAAACCACACAATAAGCAAACTGACACCCACTATAAAAACATGGCACCACCACAAACACGAAGCCGAACAAAAGCAGCACAACTCACCAGCTCAGGTCTGGAGCTGGCAGCTGAGACCAGCCCATCCACTCAGAACACCCCCCCACCCAATCAGAACACACCCACCATTCAAAACACATTCCCACCCAATCAGAACACACTTGGTCCCCTACCCAATCAGAGCACACCTCCACAGAACACACCCCCTCTGGCAGTTTAAAAAAGAGGAACAAACAGCCACATGCTTCTCCCAGAAGAAGGAAGCCAAAGCCACCAGCCTGATGATGACGGATGGGATTCCATCGAAACGTTGCGCCTACACCTTTAGTTCTACGCGGGGAAAAACCCGAAAAACCAAGGATCCACATAGAGGCACCCGCGAAAACCTCAGAAAACATATATATATATATATATATATATATATATATATATATATATATATATATATATATATATATATATATATATATATATATATATACACACACAGTATATATATATATACAGTATATATATATATATATATATATATATATATATATATATATATATATATATACATACATATATGTTAAGAATGATATAATGTAATTAACATAATTGGATGTAGTGATAAGAAAGAATGTATTAAATGTTAAAGTGGAAAAAAGTTTGGCTATTTTTCAATATGTGGAAATCATAATGAAAATAAGAATATTATATTGTATTGCTAACGTTGATATGGAAATCAGATAGATAAGAAGTGTACTTATATTACCAGGTATTGGAGAGAATTATGTGAAGGGAAGGGAGGTCCCCCAGAAATATAAAAATGAGAAACTTCAAACGTTTAATTTTAATATCAATGCAAAACTAAAGCTGGAAAAATATATAAGGTGCTTGAGGTTTTAAAGATGGAATGTATATAAAATATACAAAAGTATTGACAAATGTAAGAAAACTACTAAATAACAGATGGATAACAATAAGAAGTATGTTAATTTAGATAAGAGATAATATGTATTTAAGGAAAAAGGAGAGGAAATACTGGTCACAATAAATTGGAGATTTGTAATAATATGTATTTGTATGAAATGGAACTATTGTAACCCAGACACCACGTTGCTTTTCAAAGATACTGTTGTAACATTGGAAAATCAATAAAAAACCTATTAAAATAATAATAATTTGCTTTGTTTAAAGGAAGAAGTATCCAGAAAACCTAAAGGCTTCATCCCTAGGACAAAATGAGTATGGCACTGTTTCAACAATGGCTCTGGCCTTTTCAGCTGTACATGCAAGATCATGATGTACATTCAACAATGGAAATTGCGCAGGGCCACTGCTGTCCTGCAGGCAAAAGTTTCTCCAAAGTGAGATACAGCAGTCATCTTGGAAGAAGATAAATCTGATGTAAGCAAGCCCATGCAGTTGGTGTTTGGAATGGAGAATTGATTTTTAAAACTTAATTTGTCACATATGCATAAGCACACATGTGTGCGTGCATGCATACACACACATCATGACACTTATGTTCAAAGAGGGAAAAACAGTTCTTTTCTGTCTTCTAACATTTTGCAACCTACTATTTTCAACTCAATCACCCTATTTTGTATAAATGAAAAATGAAATTAAATTTCTTACACCCAATAGGCAGTAGTGGGATTCAGCCAGTTCACACCAGTTTGACAGAACTGAGAGCTAATATTTTGTTGCTCAGGCCCAGAATGGACTTCCCGAAGCAGCAATCACACAGAGAACTGGTTGTTCACATATTTGAATCCTACCATTGCCAACAGGTACCAGTTTATAAAAGAACTAACGAAGATCTCAGTTCATTGGTTTGCACTCAGGTAATCAAGAGTTAAAGATTGTTGAAATGGGAGATTTTCTATTCTTATTCTATTTAGTTCAATTGGAAAGTGTTTCTGGCATGCTAAGTAGGGCCTAGTAATCTGGCAATGAAACTGGGTTCTCCTTACTTCCTCTAATAAGAATGGTCCGCCAGGAAAATATGATCCATTTTCTTTAGAGATTCCTTTTTCTTCCCCAACAATCATTCAAATATTGCATTTGTGTGCATTTTTAAAAATGATCTGTACTTCTTAGCGTCCTGCCTGACTAAGGGGTCCATCACCTCCTCCTCATTTTTTTTTGACCAGAAGGTCATGAGGAGGTTGTGGACTAACACATTTGCTTCCAGTAATCTTCATATTTTCCATTTGAGACCGTTTAAACACACACTGGATTTCTTGGAGTTTAGGCACTACAGCTTTCTTTATGACTTATACATTGCCCTTTGTTCTGCACTGTTTTCCTAACAGGCACAAATTTCACAGATTTTATTTGAAACAGAAAATTTATAGATGTACAATATAGTATAAAAGGTAAAGGTAAAGTTTCCCCCGCACGTGTGCTAGTCGTTTCCAACTCTAGGGGCTGCTGCTCATCTCCGTTTCAAAGCCAAAGAGTCAGCGCTTGTCCGAGGACATCTCTGTGGTCATGTGGCCGGCATGACTAGATGCCAAAGGCGCACGGAACACTGTTACCTTCCCACCGGAGTGGTCCCTATTTTTCTACTTGCATTTTTATGTGCTTTCGAACTGCTAGGTTGGCAGAAGCTGGGACGAGTAACAGGCGTTCACTCTGTTACACGGCACTTGGGATTCAACCCGCCAAACTGCCGACCTTCTAATCGACAAGCTCAGCGTCCTAACCCACTGAGCCACCATGTCCCTTTAACAATATAGTATACTTGAAACTAAATTAAGACAATGAGGTACATTAGAACTCTAAGGCTACAGGAACCTGGATTCATATCCCTATACAACTACTACAACAAATAGTGACTACCCTTTAAAAGCTTGTGTAATTTATTAAAGCACAGCTTTTTGAGGCTGTTTGCTGCATATGAAGCACCAAAAATTACTTTCCATAGTTTCAGATATCTATCTATTGAAATATTTGAATGGCTGGCTGGAGAATTTCACCTTTAACCACAATACAAGATGGTTGTATTATACAACAGGGATGCCCAAACCCTGATCCACGGAGTGGCACCAGTTTGCAGCATGCCAGAAACCAGGCCGCACAAGCAAGCAAAGCCCCATCCACGGCATGCAGGCAGCACATGAAACCACACCCTTTGTCTATGGAACTGGTGCCTTGTGCCCAAAAGGTTCGTGGCTGCTGCTATATGGTATGTGAGATTTTCATGCATTCTCACATGTACTTATTTATAGTTTATGTTAATTGCTCTTAACTAGTATTTCAAATTTATTTTAATTGTTTATATATGTAGATGATAGATAGAGAGATAGAGAGATAGATAGACAGACAGACAGATGGATTAGTTGATTCTGACATTAACAGGCTGATAAAAGGAAAGAGGTATAACTAGATTAATATTGTTTTTTCAAAGGTTTGCTCCTCTCAAAAGGGAATCATTCCTGCAATCCATTACATGTTTTGTTCATTATTTAGTATCCTGGTCAACTGTCCTACTTGAAGTGTTCTTTAATTATTAGGCTGCAAAAATGGACAGCTTATGACAGAAAAGAAATACAAAAATCCCTCTTGCTAATGCTGTATATTATTACAGCCAATATAGTCGCATTCTTCCTTGAGATTTAATAATGCCTGAGAAAATCACTGGAGATGATTATAAAAGGGGTGGGACACTAACACACATTTCATACTCACTGTGAGTACATTTAGCCCTGCACCAGATGCATTAGAATTTCTCAAGGGTTTTTTTCCTTAAGACATTTTTCCTTTAAGCTGAACAATCTTGTTCTTTTAAAAAACTTTTTTTTGGCAAGCTCTAAAGCACAGTAACTTCAAGGATGGACATTTTAGTGCCATCCTCATGTGCACAAATTTTATTCTTGATTTATGATGAGGAAAAAGAGAAGTTATAGAAATGTAGTCTCTCAGATGGCAGCATTAAATAATGTTCTCTAGAATTTGGATTGCAAACATGAAACTGAAACAATGAAAACTGTTATTGGCTAGGAAATTTATGAGGTTATTGACATTGAATAGATGAGACATATGACAGCCACAGAGATGTATTGAGTCACATAGTCTGAAATATTGAGGTGTTAGGCCTATATAGAACACACTGATGACATTCTGCTCTGGAGTCCCACTTTGCACCTTATGATGTCATTTCTTTGTTTTTCATTGCCTTCTGGATTAGGTTATTGTTGGCAGACTGCAAACAAGGAGCTACTGTGGGGGCCCTAGACTTAGATTTCAGACAGACCTGTGACAGAACAGAGGAAAAAGAAAAGAAAGTACTCTTCTGGGTATTAAACCCATCAGTTTCATTTTCAATGGAAATCAAAACCTGTGCAGTTTCATCAGTTATGTAGTCAATAATGCAATCACATACAGTACTTTGTGTACTTCAATGAGTTTATCAGATCTTACCATACTGATGCTGCCTTTACTTAGGAGGTAATATCAAAAGCTGCTGAAAGTAATACAAATATTCCAGTTATTTTTCAAGATTTCCTTAACAAGGAAAAGAACACTCTGCAAATACTCATGTATCATCCAAGGCACATGGCGAAATGACTTCCCATATTCCACGGATGGTCAAAGATCAAATCAATTCCAAATCAGTATTCCAGAGAATGAAAAATGGAAGCGCCATAGAGAATTTGTTTTGCTATTAATACAATGAAGCAAAAGTGTGGGACAATGACTTGTTGTCATCTACTAACATCAGTTTGCTGCTGCAGCTGCTGAAGTAATTCATACAATCTTTCTCTGAGATGTCCAGCTAATGCAAGTGATAGCATTTAGAGATATCTGCTGAGAGAGGTAAAAAAAAAATCAAGTTAGTAGTTATGCTCATGTAATCAAAACCTTACTCTTGTTCATACGTGTTACATGTGCAAAGCATATATAAATTTTAAAAAAAGACGGCTGTAATAATGCTATTGTGGTAATCATTTTGCCTTTTTGAAACCATCTTCCCATGAAATCTCAGTAACATTGCTGTTATTAGAGGGGAAAAATATGCATACTAAGTATATTTCCAATTTTACATAAGAAATCTTGGTTTATCCTTGACTGCAGATTACTGTAAAACTCCTCCAACTGGAGTTTTGCAATCTTTGAGTTTGGTGACTGATTGAAGGGTGGGGTGGGGTGGGGATATATTCTTTTGATTCATGAAAGGGTCCTTCATATGCATTTCCTTCTTCTGATTCAGGCCCTTACACAGTCCAAACTGGAGACAGGACTCCAAAATGTAGTCACATTTTAATGTGGAAAAAAATGCTGGCTAACTTACAGGTCAGTCCTATGCCTCTAATATTTCTTTACCCACATATTCCAGACCCTTGAGGACTGTGTAATTTTCCTATGGGTTAAATAACCTTATGGAATAGCATAGAAGGGAGGGGAGCTGCAGGAAATTGGCAAAATTGAGGAACCCCATTCCTCTTGGGTCAGTGAAAGAAAAGGGGACCTTTGGATCCAAGCCATTGACTTTTTGCACGGAAGCTATTTTTCTTTCTAAACTGAGATTGCAATGTAAACACCATCCATTGAAATACTACATTCTTGTGGGCTGGCTGCAGTAGTAATGCTTGTGGCCATCAGATGTGTTATCCTAACAGGCTTTAATTCCCAAGCTTAGCTTCTGGAAACTGCTGCCTGAGATTTATGATGCCCTTTCCCCTGATTTCAGCAAAGATAATTGGAAAGGCACATGTACCAACTTCCACTGTGTTCTCAAAATCCCCCGAGCACCTTCAATTAGAAAACAACTTTTTGACTTAATATCCTTCAATTGTTAAAAATCTGCGTCACTGAGAGATTGCAGTGAAACGTGGTGCTTCCAACACATTGGCATTTGATTGTGAAGGGATGTGATTGTTCCACATTTAGACTGGAAAGGGTTAGGAACTTTGCTTCCCAATGTGCTTAATGAATAAAAAGAAAATTGGACCCTTGAGCCAGAGTCAATGATCTAGTTGAGTGAAAAATGTTTGCAGGTTAACAAGGGCAACTGTTCCTTGCTATAATTCCCACTGGGGATGAATGACAAAAAAGGCTAATAAACCTCAGGCATAGTATTATTTATTAACCTGTTTTCTTCCGAGAAAATAGATGTTACACTAGATCTTGGAAGACATAAATTTTTCAAAATGAGCTTTTTTGGCAAATAAATGGTCATTAGCAAATAAATTTGTCCTGTTTGTGAAGCCGCCAAAATTAACACTTAGCTAGCAATCAATAGAAATATTTCAAAATAAGCTTAGTTGAAGATTTCAGCATTACTCCTCAGTTGAAATGGCATATAAATATCACTAGCAAGCGGATGTCATGAGAAAATGTCAGAGCACACAGTCCCTGAGACAAGGAAATGTAGCTGAAGCACAGAAGGTGGAGAACACCAGAAAGCCGCCTTCTCTGCAATTGGAATTAGATGAAAATAAGTATGCAATAGTGGCAAACATCTGTAGCTCAGGTGTAGGATGAGAGTGGAGGTTCATTCTCTGAGATTGTGGGTTGGTTTCTGAATGTTTCGTTACCACCCTGGTAATGAAACGTTCAGAAACCAACCTACAAGCTCAGAGAACAAAAATAAGTATCTCCAGTGTATATTTTTATACTGTTTTTCTGTAATATCTCATTTCTGCTCTGCATCTTGCTGCTGTTCTAGAATTAGGGTTTAATTATTTCTTTGTTACTTTCTGTAATTGGTACTTTAATCAATAAATTAACAAAAAATAACTAACATTTAAAGAGCTGCAAAATGCACAGCAGAAAGTACCTGAAAAATAAATCATAATACAGGTAGTCCTCAACTTACAACCACAACTGAGGCCAACATTTATGTTGCTAAGTTTGTTAAGTGAGTTTTGCCCCAAATTACAACCTTTCTTGCCACAGTTTTTAAGTGAATCACCACAGTTATTAAATTAATAACATGGTTGTTAAGTGCATTTGGCTTCCCCACTGACTTTGCTTGTCAGAAGGTAGCAAAAGGTGATCACAGGTCCTGAAGACCCAGCAACAGTCATGAATGTGAGACAGTTGCCAAAAGTCTGGATTTTGACCACATGACCCATGGGGATGCTGCAATGGTTGTAAGTGTGAAAAATGGTCATGTCACTTTTTTCAGTGCTGTTGTAACTTTCAACAGTCACTAAGCAAACTATTACAAGTTGAGGATTACATGAGGAATAACAAAACAAGACCAAATCAACTATAGTTTTATGAGGCTGTTTAAAAACATGCCAACTACTTCAAAGGGGACTATCAGCTGAACCTTAGCAAACGAAAGGTGAACAAGAAACTGAAGACAGATCTCAAGAAGGAAGCAAGAGGACAACATCTTTAGCCCAAATTCTGGATGTCAATGATTTGCTTGCTTGTTATTTAGAGCTGGCTATAAGCCAATATAATCATCAGTGCACCCTCAGTATTCCACAAGCTTTCAGAAAGTTTTTATTAGGCTCCAAAAACGTCCTGAGCGTGGGTGCCACCCTCACTTTGGAAGGCAGGCTGTCCAACAGAAAGGATGCTGTCACAGAAAATACTCATTGTTGAACACTTCCTGCCTTCCTTCTGGTAAATGGGGATTCTCTGGTCTGTGACACAGGAACACAGAATTGATCTGGCAAAGATGGTATCCTATAAGTATTTCTCAGTCTCAAGAATTTTAACATGTGTGGACTACAACTCCCAGAATAGTAGCTGAGGAATTCTGAAAGTTGAAGTCCATAAATCTTAAAGTTTCTGAGGTGGAAAAACACTGTCCTAGATACCCATACCCTGAGCCAAAGAAGACATTAAAAGTAGCAACCAACACCTTGAAATGCATCTTGGAAAAATATTTGTAACTAATGCATTTCATACAGCTGTAATGTAACACACTATATCATGACTGACCAGGAAACATTGCAAACTGCTATAATTTGGACTAGATAATTTTTTTACTTATATAATTCAGAAGCACTGATTTCAGTACAGGATCAATTCATTGTAATATAATTAGTTTGCATTGTCTTCGCTTCTTCTATAAATTAATTGAAGTTTGAAGAAGATAGAATTCAAGCATAAAATCTGCTATACCAGTGGCCCCCAACATTTTGGGTACCAGGGACCAGTTCCGTGAGAGAGGTTTTTCCATGGACTGGAGGGGGTGTGGTTTCTGGTGCTGCCTGCATTTGCACAGCCCAGTTTCTGGCATGATGTGGACCAGTGCCAGTCCATAGACAGGGTTTGAGGACCCCTGTGGTACACATTTTTTTCTTCTTTATAGTGTGCTAATATACTCTATGCAATGTACTAGGATTTATTCCTTCTGGAAAGTGGGTATAATATAGGAACTATAATCAATCATTAGGAATAAAAGTAACAAAAGTATCCCATATCAGGTTTGAACTAATCTTGTTCAGAACACTGAACCAAAAATTGTAACAATTTCTCAGTGAAACAGATAGGAGTCTCACAAGTGGTTCTTTGTCCTGAATGGCTCTTTGATCTCTATTTTCCACACAGAGAAAGTTTAAATATTGAACTGTAACATAAAGCATATTTATTAACTAATTCTAGCTTTCTTTATAAATCAGTGCCAGAATTCCTATCACTGTGGGTTCTCATCTTGTATCATAAATTAAAGGAAGGGCTGGACCATGTCAAGTTTTGGGTAGAACTCCAAGGAAAATACAGATGCTGCACCAATTAAGCAAAAAGGCCACCTACTGAGTCAGTACTGATTTGTGCTGTTGAGGTACGATATAATACTATTAGAATAAGTGCCAGGGTAATTTTGATTTTAAAATCAGCATTTAGATCACAATTATTAATTGTAATTGTTACTATAGATTGTTGCATATGCCAGCCATATATTTAGACTGGATTTGGCATTTTTATTCACCTATCAAGTCCTTCCCAAGGACTTGGAATAGTCAGATGTTGTTGTTTGATTCTGTTGAAAGTATCATTACAGAATGTGAGTTGTTCAAAATAAAGCTGCCTTTTGCAGTTGACTGTTGGTATTTTAGTCAATGCTAAAGGTGCTCCAGAGTTTTGGGATTTGTACCAAGGCATCTATCACTATTTGTTTTCCTTAGCCTCAGTCATTCTACTTCTATTTGGAGGTCTTCGGGTTTTGTGATTTTCTCTATTTCTTTTTCTTCCTTCTGCTGTCAAAACCTAGAAACCAAAATATTGTGAAAAATATGTGTGCATAATTTTATATCAGTCTGTTCAAAGAAATTTTCTCTTTGGAAAGTACATAAGGATCTCAGCATTGAGATTCAACAATCTGTCATTATTTATTAGAGAAAATGACCATTAATCCCACCCAGATCTGTAGTTATTGAAGCAGAGTTGAAGGGTTGAAGGGTTGAAGTAGAATTGCAAATACCCAGCTTTAAAAGCCTATTGTGCCAGAAAGTTCAATAGAAAACTTTGTGCCAATCATTTTCTCAGCTCAAATTGATGACAGGATCAGAGACAGAACTAGGGAAACTCTTATGCATGCTCATTAAGATATATGGACTATAAATAAATAAAGTTTTTCAGAAAGGCCTTTTGAATTAGATTAATAATGGTTCACTTCTTTTTTTAAAAAAACTGAGTTCTGCTTATCTTATTTTACTTTTAGTCCCTTTAGCTTCCCGTAAATAAGAAAATACATGTGAATATAAAGAAATATATCATATTTTTTCTGCACAAAAGACAAATCATCTATGAAAATCAGATGTTTTGTTAAGGTGGTTCACATCATTCATACAAAAATATTTTTAATTCTATGCTTTAAATTCTTCTTTGTTTAGAAAATAGAGTAAAATTGGACATAAGTCTAAACAAATAAACAAATAAATCAGATTAGTTATGGAGAAAAGACAAGACATCTAAGAAGGCTGAGCATCCTTTTTTGCTATTGGTTTTGAAGCTACATTGAGTCACAACATTCACAGAGGATCATAATATTGTTTGAATCCCGTGGTTTAGATTGTCCTCCTTTGTTTTTAAAAAAGGAGTGTTGTGAATTAAAACTGTGGAGGGAAAGAGTTTAACCCCTTCTTTTATATATTTATGTCATTAAAAACTTTCCGAATGCTCCTTCAGATTAGAAAATTCAAGTGAAAATAGAAAAGGAACTTTTGTTTGTGCTTTTCTATGTGCTTAAAAACAATTCCAATCACTTATGGGATATTAAATATCACAAACAGCTTGGCACTTGTCTGTAATCTACAAGTTTTGTAAAAAAATTATAAACATGTTTAATTGTTGTGGATTTACATCTATCCCACTCACTGTACCTTGGTCTCCATCTGCCTACATGGCAGCTTTGGGAGACATATTACAAAAAAAAATCTGTGTTTTAAATTAGCCAAACTAAGGCAAACTAATTTTATACTTGTGGGAGAAGAGTGTACAAATAACACAAATTAGGCATTCTGAAAGGTTATATTCCTGGATGGCTTGTAAGATTATTGTATCTGAATTTACATTTCCCCCTGTATTTACTATATTTACTCCAAGGAGATGTGAGTAATTCAAATAGCCCTAAAACACTGATTCTAGGGGTCAGCCTTAATTAAAATTGAATATTTTCCAAAAGCATATTTTCATTTTCAAAAAAACAAAACAATAAATATTGTATAAAAATATATTTTACTTTGAAATAAACAGAGATGTATACTACAGATAAGAAAGTCTCTTTTCAGTTTTGTTAAACTTTGCTTCTGGTGGTTTCATGGACTTATTAATGTCATTTTCTTGACAACAATGTGGAATTGGCTTATTGCTTCCTATTTTCCCCCCTCCCTCAATATAGTCTATAGCCTTGGGCTTTTCCAAGAATTAACCAAGGCAGAATCTGCAAGCTTTCTAATATTTGTTAAGATTAGGTAGGCTACCACCTAGCCAGACATTTTAGTATCGTGTTCATTAAATTTGCACATATATTATTAGCATTTTATAACTATTAAATAAAAGTAGCCAATGGAACAGAAAACCTTGGACACAAACTAAAACATTATTTATTTATTTATTTATTTATTTAGTTTTCTATACCGCCCTATTCCCGAACGACTCAGGGCGGTTTACAGGGCAGCGTATAAAAGACAATATAAAAAGATAATATAAAATTAAAATGAATTAAATTAATTAAAGCCCAACAATTAAAACAATATTAAAAAGCTAAAACCCCTTCAGTCTAGGCCTGATAGATCAAAAAGCCAGGTTTTCAGGTCCCGGCGAAATGAACGCAGATTGGGGACGGTCCGGAGTTCCACAGGTAAATCATTCCAAAGGGCAGGCGCGCCCACAGAAAATGCCCTCCCTCTGGGGATCACCCACTGGCACTCCCTAATTGGCAGCACCCTAAGGAGGCCCTCTCTATGGGAGCGCACAGGATGATGGGAAGTTGATGCTGGCAGCAGGTGCTCCCTAAGATAATCAGGACCCATGCCATGTAGGGCTTTATAGGTCATCACCAGCACCTTGAATCTCACCCGGAGGGCAACTGGAAGCCAATGCAGCTCGTGGAGAAGAGGTGTTACACGGGAGTATCGGGAGACTCCCATCACAACTCGTGTGGCTGCATTCTGTACCAGCTGAAGCCTCCGAGTGGTCCTCAAGGGCAGCCCCATGTAGAGAGCACTGCAATAGTCTAACCCCCAGGTCATGAGCGCATGGGTGACTGTGCGTAGGGCATCTCAGTCCAGATAGGGCTGCAACTGGTGCACCAGGCAAACCTGGGCAAAAGCCCCCCTGGTCACAGCTCCTATGTGGTCTTCTGAGCTGTGAATCCAGAAGGACACCAAGTTGTGAGCCCTATCAATGGGGGGGTAACACCTCACCCCCCATAGTTAACGATGGACAAAACTGGTTCTCCCGAGATGCTGGTATGTACAGCCACTCAGTCTTGGCGGGATTGAGTCGAAGCCTGTTCCTCCCCATCCAAACCTGGACTGCCTCCAGGCAACGGGACATCACATCGAGGACATCACTGGGTTGGTTCAGGGTGGAAAGAAAAAGCTGGGTATCATCAGCATACTGATGATACCCCACCCTGAAACCACGAATGATCTCACCCTGTGGCTTCATATAGATGTTGAACAAGAAGGGAGAGAGGACCGACCCCTGAGGAACTCCACAAACGAGAGGCCTCAGGGCGGATCTCTGCCCTCCCATTAACACCGACTGCGAATGGCCCAGAAGGTAGGAGGAGAACCACTGTAAAACAGTGCCCCCCACTCCCAACCCTCTGAGACGCCGCAGTAGGATACCATGGTCGATGGTATCAAAAGCCGCTGAGAGGTCTAATAGGACTAGGACAGAGGAACAACCCCTGTCCCGGGCCCGCCAGAGATCATTAACCAGTGCAACCAATGCCGTCTCTGTGCTGTACCCGGGCCTAAAGCCCGATTGGTGCGGGTCTAGATAATCAGTTTCCTCCAGGAACAAAGGGAGCTGATGCGCCACCACACTCTCAACAACCTTCGCTAAAAAGCGAAGGTTGGAGACTGGACGATAGTTATTCAAAATAGCCAGGTCCAGAGCAGGCTTCTTGAGAAGGGGCCTCACCACCGCCTCTTTCAATGTAGTAGGGAAGGTACCCTCTCTCAAAGAAGCAGTTATTACTGCCTGGAACCAGCCTCGTGTCTCCTCCCGAGATGAATACACCAGCCAGGAGGGGCACAGGTCCAATAAACACGTGGTGGAACTCAGTCTCCTCATGGTCCTGTCCACTTCATCTGGGGTAGCAGGATCGAACTCACTCCAAATGACATTCTCAAGACTGCTTGATTCCTCCCCATCAGTCTCTGCCCAGTCAGAGTCCAGACCGGCCCGAATCTGAGCAATTTTGTCCACAAGATGGTGACTAAACTCCTCGGCCTGCCCCTGCAAGGGCTCCTCCCTCACTTCCCAATTAAGGAGGGAGCGAGTCACACTAAATAGGGCGGTCGGGTGATTATCGGCAGACATGATGAGGGCAGCAAAGTAGTTAGACTTCGCCGTCCTCATCGCCACGAGGTACGTCCTCGTAGCAGCTCTCAACCACAATCGGTCAGATTCAGAATGGCTGGATCTCCAACAGCTCTCCAGACCCCGTCTCCGACACTTCATCTCCCGGAGCTCCACAGAAAACCATGGAGCCCAACGGGATCTGCGCCGGATCACGGGTCGCAAGGGTACAACACGGTCAAGTGCCTTGGTGGCCGCCCTTTCCCAGGCCTCCACAAAGGCATCGACCAGGCTGTGGGTGAGGGGAATAGGTATAGACCCAAGCGCCGTCTGGAACCATTCCGGATCCATTAGGTGCCTGGGGCGGAACCACCTGGTCGGTTCCGCAGCCCAGCAGCGAGGGGTGGCAAAACGGAAGACCAGCCACAGGAGGTATTATTATTTATTTATTTATTAATGGGATTTATATCCCGCCCTATCTCCCGAAGGTCTCAGGGCGGCTAACAACCAAACATATAATAAGTACAGAAATTAAGATAAAAATAAAATTAAAATCATCTGTGCAATAAATTAAAATTAAAAATAAAATTAAAAATTGTAAATATAATTAAAATGCCTGTCAGTCCAGGTCAGCCAGGTGGAAAAGGAGTGTTTTGAGGCCGCGGCGAAAGGACTGGAGATTTTGGGTCATCTGAAGGTCAGGGGGGAGCTGATTCCATAGGACTGGTGCTCCCACAGAGAAGGCCCTCCCCCTGGGGGTCACCAGCCAACATTGCCTAGCTGATGGTACCCTGAGGAGGCCTTCTCTGTGTGAGCGTACTGGGCGATGGGAATTTGTTCCCGGCAGCAGATGGTCCTGCAAGTATCCCAGCCCTAAGCCATGTAGGGCTTTAAAGGTAAGTACCAGCACCTTAAATCTCACCCGGAGGGCAACTGGTAGCCAATGCAGCTCACGCAGGAGGGGTGTAATATGGGAGTATCGGGGTGCTCCCATCACTACCCGTGCAGCTGCACTCTGCACCAGCTGAAGCCTCTGGGTGGTCTTCAAGGGCAGCCCCATGTAGAGAGCATTACAGTAGTCTATACGGGAGGTAACGAGTGCGTGGGTGACTGTACGAGGTAGGAGGTGATGATTGGACCATGACAGGGGGACAATAGTTGGCGAGCCCCCTCCCAGATCATCAAACCACTGTCCAGATAGAAAAACTAGGTCGAGAGTGTGGCCACCCCTCATGAGTCGGATCCTGAATTATTTGGGTCAGGTCCATGGCCGTCATGGAGGCTATGAACTCCCGAGCTAATTCTGACGATCCCCTCAGGGAAGGAAGGTTAAAGTCCCCCAAAACTATAAGTTTGGGAAACTCAACCACTAACCCTGAAAGGGTGTTGAGAAGCTCGGGCAGGGCCGTTGCTACAGTGCTGGGCACCAGGTATGTCAGCAACAAGCCCAACTGAGCCCCAGGGCCGCACCTCAGGAGGAGCGACTCATTCCCGCCCATCTGTATAACAGTAGTTTCCCGTGGACATAAGGTTTCTCGTATAACCACCGCCACACCCCCACCCCTACCCTGAGCCTGCAGCCGGTGAAGCACACAGAAACCTGAAGGGCAAACCTCAGTCAGAGGGACAACTCCCTCTGAGCCCAACCAGGTTTCGGTAATGCATGCCAGATCCGCGTGTTCCTCCTCGATCAAGTCACAGATGAGGGGAGCTTTGTTCACAACAGATCTGGCATTAAAATATACCAGCCTGAGCTCAGGGGCCTGATCCCCCTCTCCCCCGGATAAATGGGTACCAGCCGGAGGGTTGGAGCACGCCACTGCTTGAAGATAGAGGGGGCGTGATCCCAGATGTTGATATGGCCCTCCATGTAACCACCTGCTGCCATTCCCAATCGTGGGGATTGAAAACCCCACCCCACTGCTGGGAAAACCGGAGGTCCCCAACCCCATCTCGCCGGGAACCGTCTCAGGCCTGGACTGACAACCGGTTGATAAAATATCCCTCCCAACTCTACCATTCCCCTCCATCCCTAACCCCTTAAAACAACCGGCTAAAAAACATACCAGGGGCCTCTTGATATGTTTCCACCAATGGCCCCTGTCAATGCCCAACCACCTCTCAGGGTCCCAACAATTGGGCCCATCCTTAAAGGAAGCAAGGGATAGAGCAGGAGGGAGGAACCCTCCTAAGGGCATACAAGTCCACACTAGAATAATACAACAAAACCATATACTAACAATGTCTGCTAGGGCAGTTATAAACAGGCAGATGGTCAATTCATGTTACAATGATGTTAAGAATATTAAGTCCGGAGAGTGTCTTAGATCCACCAATCCAGCCCCACTCTCACCCGAGCCGGCAACCAGACAAAGGAACCACAACTGTCCTCTCACAGCAGTTGGGGTGTCAGATCTGGGGTAGATTGATCACAGACCTCCGGGATAGACCCACCCCAACTGATCTCTCACATCAGTGGGGTGGGAAGATGGTCAGTTCAACCACCCTCTCACCACGGTCGATTCCCGGGTCCATTCCAGGCTATTCAGAGGAGAGTCATGGAAGCAAGAATATATCCACCATGTCCATATCCAGCCAAGCCGACCCAATGGGTGGCAAGATAGCAATTGGCAGAGATGTTCCAGGGACATGCTTCGGGGGGGAGGGAACTGCATCATACAGCGATGCCCATAGACAGTTCCAAGATGCAATCGCGGCCACGATCGATCCTCAAGCCGCCATGATATCCCAGCCATTGTTACCATTCCAAAAGGAAGGAAGGCGAAGCAACGTCTAATTGCTATTCCGAGGTGCAAGATCAATCTCAGGCTGTTTTATGACAATCCCCAATCTTCACACCACAGAAACGGCGCCCATCAGCTGATTCCAAGGCGGCCAAAAATGACCTATAGCCGCCATAATCTTCCAGCTATCAATTACCACTCCGAGGGGGGGGGAGGCCACAGCATCCTAAAAAACGGCGTCCATCAATTGTTTTAAAATGGCAAAAAGTCCATGAACGCCAGCCTCTCAACCCACCACTATTCCAGAGGGAGGAAGAAACCTCAGCACCGCTGAAAACGGCATCCACAGCTGATCCGCGGTGTCCACAGATGATCCGCGGTGACAAGGGCTCCAGAAGCCAAACAGCGCGGCAACTTCAGGGGGAAAAAGACAGCCTCCGCACCGCAGAAAAACGGCACCCGGCAGCTGTTCCCCACTCCAAACCTTAGTGGAAATGTAAAGCCCCCATGGAGCTCCTTAAACTGCTCCAATCAATACGGCCCATTGCAGAGCTTACGGAGCTCAGCTCACGACCGCCACCATCTTGGGAAAAAAAAAACAAAAAACCCAGAAGTCCAGGAAATATAATGTGACAATAAGCAATTTTTGCTTTTTAAAAAATCACTGCAAAAGTATAAATGTATGCATTTTGTGATAGGAGGGAGGATAAAGGCCTCATAACCATGCAGTCACCATGGCAGATGAATTATTACTTTTTGTTGAATATTAGGGTAGAGATAAAAAAAGGACACTATAAATTAGTTATTAGATTTTGCCATAGTTCTTTTCTGTGGTTGTTTGAGTCTCTGTACAGCATCGTAATACTAGATCATATATTTTAACAGCAGAACACCAGAAACACTGTAATGATCTGGCATCCAGCCTTTTGGAATAAAAGCTATAGTTAATCAAATAAATCATTCCTCAACATGATTGCACTGGAATTATGACTGGACTGTAAATTTCAGATAAATCTGTCTTATTGTAAAAAGCAAACTACAGAAAGGAAAAAGGAACAGAAAGGGAACGAATGGATGGAACAGCAGTGGCAACATTATGAAATAAGATCATTGGGGGATATAACATGAATTTTCTTCATTTCTTACTTTTAAGGTTATATCAATGGCCAGTTATTAACCCAATCAGATTTTTTTAAAGGGATGTGGGATCTATAGCTCACTTACCAATAGTGATGAAATATCTTTACTCCAGTAAAAACCTCCTTAGTGTTGGGTTACACCTGAAGATGTTCACATTCACTGTCATCTATTGAAACTCATCAAGCAATTTTGGGCTGGTCAATCTTTCTTGGCCCAACCTACCTTATGATATTGTTGAAAAAAATGGTGAAGGGATATTATGCACATCATCATGTGTGTCTAGGAAAAATGGGGTAGAAGTCTGGATGATGATGATGATGATGATATGACTAACAAAATAATGTCCTTCATGCATCAATTCAGAAAGCTCAGATTGTTCAAGGATCTGCTAATACACAGAGGAATTACTAAGTCTGTCATTTTTAGTTCTATAACTGTCTGGTTTGGCACAGCAACCAAACAGGACAGGTACATACTTCAACAGATACAGTCTGCAGAAAAAAGAATTGTGTATACTACACAAACCAGAAAGAAGGCTGAAAAAAATATCTACGCACACTTCACTTCAGCTTTTCCCGTCAAGATGTCAGGGCATTGCATGCCAAAACAACTAGACACAAAGACAGTTTCTTCCCCCATGTCATTGCTCTGTTAAACATCTTTACCATTGTGGAATATGGTATTGCTATTATCCTTCCCATCTTCTCATCCCTCTTATCTTCTCATCTTTCTCACCTCTCATCTTTTCTGCTACCATTCCCTATTGGTATACGATTTATCAATTGTTATATCTTATGATTTATGATTATATCTTATGATTTATGATCTATGACATCACTTTTTGTTTGTATGTATACTGAGAGCTTATGCACCAGGGACAAATTCCTTGTGTGTCCAATCACACTTGGCCAATGAACAATTCTATTCTATTTGAATTGTTAATTAGAAATGTTCATGCAATACCAAAAAGATTGACCAAATATTTAGCAATCTTAAACTCATACATATTGAAGTGAACAGTGCTATTTTTTCAACACCATACATTTTGTTGTAACTCCATAATTCTTAAGTCTTTAGCTAGGACCCAAATAATTGAAGTCAAACTACTTGATTAGGCTGTGATCAACCTTTGAACAAAAAGAAATAACTCTTTTGAATAGTATATAGATGTTGTTTATGTCTATGTGCCTATTGATGGCCAATTTGTCAGAATACCAGGCTTCCAGGAATTCTCTAGTAACTTTGGACTTGGGCTTGGTCCAAGATAGTCACAATTTCATACTCATAGACCAACAATCAAGAAGCAAACATCTCAATCAAAGGACTGAAAACAAGCTAATAGTCTAACCAAAGAACTACCACTAACCAGACGATTCCCAACAACATTGATAGAGCAAGCCACTAGAGAGAGCAATCCCACTCCCTATTAGGGTAATGAAATGTCTGCAAGAAAGCTCAGAGAGCACAAGGACCCCTCATTTCAATCCTGAGTTACAAATATTCTCCTTCATTGATTTAATCAAGTCTAATAAGAAGAGGTTATCTGAAACAGTTTTTGAACAGTTTACATCTTGAGACAATACCTGCAACATTATTAAACAACATCTGCCTATCCCAAATCCTCAGGAAGGATTAGATACGTGAACAAAAATGTCAAATCTAGTCTAAACATCTGGCTGATAGTGGGACCAATCATTATAGCAGTAGTGATAGTAATGGCATACAGATCAAGACTGCAAAGAAGAAGAAGAAGAAGAAGAAGAAGAAGAAGAAGAAGAAGAAGAAGAAGAAGAAGAAGAAGAAGAAGAAGGAGGAGGAGGAGGAGGAGGAGGAGGAGGAGGAGGAGGAGGAGGAGGAGGAGGAGGAGGAGGAGGAGGAGGAGGAGGAGGAGGAGGAGGAGGAGGAGAAGCAGCAGCAAGATTTAAAGCTTTTCCAACCTTTTTGTGAGAGCAGAGAAACAGACCAGGAAACAGCATTTATTTATGCTCCTTGGTCTTGCTAAGAGACCATACAGTATTGTAGGCAGAGACTCATGTGCTTTGAAAAGAATGAAAAGGAAGTAAGTAAATAGCAGATCTTAAGTTGTAATCATGTATTTTCTGCAGGATTACGTGTTCAGAAGATGAAAATAAATCATGAGATGTACATAGGCCATGGGGCTGAAGTCCCATACCACAGCTAGTAAAAGAAGTTGAAGGCCTTTCAAGAATTAGGAATGCAGACACTTTAAATCCCAAGGACATGTATAGAAGTCCCCTTGCTGCCATCTTGTGACTGTTTAAATTTTTACAGCTTAGATTTGGTTGCCAGAATATGAATAGGTTTCTTGCCAAAAGACTAATGTGGATGAATTTGTTTTGGTAGGCTACATTGACAGCATAGATAGCAACTTGAACAACATGAAGGCTAAGAAGGAAGTGATATTTAATACAGGTTAGATTATAAAAATGCTTATATTCTAAAAATATTTTGAAAAATGAGTATTTAGCAGGTGGATCAGCATTCCTTTGGTTCTCTAATACTATTCTCCTTGCCCCTTGTGCTGCATATGCAGAATTAATGCTATGGAATACCATTCTACACTTTCCATGCTGCCTGGGAATTGAACTTGCAATTTTAAATTGGACCAAAGAACTACAAAAATTAAGTGTATGAGATTTGATAGTGATTTTGTTGGTAGTGAAAAAGAAATATATGAATAGAAGATGGGGAAAAATCTTGAATAAATGTGCAAAGATATCAGTGAATCAGTGTGGAAGTTTTTTGTATCATATGTATGTATTTATGAATGTATTGTGTTTTTGGCATGGCTATGCAGATCTTTCTGGGAAGGAAAGAAACAGTGGGGCACAGATTCCATCTCTTATCCAAGTTCATCCTATAATAACTAGGAATCAAGGTTTTCTTGTTCTAATAATTGGTATATTTTGACCTATCTGGTATATATTTTTAAAGCCCAATTAGAACAATTTCTAAGTTCTAAGAAAATAATCAATTCTATTCAGTGATACCGAAAAAAATGCATCAAATCTCTGATGCTGTAGTAGTTTTACCACACTGTAGGAACTAAAAGACTTCTGACTCTTTAAAGATAAGCAGGATTATTCCAACCTCTTTAGCAGATACATGATTTTTTTTTTACAATTTTCATCAGGAGAGTTGTTTCCATTCATGTTAATACCATAATAAATATGCAAGAGTTTACAAATAAACACACAAATAATACAAATATATATATATATATATATATATATATATATATATATATATATATATATATATATATATATATATATATATATATATATATATATATATATATATATATATATATTCTATTATAATTCTTCTGTCTGTTTGCCTCTTTGTAACCTTCAATTTAGTGAAGCAGTGCATCATGTGGAAACAATTTTTGAAGCAAGGCATCTCAAACAGACAAACTTAAGGAATGTGTCTAAAATCTGGGATCCATTATTTTCATGGGATTGAATTTTCAAGGATCTTTAGACCAGTTATATTGGCAAAGTTGTGGCTGCTGCAGTGCCACTGAACTAACCTGCCATACCGCAACACTGCTGCAGTCAGCTGCAGTGATGTGATCATATTTTCCAGTGCTCATTGCCAGCTTGCCACAAGCAAAGTGCATGAGAAAAATCAGTTTTGAAGAATGCACACTTATAATGCCCATTCCTAAACACGTGCATATTGGCATTACAGTGTGAAGCCAGGTCTTACAGACATTCTTCTTCATCTAAGGTTAAATAGATTCTATTGTACAACCTGCTAACAATGTAGTTGAAATTGGTCACCGTTCAGCGATGCATGAGCAGAAATATGTTTACTGTTTAACTTTTGGTGAAGTGATAGTCATCTATCTTAAATGAATGGTCTTTTAGTAGATCATAACCTAACTGTTCTTTAGTGAGTTATTTCCTACAATGGATGATGAAACAGAAAGTTTCCAGTATATTACCTGTTTATATGTTTGTGTAAAGAAACTAATGATTTGAAAATGCAAATTATCTGAAAAAAAGAACGATCTCTTAACATGATATCATTAGTGAAAGGCAGCAAGATGTTTTATGCAGTTTCAACAAAGACTTATATACAGCCCTTTCAAACAGTCAGTCCTTTCTGGTCTATCAGCAATGGTGGGATTGAAATAATTTAACAATAGGTTCTCTGCCTGAAAAGCAACCTAAGCACATGTAAAGGCATGGGCTTCCCTGAATGCTAAAAGTAAAGGGTGGGGTGGGGTGGAGTAAGAAGCACAGATGGAAAACTGCTGCAGGGTGGTCAGTTTCACCCACCACCCAGGAACAAAACTTCTTAAGTGGCCCTGAGGAGCCTCGGTTGCCAGGGTGTCACCTGCTTGCAGCGAAGCAGCAGCCTGGGAAAGGGAGAAAGGCGGCTAATGGTAACTTCCTTTGCTTCATCAGGTGTTCTTAAGTCTTCTTTCTTTCTTTCTTTCTTTCTTTCTTTCTTTCTTTCTTTCTTTCTTTCTTTCTTTCTTTCTTTCCTTCTTTCTTTCCTTCCTTCCTTCCTTCCTTTCTTTCTTTTCTTTCTTTCTTTCTTTCATTTTTTCCTTCCTTCTTTCTTTCCTTCCTTCCTTCCTTTCTTCCTTCCTTCCTCCATGTAGTGATCCTGGTCCATACTTTCTTGCCACCTTGCATTCCTTCTCTGTTTTGGAAATGGCAGTCCATTTCTGCCACTTTTCTCCCAGTAGAAGGGCGGAAAAGAAGGACTCTTCATGTGGAAGGATGCTACAGTAAGCTCCGGGAAAGCTACACTAGCTGGAGCTGGACGAGGAAGTCCAGGGTCCCCTCCCCCGATGGTTCTGCAAAGGCCTTAAGGAGTGGATTCACGACCTAATCTGCCCCTCAAGGGCTTTGCAGAACCATCAAGGAAGGGGAGCCTGGCCTTCCTCACCCAGCTCCAGCTCGTGTAATTTTTACGGAGCTTACTGTAGCATCCATCCACATGAAGAGTCCTTCCTTCCCTCTCTTCTGCTGGGAGGAGAGTGGCAGAAAATGGGGCTGCCATTTCCAGAAGGGAGAAGGGAGACACAGGCTGATGCAGAGTGGCAAAAAAGTACACACAAGAAAGTGTGGTGGTGGCCACAGAGGGCTGGTGGAGGGATACCAGGGCTGGCAGATGGAGGTGGCAGGGGAGGCTTGTGCCCCTAGGTCATGGCACAAGACACAGGAGAGTTGGGAGAGGAGAAGGAGGTGATGGGGACTGATAAAAGCCCATCCAGCAGCGGACATAGAGCTCCCCAGCTTCAAAATGGCAGAAGGTAAAGCCCATTGTCCATAGCATGACAGTCTGGCTTGTAGGGGAATGAAAGGGAAGAGGTGGGTAGGCAGCTGACATGATCGAAGGTACCGTTTGGTTTCCGTCACTCCTCTCTTGGACTTTTGGGAGGGTTTTTTCCCACCTGGAAGGAAGTTGAATGAAAATCAGATGTGTTCCAGAAAACATAGATTTATCATAACCAGTTCACTGAACTCAATAAAAAATTAGGTATCGGTTCTGCTGAACCGGTTCGAACCAGCTGAAGCCCTTTGGAGATTTGAATATTCCAGTAATGAGTATCCATGTAACTATTAAAGTTGCTTGTTGCCATATTCTGTGAACTATAAATCAGTAGATGACAAAAACATTACGGAATTTAAAAATTGAGCTATCCTGTATTTTTCTATGCTAACAATGAAAAAAATTCAGTGTAGAATTTGTATGGAATACATATACATACATGCATACATACATATATACATACATACATACCCTCAATAGTCAAACTGCATATAGTTTGATGTAATAAAGTATATTGTAGTAAAGTATTACCTTCATTATAGATACATTTAATAAAAATATGCATTAATTTCATTAGTCAAGTTATATAATAATTACAGAATGTAATAATATTTAGGGGATTTGAATATTGTTACTGTTTTCATGATTCTTAAGTGTTCAAATAGTGGTTGGCTATTAAAATGTAATGGATTATCAATCTGACAAATTATCTTTTTAACAAAAGACAAATTAAAATTGTGTCTTAATTTAGCCAGCATAGTGTTGTCTATAACTATTCCAAGTATGCATATTCCTTGAATTAGAACTATGTTAAATTATTTTATGGAGATATTTTACCAGATTTCATCATTTAAATGTGAATGGAATCACTAAAAGCCATGGAATGGAATGATTCAATTGTTGGACAAGGACTTGAGGTCAAGATTTTATATGAAGAATTATGACATTTATATTCAAATTTTGTTTATCTAGTTGCTATCTGTGAACTAGCCTATTCTCCATAGGCCATGTTACATTAGGTATAAAACTCTGTAAGATTACATATATCAAAATTAATGTTCATGTTAACATCTGTATGTAGATTCATATAAATGAATAGAATAACATCTATCCTAGCATATTGCCTCACAAAGTTCTTATAACTCCCTTGGTGTGTTACAAAAGACTTTTGATTTTTCCAGGCCTTCATCTTAATATGTGAGTAACTTCTGGTGAATGGAATGCACAGAACTATCTTCTGGGTATTACTTAATCAGAAAAGGCTGCCCTGATCTATTTTTCCAATTATTAATGTATGTATTGTTTCCTAGTTTTTTTTTAAGAAAAACAATGCTTGAAGCTTTTTATTTTGGGTTAAAGGTACAGTGAATTACCCAAAAAAGGACTGAGACAATTTTAGATCTATGCATGTAAAATGTCTTTAATGATATTTTTCCCAAATAGTTATAATTCTGATGAAATTATGCCAGAACATATAAAACTATATTCATACAAAACCATGTTCAGTCATTTATAACTGAAATACAGCTAGACTATCTGAAATCTCAATGTACTGATTGGGTAATAGACCGTAATAAATTACACAAACTGTTATTTTTCCCAAAAATCAAAATTTTAAACCAACAGTCAGTAGATATGGTAGACAAATTTATACTATATTATGAATGTTTCTCAAGAAATTGCAGGAGTACAGTATGACATTACCTCATCAGGTGGGAACACCTAACTGACTTTGTTTAGTCTCAGAATGTAGTCTAGTTAATATATGAATAGGAAATTACTCAAAATAGATTTTTTAAAAAAATCCCCAAAGATGGCACCGATAAACTATTTTTGTATTGCTGCAAAGAAAACTGCTGAGTTAAGCTATGATACCTTACCTTTCAGTGTGTCTATGGTAGTCAGGTTTTCCCAAATTGTGAAGTATACCTTCCTTGGGCAGGTGCAGTCCCAGTCCAGAGATGTGAAGGACCTTTTAGTTGTACATTACTAAATAAGCGCCCTTTACCAAAGTTTCATTATGCTGTTTTCATTGGTATTCATTTTGGTGTTTGGATCCTTAGAGAAAGTGGGTACATTGATTACAGTAAAAGGAAGCAAAATAAAAAGCAAAATATGAACTCTTGGTGTAAGTCAAGACACTGTGAACATGCTTGCCTCTTGAACATATCTTATGAAATTTACCATCTCAAGGACCTTGTCTTATTTAAGGTATCTACAGATTGCAATTTCTGCTTTTAGTATGCTTTATTTAGGTCTATGCAAAAATTATATATATCTGATTATTTAAATCACTACTCAGTTTTTCTCTACGCATTAATCTAGAAAAGATTTTTTTAGCAATTCTTAAACCAAAACAGATAAAGAATATGAAATTGTTCCTAAATTGCTTTGGAAAAGCAAAGTTTGTCTTACATGGACATTATTTGCCTTATTTTTGAGGCAATCCAAATTTTGGTTATCTGGGTTTTTTTGTCCATTCTACTGTTTCTTCATCCTGTCATATTGGCCAATGATGACTCCAAACCACAGGAAATAACAGATATACTCTATATAGTCCCAGTGTCCTTTGTAAGCCAAATAGCAGGGTGCCAATTTATAAAACCACATGTAGCATTGGGGAAAACATACCACAAGAGCAGTTACCAAATCTGTAACTACATTTTCTAGTGTCTGGCACTGGAGAAAATAAAGACAGCAGCCTTCATTCTTTCCTTTCTCATTAGCACAGTGATAGAATAATACTGTAGCTGAGCCAATGTGTGGTAAGTGGAGTTGATAAGAGGAAACAGAGTTGTGAGGCTGTCAGGATTTTTAAAGTGTAACATGCAGTAAGAGGAAAGACATTTGTGGAATAAATAAATAGGAAAGGGTTGGAAGAGGAAATCTCTGATTTGACTTATATTTCAAGTCTATGAAAAATTAATTGGCAGTTTCTCACTTCATATGTTAGGCAAACATAAAAACCTTGAAATGTGAAGTTCACAGTCCGAGTTTGGTAGAATCAGGTTGTTACTATCAATTAAAACAAGACTGCAACATTTGTAGAGGGTGGACAATCTACACATAGAAAATAGGAAATGTCAAGGAAACTGTGGTGGGGGCTATTAAATTACCTTAAGAAGATAAAAAGAGAAAATATATAATGTATCACAAAAAGTATGAAGCTGTATTGTTCTAGGATACAAAAAAGGTCAACAGTATTTACAAATCACTAATAAAATAAAATAAGTGCAAATAAATATGAATGGATAACAAAGAAGCCATACCTAAAATACAAAGTCATTAAGATTTTAGTAGCCAGGGGAAAGTGAGCTGTTTATTTTTATTCCGAGATATCAGAATAAAAACAAAATGCCTAAGTCTGTAAGTCTCACTCTTATTATATAAATCAAGAAAGGGACTGGGCAGTCCTGCAAATATTATTTTGATAAATTATATTATGGCTCTAATACTCTTTTCTAGAAAATACATTTTCTTTCTACTGAAAATGATTTTAGGGTGGAAAAACAAGGAATAAAGAAAGTTAAAAGTCAAGATAATTAAAATCAGAAATAATAATAGATCCTTATTAAAAGGCCTAGAAACTTGGAAACACTCCACATTTTTAACTGTTTTCTAAGAGGCATAATAAAAAAGTTGTTGAAAATAATTGCGTAATACAAATATGTGTTTGTGTGTGTGTGGGTGTATTTACTTATATTATTTGCTATATTGACATCCCATATTCCTTCCCTCAAAATAGGCAGTTAGACTTCGCAGTAATCCAGTAAGAGAAATTAAACAATGAGATAGTGGTTTATCTAAAGCCAAATAGAAGGGTAATAAAAGAATTTTATCCAAGTTTTTGTAAATTGAAACCATATTTTTCTTTCATCATTTATTTTGTTTTTAAACTCTCAATTTTGATTTGATACCAGCCAGTATTGCATTAAACATTGTGTGTGCATGTGTGAGTGTGTACATCTTCCAGCCAGTTTTAACTTCTGGTAACTCTCTAGATTAATCCCTGCAGTTTTCTTGGCAAAAGATTTTGTAGTGATTTGCCACTGCTTACTAGGGCTCAGGGAGAGTCATTCAGCTCATGATCTCCTGGCTTCTGATCTATTGCCTTCAACCACTGCACCAAACTGTCTTTCAGGACATTAAAATACTATTTTCTAACAAAGCTTAACTTAAACATATATGTCTGAACCAAGAAGGAGCTTCTCAGAAAGCTTTCTTAGGCTTTGAAATTACAACTCGAGGGAAGCTTATTTATTTCCTGTTCCTATATAGATAGTCCTTGACTTACAACCACATTTGAGCCCAAAGTTTCGGTTGCCAAGCAAGATAGTTGTTAGGTGAGTTTTGCCGCAGTGAATATTACTTCCCCACTGACTTTTTTAGACAGAAGACTGCAAAAGGTGATCACATAAACCCGGGACACTGCAACTGTAAAAAATATCTGCAAGTTGCCAAGCATCCAAATTTTGATCACATGAAAATGGGGATGCTGCAATGCTTGTAATTGTGAAAAATGGTCATAAGTCTCTTTTTTTTAACTTACAAATGATCGTAAGCTGAAAAATATCTGTATGACTTAAAATCACATGATCACACTAAGGATTTCTGCTGATTCAGTATAAGACTAAAGGTTGTAAATTAATTCAGAATTAAATTTTATAGAGCCTTGGTGGAGCAGTGGGCTAATGCCTCCTTAAGTAACACCAGCTGCCTGCAATTAGTGCAGGTTCGCATCCCACCAGGCTCAAGGTTGACTCAGCCTTCCATCCTTCCGAGGTAGGTAAAATGAGGAGCCAGATTGTTGGGGGCAATTAAGCTGACTTTGTAATAATGCCGCTTGGGGGTGTGTGTGAAAGCCCTAATAAGCAGGCATATACATAGAATGAAGGCTACTTCTAAGCTTGTAAGCCGCCCTGAGTCTTCGGAGAAGGGCGGGACATAAATGGAATTAAAATAAATAAATTTGTCCAGGTGGATTACTCAGGTCTAAGCTTCCTCAATTCCATTTTTCACCATCAATGACATCTTTTATCATCCACTTTCTCAATGTACAGCATATGCAGTTAATGGCAATGCTGCAATTCACACCAAAAATAAAAATAAAATTAAAATGATATATTTAATTGAAAGTGATGTGGGGAAGGAAAGAGACAAGTCCTTTGAACTTAGTGATCAATAAACAATCTTGTTGATGGAGTACTTAATCACAACACGTACTGAAAGCTTTTAAGTAAGAATAAGGTATCATACTGAATGACAAACATGATCTTGCTGCTCAATTCCCTTCAACCTGGAGACTAAAAATTGGAAAAGGTGAGGATTTTATGCCTTTACATACTTGTTCCCTTCAGCCAAACTTTAGCGTCAAAAACCTGCTTGGCTGCAAAGGGAGCTCCTATTTATGCCTAACACTTGTAGAGAGATTTTGTTCTCCATTCCTCCATTCATGTGCATATTGATGATAATCATTAATAGAAAATTATGTCCTTCTCTCCACAGCTATGGAATAAAATAACATGAGACCAAACTGGGAAGCAGCACAATGGGGGATTTAAATCAGATCTTTTTTCTCATCTCCTTTATTCTCACTCACTTGGTGGAAAAAAACAACTGTTTTCCCTGATTCTTGACCTTTTAGCTTCCCTTCCTGATGGTGTATGAAAAGATTTTATTTCTTTTTCCTTAGGGAGAAGGAATAAGAGAGTAGGAGGCAAGAAGCTGGGAAATGACCTATTTGTAAAATTCACTGTCCTGCCTACTATCCATACTGAGACTTTAACATTATTGTAGAGAAAACAAAAAAGCTAAGATATATGACCCAAATGAAATTCCTCTTGCAGACTGAAGCTACTTACATCCAAGCCAAATCAGTGCACCCAAGATAGATCAGTAATCTGTTACTCCTTCAAGGCCCTCAGTAGGTATGGCACCACCATGTATGACTGCATAATATGAATGGATGCAAAGTTTCTACTTCCTCATAATTTGTCTAGAAAATTTTGTTAGCAGATATCACTTTGCTTCTTGCCTTTGGAATGGAGGCGTTGAAGTAATCATACTGAAAGCTGAGTGTTTGTCAGTTATTTTTTCTCGTAGCCCAAGATAACTTACAGTGTTGCTGGAGGAAAGAAAACTATGTATTTTGTCTTGAGCTTCTGGGAGAAAGAAGGGATTCAATCTAGTCCATATTAAGAAATCGCAGTATTGGGTGCTAATGGAAACAGCCTCTCTCTTGAAGAACAAATCTGCCTGAAAAACTATATCATTTCAAGAATGTCATTTAAGTCAATATTATGAAAATTATATACAGCCTGAGAAATACATACGGAATGCTTAGTGAGTTCTACAACTGAGATTAAGATCATCACAGAAAAGCATTTCTTTTGTCCTCTGTTTCTCTTTGTGAAATACTGTGTTACAGAATTTAAAGTAATGATGAATTATGCTAAGGCTAATATCCACTGCTATTGCACTACAATATATCATTTCTAGAAGACAACTCCTTTAAAGAGCAGCATTTTATAGTACTGACAAAGAAAATCTTCATTTTGTTTTTAACTAGCATAATCAGGCAGCAAAGACTTGGGTTATCATCAGATGGCAGTAGAGAGGTACAGAAAAGTATACCTCTTTGCTACCATGCTTGGTGGCAATTTAGAGTTGTTTAGCTCATGTTTGATATGATCAGATTTGATTGTGTTCATTTTTAAAGAAAGAATCTATTGGACTGAGCTAAGCAGAAGAAGCTACAAGGTTGCATAATGCTGTATGCAAACAATTATGCCACCCCAAACTATATAAAGTATTAAAACAAAATGTTTTAAACCATATTTCTATTTTTTACCAATTCATGGCAGAAGTTGGGGCACTTTTTTATTGTATGGAATTTTTAAAGAACTTTTGGAAAGCTTGAGAAACTTTAAAATATTTCAGTGTAATTCAAGCAAGCCTTCAGCACAATTATACTGAATCTATTTACCAAGTAGTTGAATGTGGAACATTAACAAGTTAGGTAACCATGTAGGGCATCAGGATGCTTTGAGAGCTTTAGCCTTTCCTTCCTTCCCCTCCCACCCATGATCTGAGAGCAATAGTCTCCATAAAGTTTGCCTGGTATATTAGTATTATGACTATCATTTTTATCTTTTTATGAGTCTATTCTGTTACTGAAATACAAACATTATCCTGAATTGAGTGACGGAAACAAAATTTTCCCCGATAGGCAAAGTGGATCTGAGAAGGCTCAGTTTCTTCTAAGAAGGATAAGTTTCCAAGACATGTGGTACAAAAAAGAGGTTGGAAGCATTTTCAATTCCAATCCCCCCCCCATTCCGGATGAGAGAGATTGAGCTAACACCCTTGTGTATTGTGGTACATGCATATAGCCACGGAAGTAATGCTACATTGCAATTTATGGATGCTCAAGATTAGTTGCTAGGAGCCGTTTCCTAGTTATATACAATAAATGCTTGAAAGCATATTCCTACATCATATGCAATATGCTTTTCTTTTGGTTTCTTTGGAATGAAGCATTGCAAATATCAGTAGAAAAAAACAATTTTTAGCATACTATAAAACAAAAAAAACTATGTTTGCTGTATTTAATGAAATCTAGTTGGAAATGTTTAGCTAACTACAAAACATTTTGCCCACTTCTCTGGATCAATGCCATTTCTGACATATCAGCAGAGAAATGTATCTCCTATTTTTAGACCCAAATATTCTCATCCTCAAGTCAAGGTATATTTTAAACAGCTACAGATGATATATGATTAAAATGTCTGATTATATATTTAGAAAGACTGCACAATGCTTGAAGTATATAAGGATGTGTGAGTGTTGGTGTATGAAATTTGTATTTGGATAGATTTATTGAATGGTAAAGGAACAAGCAATCAAAAAAATACATCGTAGACTAACACTGATACCAGCAACCATGAAATCTTGGAAAAATTATTCAAATGATGTGAATCTACAAATATCAGAATAAGACTAGGAAGGATATTGATGCTTTTGAACTTTGGTATAGTGGAAGAGTCCTGAAAATAGAAACAACAAAAACCCACCCCCCAATAAATCATTAAACAAATCAATTTAGAGTTCTCACAAGAACAACAAATGGCCAGGATAAAACTATTCTGCTTTGGAGACTTTATGCCAACATCAGTAATTTAGAAAAGGTCTAATGCTGGGAAAGCTAGCATGAAAGAGCAGAAGAAGGAAACCAGCATTGTTGGACTGAGAATGGCAATAGATGTGCTATTATAAAACCTGAAAGATGGTTAGGTATAGATTGTCATGGAGGAAATCTATCAATGTGGTCATTAAGAATTAACCCAGATCTGAAGACACATAATCCATCAATATATTTATACAGAACTATGTGACCTTGGCAGTGTAGGAATGAATACTGACCCAAATGTTATGGCTGAAATAGACATAACTAAAATGCCTCTTTTTAATACTATTTGTTGAAATGAATTATTTGATCTGCCTTTCCAAATGTCTATTTGGAAAGACATTTTTAACAAAAATTAACAGTAATTATAACATATCCCTTGTAACAGGTTCTAAAGAGTCATTCTGTTTAGTACTTTCTTGTAAATGTGCTTGAGATAAATAATATGCAGGATACAAATGTGTTCAAGTTGTCAATTTGTTAAATACATTTATTTATATTTAGATTGTAAAATTTTAGGCATATCTTTTTAAATATTATTTTCATGAACTACATTGTTTGTCAAGCAATATTAAAAGAATATTCTAGTTAAGGAACTATTTTACTGTTTTTGTAAAAATATTTTGAATCAATTCCAACTTCCATTAAAATCAAAAGAAAAAATTCCAAGTAACATTGCCAAAATGAGTCTTCATTCAAAATCCATCTGGGGATTTGTTTAAGCAGGCCCCAAAGCAGACATTTGAAAATATTTAAGATCATTTGCTTTCTATTTGAAAGCAGTACAATAGTACTAGGAAGGAATTGGTATATTATTTTCCACATTTTTCCAAATTCAGGTGTCTGTAAAATGATATTGGAGACCAGTCATTGATGGAATTTTGATACTTGCTTTACTGCACTAATCAAAGATATATCACCATGTTCAGTGTTCAAGGATAGCTCTGAAATAAGAACAATTTGTTGGACAGGACAAGCCGCCGCCACCACCACCACTACCACCACCATCACCAACACACACACACACACACACACACACACACACACACACACACACCACATCACACCATAATGGTATGTGGGACCTTGAAAGACCTTGGAATCAGGGCGAAGGGATGCTGTCTCAGGAACAGTCCGATAAGAGACACAGAGTGCAGTTGGATTGGGAGTGGAGCAAGAGGCTCAGAAAAGACCCTCCCAAATTTCTTGGTCTGTAGAAGATAGGTAAATTCTATTTTTAGACTTGCAAGATTCTGCTAATGTAACTTTACAAGTAGAATTAGTGTATTTGGTAATTCCTGAAAAGGTCTTATCTCTCTATTATAAGACATTTTAGAGTTCTGTCAGCCACTAGCATGACTTGGTTACAAGAAGCAGCCAAGAAACTAGCAACCACATTTTAGACTGCTTCCAGTCATTCATTCTCTAATTCCTTATAGCCAGCAATGAATGGAAACAAGCTTTCCTGCCTAAACTCTGAAAACATTCACATATTTCCCACATGCTTCTCAGTGCAAGTAAATAAGACCCCAAGCAATGCAATTTGGTAACAGCATTTGAAAAGGGCCCTGTGTCTGCTACTCTGTTTTCCTTGTTGTTACAGGTGATTGTTTCTTTAGCATTGCTTTTCTTTCTCGTTAACAGGGCTTTTCTTCCTCCTCCTCCTCCTCCTCCTCCTCCTCCTCCTCCTCCTCCTCCTCCTCCTCCTCCTCCTCCTCCTCCTCCTCCCTTGGAGGTCTTCTAGTCCAAACCCTGCTGGTTGTCCAGTTGCTTCTTAAAAATCTCCAGTGTTGGAGCACCCACACTTCTGAAGCAAGTTGTTCCACCAGTTGATTGTTGTTGCTGTCACAAAATGTATCCTTAGTTCAAGGTGCTTCTCTCTTTGTTCAGTTTCCATTGTTTCTTGCCTTGATTTCTGGTGCTCGGAAAATAGGTTGAACCCCTCTTCTTTGTGGCACTGGAGCACTGCTTCTTCTTTGCAAAGCAAGTTATCATTTTTCTTCTTGTGAACCATTCTGAATCAGAAACTGTCTGGATAGTTTGGGCAGTGTATGAGGGTAGAAGATTCTATCAGCCTTTCTCTGGCACCTTTTTTCTGTTTTCTGTTATTGTGTTGAGGAAAGTCAAGGCAATTCTAGATATTGTATGAAGGGGCCTAAGGGATTCGGTCCTTGAAAAGGAAACCAGAAACCAGAATACATGTTTATATAATATAAGAACTTGTGTTAATCAAGTCTTAAAGCATAGGTGATTTTACTTTTCCACATTTTCTTACCTTTTTATAGCCAGGGAAGGGACAAAATTGTTTACATTGTGAAACTCCTATAAGAACTCATAGGAAAGCAGCCCCACTAGAATTCTACTCCAGAAAATTTTCATCCATGGATTTTGAGAAATCTGGGTTTTATTTTGTTTTGTTTTTGGTGTATAGTAGAGATAAACAGTTATTTACACTATTTAGTGAGTTCCTGCTCCACTAGCTTATCCATGCTCTTTGTTTCTGGTGCTGACTGACAGAAATGACTGTTTCATTTCATTTCTTCACAGATTTCATACACAGTTGTGTTCTGATACAGACCAAATTCCCAGGTTGGTGAAAAAATAGGAGTTAGCCATTTTGTACCAGAATAAACTCAATATTTAATTTTGTACACAGAGGATTAGTTTAACAAACGTTGTGTTTGAAATAAAACCATAATCTTTCATACTGTACAGTTTAAATGGAATATATTTCTTTTAAATTGATTAAAATTTTATTTCAAACAATGTCCAGAATACCAATTCTATTTGGCTTACTGCAGATGGAATAGGTGACTTAGATATCCAACCATCATCTCTTGTTGTCTGCACAATGAGAATCTGTCTTGATTGTAATTTTCTAGACATGTAGCAGAAGAGAAAAACCTTGAAGCCAAAACATAAAATGAACTGCTTGGAAGTACTGCCAAATGGCACTGCTCTTGGGTGTTAGTTCTGATATTTTAATTGCAGTTATGACTGAACATCTGTGAATTTTGTACAGCATATCTTAGATAGAGAAATGCTTCCATATGAGCAACTAAAATAAAGTAAGCAAAAGAGCTTTCAATTTCTCTATTTGAAAATGGAATTAACATGCAACTGAGCCAGTCTTGATCAAGCAAAACAGTGTGTATCAAATCCTAACACAAACTGGTAGCAAATGGCACATATTTAACAAAAGGGGGCATTTGTGAAATACAAACATTTTAGCTCCTTAAATCACCAAATGCTAACATTGCAGCCAAAAGGTGAAATGGTATAATTCAATTGTTCTGTTTTAATGGAAAACACTCTAATTCTCACTTTGTTTATAAATAGTAGGAAATGTGTACACCAATATAGTACTCTCCAAATTAAAAAAACAAAAAACAAAAACATTCAACAAAAATTCTGGACAAAAAAACATTTTATTAAAATAGATTTATACTCCATTACATAATAATCTATTTTAAAAGAATCCCATTATAATGTGAAATTTGATATCACTAGATACGTTATATATAATTTTAAAAGTTAAAAAACATATTCCAATATTTTTGAAAATATGTATACATAGTTTTAGAATTCCTTTTTAGAATAACTTCCACAGTAATAGAAGTTATATCTGCATTTAATCTACAAACCACTGAAAATCAGAGATACATCTACCAAGTAATTTTCAACAATAAAAACAATAAAATTGGTATGTATAATATTTTTTAGGATTAACACCTTACCCCACAAATTTTCCAATGTCCTTGGCAAACATGCCCCCCCAAATATATACAGAAAAACACCTCCATTACTAATTTTTTTAAAAAAAAGGTAAAAGGTTTCCTGACCTGATTTAAACAGATAGAACAAAATTTATTAAATATTATGGAATATTGTGTAAAGGTAGATTTGTGTGAGGATATAAAGTACAATTCATTTTAATAAATACATAAATAAATAAATAAATAAATAAATAAATAAATAAATAAATAAATAAATAAATATTTTCATTCAAAATTAAAAAATATTTGACAACCAATATTATCAATATTAAGAAGTCTATAGGTCAATCACATTATAGATTACATATTAGGAAAAATGTGCTGTTAGTAATCAGAAATATTCATATATTTTATTCATGAAAAATCATACATGTAATGTTCATCTTCCAATGATAAATTCTATTCTACTGTGATCAGAAGATATGAATTATCATTATATTTTTTCCTATATAAATAACCATGCATAGTAAATTTTTAAACATAATATCTTACTTATTTAAAGAATACATATGTTGCTTTAGTGAACCAACTCTGAACAGTGTTACACACCTTCTAAAACATCCCTTATAGTTGAAGCCAATCACTCCATAAAGAGAATGGAAAATACCCATTAATGAACAGAGATAATCATGTTTCCAATATGATGAAATAACCAAGTCATCACAGACCTTCTAATGAACAAGAGAGAGGGATATTATTCCAATTCTGTTCATTTTTCAGTATTTGATTTGTAAGAGAGTTATATCTATTGTATGAAGGAAAAAACTAAGTCTTACACAAAATAATTATTCAAATATTGTTGAAACAAAGGGTACTATGCAAGTCATTAATAGGATGGGTGTTATTTGCAAATATTTCAGAGTAATAAAAAGTATAATTATATTTCATTTCTTCTAAATTTTAAAAAAAACAGTGCAAAAAAAACAGGCACTTACAAAAGAACAGTCTCCAAATGCTGAAGTTTTTTTATACAGTATAGTCAAATGCTTATACTGAGATTTGGTAAGCAGAATAGTTTGGTGATAATGTAGTAATGTAATGGTAATTTATCTGTAGATAAAATGCTGAACATGATGAATGGAACACCTTCTAGAAAACATTGTTTATAATATTATAAGAAAAATAATTATACAGGAGTACTGTACTTATTTGGGAACAAAGCTTACAATATGAACTCTCTTTTTTTTCACCTTAAAATGATATTACCTGAACATCAATTAATGAATTAAAACTTCAATGAGTTAAATAACATTTTTTTTAAAAAAATCATGCTCTTCAAATTATAATTTTCATTTTTTACTCTAATAAGATGCAGTTACATAAATTCCAGAGATACATGGATTAACAAAATGAAACTGCAATCCTATATGTGCCTACTCAGAAAAAAATTATGTTGAGTCCAATGAAGATTATTTCAGTATAAGAAAACACAGAGATGTAGCATGTTTACTATTAAATAGCTGATTTATTAATTGCCAGAAGAAAAAAAAATGACCCATGATGTTTATAAATGTAAATAAATGCAGGACATATTTCACATAAGGTGACTTTATTGTACTAAATAAACAATAAAACAAGTGTATTCACAGCAAGAAAACATTTTAGAAAATAAAAGAATTCAAATTCATATTATAAATTTCTTCTTGGTATTAAGAGATGTTTTCCTTCTGGGTAGTTTACAATACACATATATAAGGGTATTGCTTTTGCTGATTCTGGATGGGCTTTTTCTCTTTTAATTTCTACTGTTTATGGTGCATTATAGTTATTCCCTTTTTCAGAATAACTGTTGAATATTATAAGCAGGCAGAACTGGAAATGCAGATGGAGCTAGTGAGCATTAGAAGATCCATTTCTCTATACTTACCCAAATAAAATTCTATGTATGAGATTACAGAGCCATCAAAAGTTGGTCCTAATAAAGCAAACAGTAAAATAAGCTTGCACATGCCTCTTATTAAATTGCATAATTTTTTATTTACAATGCTTATTTTTTAATAATGTGTACTCTGAAAGTCTTCATAAATCATACCCTTTAATAAATATGCAAGAATAGAGCTGGAAGGGCCCTTGGAGGTCTTCTAGTCCAGCCCCCTGCTCAAGCAGGAGTCCCTATATCCTTTCAGACAAGTGATTGTCCAATCACTTCTTAAAAACCTTGAGTGATGAAGTACCCACAACATTGGCTTCAAAGAACTTTGAATAAAGTCATTATACAAAATTAAGTGTATAATTTATACAATTAACAAATTGTATAAATAGTACATTCAAAGAAAATAAATTATGATTGTATCTGTTATTTTTGTAGAATCCCTTTCAATTGTAGGTGAAGATTATTTTTTTAAAAAAAGGAACCCATCAAGTGAATCTTTTTAAAAGTCCACTGATTATTAGCAAAGCTAGTGTACAAATCTTGACAGGAATGTGTGATTGTCTGGAATTTGGCCATGTCTGAATATTTTAATTTATGGATTAAAAATAATATAGAATGGAAGAGATTTAACACAAAGGTACAATAAAAAACAGTGCAATTTTGATTGACGTTCCATTTGAACAATGAATAAAATATCATTTATTCTAAACATATTGACATTTAAGAAGCTAAAATAACGAAGGATGACAGATATAATTATTTAATGTGTTATCATTTTGTACATTGTATTGTTGTATTTTATTTGATTTTATCTATTTTATTGTAAGCTTTCAAATCCACATATGTGAAATGGGCAGCTGTATAAATCAAGCAAGCAAGCAAGTAAGTAAGTAAATACAGTATTATTTCAGTCAACTTTTTTTGACCGGGTGTATTTGTGGATGAAATAAATTTTGATTATTCTCTGGTTTGGAAAACTTACGTGAATTTCATGAACATCATACCAGTTTCTAGAAGCTCTTAATGGACATGGGAAGAAGAGTTTTGAAGATGACCAAATGTTGTGTCAGGAAAGAATTTCAAAATTTATTTATTTATTTATTTAAAATATGTATGCATGTGTGTGCATCTCTCTCTCTGTGTACATATATGTGTGCATGTGTGTGTATGTATTTTTCATAGCCTTTAATGGACATTTTCTGGTTAACATTGAAAGATGAGATGTTATTATTTGCTAATAAATAAAAGTTGATACATGGGATGATCAGAATCATGGGATGAAACATTAGAGAATGTGTTAAGCTATTGAAAAAGTTTATACTCATCTTGACAAAGGGGATGTTATTTATTTTCTATTTTTTCTTGTTCATATTATTTTGTATTAGTATTTTATCTTTGTAATTTTAAATCAATAAAGATCACTGTATAAAATATAACACACACACACACACACACACATGCATTACAACGTATAATATTCCATGTTTGAAAAATACAATATTGTATGAAAAATTATTTGTTAAATAGTTTGCAGATTCATAAATAGATACTTGGACTAACTCACTTGTTTTGTCTATTATTTCATTAAATAAATAAATAAATAAATAAATAAATAAATAAATAAATATTCATTCTAAAACTTATGGCATGTGATATTTTGCTGTAATTGACATTTGACAATATTCTAAAATGTGAATACATCAATACTTTATAAATCTAGTAATTCACCTACATAATTGTACAAACTGCATAAAAGACAGTATGATCTATTTTTATTACACATTTTACATATATAAGAAAATTATTTTATATATTATTTTCTTTAACAAAAATATCTTGGGAATAACCCTTTGCAGTTGTACAACTGTATGCGTTCACAGTACTAAATAATCCTATCTAATTAAAATAAATTAGGGACTACTTAAAATCCAGAGCACTCCTTGTGACTGTTACATCTATGAAACAACAAACAAGATGCATGCAACACATTTAAACCGTGTTGTTTTCATTATTTTGTTTTCCTTTTAAGTATCCCTCACTGTCCATTACACATGCACAAATATTAAAAGGTTAGTTCATTCCCTTTTTATCTTTTTCTTATGCCTAATTCCTTTTAACTATCATAGCATCCTTTCCATCTGTAGTCCTAAAGTACCCTACTTCATTTGTCTTTGATCTAGAACATTAACTATTTTAAGTAACCCCTTCACTTAGTGGCTTAAAGCATTTTATGGCTAAAAACTGAGTGGTCAACTTTGTTGCCTTTGCTAAATTTCCCCCCTTTTCAAAGCTCCTTGTCCCACATCAACAATGAGTGATTGACAGCAGCAGGTTGGGAAGATGTTTCAAGGCACATTAACCATGGAAAATAAGGGAAGAGAATTTAGCCCAAATCATGGGCTAATTATTCCACCTATCAGAGATTAAAGGCAACACTGTTTATAGTTCACCTGAAAGACCAGAGTGATATTTGCCTTTGAGATTCCCAGTTATTTCTCCAAAGCATCTTAATGAAAATTAAAGTAATTGTGTTAAAATTTTGTACTTTACCAAATGGCAGCAGGGAGGGTATCAAATTGCCAGTGCACCTTTACTTACATCAGTTCAAAAAGTAAGTCTCATTTTTGATGGAAGTTTAACTGCTTGGGCATTTGCAGCCAAATAACAGCTTTACCAACATGCCACAACTGTACAGTAGAGGCATCTTTAAAGCTGCAACATATTAATAGATATGAGAAAGGAAGGAAGGAAGGAAGGAAGGAAGGAAGGAAGGAAGGAAGGAAGGAAGGAAGGAAGGAAGGTTTTCCTCAGAAAGATCAGCAATGGAGAAGGCTGCATTTCATTTCAATCATGTATACTGGAACTTCCAACTGAAAACATAAGGCATAGAAAATTCAATCAGAGTTGTTATATTCCTTTGAAAAAAGAAGGGGACAGAAAACTATGTACTGCAACTCTGGATTTCTCAGTCACTATAGCCATCACTATTTTTTTCCAGAAAGAAATACTAGAAAGCATCATCACAAACAATGATTTCAGACGATTATAAACATCATAACAAATAGGGTCAAAAAGTGGAGAAAACTCTTACCAGCCCCAGAAGATCGCTGTGGAGCCGGGCGACCTGAAGAGCATCTGTTGAACAAAACTTTTCTTTCTTTCTTTCTTTTTTCTTTTTTTTTTGAAAGTCTGCAAAACTAATTCCCTACAAAATCAGACTCAATTTCCGTTTAAGCCACTGCCTCTTGCAATTCTCATAACGGCCCCCGCGGGCCCTGCCAGTGGTAGATGAAAATGACGCGGGCGCGTGTTTTCATGCAAAGCACTGGAAATCTCATGGATTGGGACTGGAACAACAAAGAATCAAAACAAGACTTGGAGGTGCGCGAAGGGAGGAAAAATAACCCTGATGTCTTTAAAGACCCTACCTTTAACTAACAGTTACTTTGTTGAACTAGCGTGAACTAATACTGCTCGTTCTACCGCCCTGGCGTCTCGCGAAGCGCCCTCGATTTTTTTCCAGACACCTGAGACAATGCAGGCGAGGCCACCAAGGGAGACAAAATAAACTTTTCGCTCAATGGGAAGGTGTCCCGTAAAGCGAAGGCGGAAACGTTATTTTGAAAGGACGGCAATCAAGGCTCTTAGGGTGTCGTGCGCTTGCGTTTTGTTTTTTGTTTTGTTTTTTTCTTTTCAGGGGACAAGCAGAGTTTTTCCATCAGGCACGTGTTCTTGCGAGGAGTGTTTTGTGGATAAATGGAACGAGAGGAGAGGGAGAGGGGGAGAGAGAGAGAGAGAAAACGAAAGAGAATGAGAGAGAAAATGAGAGAGGGAAAGACAGAATGAAAGAGAGAGAGAGAGAGAGAGAATGAAAGAGAGAGAGAGAGGTACTAGACTGTTGGTTTTGCCTGGATATTGCTTTCGAGTCTTTTGAGCTGGGTCGCGGTAAAACTCGACCTTGATGCCGTCATGGAAGTCTTCCAGCGCAATTGCGGACGCGGCAGCATCGTTTCCACCTGATTTGTCAAGAGCTGTTTGTTATATGGCATTTTCGGGGGATTTGCAGTAATTTCGAAACCGGCGGCGGGCCCGAGATTTCTATTTTTGTTAGTCGTGACAAAACGGGAGGAGTCCAATCCCTCCCTGCCTCTGGGACGCTCCCGGATCTGCTGAAAATGAACCAAACTGATCTGGCGGGAAACGGTTCTCGCGCCGCTGATACATTTCGGCTCCGGCGCTTCCCATTAGCGCCCCGCATATCCGAAGGTCTGGGTCTTTGCCTCGAAGGTGTACCTTTCTGGACCCTGCTTCTCTCTTGCCCCCCGCTTTGCATTTACGCTTCATTTGCTTAATTTTTCCCTATCCAAGTGAGCCTTTCCAAAGATTATTAGAGGTCTGGAGGCTAAAACATATAGCGAAAGGTTGCTGGAATTGGGTATGTCTAGTTTAATGAAGAGAAGGACTAGGGGGGGACATGATAGCAGTGTTCCAATATCTCAGGGACTGCCACAAAGAAGAGGGACTCAAGCTATTCTCCAAAGCACCTGAAGGCAGGACAAGAAGCCACGGATGGAAACTGATCAAGGAGAGAAGCAACCTGGAACTAAGGAGAAACTTCCTGACAGTTAGAACAATTAACCAGTGGACCAACCTGCCTCCAGAAGCTGTGAATGCTCCAACACTGGAAGTTTTTAAGAAGAGACTAAACAGACATTTGTCTGAAATGGTATAGGGTTTCCTGCCTGAGCAGGGGGTTGGACTAGATGACCTCCAAGTTGGACTAGATGACCTTCCTTCTAAATTTTTTATTATTATTATTATTATTATTATTGTTGTTGTTGTTGTTGTTGTTGTTGAGGATGGCTTGTCCTTCGAAATGAGGTCCAGCATAACAAAGGCTCAAGGCTGAACTTCCTTTCCCCTTAATGATACGGTGCCCAAATCTTTAGAAAAAAGCAGTGCCAAATGTGGACATGAGTCCCCAAATCACCAGTCTAAACAGAACTCTACAAACTGGGCTCAGTAAGAATTGAAGCTTTTGGATCAGATGTTTTGAATGAAAAGGGTCTGTGTTTCTTTAGGAGATTATCAGATATTTCCAGAGACAAAATGTGTGGATCCAGACCTTAACAATTGTTTATCTTTTACCAGGATTTCTCAATCTTGACAACTTGAAAAGATGTGGACATCAACTCTCAGAATTCCCCAACTAGCTTGCTGGTAGTTGAACTTCATGCCTCTTTTACCAGTAGTTGCCAAGGTTGAGAAGAACTGGCCTACAGTTTCAACCTGAAGGATCTATTAACAGAACTTGGCAAGTCTAGAAATGATTTCAAAGAAAGATAATTTATCTATATCATAATTTTTGTGCCATTCTGTACCTGATACAAAACCAGATGCCCCAAATTTATCCATAGAGTTCATAAAATAATCTGCATGGAGACTATAATAAAAAGAATGACTTGCCTGTAAACCATTGCACTCATTATCTACCAATTGTCTATGTCTTCGCCATACAGACTTCATGTCTCTGTTGGGTTAATAGACTAGAGCTTGTCAAATTCAGATGCTCACTACATAACTGTAGACCAGTTCTTCTCTCACTCAGCCCAAACATCTTATAGAGGTTTTTTTAAGGGAGTAAGGAATGGAGCCAGGAATATTGAGGAAAAAGAGGATATAAATCACTCAATCAAATATTGAGGTTTTATCCAACCCAAATAAAGCATTTGTACGCTTTAATCAGGTTGGATAAGCCCTATTGGGAAAATGGTCTGTATTATTTTTCTTTACCACAAAACAAATAGCCCAAATTATTTATATTCTAGTGTAAAGTGACACTTCATAAGAATGAATTATAAATTATAAAATTATTGGTTTATTCATTGCATTTCTATCCAAAGAACTAAATGCAGTAGAAACATGTTACCTTTTTCCTAATCTAATCATTTATAGGAAGTGATAATTTTTATAATGAATTCCTTTGAAATCTATACAGTATGACCTTTTGAAGGAAAGTGAGTGTTCCTATCTGACATTAAAACAGATTTAAAATAATTCCATATTTGTGGCACACTCTGAGAATTACTATTTGGACAGAATAATGAGAAAACCTGAAGATTGGCTTGGCAATCAGTATTAATATAAACCCAAGTATTATTATTCCTATATTGTAAACTGTGACAAAAGAAATTTTTCTAGATTATTTTGTAATATCAAGCCTTTTATAAGTTTTGGAGTCACACAATTCTAAATAACATCCCAATCCCATGCAGTTTTACTAAGATTCATTGCCACATCTAGTGATACTTTCTCTACAGTGCTTGAATAATTCCATGGAATGTAGCTGTGACCAAGAAAAGACTCTACTGAGAAGATGACACAAGGAAATATTTATTTGCTAATGAAGACTTAATCATAATTGTCATACGATACATTCTGTGAGAAACCTCTGCTTCTGTTCCAGGTGTACCATGAAATACCGCTGCTAAATCTGAACATCATAGGAAATACATTAGCTAATGTGACATGTTAGAATCCCCAACACTGAAACTAGGAAATGAAGCTGTTATTCAGAACTTTAAACCAGTCAATGGAATTTTAAAAGTGCCTTTATTTTTATACCATAAAGTAGAATTCCAAAAGGTAAATTTAAGTATTGTTTTCAAAATAATCATATTCAAAAAAAGCTTGTCACCTACAATGTGCTGATCAAATGGCAAGCTTCTAACATAGCCACACACCTGGGATCTGTTTAGCATAATAAACTATGTTTAAAACCATGGTTGATCACGTTAATACACTTCTATAAATATTGCTTTTTAAATGAAGTCATTGATGATTGAAAGTTGCAATTGTCCAAACTTTTCCTCTGCGAATAAACAGGTTGAAATAAATGGGTGCTGTTAATTTGACTTCAACATTGGCTTGAATATTGGTTGGAAATAAATTGCGATTTTACTTCATTCTCAGCTTTGTTACTTTCTGTGTGAGGAGATGTCCACCATCAATATGAATGTAATGATCAGTGTGCTAGCCTGACCTTGCAGGAACTGTGATGTATAGATAGGGAAATTTTTGTGAGCAACTGGATCATAAAAGCCTTGTTGAGGTGAAAAATGCACTGCATAGTGGATATTTCTGATTTGGATGGCTCAGTGGGTTAGGACGCTGAGCTTGTTGATCAGAAGGTCAGCAGTTTGGCGGGTCGAATCCCAAGTGCCGCGTAACAGAGTGAGCGCCTGTTACTTGTCCCAGCTTCTGCCAACCTAGCAGTTCGAAAGCACGTAAAAATGCAAGTAGAAAAATAGGGACCACTATGGGGGGAAGGTAACAGCGTTCCGTGCGCCTTTGGCATCTAGTCATGCCGGCCACATGACCACAAAGACGTCCTTGGACAAGTGCTGGCTCTTCAGCTTTGAAACAGAGATGAGCACTGGCCCCTAGAACTAGCACGCATGTGTGGAGGAACCTTTACCTTTTAAAGAATACAGATTTTGAATGTTCAGCAACCAGGATATTCTGAGGCACAATAATGCTTGTCCTGCTGATGCTATAGAGCTGGTATTGTCAGAACACTCCCACAAGATATGATAGTTTTTCAAGTGACAGAAAGTGGAAAGTAGAAAGAAATGGAGCCATATATATAGGAGCAGCTAGCCCATATGCAATATCAATTCACTTTCACTCTCCAGAGCATCAAAACCTCGGCAAAGAAATAGCAGGCAGTTTGTAGGGTCACTTGGTCCATCCACTTACTCCTTTTTTTCTGGGTGACAAAATGAGAACCTGGATTCCAAAGCCCCTTTTTCATATCACCACACTTCTTAAAGAACAATTGCAGGTGGATGAATGAGAAATGACAAGAAAGTGATCTCTAGAAGGTATAGTAAGAAGACATGGGTTACACCAAGAAATATAAGCAAAAACCGACAGTGTTCCTTGCCCACATCTGGAATAATCCAAAATCCTCTCCTTCATTCTAACCAGAAAGAATACTTCACCTAGTATTTATCACAAAACCTCTTAAAGAAATTAATATGTAAATGTTGCCCTTCCAGACTTTCCTGGTTGCACTTTCTGGAACATCCTTGTTTCCAGTATATCCACTACTAGCCCTAACGAGGTCACAAAGAAGGACGAGGAAGCTCCAGATGTGACAGGTGTACTTCTCTTACCTGCACTCTCGTTCTGCGCCACATAAAGAGCAAGGTCTGCCTTCATGCCCCGCGCCTTATGAGGGGCGTGTTGGGCGGAGCTCGGCGCTGGAAGGGCCACGGGTGAGGGCAGGCTGGTCCCCCTAAAGGTTTCTCGCCCAGAGCTTATTAAGGTCTTGGAACTGCTTACTTCTTGGGACTCACCCGACGCCTGGCAAGAAAGAGCGAAGCTGAACTGGGGTCGGGGGTGAGGGCAGCTGCAGGTCGCTGTTGGGGTGGCTGTTGGGCTGGCGTTCGTATGTGGTCAGCGCCGCGCCGCTAAGCCAGCCCCCAGCTCACGTTACACACTCCTGTATTTATAACTTCGGCGAGGCGCTTCCCCCTCCGATCATTAGCGCGGACCACCTCTGTTCCGCCGCCTGCGAGCCCGAGCGGCCGCTTCTTGAAACATCCGAGGGAAGCCACGGTCGGGATTGGTAACCAAGCGCAGGAGATCTGGATTACACCCGAGCGACGCGGCGCGCAGCCACCGGCCTTAGAGGTGGCTGGGAGGAGAGGGGAGGACCGAGTCGCTCCTTGTCCTCCGGCGGGCGTTCGCTGGCAGCGGGGTGGCCGCTCGGAGTCCTGCCGCATGCCATGGATCACACGCTTTTCGGCTGCCTGCGCAGTCCCCACCATCCCCCTGGCCAGGGCTTGCACCCATTCTCACAGTCTGCGCTTGCCCTGCACGGCCGCTCAGATCACATGTCCTACCCGGAGCTCTCCGCGTCCTCCTCCTCTTGCATCATAGCGGGATACCCCAACGAGGAGGGCATGTTCAGCAGCCAGCACCATAGGGGCCACCACCACCACCACCATCACCACCACCACCAACAACAGCAGCCGCAGCACCAGCAGTCTTTACAGACAAACTGGCACATCCCGCAGATGGCTTCCCCGCCACCGCCTCCACCGCCTCAGTCCGCCTCATCCAGACACAGTCTGTGCCTTCAGCCCGATTCGGCTGGACCACCGGATCTAGCCAGTAGTCCCCCCGGACTGTGCACGAATTCATCAAGTTTGGGGACCGGCACCCCGACAGGAGCAGCATGCGCTCCGGGAGATTACGGAAGGCAAGCGCTGTCCCCGGTGGAGACGGAGAAAAGAATGGGCAAGCGGAAAAGCGACAGCTCAGGTAAAGCCCCCTCCCTTGCGTTTCTTCTGTCCGGGAAAGTGATTCATCTCTCTCTCTCTCTCTCTCTCTCTCTCTCTCTCTCTCTCTCTCTCTCTCTCTCTCTCTCTCTCTCTCTCTCTGTGTGTGTGTGAGAGAGAGAGAGAGAGAGAAAATAATAAAATAAAATAATAAAATAAAATAATAAAATAAAAAAAAACAAAAAAAAACCCGGGATGGGTGATCGTGAAGCCAGGTACTGGATTTGTTCTGGAAGCGTTTGGCGCATGACTGCTTGATACCTTGAGTGGTAGTGACAAGACCCCAGTTGTAGCACACTGGCCTACCACTACACTAACTAAATCGTTATATTTGCTGCTCCATGTCTCATGATAGAGACAGGTCACAAGTGTTAAGAATACAGATTAGGACACCTTGGGGTTAGGACCCTTGAAGGATTGCAGAATCACAGTCTTTCTAAAGGACGCAGTTTGGGGACATCTAATATTTTAAGTTTATCCCTCAGTCACCTATATCTTTTCTTTCTTGTCAAAATTCTACCTAAGAAAAAGGATATGTCTGTATTCATGCCACTCAAGGAGTATATTCCATTTCTTTTTAGGACTGCCCACCTAAAGTATTTCTGGAACACTGGTAGAATTGAGATAGAATCTACTTCTCAGAAGCCTGTAGTTTTACTTTGGTTAGGCTTATAGAATGAAGACAGATTGTGCAAATATGCAAACAATTCTACTTTTCAAATGAAATGGATTCCTATGCCTCAAAAAGTACATCAAAATAATCAAATGAAAGTGTATGTGTACAAATATGAGTGTTTGTATGTTCCTGCTCTAAGTATAATTATTTCATATAACTTAAGTTAGCATCTTGGCACACTAATTTTATTATATTTGTTTTCTCATGCTTAGTTGGATACTTTTGAATTATATTTGTACTATTAAATTAATGTTTAAATTTGCTTTTATATGTGTGTGTATGTGTGTGTGTCTGTGTATATATGTATGTGTATATGTGTGTGTCTATGCATACATGTGTGCATATATATATATATATAATTCCAAGTTTTGATCAAGTAAAAGTCATGATCTACTTTGAAATTTGAAAGTGAAAAACTATCCATAGTTATGTTTGAATTCTTAGGACTGTTATATAGAAATGTACTTCCTTGACAGTTTAATGCAAAATATTTTGAGTCCTACTTATTTTGAAATTTGTTGTACTCTGTCTTGTAGTTCAGGAAGAGAAACTGAAAAGCTGATTTGAATTGCATTTAAAAAACTATGTTACAAAATATACTTTTCTATAAAAATATTTAAATGGGTAAGAAATCTTCAGGCAATCCTGGATGAAGGATTTCATTGTAACACTGCTAAAGGTAAGAAATAGATTTGTATACATGTACAAACATCTTCACACACATGCAATAGGATGGTATAAAGCTGATACAGAAATCTGAAGGATTTCTACCTATGAATAAAAATAAGAAGAAATCCGAATCTTTTACTGAAAATTGTATTTCCTTTAAAAAAATTAACGGCTTTTTAAATTGTCCATATTTTTGATTAGTTTAGAATTGTTTCAACTATTTTCCATGTTAATTAGATCAAGAAAACTGGAATTATATCATTTTTTTAAATTTTAAGATAATTGTTTCTTGTAACTGACAGGCTAAAGATTTGAAAGAGACATCAATTGGGATTTATTTGAATTATAATTATCTATGAATCAAATAAAAGTAATTATTATATTCCAGAGACATAATAGTTGGTTGACTTGTAAGGGTAATAATGTTACATAATGCACTGTAAGAAAAGTGTTATGTGATAATTAAAAGAAAATCTTTATAAATATTAAACAGAAATATTAATCTCCTTTAACTTTTATTAAAGCTTAGATACATAGATAATTAAAAATTAATTATAGTAGATTGCTCTGTGATATATTTAATTAAATATTAGAACACAATTCTATAAAACTTTGATTGGGAATTAGTCTTAATTATAGTTTTATGTTTAGGTTTTACAAAGAAAAAAATTCAGTGTGAGTAACTTTCCAATATAAGGTTATAATATCAACCACCTTAGCATTAATAATCTATATCTTTCTTTAATTTTTCTTATACAGTATAAAATACACTCACTATACTTTTGAACAGTATTTTCAATATAAGTGTAACTACAGATTGCTAATATCAAGTTTAAGATAATAAAACCCATATATTTTCATATGCCAAATGTTTCTGCATATATTATGATAAATGGATTATATTTATTTACATATCTGAATATTTTTATGGAGCTGTATGTTTACCTTATTTTATCTTATCATTTCTTATATTTACATACATATATTTAAAATAAAAGATGTAAAGCCATACGAGAGACTAATTTGATCAGTGCATTAATTAAAAAATACTTTTCTAACATAAAGAAATCAAGAAAGAATTTCGCAAAATATTTAAATATTTATTTAGAGTTAAATAGAGAAAATATTCTTTAGTTATTTCTGCAGTACAGTATTCTCTGGTGTTGAATTATTTGTGGAATACTTACAATATAAATGGCAATGTGTTTGTCCTTTGCTAAAACATTGGCATAGATGCTGTATAGATACAGAGGTAACAAGGCAGGTCTCACAGCCTCATTGTTGCTCTTAGGAATAGGGCCCCTGATCTTTAAAAAAATCTTATTTATTCTCCTGTGGGGCCAACATGGTCCCATACTGAAATCTAGGCAATTGTGCAGGTTGGCATTATGGTTTGTGGGTGGAGCAAATAAGTAATGGCAGATAGCCTCAGAATATACAGTTAGTCCTTGTCTTACAACAGTTCATTTTAGTGACCGTTTGAAGTTACAGCAGCACTGAAAAAAAATGAAAGTGTGAATTTTTTTCTGCACACTTATGACTGTTACAGCATCCCCATAGTGAATGTGATTTACATTCAGATGCTTGACAATTGGTTCGTGATGATTGCAGTATCCTGGGGTCATGCAATCCCCTTTTGCAACCTTCTGATAAGCAAAATCAATGGGGAAGCCAGATTCACTTAACAAATGTGTTACTAACTTAACAGCTGCAGTGATTCATTTAACAAATGTGGCAAGAAAAGTTATAAAATGGGGCAAAGCTCATTTAACGAATTTCTTGCCTAGCATCATAGATTTTGGGCTCAATTGTGGTGGAAAGTCGAGGACTACCTGCACTAAGGGTGGAGACTAGGTACCGGGAGATAGAACCAAAGAGAAACAGTCAATTCTCTTTGTTTTTATCTACTCAAGATTTTGATAGCTCAAATCTGATAGTTGTAGTCTGAGGATACCTTGAACTATTTCTGCTGCTGTTTATTCTTGTGAGCAAGTCTGTTCTGTGAGTATACCTCTAGGCTGATGACTGATACTGAAAGTGGACTTCCAAGCAGTGGTGGGATTCAGATGATTTTTTGTTGCCCAGGCCCAGAATGGACTTCTGGAAGCGGCACCCACACAAAAAACCAGTTGTTCACATATTTGAATCTCACCACTGTATCCAAGGTTGTTACCATAGAAGCCAGGGACTCCCAATTAAACCTCTGCATAGAAAAGAAAGTCACAGAAAGCTGAAGAAATATAATTTTTATTCTGTCTTATACTGATGTTCCATGGACAGTAAGGATTTCCCTGCATATAACAGCATATAACAGGAACCCAGTAAAGCAGAGTATGATATATTTCACAGTAGGAAATATAGTAATCAAAAGTAATAGATGATTGCTTGTATTTTGTTGCCAAAAATTTATTTTGACAAAATATACCCACCTTCTCTAATATAATGCAACATAAGCAAAATAAAATAAAATAAAATTGTTCATTTTAAATGACTCATATTGCTTACAATTTTACTTTTTTATTTCAGGAAATATTGTGTAATATTTATAATAAAATCTTGAAAATAAAATCACAAATAAATTTGCATTTAGTAAAACTGACAACTCTAAAAGGAGATATATGGTTAAGAAATAGGAAATTAGATGATGATAGATGTGTCTCTGTGTATGTGCGTTTGTGTGTCTGTGTGTCTGTGTGTGTGTGTGTGTGTGTGTGTGTGAGAGAGAGAGAGATGATAGATAATTTCTCTTTTTTATTCTTCCACCATCTGCTCTGTTATTGGAATTCCAAAATATTATATAGTATATGTCTATCTTCATTATTTTCTTGGGCTGATAATATGTTCTCATCTTCCTTTCATGTGATGTTATAGTTTGTATTTAAAAGGCTACACAGACAATTAAAAAGCTCTGATCCTGCAGCCCCAAGTTAAATGAAAGGCTACAAGGCCAATGAAGTTCAGGGGACAATTACACCAGTTTAACAAAATGATGATTGAAAGGTAAAAAGATTTAGCATTTATTCTGGATTACACATTGAAATATTTAATGATCTCTCCATAGATCACAAAATTAAAAAGAACAGATACATTTTAAAATATGTTTTACTTTTTTCAAAAATTAAGAAAATGAAGCTTTTCTAAAATTCTGACTTCTAGTGTAATATATGTTGCTATGCCATATTTAAAGGTCGAGACAGAATGTACATGTTTTAACCTTTTAAATAAAGGGCTTATAATTTTGTAATTGTGTGTGAGTACAATTGATGCACAGTTTTCTATATTGAAGTAGCACTAATATAATAGTCCTATGTTACTCAATGGATAGAGATTGTCCAGAAGTAATGTTTGATGGATTATTTTATAAATATTTAGTGTAGTTTCCAAGAAATGTCTTTGAAAAAACATGTACATTCGAAGATATACATGTCGGAGAAAATGATTTGATAAATCGGTGTTAACAATATGAATTCATTGCTTTTAGTAACTTCTAATTACTCTCCAAAACATTTCAGTAAGAAAAATGACTTGTATATCTTTTCAAAAGGAGCACTATAAATGATTCATCAAAGTTCTTAAACCTTTCAGCATGCTGCTAAGTGTAAACAAGCAAATAGAATTCTTTGTGATTTTCTTCTGGAGAGAGTTAATTTGTTAACGATACTGGGTTTCATTATCAACATGCATGATGCCTATTGGGACTTGGGCTTCCTAGTTCTTAAAAAGCAACTCTCCATGCCACATGGTGAATTGCTTTTGAACTTTTGTTAGGACATGGGAAATGCTCCTCTATAAAAACAGCGAAAAATTTCCATAGGAAATGTTTTGGTCATTTAAGTTGAGCATTTGGTTCCTGGTTAATATTGGCAGTACAAGCCCTAACACTTTTTTATTCCATTTGTCTAAATGGTAAACACCAGTACCAAATACAAGCTGTTTCTGAAGTCCCTCCAAATTAAAATACAGTTTTCCATGTGATACTGGGTGTTGCCTTATCAAAGTTAGATCCTGTTCATGGGTGGGGGAAGAGGGAGGGAGGGAGGGACAGAGGGAGGGACAGAGAGAGAGAGAGTATAGTATAGTATAGTATAGTATAGTATAGTATAGTATAGTATAGTATAGTATAGTATAGTATTTTGGAATCATAACTACTATGACAATAATATAGTAGAGTGTAGATTGTTTGGGGAAAAATAATTTTATATTAATTGATTTAAAATAAAGATGATTTCAGATTTATTTTAAAGAATTAGACCAGATAAAAGTGGATCCCTTCTGCAGACAGCTAATTTTAAGCTTAATGAAAAACAAAAACAAATGTTAATTATTTAATATATTGTACTTATTGAAAAAGAAAATTAGCCTCATCCCAATAATTTAACTTTAAAATGGAAAGTTTCATTTTAAGAGTCACTGACATTTATCTCAATTATTATGGGTTAGACTAGGTGTGTTTTAGCATTTATTATTTCAGTTTATAATCAGCTTCTCCCACTCACAGAAAATATAAGGCAGTAAAAAATAGGTAGTAGCTTTTTTATTGTAATTGTTAAATCCCAGTGGGAAAAGGTAGATGTCATGGTTCTGATTAATGAGACAGTTCAAACAAAATTCAGGCATTTTTTATCTAAAATGTCTTAATAATAACATTATTATAAATATATTTCAAAAGACCTGGCTAAAGGGAAAATTCTTAAGGTTGAAAACATCAAGGCCAAGTGTAGTTTTTAAATTACATAGCTGGGATTGATACAGGAATAGATTCTTTTAAAAGACTAGCAATGTATGTGTTTTCAGATTCTAAGCAAGACATATTTACAGTGTCTTGTCTTCTTCTCTTCTCTTCTCTTCTCTTCTCTTCTCTTCTCTTCTCTTCTCTTCTCTTCTCTTCTCTTCTCTTCTCTTTTTACCTCAAAAGGATTACTTCTGGTGACTGCTTGGAGAATTATCTGCAGTCTTCTTGGCAAGATTTTGGAAGTGGTTCGCCATTACTTTCTTCCTGTTCTGTTCATGTTCCACTCTTCACTATATTTAAATGCTAGAAACTAGGAAACACAACAAATGATTCAAACACTGAATAATCAAAATCTTCATAATCTGTATTTAAATCTTTGTAATCCAAAATGCCGTACTAATAGACCTGAAATATTATGTGTTTTAGTGATACACTAACATGGCTCTTTTAGAAACAGGTTGTTTTGTCTGGAATTATATGCTGGATCTGGCTGTTAAATTTTCTGGAATTTTCTGATCCAGTGGACAGCAAAGCTGACCTTAGATATGTAGTATGTCTATGACCTGCTTTGTGGTTAGCTGTGCTGCATGGTGGCAGTAATAGAGCCAGCAGAAGCAATTGTGAAACATTTAATAGTGCATTATTATAGTATTTGACTTACAATTATTCATTTAGCAACTGTTCAAAGTTATAGTAGTGCTAAAAAAATAACTTTTGACAGTTCTACTTAACAAACATTGTAGCATCTTGACAATGAAAAGATCAAAGTCTGGCTCTTGGCAACTAGCATGTATTTACAATAGTTGCAGTGTTCCAAGATCGTATGATCATTGTTTGTAATTTTTTAGGGAGAGCATCCAAAAAGGAAAGGGTTGAAAAAGGCTGTTTAGGTACTAAATTCATGCCATTGCTGAATGCAGGAATTTACCGAAACATTTGGATCTTCTGATCTTGTCAGTATTGATTATTGACTTTTTCCTGAATTTCATTAGTTCAGTGGCATTTGGAATTTATAATTGCTGTCCTGCAAATGATTTTACTTTCCTTGTATCTATTTGCTTTTTAGAAGGCAATGTAAACTTTCTTGAAATTTGTTTTATTGGAGCCAGTGGTGAGATACAAATATGTGAACAACCAGTTCTCTGTGTGAATGCCGCTTCCAGAAATCCATTCTGAGCCTGGGCAACAAAAAATTAGCTACTGGTTCTGCTGAAGTGGTGCAAATCGGCTGAATCTCACCACTGATTAGAGCTGATTTCAGTGTTAACCTCTTTTATTATTTGTATAGAATACAGAAGAACATAGCTTTTAACCATGGGGGAAGTAAACATTTATTAAGCAGATAACTTGGAAACTATTTTACAAGTCATTTTTCCTCACTCCTTTTGTTGACATAGCTTTTAAATGAAAAACTATGTTTTGTGTTGGAACTCTAAAACATGTGCCACAAAATTCAAATTGATAGAATATAAACCAATTCAAGACTCAGCTTGTTTTCCTTTTACACAAATAATTATGCATGAAGCTCAATAATAAGTTTTAATTACATAACCTGTGTACCATGAAAAGTATGAATGATTCTTTTTTCCAAAAGATAGTGCAGTAACCTAAAGTCTTTCCTTTTCTTTAGCACATAGGAGAAAGTCATGTTGACAACCTTTTCCAATCATTATTTTGCAGCAAATTACTGATTTTCCAACACTTGGCAATTTAACTTAACACCTTGCAAGTCTTGGTAGGAAGATCACACTTTGGCTAGATTAGAAATTTAGTTCTAGACCAAGAATAAGCCATATACTCTATACCCACACTCACTCACACATACAATAGGTGATTAATACTACCAGTCAGAAGATGTAAATGGCATTTTTAGTCTTCAAGCTTAAATGTAGGGCTTCTGCTCTTGTCTTCCTGAAATAATGAATATAGTATGGTATTGAAGCCATGATGATCTTGAAGCCAAGCAGTTAACTACCATCTGTAGCCTGGAATCCCTGGTTCTTATTTCAACTGTGATTCTACTATATCTTAATATGTGCTTGTGTGGCTATATGTCAGATGCAAGATCAGAACAAGACCACTGAGATCCAGTCAAGTTTGATCCTTTATTTGCTTGCAACTAATAGACAGAATCTTGACAAATTAATGCTATAATTTTAACCTACTAGATATAGCCTGAGAGATTCTAGGTTCTGCCTATTGTGATTCTCTTTCTCCCTTCCCTATCTAAATTGGGACTATGCAGCTTCTTAATCTATTATTGTTAAAAAAATAATATATTTAAAATAATAGGGTAGATAGCTATCCTGCATTCATGTTGCTGATGTAATTCTGTTAATTAAATAACATCCACTAAAGATTAATTTTCATATGCTTTATATGTCATTGTTTTTATCAACATTATAAAAATCTTCTCAGAAAGGAGGAGGAAGGTTAAAAAAGGCATTTTCTGTCCATCACTCCAATGTAAACATAAAAAGTAGCTTCAAATTAATAACTGCTGAAGGTGCTGTCTTATTATTTAGAAAGTATTAATTATAAGTATTTAGAATAGCGACAGAAGAGCTTTTTTGATTACGGGTAAAACAAGATGAAAAAAAAATCAATTTATTTTCAAAGAAAGGAATTAAAACCTTTTACTTCCAAGTTTCACTATACTATTAAGAATGTTGTCAAGATCAAAGTATACCCTGATTCTTTTCTTCAAACCTCTATCTCATGAAATTCTTTTTGTTTTTTACCCATAATTTTTATTACTTCATGATTTATTTGCATTTATTCCATTAAAATGATGACTGAACAACAATAAAAACATGTGTCTGCAGCTTTCTTGAGAACAATACAGAATCAATTTGCTAATAGCTTCTTCTACTGTTGTTTATAACTTCAGTCAGTTTCCCAACTCCACAAGCCTGAAGATTTCCTTTCCAAGTAGAAGTTAGCTATGGAATTCCTGCAAGATTGGCTACAGAAGCATTTAAGAAAGCAAACTATAAGTAAACCTGTTTAATTTTCTGAAGAACAAGGTGGAAATTAATATAGCAGTTTCCTTTGTTGTGTAAATGAAATTCTCATTATTATTTTTTTAAGCCTTGTTTGAAGTGGCTTACTTTCATGTGTCCCTTAGAATGTGTTGGACTGTAAACCCCAAGTCAATTGGATTTAAGCAATGGAGGGTTCTATGGTATTTAACAATAGCTGAAATGAGCATATAAATTAAACATTGGCTGGTCTACTACTTATCCCAAAGATCTTCGGTCTGTTCCCATTTCAGAAATCCCCCTTACAATTTGACAAAAAATAAAGACTCAGTTCCAAAGACTTCTGTTTTAGGAATGAAATGAAGGGAAAAATAGGTGTCATGATTGAGTTACATGTGCACAATTCTTTTGGAGATATTTTTACAGCTTTTTGTCTAAGTTAACCTGCCTCTAGCCATGTATAAATCATTTAATTTTTATGAATGCTAAATTAATCTTAGTTATAAAAAGCCAAATTTCATGGCACTTTTGTGAAATAAAATAATAATCTTATGAGTATCGGCCTAGAATAGTAAATCATGATATTATCCAAAGCCAATAAAAGGATTTTCACAGATGTTTAAGCTCTGCAGGAATCTTGTCTGTATGAAAAGTACCAAGTAAATAAAAATACCTTAACTATTACTCTATTCAAACCATACATGTTTACTAATTACTACAAATTACAATTTTATCCACCATTTTAATTTTAAGCAATTATATTAGTTGCTTTATGCTTTTTTGAAGAACACATGTATTTCTCAAACACCCTAGCTCTACGGATTGCAGTTTCTTATTTGTTGCTGTTCTTTAGCAAACTTTCAGTGGCTTCCCAGTTACATGCTGATTTTCAGTCTGTCCAGAGTCCTATTTTCTTATCCCATCATTTACCAAGTGAGACAGATGTGGCCTGTTTATATCAGTCTGTGCACCTCTGAAATACTTATTTTGGAAGACTTGTAACTGCACCTAAATATGCATTAAATTTTCCTTTGGATATTAGGCAGGAGCGGATAAATGTTTAGCAATATCTGAAAGACCATGCCACTGAAATATTGTTTTTTGAGATATTGTTTGTATTGATTTCTTTATATTAAATAATTGAAAAGTTAGAATTATATTAATAAAATCAATGAACAGTGGAATTTAAGTAATTACTTAAATATTTATATTTATATTCTAGTGAATGGAAAAGATCTCAGCCAGAATTACAAGCAGCAGCTCTGGCCATTTTTTTAATTGTTTGATCTTTAAGAGATCAGGCGAGCTGAACAATACCATTTAGATTCAATATTTGTGTTAGATACTTTCAGCCTGGCCCAGTAATCTCATTCAGTACATTTGATAGCTTCTAGCTGCTATTATAGTTGTCTACAGTCACAACAGTGCAGGGTTCCTAAGATTTTAAATTTCATTTTTGAATTTATAGTAAATGACTATAATTGTTTATTGAATTGAGCACCTATTTCTCAAATTTAGTTTCCAAATAGAAAAGCAAAAGCTAGCTAAATCACAAAAGACGCTGTAAACAAAATTCAAATGAAATTCAAGATCACAACCTTAGTCAATGTTAAAGAATGGAGAATTAGTCTGGAAACCTTACATGGACATAAGAGGATAAACCTTATCTAGGCTTATCTAGCTGCAAATTGCTAGTCTCAGAAGATTCCTGATTTATTTTTAAGCAATAAAACAGCTAACTGAACTCTTCTTATGTGGATTTGGATGTTTGTATCTGAGGGAAGATGAAATCTTTTGCTATCTCTGGCAGTTGCACATTTTTTTTCCTGTTATTTGACTTGTCCTAATAAAGTAAGGTTTAATGAGTGTTTTGAAAATAGTCTTATTACCAGCAAAGGGTTTTGCTTTAAAAAAACCAAACTAGCATGTTCCAACTTGAAAGGGAAGGGTTGCAAAGACCTTTAGATCAGGGGTGTCAAACTGGCAGCCATGGGCCGGTTGCATTATCTGGAGGCAGTGCCCGCCCCAGCTCCAGCAATGCAAATAAGTCGCGATACATCGTGACATGTCATGTGATGCGACAAGCTTGACACCCATGCTTTAGATTGTTCATTCTTATTGTTACTTGATCAGTCTTTATGAATCACAAATGTGATCCTGAAGAGTCATCTCTAAATAAATCCACACTACTAAAATATGTTTATGTTATACCTAGCAGTCAGAGAAAAGAGTCGGTTTGATGTAGTTATTAAAAGTACCAAGCAAATCTTGGGCCTTTTTAAGACCAGGGAGGGAGTCACTTTAGTGCTTAAAGTGCTTTAGTCCTTAAAGCACTGGACCAAGAGTAAGAAAACTTGGGTTCTAGGTCTGCCTTTGGCATAAAGTCGTCTAAGTAACCTTGGGTAGATCATTCTATCTCAGCCCCAGGAAGAAGGCAATGGCAAACCACTTCTGGAAACATCACCAAGAAAACTGCAGGGACAGGCAGTCACTAGGAGTTAACAATGTATTGAAGGAACAAGAGAAAAAATCAGGGAGAAATATATTTGAATGTTAAATCTAGTATGGATTTCTATCTGTGAAGGATACTGATATAATTCAATTATTTCTGTCTATAGATATGAGGCAAAACTATATTTTAATCTTGATGAAAATAACATATATTTTCCAAGTGACCAATTTTACAGATGTTTGGCTGAGACATCGGATTTTAAATCAAAATTAATCTGGATCAAAGATTATTTCCTGATTGGATTTCACTGCCTGCTGCAATCAAATCTTTCATATATATAATGGAAAATCAGCAGTTAGCCAAACTTGCTGATGCTGCTATGATTCCTTTCCCTTTTTCCAGTGATACAGCTATTAGAATAGTCATTATGTTTTCTGCTTACTGGCAGGCTGCACTAGTTCTATAAAACTCTGATTTTCTTCACTAAAAAGACTTGTGCTGTCTTATTATAACATACCTTTATTTTATGTTTAAGAACATCTGCGTCTGCTCTCCTATTTTTGTAGTCTAAGTTTAATCAGTCACAGTGTTCGATTTATCTATGAATTTCTATATCATGATTACTAGATTGCTCCATGATTACTAGATTGCTCCTCCTTTACAACTACATAAGAGTATGGCAAGTTCTAAGAATGCAAAAAGGTTTCTTCCTAAGATGTCATGAGTCTTAAAGGTGGGACCTCATTGTTTTATGTGGATGGGTGGGTAGGTGTTCAGGGGCAGCAACATCAGTATCATTGGACAAAATCAACAAAATCAAAATCAAGCAATAGGAATTATGATACATTTTAATAGACTAAGCACTCTCCTTGTGTCTGTGAATTTTCAAATTACCTCAAGCATTTTAATTCCTAAAACGATCAGAGAGTCAGTTTTTAGATAAACCATGATAGCTTAATATAATATTCAGAGATATGTGAAATAGGATAACCTTAAAGGCTGACTTTTAGCATTCAGAGTATTATGTTGCTATAAAATTCTGAATGAGAATAATTGATTTTTAGTAATGCAAACCTCATCTTTTATTATGAATTTCTGCTTAGAATTTAGCCGATCCAGCATGACTGTGTTTGTGAGAGAGATGTTCATGTAAGTAATAAATCTATCATCACCTCCTGGCCTCTATTTCCTTTGAAATAAACAAATCGCTATTTGTCTCTTTGAAGCAGAGGGCTTCCAGGAAACCCAGAAGCCACTTTGGTTCAGCTATTGAGATAAAATAGTCAGAAAGTAGAAATGAGGTGCAGCTGAAGGAATCCTCCCATGCTCATACCTGTTGGACAGTGCAGTGGATTTCAAAAGGAACTAAAACAAAACCCAGCGCCCTGGGATGGTGGGAGAAAAGCTGATTACCAAAAGACATTAATGGTAGGATTTTCAGAATGGTTAAAATAAAGCCAGTTTGATAAAAAATACAACTAGCTGGTCACTATCTAATAAAACAACTATCCTTTTCTTAATAAAGAACTGAAAATCAACTATTTTGGAACAATGCAATGTTAGTTCTGTATCATTGTCATCATCATCATAGTCATCATCATGATAATAATCATCATCGTGATGTTTATATGTAACGCACACCCTGTGTTGTATATAAAAATGTGGAACAGTTTAATTCCTTCCTTGAAAAGTTATTTTATAAAGCTGAATGTTTCCTATGCCTTAATTTTCATTAGTTGTATCACCATGAAAAATTTATGTATGGGTTATTTGTTCTGAGGTTTTAATTTCTCGGTGCTGCTACCTATATGAAAATTAAATACGTTTTTGCATTCCTGTATGAATCTTAAGAAAAGTAAATCTGATTACATTTTTGTGTCTCTGGAAACTCAGGCAAGTAATTGTGGAACAAAAGTCAAAGTAGTGATTAAGCAATTTTATTTCAGTTATATTGCATCCCTTTAAAAAAGGGAGGAAGATCTAAGCTTTTAGTCTTAAAAGCCTTTAGGTAGAAGTAAAACTGTTTAGGACAGGCCAATACAACATGTACCTATTTACTGTATGTGGGCCACTAAGGACCCTTGCATGGTCCCTGAGATTTTTGAAAATAATCCATTGCCACCAAATGTTGCTGCCCCAATGAAGGATCTGGCACAGCAGCCTAGATTTCTGCCGCTACTTCCACCCTGAAAGGCACACTCACAAGGGCCCCCAACACCTCCATCCTTCACTAGAGCTGCCGCTATGCTCTAGTTACCAAGTAGCTGATTGACGAGCCAGCTATTCCTTTGTGGGCCAAAATTACTTTAAGCTATCAGTCTGCTGTCTCTTCTACAGGCCTGGTTTACGAGGTGCTTGTTGAAATATCTAAAACTATTAGGAAATTTGAATGGTTAACATTCTTTGTAAATGTGTTGTAATTCTTTGTTCCCCTGCTTATACTCAAAAAACCAAATAAAAATGTGTTTAATTATCTTATTAAGATTGCAGTTCTTTTCTTGGCACAGAGTTTTCATTATTGTAAAGAAAGTTTGTATACCGTAGAATTTTTTAAATCTAGAGAATAATTAACTTTTTAATTATGTCATTGATCTGGTAACAATCTATGGCTAAAATAAAATACAATATATTACTGACCTAGCTCAGTGTGATGGGAGTTTCAGTTCCTTGCAAAATTAAAATTGAAAAAATAATTGGAGAAATAAACCAGAATACATGAAATGTAGTTCTTCAGTAAAATATATATCCTGTTACAAGTAGGTGAGCAACAACAACTCAGAATATCTCCGTATTTTAATAGATGCCATTCTAAAACTCTGTAATATCTTTAAGATGTCAGAACAAGACTTTGTAAAATATCCTACACATATTACTCCTGAAATAAAAAGTTCCATCTTTAGCAATACAGTATAAGCTTTATGCTTGGGTGAATAGAAGCAAATGAATAGATTAAAAAGTTAATGATTTCTAATGTGTTTGTAAGTTTTGTCAACTTCCATGGGATTTACTTATATTTATTTCTATGTAGAATTCTAGTGTAAGTGGTTGACAGTTGTATGGGATATAATGGGTGCTATTGCACTGAAAAGAAATCTACTGTTACTATACTTATCCCTTCCCCCCATTATATTAATAAGTCCTTGCATTTTAAAAGGAATTTGTTATTCTATTACTTCTTAAGTACAAGGCCTGGAGATTTCTAACATTTCTTTCATTTTTCATGTTTAGAACTTTGGGTCAAGTCCAGGATGGGTCCTTTAGTCTCCACAGTTTCAGAAACTGAAATACAGTTTCCTACCTTTGAAAGCACAGATAGTCCTCAGCTTATGACCACAACTGAGGCCAAAATCTCTGTTGCTAAGTGACATTTGTTCAGTGAGTTTTGTCCCATTTTATGTTAGCAACATAAATAACATAAACATTTGTTAAATTAGTAACATGGTTGTTAAGGGAATCTGGCTTCCTCATTGACTTTTGTTTGTCAGAAGGTCTCGAAAGCTGTACACATGACCTTGGACATTGAAAACTATTGTTAATACGAGTCATTTGCCTAGCATCTGAATTTTGACCAGTTGTGACCATAGGGATGCTACAATGATCATAAGTTTAAGAAACTTTTTTTCAGTGCCACTATAACTTCAAAAAATCACCAAATGAGCTGTTTTAAGTCAAAGACTACTTGTAGAACACAAAATATCACAGTTACAAAACAAAAAGTATTTCTTTTACTAATGTGCACACACACACACAAATCTGGATCTGGATATATTTAGGAGCAGCTAAGATATTGATTCAAACTGTCAAATTCCTCCCTGGCCTGTGGTAGAAGACTAAGTCTGAGGAAGACAAATACCACTTATAATGATAGGAAAGGGACGCGGTGGCTCAGTGGGTTAGGACGCTGAGCTTGTCGATCAGAAGGTCGGCAGTTTGGCGGGTCGAATCCCGAGTACCGCGTAACAGAGTGAGCGCCTGTTACTCGTCCCAGCTTCTGCCAACCTAGCAGTTCGAAAGCACGTAAAAATGCAAGTAGAAAAATAGGGACCACTACGATGGGAAGGTAACAGCGTTCTGTGCGCCTTTGGTGTCTAGTCATGCCGGCCACATGACCACGGAGACGTCCTCGGACAAGCGCTGGCTCTTCGGCTTTGAAACGGAGATGAGCACCGGCTCCTAGAGTCGGAAACGACTAGCACGCATGTGCGGGGGAACCTTTACCTTTACCTTAATGATAGGAACAGAATTTTTTGTTTATTTTTAAATAAAGTTTAGAAAAATTCAATTGTTGAACCTAGCTCATGGTTCTGTTTAGTTATGTATCTCAGAGTGATGTTATTAGCAGGAAATAAATTCATATGAATTTCATATATATAAGAATATAATTAAATCACACATCTTTCCAGATGAATGGCAGTTTAAAATATCTATATAATTAAAGTGTGTTTCTTTAGCACAATTTAATACAATTGATATTAAAAAAACATTTAATTAGAATAATGTTTCAGCTGAAGTTATTAAAGAAGTCTGAAAATGCTTACTGCATAACATTTTTGAGTGGTTTAGGCGTATGATTTCATTTCTTTGGCATTTGCTCAGGATGTTAGTGTATCTATTTTAAGTGTCTTTGTTCTTTTACATTTATTTTTATTTCTATCAAGCATTGCTAAGCTTGCTATGGGCATTTGCAAATATGAATCATCATTCAGATTAATATTTTCATACCTCTTTTAACTGGTTTGAAAATAAACGTAGAAACGGAAGCAAAGAAAGCTAAACAAGGACAGGTGTACCTCTCAGGAAGTATAAAAAAGATCTTTTAGAAGTTTTGAAGCATGTTCTTGGCAGATTTATTTATGTAACAACTAATTCACATTTTGCAGGAAGGAAGAAAAAAAATTATAGCCTATTTAAACACTTAGTATTATACTTTATGGACTGCATGAGAATTGCCATTTAACTACAATAACGGAACAATCCGTTTTAGTTTTGTTTAAAGCCAAATGTGTTCATTTTCTGTTTATAGTTTTTTAGCAAAGCACTTCTATAGTTTTGGATTGGACAACTGTGAAAAAATCTTGAATTGTTTAACCAAACTTTTTACCCGGTATCCTAGTGAAAGTAGTTATGGATTCCTAGAAAATTAATATCTTAGTCTTCTATTATATTTCCAAAACTAGTAATTTAAGAATGAAATTATGCCATTTGGTGCGGAATTGGAATAATTCTATAGATTTTACAATTGAATTATCTGTAGTAATCAGAATAATGCTAAGAACATTAAAATATTTTTTAAAAAATAAAATGCAGGGCATTTGGCATTCAGACAAATTTCATTTTTTTAATGGACCATTCACATTTTCTTATTAAAATGGATGTTTAAGATGTGTTTGCTTTATCTGACTTTCATCACGTTTGCTGCCAATCACAGTCTATTAATTATGATGGATTGCTTTTGTTTTACAGTTCTTTTAGATTTGACATACCATAATTTTAAATTCAGTGGATCATCTGTTTCACTCACAAAGTTATTTTTTTTAAAAAAACCATAATAAGCATTGCACATAGAGAGTTCTAGCTGATTACATCCATGCATGAAATAAGCAAGACACAAGCCTTTGGGAATTGTTAGCTATCATAAAGGGTATTTGTCATCGATTCTTAGATTGTAGCTGATACAACTGCTTTTCCTCTACACATTTTATCCTTGGGCTACTGTAACACTTTCCTTTCAGATGGCAGTTTCTCTGCATAAATAATTGCATCATTATTGGATCATCTATGGAGCATAATTTCTGAACCACACGTATATAAATAATGAAAAATAATTCTTTCAAACAAGCACTTGGAGGATATTTCTTAAGACAATTTCACCTTTAATTCATCAAAGTTGGTTTAATTTTTTTTCAAAGTTAACTTATTTGCATTTATTTTTTTTACATTTAGGCACAACAAATTTATTTGGTGTTTCAGATTTAAATACTTATTTGTGGAGGTTTTAAATTTTATTCTGCTTGTTTTCAATCTTTCAATGTTTTGTTTCCTGTTATAATGGATAATTTTATGAAGGTTTTTAAAATTTGATTTATATGAATGATGATGAAGATGATGATGAAAAAGATGATGATGATAATTTTACAGAACTGTTGAAGCAATATTAAGCAGGGAGTAAAGCAAGGATGTCTCTTTTCCCCCAGTTATTTAATATAGCAATAGCAATAACATTTAGACATATACTGCTTCATAGTGCTTTACAACCTGCTCTAAGCGATTTACAGAGTCAGCACATTGCCCTCAACAATCTGGGTCCTCATTTTACCGACCTGGGAAGGATGAGTCAACTTTGAGCTGGTTAGGATCGAACTGCTGGCAGTCAGCAGAGTTACTGCATTCTAACCACTGCACTATCACAGATCCTATGTAAATATAGATAAATGTGTAAGGAATGAATGTAGTGTTACAGGTAAATTGGATAAATATGAGAAGATACTGTATGTGTGCTTCCTTCAACCAGCAACTCAATTGTCATGGTTCCGATAAACGACAGAGGTTATTTTGCAGTGAACAGTGGATAAATTTTGTGATACAATAAGAGTATCTGAAAAATAATCCATTAAAGATCAGTGTAGCTATGATTGACAGGATAAAGGAGTGACTAATTACCAGTTATACATTAATGCCTCAAAATAGAGCAAATGGATGAGTGTATGAATTTGGTATTGTTAAATTTTAATACAGATAGTGAAATAGATGGGAAGATTTTAAGAAGTGCAAATACTGGTAGGAAGGTGGTGGTGAGCAGTATATTGTTTCCTGTAGGTTGAACGTTTTCTAAAAGAAGTCAAAACGGTTATGTATAAGTTCTAAGAAAATGTGTGTTTAATTTAAGAAGGTATTAAGGAGGTTGAAATAGAATGCAACTACACTGTCGAACACATATTTTTTTCACCACTGTGCAGTTATTCTGTAAATTTAAGAAATGGTGAAGATTTTTTAAGGAGGCACTGACAGGTAGAGTAGGTGTGCCAATAACTCTCCAAAACATAGTTTCTGTTTGGACTGATATGTGTCTATGTTCCTGTGTATCATCTTGTATCTCTTTAAGAGCAATTTATTATAGGGCAATGAATAAATTTTAGAAATAAGCTGTTGTTGGTGTAATAACTTCAAATGATCCTAGGTTAAGTTGTAAAGCCCTGGCTTAGTTCCAGCACTATATGTATGTAAAAACTGAAACATGAACTGAATGAAAAACTAGGCGAAAAACTCCAAGCAGAGCTCAGACATGGTGGTGTTGCCAGGAAGACCTCTGTTGTTCTTTTTATCAGCAGGAACCTTTTTAGCATCTGTGGCTTTATTTCCAGATGTGTGTTTAAAAAATGAAGCCAACCTATACTAAATCTTAATTACAGATCCTGGGCATATAGCCAGAGGCATGGCATGCAGTAACTTAGAAAAATTAGACGTCTTTCATGCCATGTCTGGTAAATAATCTAGAGTTACCATAGAACTTTAAATGTTTCAAGAGTTGTGTTTTGCATCAGGAGCTCCACGTCAAGAGGCCACACTTTTTTCCTATTCCTACACTTTATTTATTTTTTCTTCCCAATGTCTGTTAGCTGACAAATATGAGAACAGGAAGAGTTGTTTATTCTTTATAAAAATTATGAGCCAAAGCATCCCTACTACATCATGTGTATAATTCCAAGAAATTTTGATCCAACTAGCTAGAACTCTGATAAGACTTGAGAAAAATGACATATCAACATTTTCAATGTTTCTTCTTGTCTGAAGCATCAGCTCACCATGCCTTTCTAATAAAGAAGCCCATTATAGTTGCAGTTTCTTTTATTGTTTCTAAAAAAGATCTTGGATTTAGCATCTAAATAGCTATAGCTATATTTAGCCTATATTTATAAATTAATGAAATATATATGTATTATATTCTTACAGTCTTTAATAGAAAAAGAAAGAGAACTTCCTTCACTTCAGTGCCACCAATGCTGGTTCAGAATCCATGTTTGTGTCTGAAAATTCTTTCTTATTTCAGGATGCAGTCCTTAAAACACTTTTTTGTGGACCTTGTAACCTTTGAACTGATTGCAGCTAAAGGCAGGAAGCACACAAAAATATAGTGCAGGACCCACATAGGCAAAAACTCTACCCTTTCCCCAACACTCTATCCTTTTCCCAAATATGGGAACTGGTTAAGAGACCAAAATAGGGCAAGCAATTAACCAAATTGATTAGACTTCATTATATTTGTTTGAAATTAATTTCTTCCTTCTCCCAGCTTTTTTCCAACCAGAGATTTGGCTCCTTTAAAAAGCAATTGTTAATGTTCTCTTTATGTACAAGAAAGAATGCATTGTTGCAGTTTCAAGACTGGTTATGGGCTAGTCATTTCTTTCAGCCCAACTCACCTCCCAGTCTTGTTGTTGTGAGGAAAAAAGGAGTACTAAGAAGGTTCACCATCTTCAGTTATTAAAGAAAATAACACAGGGGGGGATAAAAAAATAATCAAGCAAACAAATTAAGGTCTTTATTCCTGAGCTTTTTTGATAATATTCTTAGAGCTGGGCTGAAGAGAGACAAAATGGAATAGACTAAGCTTTATGAGATTTTATCTGACTTGTAGAAGCCTGTATTAATATATAGATTAAATTCAACCCATGTTAATTATTTTTGCTCTGACCATGCTTTTTTGTGAGAGTGTAGTTTCTGGCAGAAATATATAAATATACAGGCACACCAAAGTTATATATTGTATATGTATTTATGGGGTAGGATTCCAAAGCTTCATCTGTAGTACCCAATTTAGACTAACAAAAATCAGACTGGACAAGATATAATTTAATTTCATGTACTTTACTTTGAGAAATGACAGTTTGAAAAATAAATAACAAACTATTCAAAATTTAGTCAAATACATTTACCTTTCCCTATTGTTAATAAATTCCTGTTTCAGCAATTTTTGAAGAATTTCTTCATTTAAAATTAGAAGATAGGGACTGTGACCAATTACTGGTGATTACTATGTTTGAAACACTTAAAAGATTTCAGCTGAGTCACAATTCAGCTGAAATCATTAACTGCTGGGGGGAAAGATAATTGGATTAAACATAGGTTAAAAACTAAATATTCTTTTTCATATAATTTATTTCTCTATAAAACATTAATTGATTGATGGCTACTGTAAAAGAACTACACTGAAGATAAATTAAACTAGCATATGATAATTATCTTTCAATGTAGAAAGATATGTTAGATTAGAAATTAAATGAAATTAAGGCTTGAATTGGGACTGATATTCTAGAAATTAAAAAAAAGATACTTTGAAGTAAATTTCCTATTTCTGGATTGTTTTGCACTTGATAGTGCTTTAGGTTTGCTTTTTTAAAAAAGTGGTAGTTGCTAGTTAAATGAAAAGTATGAATGTTTATATTCATTCATTAGTTAAGATGTGTGGTAGGAAAAACATAAATATTTCTTTCTTAGTATGGTTTACTTGATACTTTTGTATTTATTTATTATGGTTATCTGTATGCTTTTATACATATTTAGTGTAGTTAACTATATGTTTTTAATAATATAAACAATAATGGATAGTAGAGTTGTTTTATAGTGAATTGTATTATTATTTGAAATTTTGCTAATTACCTTGAAAGCCGGAGTAGAGCAAAGTAAATACACATATAACTCTTGTACTAAAATACAGCTTCGATTCAGTTTGTTAAATATTTTCTTCCGTAAGGAAATTGTTTCATTGATGTAAGTAGATTTATGCCAAGGAAAACACACTTCTCTAGGTTCCAGCAAATAACCTCTCCACGACTTTAGAGAAAATATGGGCAAAAGCTGGTTGAAGGGTTTGGTTAGAACAGTAGTGCTATTGTACCAGTGGTCAGGATCTTTGGATGTAAAATGACTCGTCCATTACAGAGGCCATAAGTATATCTTCTGAAAGCACCACATGCATAAATGTATCACTAGCCATGTTTCAGCCAGAAACAGGACAAACATACTAGACATATATCAGGACACACATTTGTTTCATTCAACACAAAGAGAAATGTCAAGACCCTTGATGTGTAGATCTTAAACTATATTTTTTTCAGCAGTATGTAAGGCATACCTGTACCAGAGACAGTTCTTGTGCAGTCTCTTGCATCACAAGGCCTGGGCTTCCATCAACTTGTCTCGATAGCTCTTTTGTTGAGGGAGACATTTTTATTCTCCCTTCATTTATTAATTCTTCATTTATCATTGCATTTATTGATATGCTTTGATTTTTAGGATATTTGTTATTATGTTTTTTATATTTATTTTTGCTATCTTGTAGTTTGCGGGTTATCTATTTGTGTGTCATTTAGAATCGTCTTTGGTGAGCTGGATGGCTATATCAATTTGATAAAAATAAAATAAACATATTACACACATTTTAAGGCTGGATCTGTGATAGGTTTAGCTAGAATAAGTTCTTAAATTAACTTTGGAAAACAGCTGGATGCTCTTGATCATATTTCTTTTTGTTTCATCATCATTTTTCATCTCAGTTTATTAGATGAAAAAGTATCTCCATTTGAGGTAAATTCTTACAATATTGTTTAATCTGCAATACTGTCTACCAGGATTTTTAATGTGGGTCTATTCACCTAAGGTGGATTGATTAATCACAGTAACCACATTTATAATCCTACACTTTTTATTATACTATTATTCTTCAAATTATACTTCCTAATTTTTACCCTTTTTCTGGGAAAGTAACAGACTTTCCAGTAATGTTGGAGTACTCAAACATTTTTATTTTTTAAAACAGCTTCTGAGAATGTGGTTATCCAAGCTGACAATTGATTCATTGTTAGATGAGTCATACACAGATTTTATCCAGCATGAACCCTTATTCTTGTGGAGTTTAACTGCTGATTACAAATGGAATTTGTAACATTTCATGGTAGTTTCTTTATCCTGGTGGCTTTCAGCTTGTTTCTTTCCTTTTAATTTTTGAGGGGGTTTTCCTGCAGTTTTGAGTAAATTAATGTTTATTTTTATCAGATATGTGGGGATATGGGTAATGTAGTGCAGTTTTGAAAAGTGAAACACTAAAATTTTGTTTTTTTAAAAATATTTTTCATAAATGATAGAGAACTGATTAACCAGACAGCTTTGTTTACTTCTTCAGAAGAGGTTGCTATATATTTTAATTATTTAATTATTTAAATCTATCTGTTCTCTACTGCTATTTTAACATCTACATGAAACCATTGAGTGAGGTTATCCATTGGCATTACAAAATCACTCTTTTCTATTATCCTTCTTTTTTTCTAGTCAGCAAAACCACAAATCATAAGTGCATTTTTTATCATTTCTTGCAAAAAGTCTATGAAGGGTTTTCAGTCAGCCATAAATATACTGTTATTTCTCTAATCAGAAATGAATTCGCCAACTATACATCTATTGTGGGTATTGTTGAAACTTTCCACTTTTGAGCATAGTAATCTTTCTGCAGTTGTCATGCATAAAACAATTTTTTCTAGTTACATTTTCATTAGTCCCAAAAGTGAAGTCTCTGGTTTCAATTGTACATTAACCTTTAAAATCTTCTGAATTAATTGATCTATTTGTATCCATTTTTTAATCTATATGTCCACCAAGCGTAATAAAATGTCCCTTCATGTATTTCACATTTCCAGCAAAGATTCAAAGTGTTTTTATACATTCTCAGCAATTTCTCTGATGAAAAACAACAATATATCATTTAAATATGATCTCTTTGTCCACATATGCCCATTGATGGGTATCAGGAACAGTCACTATTTTAGTGTAGGCTATTTATTTATTTATTTTTAAAAAGTTGGAATTCATGCAATTAATATTATTTATTTATATCTGTTTTATTATTTTTTTCCAATTAAAAAAATAAAAAGAGGAGCACTGTATTATTTATTGAAAAGAAAGCACACCAGTTGGGGAATATTCATTGTTGATGCTTCCAGTAATGTGGAATCTTAAACTCTTTCTGACCCCTATTCACTCTATGTATGTAATATCCTATATTACAGGTATTATTGATTAAGCATGTTTGTGATTTAGTATTGCTGCATGATTAATTTGAGCTACCTGCATATGTTATAATTCTGGCAAACTCAATGGAGTTTGCAAAGCAAACAGCATTAGGAAACTTTACTATTAACTCAAGTGCCTTTTGTTCAGAAGGAGAAAAGAACAATGTACAGTACACGTTATGGCTCCCTTGTTGAGTGTTTCATATTTCTGAGAATTGGGCCATGTCACACTTATTTCTATCCTTGTTGTTATCTAAGGTTAAGCATTGGTGAATTGCTAGTACAAATTGCCATTGTCCTTTGTGCAACCTGCCTGCACAGTTGACTTTCCAAATAACATTTTTTTCAGCAAAGCAATAAAAAGTTATTGAAACAAAAAACTTAACTAGTCTTTGTCAATGTTTCAGTTTTATAGCTAAGCAGAGGAAACCTAAAGCTAAAAGAACAGTTAGCAACCTTATTCCAATCTGTTTGTGGCACCATTCTACTTTGGATTATCTTGTGTTTTCTGTGAACAAAGGTATGTGATGAGGCAGCTGTGTATATAAATAAATAAATAAAAGGAAACAGAAACAATGATAGATTGGTGACAATTGCTTTACACTTAAGTCCAGCAGAGTTTGTGTGATTTACCTCTGAATGGTAACAAGTTGTAACCATAAGATTTTGTTAATTTGATCAAACGATGAAAGCAGTGTGATCTCATTTGAAGTGCTGCTCCTTTGGGATATGCATGAGACTTCACATCATACACATATTTCCAGCATTTTTCAAAAAAATGAATCACTTATTTTAGGAATTAAAATGGAATGATGCATACTTTATATCTGTTTTCTCTGAGTATAATATTTCAAGAAAACATTTTTCCATTGAAATTTCCACTTTACTTCTCCATAACTATACTCAGATTTTCTATTTAATTATATAATAGTGCATTTCCTTGGCTCCTAAGCAGTGGTGGGATTCAAATATGTGAACAACTGGTTCTCTGTGTGGATGCCACTTCCGGAGGTGCTTATTGGGTCTGGGCAACAAATTTAGCTACTGGTTCTGCCGAAGTGGTGCGAACTGGCTGAATCCCACCACTGCTTCTAAGACATACTTCACCAGTAAACTATAGATTGTGCCTAATTGTTCAGTATTGTAAAAGCTTAAAATTGAACGAAACTTTTCAGTATTTAGTTTGATACTAAGGTGAGTGGTATATAAATTTAATAAACAATAATATTCTCCATTGTACATGTAGTTTTTTTTGGGGGGGGTTGTGCTATTTAAATAAAAGTACTGGAACCAAGTGAATGTAGAAAAGCACTATGTAGTAAAAGATGTAGGTATCTAATCTTGTTGTAGAGCAGGGGTGTCAAACTCAATTTCACTGAGGGCCGCATCAGCATTGCGGTTGCCCTCGGGGGGCCAGGTGGGTATGGCCAGGGTGGGCGTGGCCTACTGGGTGGGCATGGCTGGAGTGCGTATGGCCTACTGGGTGGGCGTGGCCAGCTCTACATCGTTCTCATCAAGGGTGCCTATGGGGGCCTGGGCAGGAGTGGGACAGATCTGAGGGTCTCTGGCAGAAGGAGGGTCTCTGGGCCAGGGCCAAGGCAGTGGGGGCCGTTCCCTCACTGTTTCCAGGATGGCTTCGCGGGCCACATGAAACCACTTCATGGGCCGGATCCGGCCCCCGGGCCTTGTGTTTGACATGTCTGTTATAGAGTATGTAAGTTGATCTATCTTGACATTTTTAGTACCATGGTCATCATAAATTTCCATTAAAAAAAGCAAGAGGAAAAAAATCTGGATTTATCTATTTATTATATATGTCCCAAATATTTAATAAGGAGCTTAATATTGCATAGCAAATTGTTTATGTCTGTAAATATAGGCCAAGATATATCTATGCAAATTCTCTGATAGAACTCCCTTTCCCTGGAAGAAAAGGAACCATAAAAAAATATGAAATCCATGTTGGAAACTAGCATGATAATAGTTGGAAATTTGGAATTGCTAGCCATTTTGGATTTTTTTCTTGCATCTTGCAACTTTTTGTATTTGAGCCTTTGTCTTGTAATAGATCATAAATAATTCATTACCTGTACATATCATTCATTAAATGCCTTATTCTCTATAAAAACTAGTTATTTGAAAGATAAAATTTCATTTCAGTATAATGTTTTATTTTAACCTTTTAATTCTTTGTTACCAACTGGTCCTCTGAGCAAATGCCTTTCCACATACATTCCTAAGATATTACATAACTAGGAAAAAACTGCTAAGAGGAAACATATTACCAGTATAACGATTGACCTCTAACATTTTGTGATTGTAGTTGTAAAATTTTGAACTATGCTTATTTCCAAATTACATTTAAAAATGATGCTATTTTTGAGTAAATGAACTGTTTTACCACATCACACCATCGAGTTTAAGAATAATTTTTCCAGGTTTACCGGAAGATGGCAGAATTTGAACTATTCTGCATATAAATACTTGCTCTCATTTTTTCCCATAACCTTTCTGCTTTTCTAAGGGTAAACAAATTAGCATAAAACTTGATTCAGTTTTTTTGTACACAAAATAATCATTTGTGAGAGCTTACTCTTAGATAATGTTGTAAATGCTTATGAGAAAGCTTAAAAAAGTAAAATGAATGTTGCTTATAATTTCCTCTGTACTTTAGGATAGGTAACCCACAGTTATAAAACACTCAAAAATCACTACCAATTGTAGTTATAGAAACCAAGATGTTTGTTCACCTTCACTGAAAACTACAAATATGTTCTGAAAAATGCTTAATATGAACAGTAAAATTCTTTGCTTTTTCTGTTTAGTTTTACAAGATATCCTATTTGACACAAAGCTTTTGAATATATTATTTTTCTACACAAAAAGTAATTCTTCTGTAGAAAATAATATGTGATTAACAAATATATTTCTTAACATTTTTACATGTTTGAATTACATCAATGTTCTGTTGGAATGTAAGTGATCAATGAGTAACAAGAATTCTAAAGCTAGTTTCATAACTCTTGAATTCAAGAAGTTTTAACTTAATTGAACGGAAAAAAAGATGTAGAATATTTCATTATACGGGTTTCCCTGTGCACAATAAGTAATATAAATTATTACATAATCTTGTAATTACAGCTTTTAATTGGTTTCAGCTCTGTTTTTAATCTTCATTTCTTTCCTTGTCTTTCTTCGTCTTCTGGACCAATTGGTCCTCTTAAAGAATTGCACCATTTACATTTAGACAAATATCTACTTTGAAATAATAGAGAATACTTGTAGCTCAGGTTTTAGATTTTGTGGTTTGTTGTCCAAGCTTATTTCAATATAATTTCTGAACGTTTTGTTACAAACTAGTCTATATAAGCTAAAGCAGACATGTCAAACTCCGGGGTCCGGATCCGGCCCGCAAAGTGGTTTCATGTGGCCCCCGAAGCCATCCTGGAAACAGTGAGGGAATGGCCCCCACTGCCTTGGCCCTGGCCCAGAGACCCTCCTTCTGCCAGAGACCCTCAGATCTGTCCCACTCCTGCCGAGGCCCCCATAGGCACCCTTGATGCGAACGATGTAGAGCTGGCCATGCCCACCCAGTAGGCCATATGCACTCTAGCCACGTCCACCCAGTAGGCCATGCCCACCCAGGCCATACCCACCCGGCCCCCGGAGGGCAACCGCAATGCTGATGCGGCCCTCAGTGAAATTGAGTTTGACACCCCTGAGCTAAAGAGAATAGGACAAGAAAATCCTGCTGATGATGTTACCTAGTTTGGTAACAAATGTTCAGAAATTATATTGAAACAAGCTTGGACAACAAACCTCAGCCAAAATATCTACTTTATTTATGTACAATGTCCAAAAGGAAGTAGGAGACATTTATTATTCCATGTGACCATAAAATAAAGGAAAGGTAAGAAAAGTATCAGCAACAGTTCACAAAGGAATCTTCCGAAACCACCATGGGACTTCCAATGTGGCTATTTTAACAAGGTACATGTAGTCCTTGACATAGAACAGTTCATTTAGTGACCATTCAAAATTAAAATGGCATTGGAAAAAGTGACATGACATTTTTTCATACATATAACCATTGCATCATCCCATGGTCATGTGATCAAAATGTGGATGATTGGTAACTGATTCAAATTTTTGATGGCTGCAGTGTCTAGGGTCATGTGATCAGATTTTGCAACCTTCTCATAAGCAAAGTCAATGGGGAAGCCAGGTTCATGTAACAATCATGTTACTAATTTAACAAATGCAGTGATTCACTTAACAACAATGACAAGAAAAGTTGTAAAATGAGGCAAAATTTACTTAATAAATGTTTTGTTTAACAACAGAAAATTTAGGTCAATTGTGATCATAAGTCGAGGACTATCTATACTAAATGCTTCAATTAACCCTTTCCTGTGTATATAGGGTTGCTTAACATGACAGTATATTATATATATTGTAAAGAAAATTGATGATGCGCTTGGCCTAATAATCTACAAGAAAACAGTCAAGCTCAGAGAACAGCAAGAAACCAACAGTTCAGTCTGGAACTACATATATTCTTTACTATTGAAAGAAAATTAAAGTGTGAAAAAAGAAAACAGTTATAGGAGTGAAGACCACTTTAGACAATGCTTAGCAACATGTGGAAATATATAAAATAGTAGCAGATTAATTTCAAGCAATGAGTGCTAGCATAACGTATGACATCATTAGGTCAATTTGGTCTAGTGGGTAAGGCCCTACACTAGAAAGTGGGATACTGTTCCATCTTAGCCATGAAAGCCAGCTAGGTGACTTTGGGCCAGTCATGCTATCTCAACCCAACCAGGGTTGTTGTTGTGCGGAAAGTAGGAAGGGGTGTTGGATATATTTGCTGGCCTAAGTTATTTGTAAAAATAATAAAGATGGAATATAAATAAATACTGATGCATTTAAATATAATAATAACAATAACAACAACAACAATAATAAAGTTGGAAGGGACTTGGGGGTTACCTAGTCCAACCCCTTGCTCAGGCAGGAAACCCTATACCATTTCAGACAAATGGCTGTCCAGTATCTTCTTAAAAACTTCCAGTGTTGGAGCATTCACCACTTCTGGAGGCAGGTTGTTCCGCTGGTTAATTGTTCTAACTGTCAGGAAGTTTCTCCTTAGTTCTAGGTTGCTTCTCTCCTTGACTAGTTTCCATCCATTGCGTCTTCTCCTGCTTTCAGGTGCTTTGGAGAATAGCTTGACTCCCTCTTCTTTGTGGCAGCCCCTGAGATATTGGAACACTGCTATCATGTCACCCCTCGCCCTTCTCTTCATTAAATTACACATACCCAATTCCAGCAACTGTTCCTTAAATGTTTTAGCCTCCAATCCCCTAATCATCTTTGTTGCTCTTCTCTGCACTCTTTCTAGAGTAATAAGTAATAAGAAATGTAATAAGAAATAAGAAATGTTGAAGTACATAGAATAAATATTCAGTGAAAGTTGTGACTTTTATGCCAGTATTGTCAATGGCACTCTGTGTATGTGTCTGACTGACTCTCTCTCTCTCTCTCTCTCTCTCTCTCTCTCTCTCTCTCTCTCTTTCTCTCTCTCTCTCTCTCTCTCTCTGTGTGTGTGTGTGTGTGTGTGTGAGAGAGAGAGAGAGAGAGAGAGAGAGAGAGAGAGAGAGAGAGAGAGAGAGAGAGACTCTAAAGCCAATCTAAATCTAATGCTCTGGTTTAATTCTCTCAGCTAACATAATCATAACCATTTGTCTTACAGTTTCTCTCTGTGTCCATTTGTCATATGTGAAAAAAGAGAACAGTTGAATATTTGCCTAGGTATTGAAAGGTTCAGTCCCAAACTGAAAGAAGCCCTCTGTCTCTTAGCAAAGACTTGCAGTTTCTTTTCTTGCCATAGCAGTTAAATTTAAGATCCCCCTGGAGCATTCTAGAGCCTAAAGAGGAAACAATTTTTGGAAGCAAACTGGTATGTTTCCTGATATTTGTTGTCTGATTGAGTTAGCTTAATCACAGAGAACAAAAGTTTTGCAGAACAAAGGCTACAACTGAGCAATCATCCTGATGATTAATTTACATTTTATAAAAATATATGCAAGTTGGAACAAGGGCAAGAGTACAATATATCCTATGCATAATGTCTTCCTTTAACCTCAGGTGTTACATACCATATGTTAATACTTAAAGTGTTATATACGGAGAGGGAGGAAATTATGTGGCCCTTCCAGATTTTTAGTCTTCTACTGCTGCTGCTACATCTACCATTTGGCGTATGATGGAGGTAGAAGAGGAAAAGTGAAGGGTTTGCTTCAATTGCAACAGCTGTGAAACATATGGGAGGCTGACATGAATCATGCCAGAAATCTCTTCCAGATTTTTTTCAGCCATTTTCCACCAAAGAAAAAAAAAACATTCAGGTGATACTCAATACAGATTCTGAACTCAAAAAGGAACGGAATCTTTCAATACCTGCTGCTCAAAATACCTAAGAATGGAAAGGGAAGACTATAGCAAAATAACATTGATCTGTTTTGAAAAGCAAAACAGTAAGTAGAGAAAGAAATGGAAGTATTTATTTATTTATTTGTTTTTATATACTGCCCTTCTCCCGAGGGACTCGGGGCGGTGTACAGAGCAACGTATGTATACAGTTAAACAATAGTAAAAAACAAATGAAACCCCAAGAGCTGTCAGGCCAGGCCGGACTGCTGGAACAGGTAAGTTTTTAAGTCGCGCCGGAAGGTGCGAAGGTCGGGGGCCATCCGGATATCGGTAGGCAAGCAGTTCCAGAGGGTTGGCGCACCCACTGAGAATGCCCTCCCCCTGGGGGTCACCAGCCGGCATTCTTTGACCGGTGGCACCCTGAGGAGGCCCTCTCTGTGGGAGCGCACAGGACGGAGGGGTGTTGACGTTGGCAGTAGGTGCTCCTGTAGGTATTCCGGACCCATGCCATGTAGGGCTTTGTATGTCATCATTAGCACCTTGAATTTCACTCGGAAGGCAACCGGAAGCCAGTGCAGCTCACGGAGGAGAGGTGTGATATGGGAGTATCGGGAGGCTCCCAAAAGTGTTAGTGCAGCTGCACTCTGCACCAGCTGAAGCTTCCAAGTGGCTCTCAAGGGCAGCCCCATGTAGAGAGCGTTGCAGTAGTCAAGGCAAGAGGTCACAAGTGCATGGGTGACTGTATGCAAGGCATCCAGGTCCAGATAAGGTCGTAGTTGGCGCACCAGCCAAACCCGAGTGAAGGCCCCCCTGGTCACAGCTCCTATGTGATCTTCCAAGGATAGCTGTGAGTCTAGGAGGACACCCAGGTTGCGGGCCCTATCAACAGGGGGTAATAACTCACCCCCGATGTTAAGGGATGGAATGCTCTGAGTATTCTGGCATGCCGGTATGTACAGCCATTCAGTCTTATCCGGGTTCAGTTGAAGCCTGTTCCTCCCCATCCATTCCCGAACCGCTTACAGGCAACGGGACATCACGTCGAGGGCATCCCTGATGCTGTTTGGAGTTGAGATGAAAAGCTGGGTGTCATCAGCATACTGATGGTACCCTACTCCAAAACCACGAATGATCTCACCTAGTGGTTTCATGTAGATGTTGAACAGGAGAGGAGAGAGAACCGACCCCTGATGGACTCCACAAACGAGAGGCCTCGGAGTCAACCTCTGTCCCCCTGCCAACACCGACTGCGAGCGTCCCAGGAGAAAGGAGGAGAACCACCGCAGAACAGTGCCTCCCACTCCCAATCCCCTGAGGCGCCGCAGCAAGATACCATGGTCGATGGTATCGAAAGCCGCCGAAAGGTCTAATAAGACTAGGACAGAGGAATGGCCCCTGACCCGGGCCCTCCAAAGATCATTCATCAGAGTGACCAATGCCATCTCCGTGCTGTAGCCCGTCCTGAAGCCCGATTGGCATGGGTCTAGATAATCCGCTTCATCCAGGACCTGAGGAAGCTGATGCGCCACCACACTCTCAACAACCTTCGCAAGGAAGCGAAGGTTGGAGACTGGATGAAAGTTATTCAATGAAGCTGGGTCCAAGGTGGGCTTCTTGAGGAGAGGTCTCACCACCGCCTCCTTCAAGGAGGCGGGGAAGTGACCCTCACTCAGAGAAGCAGAGATGACCACCTGAAACCAGCCTCGTGTCCCCTCTCGAGCTGCATAAGCCAGCCAGGAAGGGCACGGGTCCAGTAAGCATGTGGAGGAGCTCAACCTCCTCATAGTCCTGTCCACTTCCTTTGGAGTCACAGGATCAAATTCCTCCCAGATGACATTGACAAGACTGCCCATGTCCTGTTCCTCAGACTCTGCCCAGTTGGAGTCCAGGCCGGTTCGAATCCGAGCGATTTTATACAACAGATATTGACCGAATTCCTCGGCTCGACCCTGTAAGGGTTCCTCTCTCACCTCTTGGTTCAGAAGGGAGCGAGTCACTCTGAACAGGGCAGCCGGGCGATTATCTGCGGACGCGATGAGGGTGGAAAAGTAATTGGATCTCACCACCCTTATCGCTGCGAGATAAGACCTGGTGTGGCTTCTTAGTCGCAACCGGTCGGATTCGGATCGACTGGATCTCCAACGGCTCTCTAGGCCCCGTCTCCGACGCTTCATCTCCCGGAGCTCTGCGGTGAACCATGGGGCTCGCTGGGATCTGCGCTGGGTCAGGGGCCACAGGGGTACAACTCGGTCAAGTGCCTCTGTGGCTGCCCTTTCCCAGGCTTCCACTAAGGCATCCGCCGAGCTGTGAGCAGGGAGTGCAGGTGGGTTCCCAAGCGCTGCCTGGAACCTATCAGGGTCCATTAGGCACCTGGGGCAGTACCATCTGGTTGGCTCCGCGCACCCACGGCGGGGGGTGGCGAAGCGGAAGTCTAGCCGTAGGAGGTGATGATCGGTCCACGACAGGGGCATAACGGTTGGGGAGCCCCCACCAATATCATCACGCCACCGTCCAGATAGGAACACCAGGTCGGGGGTGTGGCCTCCCTCATGAGTCGGTCCTGAAATTATTTGCGACAGGTCCATGGCCTTCATGAAAGCCATGAACTCCCGAGCTAGTTCGGACGATCCTCCTAGGGATGGTAGGTTGAAGTCGCCCAAAACCATGAGTTTGGGGAATTCAACCACCAACCCCGAGAGGACATCGAGTAGCTTAGGCAGGGCTGCCGCTGAGCGGTTAGGTGGAAGGTATGCCAGCAGCAGGCCCAACTGCGCCCCAGGGCCGTATCTCAGAAAGAGAGACTCACACCCGACTATCTGAGGGATGGTGGTCTCCTGCGGGCTAAGGGTCTCCCTGATGATTACTGCCACTCCTCCGCCCCTACCATGGGCCCGAGGCTGGTGCAGCACCCGGAAACCAGGCGGGCAGAGGTCAACCAGAGGGACACCACCCTCTGGGCCCAGCCAGGTTTCCGTGATGCAAGCCAGGTCCGCGTGCTCACTCTCCACTAGGTCTCGAACAAGAGGAGCCTTATTAGCAACGGACCTGGCATTTAGGTAGACCAGCCTGAGCTCAGGAGGCTGCACATTTTCGCTCCCGGGTCCTCAGGGAAAGTACAGAGGGTACTTGTAGAAAGTGGAGATGACCCTCCCGGTGTCGATACGGCCCTCTGCTTGTGCACCTTCTGCCGTTCCCCACCGTCCTGGGAATTGGTTGTCCGTCAGCTCGCCACTGGGCTTTGTCGGCGACTGAACCCCGCTCCTCACCTTTGCGAACGATCGTAGGCCTGGCCTGCGCTATGGTTGTTGCAAGGCCCCCCTTCGCCGAACAACCATAGTCCTCTCCCACCCCCCTCCCTAACCCGACAAAAAACTTAACTAAGAACTTAACCAGGGGCCTCTTGTTGGACTTATGCTGGAGGCCCCTGACCCTGCCTGGCCATCTCTCAGAGGCCCAATGGTCGGGCCCGTCATCGAGATTGGATGTAGTGTAGGCGGGTCGCACCCAGGAGAGGGGGGAACCCCTGAGGGCGTGCAGTTCTGTGCTGGAGTATTGAAGGAGCATAGAGTCACAAGGGTTTCGGGAAGGCAGTCCCCTGGATGGAGAGTTAGCAGGAGGGTTGATTCGGGTAGGTGGGTATCTGGACCGTCACCCAGCCACTGACACTTGGCCGGGTGAACCCTAGAAGCAGGCCACTCCCCATCCTCTCACGATGGGTTGTGACTCTGTTTCCGGGGGTGGTCCAGAACGCACTCTGGGTGAAGCATACCCAATAGAGCTCCCACCTCTATGGGGCTGCAGGTGTAAGGCCAAGCCATTCTGCCACCGTCGCTTGCACCCAGGCCCGTCATGTCCTGTGGGGAGAGGGTGGGCAAGGAAGGTTGAGAGTTGGTAGAGGCAAGGTTGTGAGGTTCATCTACTGGCGTCGGCTTCGATGGTTCAGTCTCCACTGATCAGCTGGTCCGTGGTGTCTCCTTTGGTGAAGATCGGCACGGAGACACTGCCGCCGCCCAGGAAAAAGGTTGAGGGGGCCGGGGCATAGAGGAGTCGTCGGCACCCACTTGGAACGGCTGCAAACGGCTCAGGGTGCGGGCCGGAGATGCCACGCCGCCTCCGCTATCGTCGCTGTCTAAGGTTCCTGGTAAAAATGGTCGACCGGGGCCTGGAGAAGCTGTCGTTGGAGAAGTAATTTGGTTTTAATTGAAAATAAAGAAAATGTGGTACAAAACAAAAGACAAAACAAAACAAAAGTAGGGTCCTAAATTAAGTATCATGTTAAGCCTATTCTTCCAGAATTTATAACCTCAAGGGTATTTTTACTGTTAGTTTCTCAAATCTATTGCTCCACTGGCATCTCTGAATTACATCACAATAATACACCATGTATGTGATTATACCAGAGTGAATTCTTAGGAATAGCTTAGGCAGTTCCTAAAGGTATAATGATTAGATCAGTAGCATACAGTATATCACACAGATTGTGTTTTGTTTTTTAAGCTGATGAACTCCTGAAATTGTAAAATGACAATCTGTATTTCATGTCATCCTCTCAGCAGCAGCTGAAAGGATCACCAGCTGATAGGCCTAAAGTGAACAATTTTATATAAAAAGGGGTGTGTGTTTTTTGTCTAGCCACATTTTTTCAGCTGTTTTAGTACTAAATTTATAATTTTGGTAATAACGTTCAGGGCCATACTATTAACTGGTACAAAGGGAAACAACAGGTGCCTGCCCAAAGTATATCTAGAACTTAGAAGGGAGAACTAAGGGTAATAGAGAATAATATGCCCAAATCAAGAATTTAGTTTTTTCATTGTCAATGAAGAATGGAGAAGAACAATCCAGAATTTTTTGGTCTAAAAGGAAGATTTAGGGAAAGACCATAGTGTTCTGTTTAATATAGATATTAGGATTCTTATTTCTTTATCCCTTTTGGCATCTGTTCCATTGCAGTTTTTCAGTATGCCTGTTCTTACTGAGTTTCTGATTCAGCTGGCAGAAATCACAGAATTAATAGAATCATAGGACCTATGATGCCAATAAGATTGTAATGTCCCTGAATGGTTTCAAGTGGTCCCTGGCTAGGAAGGCTGCAACAGAAAATGCTGATACCATGCAATGTTAGGAAACATCCGGCAAGCATAAAGAACAATCAAGTTGGAGCTACTTGTAGAAAAGAACTTGGAGATATTGTGGCGGAAGGAATAGGTACTTGGTGCTTTAGGGTTTGCTCTTTTAAAAGATTGTTATGTTTTTAAGTTACTTAAGATGACTTAGATTTCTGGAATTCCAAGTCAAGCAACATTTAATAAATTTCATTTAATTAATATTCAAATGAAATTTGAATAAAAGCAATGTATTTGTGAAAATGCAAGTGTTAAAAGTTTTCTAATTCTGCTGCATAGGTCTTGTAATCAGGACTTTGGATTACTATGCACTTTGGCAATTTTATAATATATTTTGTTTATGTTTTATTCGCTTTTTTACTGACTTGAATGTTATAATATGTCAAATACATCATTTAGATATGTCAATATGTCATTTAATTAAATATTAAATATAGTGTAACTTTTTAATTCATTTTATATCTCAAATACTTCAGCAAGGTCAAAATATAATTCACCATATTCAATATATTAGAAAGGGCATTATAAACAACATTTTTAGCAAGGATTTCATAGTAATATTATAGAAGCTATACAAATCAACTAGAGATTTTCCACTTTAATTGTAAATCAGGTTTAAAGTTCTGGCAGATCACGTTTTGTCACTTTATTTTTCCAGTTTGTATGAGATTTGTATAATAGAAGAGCCCCCTCTAGAAATTGTTTAAGGTAAGCAAAAGTTATAGTTCAATACATCTGGAGTAAACTGGAATTAAAAAAAGTATCACATCATTGTACCAGTACTTTCTAACAACAAACTGTTTTACATTTACTTCTTTGATACAAATTATGAGGGAATAATATAAATTTCAGCATGAATTCATTCCTGTTGCAGGGTTATATGTGGATAGCATTAAAAATATATGTTTTTATTTGATCATTAGTAAATAATAATAATAATAATAATAATAATAATAATAATAATAATAATAATAATAATAATAATAATAATAATGTTGGAAGGGACCTTGGAGATCATCTACTCCAATCCCTATACCATTTCAGACAAATGGCTGTCCAGTCTCTTCTTAAAAACTTCCAGTGTTGGAGCATTCACCACTTCTGGAGGCAGGTTGTTCCACTGGTTAATTGTTCTAACTGTCAGGAAGTTTCTCCTTAGTTCTAGGTTGCTTTTCTCCTTGACTAGTTTCCATCCATTACTTCTTTTCCTGCTTTCAGGTGCTTTGGAGAATAGCTTGACTCCCTCTTCTTTGTGGCAGCCCCTTCTCTTCATTAAATTACACATAACCAATTCCAGCAACCGTTCCCTATATGTTTTAGCCTCCAGTCCCCTTTGTTGCTCTTCTCTGTACTCTTTCTAGAGTATCAACATCTTTTTTACATCGTGGTGTCTAAAACTGGATGCAGTATTCCAGGTGTGGCATTACCAAGGCATTGAAAAGTGATATTAATACTTCACATAATCTTGATTCTATCCCTCTGTTAATGCAGCCTAGCACTGTGTTGGTTTTTTTGGCAGCTGCAGCACACTGCTAGCTCTTATTGAAGTGATTGTCCACTAGGACTCCAAGATCCCTCTCACAGTAACTACTATTGAGCAAGGTACCACCAATACTATACGTGTGCACTTGGTTTTTCCTGCCTAAATGTAGAACCTTACTTTTTTCACCATTGAATTTCATTTTGTTGGATAGCGCGCAGTGTTCAAGTCTATCCAGATCCTCCTGTATCTTAAGCCTATCTTCTGGAATATTGGCTATTCCTGCCAGCTTGGTGTCGTCTGCAATTTTTTTTAATCCCATTTATATCCCGCCCTTCTACGAAGACTCAGGGCGGCTTACAATCTAAGAAGCACAAATCAATGTGCTTAGCAATAGCATTCATTCTATGTATATGCCTGCTTATTAGGGCTTTCGCCCCCCCAAGTAGCATTTTTACAAAGTCAGCTTATTGCCCCTAACAATATGGGTCCTCATTTGATGAGTTCCCCATTTATCCCTTCATCCAAATTGTTGATGAAGATGTTGAAGAGCACTGGGCCCAGAACAGAGACCTGGGGCACCCCACTACACACTTCCATCCATGTAGATGTGGTTCCATTGAGGACCACATGCTGAGTACTGCCTGTCAGCCAGCTATGAATCCATCTGGTGGTGATGCTGTCTAACACACATTTTTCTATCTTATCAAGTAGTAGGATGTGATCTTCTTTATCAAATGCCTTAATGAAGTCCAAGTAAATTATATCCACAACATTCTTCTGGTTCACTAATTAAATAGTAAACATTTTTGTATACTCTTTACCACTGTTCTTAATTATGATTAATTATGTATGAAAATATATTTTAATATATTTATAAAGATTTCAATTAATTACATAAAACAAATGACAGAAAAAACAATCAGGCAGAGATGAAAACAATAAGATGAATAGTCATGACATAAAGACTTTGCTAAGCCTTCAAGTCTATGTATATGATACACAATTAAATTGTAGTGTGCAGACTTTATTATATGCCAGTCTGCCAATGAAACAGTGCTACTTAGTAAAGGCAAAGAGATCTAATGATCTCTTATGTGTCTTCTTATGTGTTAGCTTTAAACTGGATCTTTCTGAATTGACATAATGTGACCTGTTCTGCATTCATACCTAATCGTTTAGTTTACAGTGCAAATAATCCATTTTTTTGCTATGACTCATTTTCTTCAACTGAGAAACACACCAATGGCTTATTATTAACTGAGGTTTAAAATGTGAAAAATTGCCTGCCACTGGTCTTTATGAATAAGTGTAAAAGTGTAAAACAAGTATAAAAATGTTTTACCAATTTTGGCAATTGGTTTGTCTGGCAAGCTATTGTAGGTATGAAGAAACAATCTATATCTGAAGCATCCATAATTAAGAAGGTTCAATATGGTGGACTCACCGGCAGACTCCCCTTTCTATTTGTGATGCTGTTGTATGCTCAAATGGTGGACTTTTGATTCATAGTTGTGCCTGTCATTTTGTCTTTTGCAGGTATGCCTGCCTCACATGTTGGTTATGTAATACAAGTATAGATAGGTCAGCTGATAAAGTTACTAGAGACTTAGTTACCTGAGACTTAGGCTAGTAAAAAAGACCATATTTTTGTGATACAAAATGTTTGTTTTGTATACAAGACAAAAGCTTAAGAAGTTCCATGAGTCCAGCATCCCAAAAGGGTTTCTCTGGAAAGCTCAGAAACAGATAATAATGGTATTAGCTCTGATTTCATTAGTTTTGTCTGATGACTAGGCATTCTAAATTAAAAAAGAAAAAAAACTATTTCCTTTAATTATATACAACCCTAATTTTATTAACCTTTTAAAACAAAATAATTATTCTGTGATTTATTTATGGCTCCCACTGAACACTGTTGATTTGTCGTTGATCTCATAAAGTTAGCATGTACATTTTCTCTTCTATTGAAATTATTTAGTTTTTCTTCCTTACTTTCTTTCATTCAACTCTTATTCAAAATCACTTAGAGTTGCTTTTCAGGATACGTTTCTTCCTTTCCCAGGCATCAAGATTTTTGACTTACAGTCTTATTTCATACATGAGAGTATTTCAGAGGCAAATACCCTTATCTAACTTGAATGGCAATGAATTATGTAATTTTGTATAGGTAAACATCATGCAATGCACACTTATAAACATTGGTAAGCATTTGCTAAACAGTAAATTGCAACATTTTTCTTATCTGCAATATATTCAAGTGCTTATTTGCATCCAAAACGCCTTTAAAATGTTAGCATATTTCTTTGAACTTGAGGTTTAGCTCACGCTGAAGAAATGCTGACTACTCATTTGTTACTGCAGTGCTTTGAATAGTCATATGAAAATTCATATAATCTCCTTCCTATTCCACTTGATCTCAGGTGACCTCCTAGTCTTTTGGAACTCTGTGCTATCAAATTGAAAGGCTATGGCAAGAACCTAGTAACATGGTACACATAGGGAATGGGATTATAGAAGATTCCTAATGGGCTTTATATAGGTATATATGTCATGGGTGTGAATTCAGATAACCAGTTTAAACTACGGTTACAGGTAAGTACACAGTTCTTTTTTAAATGTGTGCTTTTAAATAAATAAATGGACCTGTGGGTTTTCCATAAAATATTTTCTCAATGGCCACTACACTAGTACCAATAATGATTAGATTATCACAAAAATATCTTTTAAAACTATTATTTTTTTCACTGTTTCTCTAAAGAATGCTGTTTAACATGGATCCAAGTCTTTTACAGCTTAAAAGAAGTTGCAGTCAGTAAACATTTTGTGGCAGAACAAGATAATCTGCAGAATGCCGATGTTGTATCCTTCAGTGTCATAAAGATTCTGCTTATGAGACTATCTTTTTGGAAGCTGAAGCAGTTTCTATTTAAATCATCAGCCGAAGTGTGAATTTATCTGTGACATTTTTAAGATGGTTGATGAAGCCAAAAGTTGACCAGTGATTCTCTTGTGGAACACTAGCTAATTTTGGATTTACACCAGATAGCATAGCCAAGATTAGAAACAAATAGCTATAAAATTGGGGATAGGGAGGACAAAGAAATCTGATAACTGAATCATAGTTTGATTTAAAAGCATGTTGTATGGGATGACTTCCTATATTGATATAACTTCCATAAATTAACAATATGCTATAAAGACTAATCAGTATGTTCTTAACTTTTTCATAGAAGTGGTATTTATTAAGTAACCAAATGCAAAAAAATTCAAAGAACAGAAATAGGGATCAAATAATCAAAGGCACCCTTAAATTGATATGGAAAATGGATCTTATATAAGATACAATTTTACATAATTGATTCAGTATGAATATTTGTTTACAGTATAAGACTGTAATTACTATTGTACTATGAGATTAGAACATGCACAGCAAATTATTGTTGTTGTTGTTAGTTGCGAAGTCGTGTCCGACCCATCGTGACCCTATGGACAACGTTCCTCCAGGCTTTCCTGTCCTCAGCAAATTATTATAATAGGTAAAAAAAAATAACAAGTGCATTCCTGGGGACTGCATGAAAAAAAGAATAAAATGATACTTTAATTATTAAAAACATTTAAAAGGTTTTTTTCTTAAATGAACTTTCCATAAAAGTATTATAAAAATATGACTATATTGCCTTTTGAATGACATAAACAATTAGAATGAGAGGATGGCAGTTTGGTATAACTGTGAAAGTTCTTATTATTGCATAGAAAACATTTTGTACTGAACAAATGAGTTACATCTAGATTTAATTATGCTTAATAAGGGGACAGTGAAATCAATGAAGCATATTAATCTTACTGATTTTAATTCCAGTTCACCCTCTATTGCCCATGGTTATTGATGACCAGTATTTTTTTAAAAAAACCTGGGATTAATGGCATTATTCTGCCATTAAGATTAATAGCGCAATGTGGTCAAATGACCTTATAATTTACATATGAACTGCTGTTCTCCTTGCTTCTCTCTAGATTAATATTTTGATATGGAATTTATTGCAGATTATTTTCAATGTATTTATTTAAGCAACTCAGGGTAGCTCACATTTATAATCAAACAATAAATAAATAATACCAAAACAATGAAACAGTAACTAATATGACTTTTAGTGTTGATGTCAGTAATACAACACTGAGTTGGTCTTGAATGATAATCCAGTCAACTTTAATGACTTTAAATCAGAAACATGTTTATTACATATATTTTTATAATAAAATATTTACTACAATGTTTTAATCTATAACAATATTTTCATCTGTAATCATTCCTTTCAAATAAATTGTAGAATTGTCCTGACTCTGGACCTGATTTTGTCTTTATTTCAGATTCTCAAGAGGGAAATTATAAATCTGAGGTCAATAGCAAACCAAGAAAAGAAAGAACAGCTTTCACCAAAGAGCAAATCAGAGAGTTAGAAGCAGAGTTTGCCCATCATAACTACCTCACCAGGCTGCGGAGATATGAAATAGCTGTGAACCTGGATCTCACTGAAAGACAGGTATGGATATACAACAAGCTAATGGTGTTCCAAGTGGAGTTGTAAGTTACCTCATACTAGATCAAACCAAGTTACAAGTAAACATAAGAATATGCAGAATAAAATACAATTATAATGAAACATTTGTATAATGTGCACCCCTATTGGATAACAGTAATTATCTTTAAAAATATTTCCAAAATTAGCACACTATAACAGCATGGAGAATTAATTATCTTAGTCTTTCTCTCCTAGAGACACTGTCCATTTATTCACTCTGCCTGCTTTCTCTTAATGACAGCATGTTTCCTTTTATTTCATTTATCATATCTCTCTATTGTAATCCCCATTCAACCATACTCATACTTCATTTAATTCTGGCATTTAAAATAAATACGAAAAAAATTGATGTTGAAGTTGCTAATAAAAACTGAGCCTGATGCTTGCTAAGTATATAAACCTTTGTACATACCTGAAACTTACTTTCACATGCTGCAGGAATAAGGTCTGAGAAAGACATAGTCGGATGAAGGATGATGTTACTATTCTGTAGCTTTGTTTTAATTAATGGCTTATTGCTGTGTTGCTACTATAGTTTAAATACAGATATGTTATAAACAGAAATAGTATAAATAAACAGAAACAGAGTTAACCTCATACCAGGTATAAGTTATCTGATATTTTTCTTTTTTGTGCTCCTCTAAGCTATTCATTCTCTGTTAGGAATAAATTGTATATCAGTAAGAGAGAGTCCACTTTTCATGCAATAAGTCATTAATCAAAACAAAGCTACAGAACAGTAGCATAATTCTTCCTCTGACTAGGTCTGTCTTGGAAGTTTTTATGAGCATGTGAAAGTTTCAACAATCAGCTCCTGGAATCTGGGAAAGACCCACATATAAGATCCTACAGAGTTGATATTCCTCAATAGAGACAATACTGAAGTCAAAAGCCCAACGTTTGACTTCAAGTTTTGTTTCCAATAAATTAAAATTGCATTTAGGGTTTCTATGCTTAGGTGGGGTTCCTTGAATTAAGCTAGACCAGGGGTGTCAAACTCACAATATCACATGATGTCTCTCGACATATCACAACTTTTTTTCCATTGCTAGCAATGGGGTGGGCATAGTTTTGCCATGACACATCCGGCCTGTGGGCCAGCAGTTTGACACCCCTGAGCTAGACTCTTAGTGATTATGGATGTATTTATATCCCTTTCCTGATTACAATACTGAAGTGATTTTCCATTGCCTTCTGAAATCTTTATTTTTATATTCCATCCCACTCTAATCCATAGCCCCCACATTTTATAATTATAGCCTATTCAAGTACTAATCAAGTCAGAACTTACTTTGTTTCTTCAAAATTAGCCAAGATCAGCCACCTGCTGGTGGCTTATTCAAATCACAAATCAGCCATAAATTGGCTATGAAAGCATTGACCTGGGATTCATATTATCAAATATAAATCTACTATATAAATCTATCATTTCAGAGGATTTTGGAGGAATTCAAAAGATGATTTTAAAGGAAACCCATTTATTTATGTTAATGATAATGAAACAGAATCATATTAATCCCAAGGCATCTTAGAACAAAAAAAATATTTTTGCAGCATAAAGAACATATTTATTATTACATATAATTTAATTTATTACAGCCCATTACATGTGATAGTGAACAAATTGACTTTAATCCAAAATATTATATCAACAAAAGAACAATGATAGAAAGGAAGCTGAAAGATATAATTAATACAGATAGTCCTTGCTTAACAACCTTAATTGGGAATGGTATCTCCATTACTATAGAAATGTAGTTGGAACACCATGTGACTATAGTGATAGCAATTTTGGTAGTTATGGTCATTATGCCAGGATCTCACACTTCTGCCCCACTTACGCCTGCCTCTATTTTAATTCCCCTCACCTGCCTATCTCTCCCACCAAACCTATATCCTATTGGACATTCTGCATGCTGCTGACTTGACTGTCCTGCTGCTCTGCACTCTGCCCCCTCCCTGCTCTGCTCTCCACCCACTCTTATGAACTTTTTTGTCCCTGCTGTTTTCTGCCACCCTACTTTTGCCATTTGCTTCCTCTTTCTGCTGACAAGTCTTGATTGGCCTTTTGTGAGACAAGACCTTCCTGATGCCTCATTGCAAATCTCCTCAGGAAGACCTCAGGCTGTCAGCAGCTGCCTCATCAAGGGCAGGACAGGCTTGCCTCATCAGCCATGGGTGGAAGAAAATGGCAAAGGTCAGCTGGGGCTTTTAGAGATGGCAGGTATTGGAGTGGAGTGGCTGGGGTAACAATGTGTAGGGCAGTGAAAGGACTACAAATGGGAGGGAGATAGGTATGTGGAAGGAATTGAACTCTGAATCATTCATGTGGATGGGCTCCAAAGAACGTGAATTTGGTCACATGATTATACGGGTGCTGAAACAATCATAACCTCAAGGACAGGCTATAATTACCATGCGCTCAGTGCTTTGCCCTCAGGCTTTTAATAGAAAAGTTATGGAACACAAACACACACACAAACACACACACACACACACACACACACACACACAGAGGGAGAGGGAGAGCGGAAGAGAGAAGAAGTAGAAATGAAGCAACAAATAAAGAGGCAGTGAAATGATCGTATTGTCCCCAAAGCAATAATTCATTTTTTTGGGTGATTCAGCACTCTATAGAGAAATAACTGATTATGTTGCTGCTGCAGCACCATCAGCATAATTTGAGATATATCAAAACTGTAGGCGTTCTCCAGGAAGGGAGTGAGTGAGAAGGAAAGAAGTCTCCAAGCTAGTATTGTGCAGAGATATTTCTCCCTCTCCCTCCCTCCCTTCTCTCCCTCCCTCTCTCTCACTCACTCACTTTCTCTCTCTCTCTTTCTCATTTTGCTGAATAATTATATAATTATTCTGGAGGTGGTGGTGGAGGAATGTTTAAGATGTGAAGTACTTTTTTAATTTCTCAGAATTTTTTCTTTGATGTATACCTATAGAATTCTCAGATGGGAAAGTAAGGTGCAAAGTAGTTTTTTTTTAAAAATTCCATTTATATCCCGCCCTTCTCCGAAGACTCAGGGCGGCTTACAAACTTAGCAGTAGCCTTCATTCTATGTATATGCCTGCTTATTAGGGCTTTCACAACCCCCCCAAGCGGCATTATTACAAAGTCATCTTATTGCCCCCAACAATCTGGGTCCTCATTTTACCTACCTGGGAAGGATGGAAGGCTGAGTCAACCTTGAGCCTGGTGGGATGCGAACCTGCACTAATTGCAGGCAGCTGGTGTTACTTAAGGAGGCATCAGCCCATGGCTCCACCAAGGCTCCTTTGTCTTTTAGGGGAATGGAAACTATTGTGTCAAATTAGCTGCAATTATTGTTCAATCCGGGTAATCCTTGATTTATGACAATAATTGAATCCAAACTTTCTGTTGTTAAGCGACCCATTTAAATGAGTTTTGTCCCATTTTATGACCTTCCTTGCCACAGTTGTTAAGTGAATCGTTGCAGTTGATAAGTTAGTAACCCGGTTGTTGAGTGAATCTGGTTTCCTCATTGACTTTGCTTAGCAGAAGGTCACAAAAGGGGATCAAATGACCCTGGGACATTTGCCAAGCATGTGAATTTTTCTCATGTGACCGTGGGGATGCTGCAAAGGTCAAAACTCTGAAAAACCATCATAAGTGACATTTTTCAATACCATTGTAACTTTGAACGGTCACTAAATTGTTGTAAGTTGAGGACTACCTGTAGCAGAATTTGTAGAGTTTTGAATAATTTGCATTCAAATGTTACTAGATTCAGCTCCTGCCCTCTCTAAAGACAAAGCAAAAAGATTCCCATCTGTCTTTGTTCGGGCATCTTCCATATATATGCATAGTAATCATCGTCCAGAATTATCAGTTCTGTTGGTGCTACTCTAAAAATGTTGGGACTAAACATATGTAGAGTACAGAAGGACAGAGCTTGTGAAAAAGGAATTTCTGACATTTTTCTTTTTGTTAGACAATTTCTTTCAATTAAGTATGACAAATACGCAACAAAACTTTTGCTTTAATTTAAAAAGCTTCATGCTTAAGGCATGCTATGACTGCATTCATAGAATTATTTCTTTAAATGAGCATTAGATAATGCGAATAATGGGATAAAATTATATATACATTCCTGCTGACACTGATCTATCTTCAGGCATCTGTCTTGGAACCCATTTGACTTTGGTACAGGAAGCTGGTATACATTGCAAAAGAAAGCACTGATCTCCAATTGTCATTTTGTCAGGGTTCATTATTATCTATTTTTTTCCCAGATCAGAAATGCAAATAATGTAAATAAGCAACTGGCATTCAAAACTATGGGGGAAAAAAGGCCAGGATATCATGTCACAGAGGGAACCATGGAAAGAGAAGATGCTGGATTTGAATCCACATATGAGATACTCAGAATCAGCCTAAATGGCTAATTACTATTTGTAATAATTACCATTCTTGAATTACAATAAAAATTGAATCCTAGCCATTTAGACTCTCTGGCATGTTGTACTAGCCTTGGGGGAGTCTGACATAGCCATAATTGTTCTTAGAAAAATAAAATAAAGCAAAACAAACTGATGCCTGTAGCCCAAAGTATCCTTTGGAAATATGCCAGCCACCTACAAAAAGTTTTTTTTAAAAAAAGTTAAGATGAGATGGTGGCCAATTCCCTAAAGGGATAAAGTAAGGAATAACATCTTCAACTTAGCTTCTGATAAATGGGAGTTTAGAGAATTGCAAATTGCAAATGGGCCATCCAATTTTTAACCATGCCTATGAAATGCCTTCTTATGTCAACCAGTAGAAATATGTTGATTGTTCTGGTTGTAGAGAAGAGTTGGATCTCAGTGAGACTTTCTGTTTCTTAGACTTCTTTTGAAACATTTTCAAGTAAATGAGATCCATTAATAACCTTTTCATGATGTTTATAATAGACTGCATAGAAGCAAAGCATAATCTAATATCTGGGCATGGTAAATCACAAAATAATTTTAAAAGTGATTATAATAAAAGGACTCATGGTTCTTTCCAAATTTCAAAAGCCTGTAGTCCATGCTGCAGTAGTCCAATTACAACTGCAATTGAGCCCAAAATTTCTGTTGCTAAGTAAGATAGTTGTTAATTTATTTATTTATTATTTATTAGTTGAATTTATATACCGCCCTATTCCCGAAGGACTCAGGGCGGTTCACAGGGCAAGTTAAAAACAATACAAAAGAGAGAATAAAATAAAATAAAATTAATACAGCCCACAATTAAGATAACATTAAAAATTTAAATTTAAAATTAATTATTTAATTTAATTTAATTTAATTTAATTTAATTTAATTTAATTTAATTTAATTATTTAATTAATATAACTTAAAATCCCTCAGTCCAGGCCAGACAATTCAAACAACCAAGTTTTTAAATCTCAGCGAAACGAGCGAAGGTCGGGGGCAGTCCAAAGCTCCATCGGCAGTTCGTTCCAAAGGGCGGGCACACTCACAGAGAACACCCTCCCCCTGGGAATCACAGTTCTTTACAGCCCCCTCTAAGTGGTTTATAGAGTCAGCCTACTGCCCCCAACAATCTGGGTCCTCATTTTACCAACCTCGGAAGGATGGAAGGCTGAGTCAACCATGAGCCGGTGAGAACTGAATTGCCAAACTGCTGGCAACCGGCAGTCAGCAGAAGCAGCCTGCAGTAGTGCATTCTAACTACTGAGCCACCACAGCTCATGTTAGAAGTTTTATATTTCTTTCTATTAAGTTCACCTTCCAGAGTTAAATGCTTAAGATAAGCAGCTATAATATAATAGTATAATTCAATTCCATTTCAGTGGGTATTTGTCTTTAATGACTGGTTTTCAAATTCAAATTATTTATTATAGATCAATGATCCCAACTATATCATACTCACTACATAAAACTTACTACATAAAACAAAATAGAATATGCAAAATAAAATAAGGCATATATGATAAGAAAATATACAATCATGATTTTTATATTTATAATCATAAATATTTTATCATTTTATATGATCACATATATTAGACATATGCAATGATATAAACTGTTTTGTTTAAAATATTTAAACAACAAAACTAATTAAAAAGATGCATAGGAATTATTGCTTTGGACATTTATATTCTATTTAATATAAATATTAAAAACATATGACCTAATTTGTTGAATAATAATTGTAGCACCTCAAACTGACAATAGTCTATTTTTTCATTAGGTTTTAACTAGGAACACCATATCTTTCTCTCTTTTTTTAAAATTGCTGGAGATTTTATTCCCAGAAATTTTGTTTTGCATTTATTTAACTCAGAATATTCTGATTTTTTAAAAAGATAATGACATTAATCCATGTATTGATTTTCCCTAAATAATTATTCATTATCTGACAAAAAACTCAGCTTGAAGTTTGAGCTACTTCCTGCTGGGCATAATCTCCCGTATTCTTTTTTTTTCCAGTTTTAGTTAGGCTGAAGCTGGAATCAGGTTATAAATCTTCAGAAATTAATAATGTAATAAACAACAATAGTGTCTCCTCTTCCCAAACTGATAAATTTAGAAGTGTATAGATTTTACGATACTTTCCTTTCAAAATACTGGATACTTCACTAACTTCTTCTGTATAGGATGTTTTTATAAAATATTGCTAGGTGGATTCAGAATCAAGTTAAAGAAGAAAATCATGAAAATTGTAAATTATAGGTTTTTTATGTTTTATTTGTGAAATCTGAAGAACATAGTAGTTCTTCAGACATAACCCTTTACACATTCCAGATGGATTGTATATCCATGACATTAAAAATATACTCAAATAAAGAACTGTTGAAAATTAATTTCAAACTGATTTCACTCTTACTCTAGAACAAAATACGACTAACAAATATATTTTCATAGGATTATGGTATCAGGTTTGATTCTTTGTCAGATTCACAAGCTATTTGTATAAATATAATTGCATTTAGAATGACGTACGGTATTAAAGTGCTTTATTCAAAGTAGATTCCTGCCATTATGGAGGCTAAAACATATAAGGAACGGTTGCTGGAATTGGGTATGTGTAGTTTAACGAAGAGAAAGGTGAGGGGTGACATGATAGCAGTATTCCAGTATCTCAGGGGCTGCCACAAAGAAGAGGGAGTCAAGCTATTCTCCAAAGCACCTGAAAGCAGGACAAGAAACAACAGATTGAAACTAGTCAAGGAGAGAAGCAACCTAGAACTAAGGAGAAACTTCCTGACAGTTAGAACAATTAACCAGTGGAACAATCTGCCTCCAGAAGTGATGAATGCTCCAACACTGGAAGTTTTTAAGAGGAGACTGGACAGCCATTTGCCTGAAATGGTATAGGGTTTCCTGCCTGAGCAGGGGGTTGGACTAAATGACCTCCAAGGTCCCTTCCAACTTATTATTATTATTATTATTATTATTATTATTATTATTATTATTATAATTTACAAACATATAAATTTATTTACAATTCTAAATTACATTGGCAGAATCCAAATCAATGTTAAATAAAAAGTCAATGCTGTTCTGTGAAAAACTACAGTTCTTGTTTTAAAATTAAAACATCATTCCAGAGGGACTATTGTCTGGAAATGTTGCAAACAGATTACAAATACAAACTAATATTTATAGTCATTGTAGCAAAAGAGCATCTAGAACACAATGGATTTTAATTCTTCCTTCCACTTGTTGCACATAATCAAATTGGGTCTGGAAAATTAGGAAATCTTTTGGACTAGATTTGGACACATAGAATAGATAAAAAGTTGGCTACAACTTAAAATATTTTCCATATTGCAACTACAAATGCAAATGCACAGCTACATAACAGTTTGAGGCATAAAGCTTTGAAAAATCCATAGTTGGGTCATTACTGCCAATAAAAATGACAGAGAATGTGGGTAAACATTCAGTTTTTCCAGAACTTTTCATCAGGTGCACAATAAGCTTAAGATGAAATCCCAAAACCTAAACCATGTGTTCTGTATTTCAGAGTTAATTTTAAGATGGAATATTTAGGGAAACACGTTTGTTAATGGAAAAAGTGTAACTTAAACATTCATGAGGATAATTTAACATAATTTTTAATTATGCTTTAAAATCTAACTGATTTTAGAAAAACAAGTTTCTAAAAATGTATTTAAATAATATATAATCTAACAAAACTTTATTTAATGTGGTGGTCAGAATTTTTATGTTGATATACTTTTTATATTGTCCTCAACTACAAGATTTGTGTTTTAGTTCCACTAAAATATAGGTAGTCCTTGACTTACAACAGTTTGTTTGGAAAAAATATTGGCATTGAAACAAGTGACTCATGGCCATTTTTCACTTACAACTATTAAGACATCCCCTTGGTCACATGATCAAAATTCAGACACTCGGCAACTGACTCAGATTTATGATAACCTCAGTGTTCTTGGATCATGTGATCATCCTTTGTCCCTTATGACAAGCCAAGTCAATGATGAAGTCAGATTCACTTAACAACCATTTTACTAACTTAACAACTGCAGTGATTCACTTCACAGCCGTGGCAAGAAAGGTTGTAAAATGGGGCACAACACTTAACTCACCAGCAGAAATTATGGGCTCAATTTTGGTTGTAAGTCGATGACTATCTGAATATGGAATATACTGTAATTGACATTGATTTGTGCAGTATAAGGTTTGACTAATTAAACAGATCAAAATATTTCAAAAGCAAAACAACCTTAGTCATTTATTTTTCTAAAAATAAAGAAAAAGAATGCATTTCTTCCTTACTCTGATAATTCTTGTTTATAGAGATCCAGATTTTCAAGGAAGCTATTTAATAATTTCAAGTATACAAGATTTACAGGAATTTAAGAGAATTCATTCTCAGAATTCATATATCCTTCCTATTTCTGAAATGTTACAGGATAATATATCCATTCCGTTATTGACTCATCATGAAATCCAGTGGAAGTTCAGATTTCATCTCTCTAAATTTGATCTCTGGAGGAAATAGTATATGAAACATCCAGGATGTTATATTTAGTACAAGTGATAAATGGAGTTCAGACCTATTTATTTCCAAAGAGATTTATATAATTTGTTCTCTAATAAGTAAGATGTAAGAATTTGGCAGTCTAACTAAGCAACATCTACCTGGAAGTAGATCCTACTGACATGATAAAACTTAGTAGGTTTAAATAATTATATGCAGTATTGCAGACTTACAAAATATTTGAAAGCCTGTATTTTAAATGACTAGCTCAAGCCACTCGTTATAAATTCAGTTTAAAACCAATAATTAACATGAGACAGCCAATCTGATATAGAGGTTACAGCACCAGACTAGAAACTGAGAGACCATGAGCTTTAATCCCATCATAAGGTCCTAAGTCAGTTGGGCCAGTCACTTTCTTTCTCTCTCAGGCTGAGAAAGCAGAAAACAGCAAACCACTTCCAAAAGCTTACCAAGAAGACTTGCAGTCATGGAATATTTTAAACCAGACATGTCAAATTCGCGGCGTCATGTGACATCACATAACGTATCGGGACAGTTTACCCTTGCCGGCAATGGGGTGGGCGTGGCTTCCACGTGACCTGTCTGGCTCGCAGGCCGGAAATTTGATACCCCTGTTTTAAGTGGTTAAGCTGAACTATATCAATTTTACAGAGGTCTAGATGCTTTATGATGTCAACATAATTTAAAAATAATTGTTAGAAGTTTTAAGAGATAATCTACAGAAAGATAGCAATAACAGAGCAGAATGGGTTGAAACCTATGAAAATATTTCTGCTAAGTGAATGCAGATAGCCTCCTAGTTGGCTTAAATATCAGTTTATGTTTCTGTGTTTTGGTTGAGTTCTAAATGGAGAAGATTGAGAAAAAATAATGATTTTTATTATTGTAAAAAGACCATTATTTTATCTCATTATTGCTTGCCAGCTGGAGTTAGCACATATTACAAAATGTAAAACACAATAATTCACTGTTTAATTTATTCTGTGCTGTTCTATCTGATAGCTTAATTTTTAAAAAAAATTAAATTATTAAAACACATTTTAAAAATACATAACATAATAGCATTTTAAAAGACCTGGTTGAATGATAAGGCTGAATTCATTTTCTATCAAATAAGAAGAGATAAATAAAATGTTTGAGGATGTTCTTCCATAGTGTGGGAATTATCTTCAACATGTTGAATGAATTGACTTCTGAAAGTATTGCCATCTTTAAGAGAATTCTGCAGTTCTTAATAACTTGATATTACTTAATTTGATTTGATAAATGTGGATTTTGCAATTACCAGTTTGGTATAGTAGTTAAGACATCAGACTAGAAACCAGGAAACTGTGCAATCTAGTCATGTCTTAGATACAAACACAGCTAGGGCAAGTCATTTTTCCTTAGACCTAAGAAGGAGGCAATGGCAGACCACTTTCAATATCTTCCAAGAAAATTACAAGGAGTAATCCAAGCAGTCACTAGGAATCAACACCGACCTGAAAGTACATATACAAAATTGTTCTAATAATTAAGACTATACTGGAAGTGGCTTTTCAGCTTTTTATTAGAAGGCAGAAAGGCTTTACTGATCTGTGTGAAAGAAGTATTCATTTCTAATTCCCTTTATCATGGGTTTATTATTATGATTTAAATTTATTATGGCTGCCCATAAGGCCCCCATTAAGCCAGATGTGGCAGCGCAGTCTAAAAATAACTACCATTAAAACATAACAAGGGCTTTATAGGATACAACCTCCAGGCCTGGAAACAGAGTCAAAAGGAAGACCCTAAAGATCTTCCAAAACCCTAGGATGTCATAGGTATCTCTGGGATGAGGATATTCCATAAGGCAGGGTCTGCTGCAGAGAAAGTATGTTTCCTTGGTCCAATAGGATGACTAGTTTCTGAGAAGACCTCAGGTGAACCTCAGAAGTGATTGGAAATAGGCAGTCTGTCAGATAATGTTCCTATGCCATGGTCCAGTTTTCAGACTGATTTTTATACCATTTCTGTCCCTGACCCAGTTCTTACAAGGCTTTAAAGTCTTTTTCAACATGGATACTTGAGATCTTGAAGTTCAACCCTGCAATCTTAGGCTTGCAAAGCTTATGTTCAGTCACTGAGCTATGGTCTTCTTCTCTCCCTTTGGCTTAGTGTATACTTCATAGTAGAGCAGAATTTATTAAACCAGGTTGCTGAGTAAGTCAATGGCTCAATACCTATATGATGATCAGTCACAAATAAATCATACTCTGCTTTTGCAGCTTGTGTGAATCTAACCTCTGTGTCAGCCTTGAAATCTAATGCGTAGGTTGGCCAATTCAGTCCCTAAATTAGAGCACTTACCCTTAAATTTCTTTCATTAAATGGAAAGTACTAAGACTCATGCCAAGAGAATAATAAATTAATTGACTTTATTCACAACCTGGTCTAATGAAAGTAAAAGTGAATAAAAGGAGTTAGGGAGAAAGGGATTGTCTTGTTTTACACAGACTATTTGTTGATTTTGCCAAAAGACATCTAAATTTAGAGACAGCTCAGATGGTTTAACTTATGCATTCTTCCAGGCATTGCTTGTATGTGCTAGCCAACCTAGCTTCCCTTAGATTGACTTAGACTCCCATAGGCTTACTCACTTCCTTAGACTAACCAATACTTGCCAATTTACACCTCTTTTTACATATGACCTTTGCAGTTTAGCCTATTATATTTCAAGCAATTTTATCTGTTTTTCCATTCTCTTTGCAATTCTTCTGCAAAAAGACAATGACTTAGATATATATTCTTACAAGCAGAAAGAAAACTAAAGTCTGATTAGAACTGACCAGCCCAATTTTTCTTCCTCTAGAGAACATTGCCATAAAGGACTATTATTAAAAACTTGGCCAGACCTGTTCTCCCACTTCCATTTCCTTGGGTCCTCAGAAGGTCCTTGCCTTGATCCTTTTTACGTATATGTTTTATTAGAGTGAATTCAGTTAAAATATCTTTATCTACCTGTGTTTGCCCAACACTACAAACCAGCTTGGACACACAGAACACCCCATAGTACAATTAAAAACCCAGAGTCACTCCTAGACAAGATAGGTGGCATATAAATCTAATGTTAATAAATAAATAAACAAACATTAATAGCATTTGCTATTTTATATGCATGATTATATTTGACATTAGTTTCCTCATGTTCACATTCTACTTCAGGCTCTTTTTTCCCCTCTATCTGAATTTCTCAGATATACAGAATGTTATTTTTCCTTTCACATTAATCCATATTTCCTTAAAACAAACCAGTTGCAAAACTGAACACATCTGTTCTTTCATCTGTCTTAGTAATAGGCTATGATCATCTACTTCTGAACATAAATAAGGTTAAAGTTTACCAACTGATTAATCTGAGAGCTACAGTATTTAGTTTAAACAGACATCTCCTTTTTTATTCTTTTTAGTTCGCTGTGCAAAATACAAGTTGACCTTATATTCCCTTGTGATACAATTCAAAATTTACAAGGATGTGTCTTAGATTTCCTTCAGTCAAGTTTCATAAAATTTTAAGGTCTCCAGTTTTGGGGGGGGGGAGTTGGTTACATTTTGACATAATGGAAGATTGCTGTTTTTGTATTGTTAGTCTTTGTTTCCATTAGAGGTAATTCTTGACATACAACCATAATGGGGACTAGAATTTCCATTGCTAAGCAAATGTTGCTAAGTGAGTCACACATAATTTTACAAGCATTTTGCCATGGTTGTTAAATGAATCATTGCAGTTAAGTAAATCATGTGGTCCCTCTTCCCCCCCTCCCCATTGGAAGCTGGCTAAGAAGGTCATAAATGGTAATCACATGACCTCAGCAGGCTGCAACCATTGTAAACACATGCCAGGTGCCAGGTGTTGAATTTTGTCCATATGACTGTGGCAATGTTGTAATGTTCATAAGTGCAAGTCATATCACTTTTTCCAAAGCCATCGTAACTTTGAATAATTGCTAAATGAATGGTTCTTAGTTGAGGACTACATGTGGTGAATAAGGGTATAAGATTTTAATATATCATAGTGATAGAATAGTTAAATTTTTTATCTTGATTTGTTCATTTCTCTTGAGCTAAACATGATTTTTTTGCTACATTGTATACTTTATAGGTAGGGACGTGGTGGCTCAGTTGGGTTAGGACGCTGAGCTTGTCGATCAGAAGGTCGGCAGTTTGGCGGGTCGAATCCCGAGTGCCGCGTAACAGAGTGAGCACCTCTTACCCGTCCCAGCTTCTGCCAACCTAGCAGTTCTAAAGCACGTAAAAATGCAAGTAGAAAAATAGGGACCACTACAGTGGGAAGGTAACAGCGTTCTGTGCGCCTTTGGCATCTAGTCATGCCGGCTACATGACCACGGAGATGTCCTTGGACAAGCGCTGGCTCTTTGGCTTTGAAACGGAGATGAGCACCGGCCCCTAGAGTTGGAAACGACTAGCATGCATGTGCGGGGGAACCTTTACCTTTATACTTTATAGACTGAGAAGTTTGAATAAAATACATATGAAGTCATTTTGGACAAAAATGTATGCCCCAGCAGCCATTAATTTCATATATATATATATATATATATATATATATATATATATATATATATATATATATATATATATATATATATATATATGGATCCTTGGTTTTTCGGGCTTTTCCCCGCGTAGAACTAAAGGTGTAGGCGCAACGTTTCGACGAAATCCCATCCATCATCATCAGGCTAGTGGTTTCTGCTTCCTTCTTCTGGGAGAAGTATACATACTTCTCCCAGAAGAAGGAAGCAGAAACCACTAGCCTGATGATGATGGATGGGATTTCATCGAAACGTTGCGCCTACACCTTTAGTTCTACGCGGGGAAAAACCCGAAAAACCAAGGATCCACATACAGGCACCCGCGAAAACCTCAGAAAACAAATATATATATATATATATATATATATATATATATATATATATATACATATACATACATACACACACATACATACACATACATACATACATACATACATACATACATATATATAAAACATCACTCCAAAAGAATGGAACATACAAAACAGTAAATAAATATCCACCTTTTACATCTTATCAATTTAGCTGACATTCCAATTGAAGTCCTTCCTTTGCCCAATAAAGATTTGCTTGTGAAAGATTTGGACAGGTAGTTGTCAACTAACAACCAACTAGTGACTTTGAAGATATAGTGGTGCTGAAAAAATGACTTTAACTGGTCCTCACACTTAAGATTGTCATGATCACATGATTAAAATCCACGCGGTTGGCAACCACTGTGTTTTTATTAAGGCTGCAACTTCTTGGGATAATTTACTGTTACCAACAAGAAAAGTCAATGAGGGAGGCCATATTGGCTTTGTAATTGTATAATTCACTTAATGACCATGGTGATTTGCTTAATGACCCCAGCAAAAAAGTTGTAAAATTGAAGCCATATCACTTAACTGCCTCACATAGCAATGGAAGTTCCAGTCCCAATTATGGTTGTAAGTATATATGTATGTATACATGATGCAATCTATGAGCATGTCTGTCAGCTGCCACACTTCAAAAATGGACAGATGAGGAAACTGAAACAATTGAATTAGTAACTTATTGTTTATTAGCAATAGTATTTCTTTATTTATTTTGCACTATCCTATCCTATCCTATCCTATCCTATCCTATCCTATCCTATCCTATCTATCCTATCCTACCGTACTCTACCCTACCCTACCCTGTCTTATATATATACCCTACCCTACCTTACCCTACCCTACCCTACCCTACCCTACCTTACCCTACCCTACCCTATCCTATCCTATCCTATCCTATCCTATCCTATCCTATCCTATCCTATCCTATCCTATCCTATCCTATCTCCTAATATCTCCTGTCTCCTATCATTTCCTATATCTTATAATTTCCTATCTCCTATCCTAATCTATCCCATCCCATCCTTCTAAATCACAGCCTAAATGTGTGCAGAGAAGAAAACTGTGTCTTTCTATGAGGTAAATACAGCATATAGAGATAGACAGACAATGACAAACGAATGTTTTCCCACTTCTCCAAACATGTTTGTTCACTTGTGAATGAAACTAATAAAAAAATGATTTGATAAGATACAAGATACAGTATGTGTTAACCTATAGTTTACCAAATTCACCAATTTTATATCAACATAATCATCCCAAACATTATAGTTAATGCAGGCTGGCATTAGCCATCGTATCAACATTTTACTAGAGGAAATTCATTGTGAAAAGTGACACGTATAATCTATCAAATGAAGTACATGAAGAGAACAAGCATTATGAATCTTTTGACATTGTTTCTATGAAAGCTTTTGACAGTTGGCATAACAGCATTTCTTCACATCAGAACAGTTAGCAATTAAATACATTCCTCATTTGACCAGATTTGTTTTACTAGCCTGCTTTGGCAAATTGTATAAAAGAAATGTGTGCTCAGCATGGTGGAGAAGCTTTTTACTAATCTGAAATCATTATGCCCAATTTCTAGACATTTCTAGTTACAATAGCAGACTGAACATAAATAAGTGAATTATTCAACCTCGCATTATAGGTCTCAACTTTAAAATTAAAATTAAAAACAAAATCATTTTAATAGAATTTAATTTAATTTCCAAATGTATTCTTGATCTATACATTTCGTGAATATAAAATATGACTTTGGAATACAGAAATATTGTGGTTCTTCAGCTAATGTACAATGCATCATGCTATAAAAGTCCTTGAGGTTGCTTTTTTAAAGCTCTGAAACGTGAATAATTAGCTATAGCCAAAGATATGGCAACTTTCCCCTTTCCACAAGTTTCCACTGTGCAGAATTTTCTATCCAGTCCTTTCTCCCTTAAGAATGACATATTTTTGATATCCCAAGACCACAGTATAAATAGATATTTAAGATTAATAAGCCTGTCTGCTTTTAAGGGTGCAAATGAATGTCTGTGCTCCAACACTTTATAACAGTGGTGAGCTAATCAGCCAATTACTGAACAGTGGTGAAACTAATATTAATAATGGCATGTTGGTTCACTTTGGCAGAAAACCCAATAGGATCTTGGAAGATTTTTCAATCCTCAGATGACTCAAATGTATTTTATAATTTTTTGCTAATAAATACAATGCTTGGAACACCAGACATCTACTTGGAAACTATAAATATACAAATGAAAACCCACAAAAATAGTTAAATTAAAAAAAATATATTCAGATTGGCTTATTTTAAATTCACGTTTCTGTTACCAATCTAAGGTTTTAAGCAACATATTCTTGGCTAGACTTCTAACATGAAATAGGCATGCAATTTTATAAATATTTCCTAGTAGATACAATAGTTGCAATACCATAAAACCATTTGAAAACTATAAACACATACCTACAAGAACCTTTAAACAATAACCATTTATTTGGAATGACTTTATCCTAAATAGTTTCTTCCAGTGCATTTTTATAGGATACCATATGCTGAGCCTGGTTGAAGAAAAGTACCTCTTATTGCTTTCACACCAAGTTCTGACAATTCGGTCTAGTGGTTAAGGTGCTGGCCTACGAACCAGGAGATCATGAGTTCCAGTCCTTTCCTAAAGATGAAAAACCGGCTAGGTGGCTTTGGATCAGTCAATCTCTTTCAGTCCAACAAGGTTGTTGTGGGGAAAATAGGAAGAGGACGGAGTATTAGGTATGTTCATTGCCTTGCATTATTTATAACAATAGTAAAGATGAGATAAAAATCAAGTAAAGGTTTCTTTTCTCTTTTCAACAGGACATAAGGACCAACTGATAGCTCTTACCAGAGATCTGAGTGGATCTTCTGAATATATCTCAGAAATTAATCATAGGCCCATCAAGCCTAGGACCATAAGTTGCTTATTGCCTGTTTTAAGCAATTTAAAACATAAGGAGCGAGCACCTACTGTTGCTTTTTCCCCCTGATGAGAGATGTATGGCCATTTACTGATGGTGTTCTTATTTGTTTGCATGTTCTGATTAAAGGTAAAAGTTTGGTTCCAGAACAGACGGATGAAATGGAAACGGGTAAAAGGAGGGCAACAGGGAGCTGCAGCCCGAGAGAAAGAATTGGTAAACGTCAAAAAAGGCACTCTGCTCCCTTCAGAGCTTTCTGGTATTGGTGCTGCCAGTCTCCAACATACAGGGGACTCCCTGGCAAATGACGACAGCCACGACAGTGATCATAGCTCTGAGCATGCACACTTATGATAAGGCAGGAAGGAATCCTAGCTCTGTTCTCAGGAAAGCTATGTTTAACACAGCGAGCTTATGTGGACATTGACGTATGCAAGTGACTGACTTTCTGACAATCAAAATGAAAGTAACTTAGGATTTACTATTTCTGCTACTCTTGAACTATTATTATTTTTTGTGCTTAGATTCAGTAAGTGCCATGCCTCCCATGTGCCTTGTGAGTAGAAACAGGAGATACATTTGTTTTTGAACATTCCAGATTCGCTTGTCCTTTCAGTGACAATGGAGCAGATATTGTTGCTTTAGCTTGCATCAAACAATGACGTTGCTTTCCACACAGTGTCAACAGAAACACTATCTCAAGAGGATAAGAATTGTATTTTAACTCTGTATATATCTACTTTTCAGCATTTTTACTTTTCACTCATTTTAGCTGTGCATTCATATTAGCTGACCGCAATAGTCACCCATGAGAATAAATGGCTTTTTTAAATCTGTTTTTTGTTTTGTGTTTCAGAGTTATAGAATACATGCAGACATTTGCATTCACATAACAAGTAGTATAAATGAGTCTGCTAGTTGAAATCCTTATATCATAGACAAAACAAATTTTATGTTGCATTTACTATCAACTGCTGCTAATTAGAAATTATTAAACCTTGTTCCTCAAATCTTACTTTCTAACAGCAAAGGTATTTTTAAAGAATCATGCCTATAATGAAAATAAAACTAAATCTTAATTAATAATTAGAATTTATTACTACAATAATATAATAGGCATATGATTCTTGTAGCTGGATATAATTCAGAGTAGCACCAGTATATCCAACAAAGCTGCTTAAAAATGAATTGTGAACAGTATTTTCTTACAAATGGGAAAGTTGTTACCTTCCATTATTTTGTGTTAGTAATCAGGTATTAATTTTCCAATATTAGGTATTCAAATTAATAAGGTAAAGTTCTCTGTGTTATGATCAAGTTTTATTAAATATGTTTGTGTACAGAACACAAAAAATAAGGATATTTTCTCCCCTCTTTTAAGCTTTTGTGTATATACAATGAAATAGGAACAATCCAAAAATTTAAACAAAACATTGATTGTACTTTGTAAAGGAAATGCTTAATAAATGTTCCTTTTGAATAAGACTTGTTCTTCTTTAGAGTTTTATGGACAATTCAAAATATTAGAACAATAATATTCTCTATGGTACTTGTGTTTGCATTGTACAAATGGGGTACTTCATATTGGATAAAGCTTTTACCTTGATCCAGTGGGGAAATTCTTTCCTCTAATAGGAAAAAGCAATCCGAAAGAAACCTTTTGCCAAGAACAACATGGACTATGCTAAACTACTTTCCCAGGTTTCATACAACTGTGAAATGGATATTTTTCTTCCACTTACTATCTGGAAATGGAAGGAGGGAAATGGTAACTTTAAAATGTGGTGTAAATTAAACAATCATTCATTATGATCACAACTATTTGAAAAGACATAAGTCTCCCAACATTTTTAAAGAAAATAAATTTTAATAAATAAATATTAAATGGAATTTAACTAATAATAATGTCATATCCCATCTCATCATAGAATTTGTCAGAAGAATAATTTGGGATTTCAACTTGAGCAGGGGTTGTGCAAGAATAAATAAAAATGAGATCCAGACAGTTGTGAGGAAAGAAGAAACATTTATTCCTAAAAGCAAAGAGTTTGCTTTTAGTGGCAGCTGCAGAAAAATGGGATACAGCAACACAGTTTTTATATGGGACCTTGTCCTGGTATGGAAATGTCAACATGCTGATTTTAGGTTGATACTTGTGTCTGTGTATGTGTGTGTGTGTGTGTGTGTGTGTGTGTGTGTGTGTGTGTAGGTATATCTATGATGTTTCTTCTTGTGAACATGCAATTCTGCTGGGAGATCTAATTTAATTTATTTGTGTTTACAGCCTTTATCCTTTGATATGTGGAGTAGGCCTGGGTAATTTATTTGGGGTTTTGTGAAAGTCTGAGTAATTTTCCCTCCCCCTTTTGCTATTTTTACTCGATTAACTTAGTTCATCTTGACTGTCAATTATCTAGTGGACATGCTGATTCTCAGTCCAATGTGGATTCTGTTAATGTTTTAATGAGAGATGAAAGTAGTATACAAAATAAAATACATTTTGGTATAAAACTTCTCACAATTGTCCCCTTGTGTACACACACACACACACACACACACACACATTTGTAATATCATAAGGGAAACATCTTTAGGAAGAGTGGTTAATTAATTAACATTGTTAGAAAAAACCCCCAATGCTGTAGTAATTCAAGTTTTTCAATCCTATTTTCTATGGACTGAGAAATTATTTTGAGAGGAAAATAATTTGAAAGGGACAATATAAGACCAATTATCCCAACAAGTGATAACCTTCACACTCTTGTATACCCAGTCTACTACAAGTTTTCTTGGAGTTTTATTTGATGGGAGGTTCTTTTATAGTCTTATTTTGTCCACATGCATTGTTGATACATGGTACATCAATAATAATAGCATATATTAGAGCATGCCAATAGTTACAAGCATACAAACGATTATCCATTTTCCCCACTATCCCTCTGTTCCATGAGTCCCAGTATATATCAATCAATTCTGTTACTCTTCAGTGATGACACTCTGGTAGGTTAGTCTTGGCATCTATTGTGATCAGCAGGAAGAGGTGCAATAGAACATCATTGGTTGGTGAAGGCTAACCAAGTTCAATGCTATTTAATTTTCAGTAGCTTGGAGAACTCTTTCTGAAGTGACTATTGAAGTCTACTGAATCAAGACAATTGTTAGTATTATTGTGTGGGAGCCAGGTTCCATTAACACTCATGATACATCTATACCCAGTAGAGCCAAGTCTGTTATTAAGTGTCCAATCAGGTTCCATATTGATGATATTGGGCATTTTTCAGATCTATTTCTCTAGTTCTCAATTATGTCCACCAGCAGGAAAGCACGTTCTTCTTACCACATATGAAGTGTGCAAACCTTCTTTCTTGAGGGAGGGTTCTCTTGCTAGACATAGATTGGGTGAGGCTCAACAAATTGAGATTCAAGATGGCTTAGTTTCAAAGTGGGTTCCACTTCCATGGTCAAGCTGTTTGCAACCTCAGAATCTCATAAGTCTCCTGTCATGGGCCTTATTACCGGTTGAACTCCGGACGGCGCCCGATCTGCGCTCCTTTCGCCGCGATCTGAAAACATACTTGTTCAAGCAAGCCGGCCTGGCCTGAGGGGGGATTGGTGGGGTTTTTTATCATTTGTATTGGGGTTTTTACTATGTATCAATTGTATTTTAATTGGGCATGTATTTAATCATCTTTTAGTTTTTGTAAATTTCTGTGTTTTATTCTTGCCCTGTACACCGCCCTGAGTCCTCCGGGAGAAGGGCGGTATAGAAATATTAATAAATTAAATTAAATTAAATTATCCCAGTTGCCACCCATACTGTGATAGGACTATTTCCATTCACCTATATTTTAAGGCAAGACTTGAACTGTCTTTTACTTGAACTGCAAAGGTGTCTAATGCTTTCCTATTTCTTAATAATTACCCAGAATAAGGTTTTGCAAAGCTGGATGGGTAGCTGAGAATATATTTATTTCTTGTATTGCTTCCAAAGCCAAGAGGTGGAAGCATTCCCCCCCCCCCATGTTTCAGATGGACTATTGGTTAATCAAATACTGTTTACCCTCCTCCCTTTTTATCCTTACCAGACAACATGTTAAGTAACAAAGATAAAACCCAGTAAATATGCTCTCATGACTCATTTTGGATTTTTTAAAGATAAAACACAGGTAAAAGGTAAAAAAAAGTCACACAGCTTCAGGTTTTTTTTCTTACTGGCCCATATGGAGTCAACAATAAAGAAATGTCAATTGATAGGGTTACTGATAGAGGATGGAATACATATTTGTTTTGGAGACAGCACAGGAGATTAGGCAATGGTATGCAGATTAGGCTACAACAGTTGGGAAAGCAAAAATGTGCCTTTTTCCTATGGCTGAGAGAAAATGCCCTAAGTCATCAAGGTGGCTTTCATGGCTGAGGTAAGACTTGAACTCACATTCTTCTACTTTCTAATTTGGTTCTTTAAACCAGGGGTTCCCTGGGCTGTGGCCTATTTGGAATTGGGCCATGCAAGTGGTGGATGAGTGCTTGCGTAAATGGCAAATATTTGTGCTCATGAGTGAAGCTCCACTCACACGAGTGTTGAGTGCTTGCACTTGCACATGAAGCTCTATTCGCATGGAACCATCACCTCTTTACTCCCTCCCCCCACTCCTTTAGACCAAACTGATTCTTATCACAAATTTGTTTACCTTCTTTTCTTTGGTTTTAAGAGAAAGAAAAATAAGTTTAGCGACTAGTCTTCTCTTTGTAATGCCAAATGCATTATTAAGGATACAGCCAGATGAAAATACAACTATCACTTAAATTTTGCTACATACCATATGCTAACTTCAGATCTTCTGAATCTCATTTCTTAAACTTTCATCCTACTAACTATATACGGTATAAGCTTTTCTCCTGCTTCTTCTCTTCATCTAATCTAGACTACTCTTCTAAAACATGGCATTCCTTTCTCAAATTCCCCTTTCTACATGCAATCTAGCTACAAATCATTAATTTTCTTACAAGCAAAGAATATACATTTATGAAAATCAAAGCTGTAAACATGGCAGTTATGTTTATGTATACATTTCACTCATTTCTTAAATATATTTTACAAATACAATAAGCACTGGGCTAGCATTACTTTTAATATACTTCATATATATGGAGTTTGGAAATCAAGTTTTGCTGGGTTGTGGGTTTGCAGTTTATTCCTCTTAATTAGCACACGTGATAAGTAAAACAGTAAGTTAACCAGAATTAATTCAAGAAACCAGCTGACTAAAGTTAGGATTGATTAAATTTTCTACTGAACTGTCCTTGCAGAATTGACAAACATATTACAGACAGGAAAAAATATTTGACCAAGATGCTCACACAAGATTTTCAAAACAGAACTGTCCCATTTGGGGGGGGGGGGCAAAGGAATAAGAAAAGGATGGAAAAGGAGAAAAGAGATTTCTCTCCACATTGCCTTGCTGGCCAGGCAACCCAAGGTGGAAAGATTATTCCTCACAGTTTTCTTAAAGAGATTTAGAATCAATAAAGATTTAGCAGTTGCAAAAGGTCAGAATAGGTTGCAGAGTGGAAAGAGATTAAAGAGTTCACCCACCCACCCACACAATTCACTCACTCCTTCCCTGGGCAGACACACCCCCTTAAAATTTGGAGGTGCTTGCAAGATTTTTCTTTTCAAGCAGCTGTCTGATTCAAAACTCAAAACCCCTTTACTACAGGTGCCAAACAGGCAGAGTCTGGGAGCAACACCCACAGACAAAAATGGTCTGCTAGCTGTGTGAACTTACACAGGCTAGGTCCACTAGCCAGGCTAGTTTTGAGTTCTCATCTGGGGTGCCATTCATCAGAATAATAATTTGGGGTTCCAACTCGAGCAGGGTTGCACAAAAATAAATAAAAATAAAATAAAAATTAGATCCAGATAGGTGTAAGGAAAGAAAAAAAATATTCCTAAAAGCAGAGAGTTTGCCTTTAAGGGGCAATGAAATGGGGCACAGAAACACAGTTTTTATTTATTTATTATTATTTATTTATTTATTTATTTAATTTATATACCGCCCTTCTCCCAGAGGACTCAGGGCGGTGAACAGGGCAATACATAAAAACTAGATACAAAAATTAAAATTATTAAAACATGATTAAACAATGCCCATAAAATTAATACAAATTTAAAATTAAAATTCATTTATAAAAATCCCACCCCGTCCCATCAGGCCAGGCCAGCTTGTTTAAAGAGATGGGTTTTAAGATTATAGAGGAGCTTGTCCTGAATGGAAATGTTAATGTTTTAAAGGAAGATGGAAACAATATAAAAAATAAAATATATTTTGATATAAAACTTCTCACAAACTCAAACAAGTTTAAACTTACGTTTTATTGCAATTTGGCAATTATGTGAACACTAAAAGAAAATGCACATAATAATCAATACTGAAATTAAAAGTAATTTTTCCAGTGTGACATTTGTTCTCAGTGTTCTGTTCTTTTGTTGTACAGCTATGTATTATGTGTAACATCTTCTCATTCACTTTCAAATCCTTTAGTTGTATGACAAAAACTGGACTTCCTAACATTTAGCAACCAGAACTGCTCTGCAAAAATATGAATCACTAAATGTAATAAAGAGATATACAAAACTTTTTTGTTGCCATCTAGTTGTCCAGATTTTAGCATCTCAAATCTGATAGCCCTATGTAACTCTACTTAGTAGTTAGGCAACATTTGTACAGATAATCCTTGCCTTACATCCATTCATTTAGTGAGAGTTCGAAATTACAATGACATGTTCTGATTAAAGGTAAAGTTTGGTTCCAGAACAGATGGATTGTAACATGGGTCATATAATCAAAATTTGGACTCTTGACAACTGACATTTGTTTATAATGGTTACAATGTTCCAGCATGATGTGATCACGTTTTGTGACCTTCTGAGAAGCAAACTTAATGGGAAAGCCAGATTTATTTAACAACCTTGTTACTAATTTAACAACTGTAATGTTTCATTTAACAACCGTGGCAAGAAAAAATTATAAAATGGGGCAAAATTCACTTACCAACTGTCTTGTTTAGCAATGGCAATTTTGGGTTCAAATGTGGTCGTAATTTGAGGACTACCTGTACAAGTTTATTTAGAGAATTATAGTGAATCATGCTATCTTGCTCATGGGCTGCCATTTTAAAAATGCAGAGCTGTGTCATGTTAATGGGCTTTCTTGATTGATCAGTCAAATAGTGTGGTGTAGTAGGTGCAAGTCTTAATAGTTTTGTAACTGAAGTATTTTCCTTTTCAATTGCTTTATTCTTCTCTCTTACCACTATCTTCTATTCCTGTGTCAGCTGACTCAGGAATGCTGGGAGTTGAAGTCCATGAGTCATAAAAGAGCCGAGGTTGCCTACCCCTGGCCTTACCTTACCAGGTAGTTCAGGACCATTATGCCACAAGCAGCTGAGTTTTTAGATACATGTATCAAGATCTGTTTGGCCTAAATAGTAATATTTTGGTTGTGGTGCCTTCCTTGACCCTGAACTTAGCAGGTTCCTTGATATTTGGAAGAAGAAAACATAGATGTAACTGATACTTTGTCTCTACAAATCAGATTTTTAAACTGTCATATAAGTTTATTTGACATAATCAGATGGCAATTTTATGCATTTGAATTCATTGCATATAATTCATGGCCCTATGAATTTTGTGCAGTTAAATTTTGGCCAAGCACCTGCAAAAGTCCTCCATTAGTACTAGTTCCTGATCTTAATTAGGCAGATGAATGCACTATGCCACCTATGCCAGCTATGTAAATCTATATGCTTTGGATTCTACACTGTTAAATGATGAAACTTCATTTTTTAAAAAGTTAAACCTTGAACTTGATCTTTGTCTCCTTTCTTGATGAAGAAAAACAGCACTAGTTAAGAACAAAATATTAGTCCAAGACTTTGTGCTGAATTTTCTGAATTTTTTCCAGTTGAGTCTCTTGGATCAATATATATTTTGGATCTGTACAAACAACCCATACATACAATGAGGGATCAGCTTGAGATCTGAAGCAATATTTAATAGTTTCTGTGTTGTAACTGAATGTACTATTTATGGATTTTTTCCCTAGAAGATTTGTGTATATAATTGGTAATGACCTTAAATAACAACAACAAAAGGCTTTTTGAAGATAAACAGAGAACAAGGTCCCTAAGTTCTGGCAGCTATGTTTCTAATAGAGTTAAAACAGAGAGACAGGGAAGGAGGGGATGGGGAGGTACAATTTGAGACATACAAAGGCTCAAGTCTTCCATCTGGATGAACTTTCCCCTTTGTTGTTCCTTTAATTGCCTTGCACATCTCAAGGGAACTACTAAGTTTATAGGCAAACTCATGTGCTCCATGGCAATCTCTGGAACAACCACAAAAAAACAAAATTTATCCCCAGGGATGATAAGTCTTCTTATTTACAGGATATTTTCCATCTGAAGACAGAATTACTATCCTAGAAGTATCTGCAAAAATGTCTTGCTGCTCGTTTCCTTTTAATATAGGCATTAAAGCCTAGTTATCTTGTATGGCTATATTAAACTATGTAATTGCATAGCCCTTTAATAATGTTTTCTTTTGGTACATATATTTTCATTCATTCAATTAATAGTCACTTTGTAGTTCAAACTTTATAGAAATGGGAGTGAAATAATTTTTATTCTCATTTTACTCTACCTTGAAATAATTGTATGTTACAGAATACAGAATAACAGAGTTGAAAGAGTCTTTGGAGGTCTTATGGCCCAACCCCTGCCCAAGATCTTATACCATTTCAGATAAATGGCTGTCCAATCTCTTCTTCAAAACCTCCAAACCTCCAGCACCCACAACTTTTGGAGGCAAGCTGATTCATTGATTAATTGTTCTCACTATCAGGAAATTTCTCTTTAGTTTTAGGTTGGATATCTCTTTGATAAATTTACATCAGTTACTACAGGTTGCAATTCACATTTCCATTTCCCCACACCAATAAAATCTCCAGTTCTTTAAATTGTGAGCATAATGCATAACTAGAATTATAATTGAACAGTAAGTCTAATGTCCAATGATTATTCAGCTCACCCACATTCTATATAAAAATCTATCTCAATATTGGGCAGCAATGTTTCAAGTGGAACAACTTATCCAATGTTATTTTAATTTTTCATTTTATTAATTAAAGCAAACAATATGCCTTTAACATCAACTTCATTTCAAGAACACTTCTAGATCTCACATATGTTTCCTTAAGAAATAAAAATAATAGAATTTGTTTAAAAGTGTGTCTACCTAGTTGCAAAAGAAAAATGTTGTATTGGTAGAGACAATTTTTGGGAAGGGGTCAGAAGGAGACAGGAAACATGAATCTTCCCAGTTTGCCTTCTGGGAAATGGATGATATATGTTCCATGATAGCTATTATATAAGAATGTCCAAATTCCAAATGTGACCACTGGTTTAAAAGTTTTGACGACAGGCAAGGTCATTTTTAAGACACTGCATTTAAATTTGGTCGCTTTATTTATATTTTTAATATTTCTTAACACCATGTAGTTGTTTTTGCTGCCATTGCGTTAACCACACTCACTGGAAGAAGGAATCAACAAGGTTTCCATATGATTGTTCTATCCTGATGTTTCAATTTGGATGGCTGTAAAAACATTAATAAAAATATACATGAAAGCATTTTGAATAACATTTATACAAAAGATAGCAATAGCACTTAGACTTATATACCACTTCATAGTGCTGTACAGCCCTCTCTAAGTAGTTTACAGATCAGCATATGGCCCCCAATACTCTGGGTCTTCATTTTACCGACCTTGTAAGAATGGAGGAAGATGCATTTGTCTTACTTTTAAAAAAGGATGTATCATTGGGACAGCCCCACCCAAGAAATTGTCACAGATTTATAAAGATTTCTCAGATGTATGCTAAATATAATTGTTTAAAAAGTTCTTTTTATCATCTCTGGTGGACTTGTGATAAAGCACAGAAATATTGATATCAAATTTTTGTATTTAATTTAGAAGATTCTTAAAACAAATATAAAACTGAAACCAGACACTTTCCTTTTAGGGCTTATGGACAAAAAGCATAAAAGAAAATTTGCAATTTTGTTATTATATATGTTGACAGTGGCAAAAATCTTATATGTGCAAAAATGGAAAAAGATGTAAATTCCCCAAATGGAAGAATGGATGGAAAGAGTGATAGAGTTGACAGTCATGGTAAAGTTAACTGTCCAGTTTGATTCCACATGGAAATAAGTTCTGAACTTTATCCTCAAAAGAGAAAAAAAATGACAATGTGATTATTAAATTAACTTCATTATTATAGAAATGGTTTGTATCTATCAGAAATTCATAGCAGAAACCTGAGGCTATAATTGTATTTTACTGCACCAAGAGTTGGAAGTTACTGATTTTTTAATTTTAATTTTCTTTTATCTTATACTTCTTCCCCTTCTCTCTCTGATCTTTAATTTAATTTGCATGTTTTATTATTATAAATTGTAATATATGTATGTGATATATTCATCTTAATGATCTATAAAGTCTTAGCTGCCCTCTGGAGGCCAGTTCTTAACATTTCATATTAGTGCTATACTCCAGCAACTATACTGAAATTTTAAGATTGTCTATATATACCTATATATAAATTCATATTTTTGCATATTATTAACATAATTGTTTAAAATCTGTACAATACATAATTTCTTATACTCCATTATTTGTGGATTTGTTTCCCTTTTCTGTTTTAGGAAATGCTTCTAAACATTTGCAACTGCAGATGCAAATATCCAGCTAATAAAATATTGAAAGATGTGGTTACTAAGATACATTTTATCTTTCAAATAGTCTCCATAAAAGACTTGCACAGGAGCATAGACACTCCAGCAAAGAAATAAATATTACCCATCAGAAACAATACATGACATTCCTTTTAACTCTTATGAATGCTTATACATATGCAATTTAAAGAGGAAATGTCTGTGTGACCTTTTAATTCATAAAGCATTCCAGCTGGAAGTCAAAATAATGTTACTACTTTAGACAAACAGAACTGCCTGTTCGATTGTACCATGCATATAAGACTCTCTAAAGCAATTCTTGTAAGACTTGCTGTTTCAGAAAATTAACTTAGCCTACTTTGAGATCAGCACAAACAGTTCCTACTAATTTTGCCTTATCAGAAAATGTCTTTGGCAGGCAGAAGTACCAACCTGCACAGCTCCCTGTATTCTAAGATTTGCTATTCCGTCTCCTGGAGGGGAAGGAATAGAAGTGTCAAATTGAATAGTTTTCTCTGTACAGCTATACAGAGAAAATCTTGCTCTTACAGCATCATCTATGCATGAAAGTATATAGCCAGTAGACTACATGCAGCTAATCAGTACCATTTTAAAGAACCTTAGACTTTTCTCAGACCAGACAGTGCATGAGGTTTTATTTTGGAAGCTCCATTCTTCTTGCTTTGGGCATTTTGGGAGAGTTAAGTGGCAAGAGAGCCAGGTATTAGCTAGAAACGATGAGGTTCTAATTCTGTTGTAGGCTCAAAGACTATTGGGTGAGCTTAGGGCAGTCACTCTCCATCAACCATAGGAAGCATTGAAAATGCTCTCAAAAACTGCAGAGGTTTGTCTAGGGAAGGAGTCCATGTTGATTCAAAAGCACAATTATGTACTTATGACAAAATGAATATTTTAAGGCAGGGGTGTCAAACTCAATTTCATTGAGGGCCGCATCAGCATGGCAGTTGCCCTCAGGGGGCCGGGTGGGTATGGCCAGGGTGGGCGTGGCCTACTGGGTGGGCATGGCTAGAGTGCGTATGGCCTACTGGGTGAGCATCGTTCGCATCAAGGGGGCCTGGGCAGGAGTGGGACAGATCTGAGGGTCTCTGGCAGAAGGAGGGTCTCTGGGCCAGGGCCAAAGTAGTGGGGACCATTCCCTCACTGTTTCCAGGATGGCTTCGCGGGCCGCATGAAACCACTTTGCGGGCCAGATCCGGCCCCCGGGCCTTGTGTTTGACATGTCTGTTTTAAGGTATCTCTGTATAAATGTCCAAGGAGGAGGAGGAGGAGGAAGAGGAAGAGGAAGAGGAGAAGGAGAAGGCCCGCAATTTTTCAATCAGGAGACAGGAGACAAGATGAGCACTAATTGTATCCTATAATGTAATAGGAGTGTCAAACTGGTGGCCACACCCACCCCAGCTCCACAAAGGCAAAAAAGTCAAGATACGTCACAATATGTGACGTGACACAATCAGGTTTGACATTCGTGCTCTATAATAAAGGGAAAAAACCTTCAGCTTAATTGGGGACATAGTAAAAACAACAGCAAAAATAAGGAGGAAAATTAAAAATGATACCATCTACATGTTGCATAAAGTATTTTTAAACATTTTAACTCACTGAGGAGACTTTTCTTTTTTAGTAAAGAGATTTTTTTGTAACTTGTTTTCTTGGGGAGGCAAAAGTTAAACTAATGTTATCTGTTTTGAAATGGTCAAATCTTGTATTAAAACTGAAAATTAACTTTATGATGTAAGATTTATAGCAAACTTTATAAATTTATGGAGTGTCAATTAGCCAACATAAAATTATACAGAAACAATATCAGTTTCATGATTCTTGGAAACCAAGATAAGTATGGTGCTTAACATGTGTGCAAGGCTGGCTAGGGAGGAAAATAAAGAAGTTAAGCTCCTTCCACTCAAATGTCTGTCTTGAATTTCTCACAGTTTTTGCTGACACTTTGGCTTGTTTCCAGCATACATCATTGGATGTCTGGTATGAAAAAGGCCATTTGTAGTGTATGAAATTCCCATTATTAAAAGAGAAAAAAAGGTGGATTAATTATTCTCTGGGCAGGTGTTATTACAATGAAGTCACATGTCAGGCATCATATTATCTTAGAATGGCCTAAAATTGTCATATTGTACCAGTAAAGTACAGCAAAGGATAATATAAATTGGAATTAACAGGAAAATAAAACTGGGAATTTGGTGTAATATAGAATAGAGAGAAGGACTACATTTAAAAATATTAACAGTCTTTCGACTTGGTCTCCATGTAAGCTTCTTAATGTGAAGCAAACATCCCATTTATTTTAACATCTTTAAGTTCAGTTCCTTTATATTCTGGTTGAAACATTTCAAGGAATTACCAGATTTTTAAAATGAAATTATTGTTTTCCCTCTTGCCAACTTTACAGGATATCCCCTCCCATTTTTTGTAAGATAATGTGGTACAAGTAGCAATGTGTATTAATAATTTGAGCTCTTCTGAACCCAGATGGCCCAAATTCTTATCCATCCATCCATCCATCCATCCATCCATCCATCCATCCATCCATCCATCCATCCATCATCCATCCATTCCTAGCTTAGGAAAAATGCAAAAATATACAAATATTAATGCATTGCACACAATACATTGTAAAGTGCTCTATATATCACTCATATACTGTATATGTAACTGTGCAAAGCATTAGAAGGGGACAAGTGCTATGGGAAAAGTTTTATCAATGGTTACTCAAATTTGTGAAGTCTCCCTTTCAAAGACTTAAAGTTATACATAAGTATCTATATCAATAAATATAGTCATTAATAACCATGGAATTAATATTTCCAAAGAACAGCAAACATAATTGATTCTTCAGATAAGTTAGTAGATAATAAGGAAAGAAAAATATTTTCAGTTTTCCTATCCTAACCCATGGTGGATATTTTGGAAGAAATCCAACTGTTAATTAAATTGTTCCTTCCTTACTGTTTATTTTGCTTTCAAGCCTTAAATAAAATCCCTTCAATGATTTAAAACAATATAACAATGCACATGAGCTATGAATCAAAATAGCCTTAGAAAACAGCTATAAATATAAATCACAATGAGCATATTAACAAATAAAAATCTTGATAAAAAGGCATATATAAAGCCAGATTTAAAGAATTTATACAAAACCAGCTAAAATCTATTCTTTCAATGCAATATTTTTCCTCAAATAAGCATTTGCACAGATCACATAATTTGATTAAGCAGGCAAGTAAAATGAGTGCAAGTAAGTCATGCTTTACTGTAGCCTGTTGCCTTTTAGATGTGTAATCCTGAGCATTTTTACTTACATGAAGGTATCCCAGAATTCAGTTCAGATCAGAATGTGCTGTATAGGATTTCAGTGTAATTCCTTACAATGATTTGTAACGTTGGGCATGCTTCCTTTAACATTAGAACTCCACAAAGTACAGATGCAGGTGGGATGCCCAAGAGAAATTTTTCCTTTCTGAAAGAACTCTGAAAAGCAAGCAGATAATCCGGCCATGTCATAAATTGCTTTTGGCATTGTCTGTACTTCGAACACTGGACTTTATTTTGTTTTTTTCTAGTTATAGTCTACATATATCTGGATAATATCATTGGTTACTCTGTACTGAAGATTCCCCCTCCCTTCCTTGACGTACAAAAAGTATGTTATAGGGTTGTGCCTAATCTTCTTAATAAATACAGAGCACCCAGTACTTTAACATTGGAAAGATACATTGATGACCCCAATCTTCTCAGCAGATTGAAGATCTGATGTTCTTGTAGCTTATAAACATGTTGCTTACAGCTTTTATATTTCTTTCATACCATTGTGTCTGACTGCCTGGGCACGTTCTTGCTGTTTTCTAGGCAAAGTTTGTTAGAAATGGTTTGCCAGTATCTCCATTCTAGGGCTTAGAGACAGTGATTAGTCCAAGCTAATCCAGCTGGCTATGTGCTTAAGGTGAGACCAGAAATTTTGGTCTCTAGCCTTAGTCAAGAGTCTTAGTCTAGAATCTACTCCCTTAATCACTACACTAACATGGCTCTCATTTACAGATTATAGATCAACAGTTACAATTACAATAAATATAGTTATCCTACATTGGAACTGAAGTGGCTGGACAGACCACTCAAGACAGCTGGTAACTTCAACAGATTTATTTAGAACAGAGCAACAGATAACAGAGACGTTCGGCTTTTTATAGTCTGTAGCCGGTCGTCTGGTCCAATCAGTGGCCGGTCTTTTCCCGCTTTGCTTTCCGCTCCAATCAGCTTCGCGGAACGTCTGACAGCTCGGTTCCTCGTGGCTGGGCGGCTTGTGTTGCTTTGACAGCTGAGAGCTGTCAACCGGTTGCGCCTGCGTATAGTCAGGAGTTTTGACAGCTGTCAAAACTCCCGCGTGTTCGGCTGTCAAACACTTTACCTCATGTTATAGTCCTCGAGAATTAGAGTTAATACATTAAATAGAACTATTTACATATAATACACCCCTTACCCTTCCCCCGGATCGTTTCCACCCCCGTGTGTTTGTTTGTTGCTGCCTCCCCATTCATAGTCCTGTAAGTAGGCAGGTGCTTTCTTCGTTCGGCTGGATCGTCGCGGGGGTATCTCATTTTCAGGCTCCCCTTCCTCCTGCGGTAGTTGTGGTCTCGCCTCGTCGGAAGTTTGGGGCAGGTCGTCTGGCATGAAGGGGGGTATAAAGGGCTGTTGGGTTGGTGGGGGTGTGTTTTGTGGTTTGCGGTTCCGTAGCTGATCGACGTGTTGCCGCAGTTGTCCTTGTGTGTCTGAATGAATTAAGTATGAGATGGGTCCTGTTTGTTTTATTATGACCCCTTGTATCCATTTTTGGTTGCCGGTGTAACTCCTGGCCCAGATGGCTTGGCCCGGTGAAAAGGTTCGTGGTAATGGTGTTGGTGGTTCATGGTCATTTGATGTTCTATCTGGGTGCAATCGATCTAACCTTGTTATTAGCCTCCTGCCCCACCGTAGTTCGGCTGGTGTTTTCCCTGTGGTGGTGCCAGGTGTGGTGTGTTGGGCCAGGAGGAATTGGCTGAGTCGCCGGTGCCAGTTTCCTTTTATAAATTTGTTAAGTGCTTCTTTGGTGGACCTTACCATTATTTCTGCCATGCCATTAGTCGATGGGTGGAATGGCACTGACGTCACCAGTCTAATACAGTTCCTCGAAGCGAACATCTGAAATTCACGAGAAGTGAATTGTGGGCCATTATCAGAAACTATGACGTCCGGAAGGCCATGTGTTGCGAAAACTTTTCTAAGTGCTTGTATAGTGGAGTTTGTTGTGATTTTATTTAGGGGTACCACCTCGAGCCATTTAGAATAACTATCAACAATTATTAAGAAATTCTGCCCTCGTATTGGTCCCGCGAAATCTAGATGGATGCGGGACCATGGGTTTTTTGTGGTTTCCCATTTGTGGACTGGGGTGTGGGGCGGCTCGCTTCTGGTTAATTGGCAAGTGTAGCATCCCCCTACGTGCTCTTCTATGTCCTTATCGATCCCTGGCCACCACACATAGCTTCTGGCAAGTAGCTTCATTTTTACCATTCCCGGGTGTCCTTCGTGAAGGGTTTTTAATGTTTGTTGCATGTTTTTGTGTGGTATCACCACCCTGTTTCCCCATAATAGGCAGCCTAAGTGTGATGATAGTTCTAATTGTTTGGTAAAAAAGGGCTGGAACATTTCCTCTGGGCACTTATGTGGCCATCCTGTTGTGTCCCATCGCAGGACCCTGCTAAGAGTTTTATCCTTAGCGGAGTTGTCAGCAATGATTTTTGCTGTGAGGGGACATTCAGGTAATTCAGCGATAGCAAGTATGTTGCCAGCGGGGGCTGGGTCTGGGTCCTGGTATTGTATAGGAAGCCTGCTTAAACAGTCTGCATGTCCTAGTTCCCTGCCTGGCTTGTATACTAATTTGTAGGAGTATGCTGATAAAAAGGTGGACCAACGCAGGATTCTAGGGGATAATATTTGAGGGGTTGTTTTGTCCCAGGTAAATATGCCTAATAGGGGTTTGTGGTCTGTGAAGATAGTGAAAGGTCTACCATACAGGTAGTCATGAAATTTTTTAACCCCGGCGACGATGGCCAGTGCCTCCCTATCTATTTGAGCGTAATTTCTTTCAGTTTTTGTCAGGGTCCGGGAATAAAATGCGATAGGTCTTTGAGTGTCGTCCTGGTCCAGGTGGCTCAAGACGGCTCCAATTCCGTACGGGGACGCATCGCAAGCGATGCAGACAGGGGCGTCCTCCTTGAATAGGGTGACAGTGGAGCTTTTGCAAATGATTTTTTTAAGTGACTGGAAACTATTTTCATGTGCGCTTGTCCAGGTCCAGGGTTGCCCTTATCTAATAATCTATGTAGTGGCTCTGCGATTGTAGCCTTGTGGGGAAGGAAGGCGTGATAGAAATTTAATAGCCCCAAAAACACCTGAAGTTCTTGTTTGTTCTTGGGGCTGGGGGCTGCTTGAATAGCTTTAAGTTTGTCGTTGGTAGGATGGATGCCCTGGGCGTCAATTTTGTACCCGAGGAATTCCGTAGAGGGAACTCCTATGGAACACTTTTCTCTCTTTAGTTTAAACCCGGCAGTTCTGAACCGCTCTAGCACAGCTGACAATCTGTCAGCTAGGATGGCTTCCGTTTCTCTGGTGATGAGTACATCGTCAAAGTAAGGGGAGACCCCGGGGATTCCTTTTAAGGTTTTTTCCATGATGCTTTGAAATATGCCCGGGGCTGCCGAAATGCCGAATTGCAGTCTTGTCACTTTAAATGCTCCGCGGTGTGTGACAATTGTCTGGGCGACCGCGGTGTCATCGGTCACAGGCAATTGCAAGTACGCCTGCGTGAGGTCTAATTTTGCAAAAATGGCGCCGGAGCGGATGGAGGTGAGGACGTCTCTCACCGCTGGAATGGGGTAAGAGTGAGCGTTGAGCGCTAAGTTTAGAGTCGCTTTATAATCAGCGCATATTCTAATTTGCCCATTAAGTTTTACAGGGGTTACGATGGGGGTTTCCCAGCTGCCCACGTCCGTAGGTTCTAAAACTCCCAGCTTGACGAGGCGTTCCAGTTCGTCCTCAATTTTTTGTTTGAGGGCGAAGGGAACCCTCCTGGCCCTAATTTTGACAGGTTGTATGGCGGGGTTTAAGTTAAGGGCGATAGGAGGGCCTGTATATTTGCCTAATGAACCATCGAAGACGTCTGCATATTTTCTGCAGACGGCCTCGAGGTTTGAAGTTTGCACTGCGTTGACGCCGGTAATAGCAATACCTAAGGGGCTAAACCAATTTAACCCTATTAGATTAGTGCGATCCCCTTGGGTGACTATTACCTCTAGGGGCCCCTTGAATTTTTTATACTCCACCCAAACCTTGGCTTTCCCCTTGAGCTGAATTGGCGTCTTCTGGTAGTCCGCTAACTGAACATGTGGGGGTTCTAACCTTATTGCTTTTTTACTGCGCCGGCAGATTTCCCTGTATGTCTTTAACGAAATTAGGGTTACTGCTGAACCTGAGTCCACCTCCATGTCACAATAGATTCCCTGAAGCTTTGTTTTAATTTTTACCTTAGGGCTCAAGAAGTGCACCCTGTCTACCGCCTCCACTAACCCTTCTGGGGACTTTCCCTTACTGGCTCGGTGGGTGATCGTACCTGGGGGGTTAGCCTCCACTTCGTGCAGGTTGTCGCGGGGGCGGCTTCGGCAGACGGGTTTAATGTGGCCAGTTTTACCACAATTGTGGCATTTAGCGCTCCGGAACCGGCAGTTGGCCCGGGCATGGTTGCCCCCGCAGCTGGCACAGTTGTTGCGTTGTTCTCTTTGAGCTGGAATGAAGTTTCTAGGTTTAGGATGGTCGTTGTTGTCACTTCGTCTACTTTGCCTTCTCTCCATTCGGCGTTGTATTGCGTCGGTGTCTGTCAGGTCTATGGATTCTTCGTCACTGAAGGATGCGTCGTCCTGATGGACGCTTCCTTGGGGTTCCGCTGCAGTTCGGCCGAGGGTCTTCCTGTGGTTGTCTTCATATGCCAAGATCTCCCGGGAGACCTCGGCGAGAGTCATATCAGGTTTAGACATGATTTTTTTCTTGAGGCGTTCGTCCCTCAACCCGATGACCACTTGGTCCCAGATCCTATCTTCTAAATCAGGAAAGTTGCAGCTCCGCGCGGCGTGCCGGACTCCTGCGATGAAGTCGTTCGCAGCTTCATTCGGCCGCTGTCTTCGCTGGGCGAACTGTACCCGCCAGTACAGTTCCGAGCGGGCCGGCATATAGTGTTTGTTGAGCCGGTTGATGAGCTCAGTATATGGAACCTCGGTGATCAGCACGGGGCTGAAGAGCCCAACAGCAGCGTCGTAGATGTAGAGAAGCGCTGCGGCTTTGGCTCTGTCGTCCATAATTTTGCTGACGAGGAGGAATCCCTCGACCTGCCCCAGATGCGACTCCCAACGCTCGGGGTGGCGGGTGTCGAATTCCCTCACTCGTCCGAAATTGGCCATGCTGTCTGGGTCTGGTGGTCCGCTTCGCGATGGAAGTTAAAACTTCCAGTGACTAGCTCCGCCGGCCTGGAACTCTCTTCCTGGCCGTGACTTCAGCTCTAGGAAGCGGATCCCACCCTCGTCGCCAGTGAAGTGGCTGGACAGACCACTCAAGACAGCTGGTAACTTCAACAGATTTATTTAGAACAGAGCAACAGATAACAGAGATGTTCGGCTTTTTATAGTCTGTAGCCGGTCGTCTGGTCCAATCAGCGGCCGGTCTTTTCCCGCTTTGCTTTCCGCTCCAATCAGCTTCGCAGAACGTCTGACAGCTCGGTTCCTCGTGGCTGGGCGGCTTGTGTTGCTTTGACAGCTGAGAGCTGTCAACTGGTTGCGCCTGCGTATAGTCGGGAGTTTTGACAGCTGTCAAAACTCCCGCGTGTTCGGCTGTCAAACACTTTACCTCATGTTATAGTCCTCGAGAATTAGAGTTAATACATTAAATGGAACTATTTACATATAATACAGGAACTGTTGTGAACCATATTGTATATTATATAGTATAATATATCTAATCTATATTTATACACACACACACACACACACAAGGTGGGGCAAGGCGCATGGGTAAAAATCAAGCTAGGGAGGGATGGGGGTTGGAGCTGCCCCACATGTGACTGCACTCACTTACCTTAGGACAGTTGTAGCCAGGCCTCCCATACCCCGACACCTGCCTTGCCTTGCTGGCCCAGTTCTTCAGCTGCTTGCCACCACCCACATGCATTACCACCAGCTTCCATTTTGCTGGCAGAAGCCTTCAGGAAGTGCCTCTGAAGCCAAAAAGTGAGCTCCAGATTTATGTGCATGGTGCCCCCCAGCCTCCGTTTCTTGGCTGCACAGGTCTTTCCTGAAACGGAGGCTTTGTACACCACACACATCAATCCGGAGCTCATTTCTCGTTTGCAGAGGCCTTTCCTGAAGGCCTCTGATGATGAAACAGAAACCAGGGGTGCCGTGTGCATCAATCCGGAGCTCATTTCTCAGCTGCAGAGGCATTTCCTGAAGGCTTCTGATGGAGAAGTGGAGACAGAGGGTCATCGCATGCATCAATCTGGAGCTTGTTCCTTGACTGAAGAGGCCTTTCCTGAAGGCCTCTGCCAGCAAAATGGAAGTTTGGGGCAATGTGTGTGAGGCAAATGGCTGCAGAAGTGGGTTGGTGAGGCAGGGGTCGGAGTGTGAGAGGTCCGGTTGTGTGGTCCTAAGGTAAGTGAGTAAGACATCCCCTTAAAATAAGACGCAGTGCCTGTTTTGGAAGGAAAAAAACAACTCCAGGTCTTATTTTCAGGTAAACAAGGTACACACACACACACACACACACACACACACACACACACACACACACAAACACACAGAGAGAGACCTACACTTAGAAGTATGAAAACCACACACACACACAAATTTGTATTGTATTATTTTAACTTTTATTTTCTATTATTGTTGTTTTTCTCCTCTTTGTTCTGTTTTATTTGATAAATGCAAAAAAGGAGAGCAAGACATGAATTTAAAAGGATAACAGACAGCCACTTTGCTTTCTTGGTTAAGACGCCAGAATAAAAACCAGATTATGAGTTCTGGTACTGCCTTAGACATGAAAACCAGCTGGATGACATTTGGCCAGTCATTTTCACTCAGCCAACTCACCTGATAGGGTTGTTGTTATGGGGAAAGTAGTAAGAGGAAGTGGTTTCATGTATGTTGTCTGCTTTGAGCTATTTATAAAGAAATATAATAAAACATATATGATGAAATTTACCTAGCTAAAATGGAGGGGAATATCCTTCTAAAATGAAATAAATATAAGCCCAAAACAACATTATTACTTGTAAATTATATTGGGTATAACAAACATTTCCTGACTATAAACATTTTCCCACTGTTGAACTGTTGAAAGGACAACACATAGAAAAATGCTGAGAAACTAAGCTTGCTGTTTCCTTGTTTGTAAGCCTTATAGTAGGGTATACCCTAATATTGATGCATTCTGCAGTTTATGTGCTGGCATTTATATTAATATATAATTAAGGTAATAAACATAATATCAAAATAAATCAACTGGCAAATCCAGAAATTGGAATGGATTATTGTGTTTATACAGGGTATTTGGTCATAGATTTCTGCCATTCTTAATGACTTCACATATAGAAAGGCTTTGGAAAAATAATAGTCTATATTCTATACTAAGTTGGATCTTTTTTTTTTAAACCACTGCAATTAAGGCTTTTGGATTCATAAATGAAATTGGTCACAGATTTAAACAGCTCAAGGAACTCAATCAATAGAAAAGAATGATAGGAAACTGAGCATTGGGCAAGACATTTGCAGCTGTGCCAAATACTTTTGAGTGAAGAAGTTTCAATTTTTTTCTGCAAGATATGTCAGGAAAAAGCAAGTTTGTAGTATTTTCTTCCCCTATTTATTTTTAAAGGAAAAATATTATTAGAGTCCTGCCATAATATCACAGAATTATTACAGGTTGAGGGCTGTGTAAAATTTGCAAACTGATTCCACAAGAAGTCAACACAATTATTGCTTCAGCTTTCTGTAGAAAAAAATACTATGCTACAGTCTTTGCTAATGGTGATTCCCACTGAAAAAATGGGATAATTTTTATTCCCCACTAAAACCTTTAAAAGCCATATATTACCAAGCTTTAGTTTTTGACTCTTTATTCTGCCTCTTTCTTTTACTATACCTCCAACAGAGATGTTCTGATTGTCCAGGATATTAAATCAATATTGATTCAAGGAGAAAAGTGTCAGCTTTTGAATCCTCAAATCAACATGTAATGATACTACCTAGCTTTTTCACTTGACCTCATGCCAGTTTATTTCTGACATTCCTTGACCTCCTTCTCCCAATTGGATTATATAATATTGATGCCCAGAAGATTCAACAGTCCAAATATAGACACATATTGACCACTTGGTGAAATTAGCTTATCTAAAGCAGTAATTTCACATGATATATTGGGTGTAGTAGTTTACTTGAGGAAAAGGTAATACATATAATATACCACACAATAAATGTGTAAATCAGTTTTTGTAATATTCTTGATTATATTTACAGATTACAAAATAAAACATTCATAAGACCTAATCATTTGATTTCTGGAAAAACCTATTATGGCATCTATCTTACATTTATTCTGAGGAAATTATGGCAGGGGCAATAGTTATTCTAATGTGTTTGACAACATATATGTACCATATATAAGAAATAGCCTCACATTCTTCATTGATATTCATGAAGACAGACTTTGTAGGAAAAAAAATGTCTCAAAGACTCTATTCATTTACTACAATTCCAAGCCAGCCCTTGCTGAAATCAGCAGGATTATTATTACAAATAATGGGGTTTGGGCAAACTTGGAGGAATCATGCCATTCTGCACCTGAACATATTCATCTTTTGGCAAAACTCCCTTTGATGAGTGAAGGCAGGGAGAAGAAATTTGGCTTTCTTTTCAAAGCTGACAAGAGGCTCTTAGCAACTTACATACCTGTGGAGCACCTGGAAAAATGATTTATGACAGCTGGGTTGCATGGTCCCACAATGGGCCTCAATTATTAGATTTCAAAGTTAGTATAAAATCTTACTAGTTGTAGAGAGGAACAAGTCTGCCTCTTACATTTACTGCAGTTTAGAAACTAGCTATAGATAAGATTTGCCTATGGTTTGTAGAAAATTACATTGGGAAGGTAGATCTCCATGTACCAGGCAGCATATTTCACAACTAGCAATTTGAAACTGGTTTTCTTTCTATGATAAAAAGGGTGGTTTGCAGAACAGGCTAAGCCATCCTGAGCTGTTTTCTGTAGAAGTCTCCCTCACCAAATATATGTGGAGATTCTAATTCATCCAGGTTATAGTTTTCTCAAAAGTGCTTTTTAAAACAGGGAACTAGACTTTTTTTCCTTGAAGAAGAACAAAATGTTTTATAACTAAGTTAAAGGAAATATTGCTTCCTGCTATACTATGCTGGAACTTGGATGCATTTTGGTGTGGGTAAAACAAATATTTGGTGAAAAACAAAACAAAACATCATCAAATATACCCAAATTCCAGCATACTGTTGAAAGAAAAATCTTCATCAGGGTCCAGTCCAAGCTGGGAATAAACAAAATGGAGATTGCTTTAAAAAAAGGTTCTTATTTATTTAGTTGCCAGAAACTTCAGTGACAGCAGCATATTTCTGGGGTGACTCACCACATGGTGCTGGGAGTGGTGGGTTTTTATACTTTCTTGGGTTTTTGTGTTTGGAGTTGTTCTTGTTCCTGTGGCATAAACTTTGACCTGAGGTTCAGTGTTCCATTTTTGTATTCTGATGGTGGTGGGTTAATCCTATTATGTCCTAAAGGTCATGTCATACTTTGCTGTGGTTGTGGCTGATGACTATGTGCTGTAATGGATTTTTGGGAGAGGGTCTGCTGGTTCTAATCTTATCACTCTGCTATTGTTAACTATCAAATCTTGCTCCAGAAGATTTCAAAAGATCCTGTCTTGAGTTGCACTATTTGCCCATGAATGGGGACTCAGACTTTCTGAATGGGATTATCAAATATGCTTTTCTACAGACCTGGCCTGCTGAGTTTCTGTTTGGGGCTGTTAAGAAAATCTGGGCCTTCTTTCCTTTGGGGAAATATATTCTGTTTTTTTAATATCCACCAAACTATTTCCTTCTCTAGGGAGAGGGGTTGCTATCTTCTTACAATCCTCCTTTGTGCTCTGTAAGTGTAGGTGACACACTTTTACTGGCACAAGATTGAGAATTGATCTGGTAAGGGAGACTTGATAAACAATCTTTTAAACTGTTAATGCAGAAAGGGAAGATACCAATAGAAATAGCAGAAAAAGATCCCTGCAGTGGCTCCCAAAAGTAGAGCCTTTCAACCATGAAGGTCTAAAGCCAGGGTAAAAGTTCTGTTAAGGTGGAAAATATAGTGGCCAATATTCTGTGCCAATTCTTTTAGATGTTGGATGTCACTTTGAGCTTCCAGTCAAGTTTGCACATGCCTCCCAAAATTCTTCATAGCCATGGTTTGCTCAGTACATATCCATTGGCTGCCCATTTTCAAGAGTTGCTTACCTGAACCTGCCTTAGCTCTTAATTTAGTGCATCTAGGTTTTGTGATGTCCAGTTGAGGTTAGCCAGTGTGCAAGTCAGGGTATTAATATTTCTTAAATTGCACGCAGTGAGCCCTAGGACTCCCAATCCGAGTCCACCTGTACTATATATTCAGGGCTTGGATTTGGAGATCTCTTTCTTGCTACCTTCTCAGTGAGGGCATATGAATTCTAAATTGCCTGAGAGGGCTTGGTTCCCTCCCCAATGGAATTTGCAGGAAGGTATGCATACAAAAGCCTTAGTGCGACAGAACAAGAACCAGCCTGGGGAGCTTTACTGAAGGTAGGTGAAGGGGATAGTCTCAGTGTAATTCTGAATGGTGTATGTGCATATAGCTACTTCTACAAGAGAGGCATCCTGGACAAATTTTCCTCCCCACCAGACAGAAATCCACAGTGTTCAATACTTGCTGTGCCAACCATTCTCAAATGCCATGCCTTCATGAATCCATTTGACTGGCTTAATACAGTACAAATGAGAGAAGAAAGAAAACCTTACAGTGAGTTTTTGCCCTCCCCCCAAAGTCTTTCTAGTTGTCTTCTGAGGCTTCACATGGGGGCCAAGGGATCCAGGAGTCCTTCCTCTTTCTGCAGCTTTCACGGGTATCTAGGTGATGGTAGAACCTGGGAAGATCTGTTCCACTCTGATTGCATGGTGACTTTCTAGTGCAGGGGTGTCAAACTGCCGGCCCATGGGTCGGACGTGTCACGACAAAACCGCACCCACCCCATTGCCGGCAATGGGGAAAAAGCTCCGATACATCATGCAACGTCACATGACATTGCGAGTTTAACACCCCTGTTGGATGGCTGGATCCAAACACCATTTCCTGGCTCAAATGAATGGAGGCAGCATCTGAGTCAGTGTGCTTTGCTTCCAAAGGATATGGGGGTCATCTGTGCAGGGCTGAAAGATATGAGAACAGGGTCCCCTTCCCCCTTTCTGGGTGATTATCCCAGAAGAGACATTGCTGGTCAGACATGAGGAATGGAGAACAGAGAATAAAAAATGGAGAAGCAAAATGGGGGGGGGGACTTGTAGGCAGAGTTTGAAAAGACATTGATATTGCAGTTGTTAAAGAAACAGACAAACAGACAAAATGGGGACACCACAGATGAGAAGAAAAGAGAAGCTGAGCAGCTTGAGAATGCTGAAAGCTCCAAATAATTTTAAAGCCTAATATTTGAAGGTGTACAATTTTCCAGAGGCAGGAGAGTCTACCTTTTATATCTGTTTTCAAAATATTTAAACATCATGACAGCATTTTGCCCAGCATTACCAATGCACAATTTAGATAAAACTATCACATTAGAGATTAAAAATAAATGCTTATGTGTTCCAGGATTACTTCCCTAGTAATTTCATTGATTAGTGATAGGGTAAGAAAAGTAACTTAATAAGAAGAAGAGTATTTTCCTATACAAGCAAACTTGAGCTCATGAGGCTCCTGTGGGTGGACACACCTCATATTTCAGGAGAAGGATAGACAGATAAAACCGTTTACAACATATACAGAAAATGCACAAGCAAACAAACAACATTTTCCTTCTAAATGAGCATTCTCTCCTAACAAGGGAAGGAAAAAGAGAAGTCAGTTCTCTTCACCCTGTTTTGCTGGCCAGGCAAAATAGAGTGAGGGTATTTTCTTTAGGTGGCTCATTTTAAGCAGAATTTCTAGCAGAATTTTAAAATTCTTGTCTCTAGGGATTAGAGACACTCAACAGTCACATTTACCTAATACAGAAAGACTTTGACAAACATATACACAAAGAAATGGAAAAGAAAAAAGAAGAGGAAAACAAAACTACAGGTTTTCACACCCTAGTCAATTCTGCCATAAATCTTAGTTAACTCAAATCCAAGATCCTGAGCTTCCCATGCTCTTTCTGACCATCTGCGATGAGACTCCAAGGCTTTCTCCATGGTCTCTTGCAACCTGTGGAATACACCACTTGTGGAATACACTGCTCCCAACAGGTGGAGGTACCTCCCAACCTGTGGTAACCCCTTGGCCTGGGAGGACTCTGCTGTTATTTCAGAGTACCTCCTTTCCACAATAGGGCTCTGCTTAGTGATTCTTAGCTAATTGTCCAAATCCAATTCTTTTATTCACTTTTACATTCTATTTTCACACAGCCTCTCCCTTTTTCCTAACAAAAGGGAAAATCCTCATGCTTTCCAGGGTCTGTCACTTGAACAGGTTAGGAAAGGCCAGAGGGAGCAAGATCCAACTGTGATTGGGGAAGGGTCTTTTCACTCACAAACACAGACGTGCACACATTTTCCTTGCTCCCTTGGGCTTTAAAGTTCAAATTTAGAGGTATTTACCTTCTTTCTAAAAGGGACGCAGTGGTTTAATGGGTTAGGATGCTGAGCTTGTCGATCAGATGGTCGGCAGTTTGGTAGAGTGAGCGCCTGTTACTCGTCCCAGCTTCTGCCAACCTAGCAGTTTGAAAGCACGTAAAAATGCAAGTAGAAAAATAGGGACCACTACGGTGGGAAGGTACAGCGTTCCGTGTGCCTTTGGCATCTAGTCATGCCGGCCAAATGACCACAGAGACGTCCTCGGACAAGCGCTGGCTCTTTGGCTTTGAAACGGAGATGAGCACTGGCCCCAGAATTGGAAATGACTAGCACGCATGTGTGGGGGAACCTTTACAGTACCTTTACCTTACCTTCTTTCTAAAGCAGCCCTTGAGCTCAAACTCAAAATTTCCTTTAATATCCTCACTCCAAATGGCCAGAGTCTGGGAAACCCATCTACAGACACAAGGGATCTGCTGCCAGCAAGATGAAGGCTTACTTAGGCCCAGTCCCTTGGAGAGGTTAGCTTAAAGTCCCATCCTGGGTGCCAACTTGTTGAAAGAAAAATCTTCATCAAGGTCCAGTCCAAGCTGGGAATAAACAAAATAAAGACTACTTTAGAAAAAAGGTTATTTATTTAGTTGTCAGAAACTTCAATGACAGCAGCATGTTTCTGGGGTGGCTGATCACATGGTGCTGGAAGTGGTGGGTTTTTATACCTTCTTGGGCTTTTGTGTTTGGAGTTGTTCTTGTTCCTGTGGCATGAACTTTGACCTGAGGTTCAGTGTGCCCTTTTTGTATTCTGATGGAGATGCATTAATCCTATTTGTCTTAAACGTCATGTCCTGCTTCTCTGTGGCTGTGGCTAATGACTATGTCCTGTTTTGGACTTTTGGGTGAGAGGTTGCTAGTTCTAATCCTATCACACTGCTATTGTTAACTATCAAATCTTGCTCCAAGGGAAGATCCTGTCTTGAATGGGTTTCTGCAAGCAGTATATGCTCATGAATGGGATTATCAAATCTGCATTTCTACAGACCTGGCCTGCTGAGTTTCTGTTTGGGGCTATTAAGAAAACCTAGGCCTGCTTTCCTTTGGGGAAGCATATTCTGTGTTTTTTTTTAAATATCCACCAAACTATTTCCTTCTCTGTCTTCCTACAATACTATAGCCAGAAGCAATATTGCTTTTAATGCAGTTATAATACCAACACTTACTGTACTGGTTGGCAGGCACTAAAAAAAATGCAGTGGCAACTATAAAAGAAAGCCTGTAGTGGATGATCAGCTTTGGAAATATAGCCTGCAGGATAAAAAAAGTAAATTTATCTTGAACTGAACTTGAATCTGATGACCACATGAACTTCTTGACAACAAAATGAAAGTGAAACCTCTTTGGAAATCTAGCTTATTCCCTGGGATTTTCTGATGGTCTCCCACACAGTTATAAAACAAGTCTGAGGCTACTGTTGGGGACAGTTAAATTATCACCCTCTCCATATTTCAAAGCAGGTTGAAGGTTATATACTGTAAGTACATTTACTGGAGATCATCTTCAGAAGAAGATCTAAGCTATAAGAACATATAGTTAAAGGTAAAGGTAAAGGTTCCCCCGCACATGTGTGCTAGTCGTTTCCGACTCTAGGGGCCAGTGCTCATCTCTGTTTCAAAGCTGAAGAGCCAGCTCTTGTCCAGGGATGTCTCTGTGGTCATGTGGCTGGCATGACTAGATGCCAAAGGCACACGGAATGCTGTTACCTTCCCACCGTAGTGGTCCCTATTTTTCTACTTGCATTTTTATGTGCTTTCGAACTGCTAGGTTGGCAGAAGCTGGGACGAGTAACAGGTGCTCACTCTGTTATGTGGCACTTGGGATTCGACCTGCCAAACTGCTGACCTTCTGATCGACAAGCTCAGCATCCTAACCCACTGAGCCACTGCGTCAGGGCTTTTTTTCTCATAGAATGCTCAGAACAGCATTCCGACACCTTTTTTTTGCAAAAAAAAAAAAGAAAAAAAAGAAAGAAGCTCCCTCTATTGGCTTTAGGAGTAGGCAATCTTGGCTCTTTTTTATGACTCATGGACTTCAACTCCCAGAAATCCTAAGCCAGCCACGCTGAGGGGAAAGAGAGAAGTTTCCAAGCTGAGCCATGCTGGCTTAGGAATTCTGGGAATTGAAGTCCTTGAGTCATAAAAGAGCCAAGGTTGCCTACCCTGCACTAGAGGGGGACATTAAAATTATTTACAAGGTTACTTCTTTAGGAACTAAACTTTTAGAATCTAAAACAGCTAATTCAAAAAAGCCAATAGGAAAGAACCTCACATTTTTTATCTGCTTCTGTCTTTTGGAAGGTAAAATTAGAAAACAAAATAATCTATTTCTTATGTTAATATCTCTGCAATGAAATCAATAAAGGTAACAGGAAAGAAATGAGAAACATTTTTCTCAATGTAATATGTCTAATTTAGCTGAAGCTAGAAAAAATAGTATCTTTTGTACATACTCTATTACAACTAAACCACTTTAAATTAAACAATTCTTAAGAATGAAATATTCTTAATTTGGACTTTACTTTTACTGTTTGGACTGCTGTATATTTTGAAAAATAGATTATTTAGAATCTAGTTATGTTTCACTTCAGTCTTTAAATAATTAACCTAGTATATACATAACAATATATGATGTTTTCCATGGTGAGCTTAACTTCAATAACAACATTTATTAAAAAGGCTAAAATAATTTCTGGTGGTATTATCTGTACATTAAAATTTTGTTTAGTCACAATCTTTCACTTTTCACATTCTGGACATGCAGTGGTCATGTATCCTAGCAAAAGATGTTACATATGTGCATAAGTGTAGTCAGTAGCATATGCCTTTTTAACAGTGTTGCATGGATTTATTATAAGACTTAACACAAGATGTGAACCAGATCATTCTATTGGACATGTGAAAGGGTGTTTTAAAACAAAGGAGGACTTGTATGCCTCCCTTTTTATAAATGGCACATAACAATTTACTTTAGGATTTTTATATAAGTATTTTATTTAGGAATGTGGATCAACCTAAAGTCCTTATGCATAAATCATCATTTAACCAAATTTACCTATCACAGACATAGTATATGTTTCAACTCTGTACGTCATCCTTTAAAACAGAATAATATGCTACATATTTGTTAAAGTCTGCCAATGTCATCAATATGCTTTGAATAAAATCCCATATATTCAGACTTTTTGAAATTAGTAAATAAAAACACATATTTTGATCATAGTTGCTGTCAAAACACTCTGCTGCTTGGAAGGATTCCTCCCAACTAAATATAATTTGGTAAATTCAAAAGTTATGATTTTTTCTTTCTAAGTTTGTAATATTCAATAGATTTGGAAACAACCTCTGTGTGGAAGCCTATTACTTACTGCAGGAATGACAGAGGAAAGAATTATGTGTTTTCCATCTTGAAAGGGCTGTAATCCAAAGCATTTTTATAACTAAATTGCAGTCTGAACTTCTATCCTGGGAAATTCTTATTATTCTTTCCTGTATATTGTGTCTGTTAAGGCATTTGTTGAGCATCTTACATCTTTTGCGACTGATTTAAAGGATCTCACCAAAGCATAAAGTAGTTCATTCTATTTGTGCTAGGTATATTGATGCATGCAGCCAAATGTAGGTTTTTTTTCCTATAAATTGTGGCTAAGCAAACTATGGCTTAGCATAAAATGCAGATAGGCTATGAAGCTGTGAAATCCAAAGAGAATCTGAATTTGAATATATTGTAACTTTCCAGATGGTCTTGGCTCATGGTAATGCAGACTTATGTTTTATCATTTTCTTCTCCAATTTCTTGTTCAGTATGGGAACTGAGAAGGCAGAATCAGGTGCTCTGGAAAGAAAATTCTGGCTGTGGCCAGTTGTAGTGCATAGGGCGGAAATAGGAGTGCCAGCTATGAAGAATCAACCAGGAAATGCAGCAGAAGGATTAAATGCACAAAGAAACATATTGATATATTGCAAAAATGGAATAAGGGAACTGTTCCTATTTCCTTTTAATAATTTGTTTAAAGTAGTAACCATGTGATAATATATAATTCCATATCAGGTTATGGTGAACTTAACATTGGGCTCACACTAAGCCATAAACTAGAATGCAAAAACTGTTTACATAGGCACTTCTCAACTTATGCTTAGCAACTGGCATGTGTTTACAATGGTTTTATTTATTTATTAATTTAATTTAATTTAATTTACATGGCCATCCACTCATTTTCAGTGACTCTTTGAGGTTTACAAAGAGTATGTGTTTGTGTTTTGGGTGTCTCAGTTATCATTCACAACTTTCATGGAGGGCTTCTGAGAACCAGAGTCAATGAAGAAGCTGAATTTGCTTAACAGTTGTATGATTCATTTAACCATGGCACAAAAGCAGTGAGTTATTGAACAACTGCTCTGATTACTAATGAAAGTGGTAGGGCCCAATTGTGGTTGTAAACTGAGGACTTCCTACATGCTGCACTAAAGTGCAGCCAAGGAAGCTACATTATGGATATATACAATATATAATCTCAACCAGAATCACTGTGACATTAGTGAAGAATTCTCTTTATTAGTGCAAGTTCAAATCGTTTATGCTGAAGATGAAAAAAATATTTTCTGCCTGTAATTTCCTCACCATGCATGTTTACATCTGTTCTGATAGAAATTGGATTTCTACACATATCTTTTTACATTATAGGACTTTAGTTTTTATTACAGCTATTTTTGACTAATGTTACTATATTTTTATTGCTTAATATTTGTACATAGATCTTCTAAGTAGATTGACAGATACAAATCCTACCAAATTTATAGTTGTAACAACAGATTGCAAGGTATGTATGTAGCTTATTTAAAATATTAATTAGCACAAAGTTTTCTCCACAACACTATGCCTACTGGACTGTGGGCATGGTAATTTGGACATTTTCAGCTCTTGTTTATGAAGGTTAATCATTTATTTAGGTGGCAAAATAGGTCATTCACTACCTGCAAAATATTTTGCTGGCTACAATTATTAATCATGCACAGATTAAAGGAACAGAATTAGATAATGGGTTATGAAAACTTTAAGCAATGCGAATATACAACTTTAGGATTATGTAATGTTGAACTTGGAACTCTTTTGCAATTACAGATATGATATTATTGTACCAGATTAGCACATAGGGAATAATGAACATGTGGGTTTTTATCATATAAATAACAGAAAGGAATAATTTGCAGCATTGCTACAGTGCTCACATAAATGAAGATCTAAACTAAAATGTAGTACATTTTTGTGGATCTAATATATATATTATTATGCAAAGCTATTTCCCATATTTAATATAACTTCAGTTCATATTCATAGGTTACTCCCAGCTCATATCTGGATGCAATTTTACTTTGCAGCAAACTACTGCCAAGGCAACCCATTCTAACCCTACCCAATATTATTTAATGTTGCTACAATGTTCTGAAGAGACTCAAACAGAAAGTCTTTGGGTGTTTTCTATTATAAAGTGGGTGGAACACAATTCTTCAGAGGAAAAAAAAATGAGTTGCCTGCGGATCACATTGAGCAGTTCCTTATTTTCCTCTAAGAATTTAGTTTCCTTAGATACTGAAATAAACTTTTTTAGGAAAATCCCATCCTTTGAGATCTGTTTATTTTTAAATTGTAGCATAAAAGTTAACATCCACATGGAGGGCATCACACCATAAACATTGCTCTCTAAGATTACTCATAAATTTTAGTGAATAATGGTTGTACATACAAACAGGCACTATTAGAGATTTATTGGGGGAGAAATTACTGCCAATATCTTGGTTTGAAGCAACTTTTTTAAGGAAAAGTGACAATATAACTAATTTTCCCAAACCACATAGTTATGGTTTTTATCAGTGGAGGGATTCAAATATGTGAACAACTGGTTCTCTGTGTGGATGCCACTTCTGGAAGTCCATTCTAGGCCTTGGCATCAAAACATTAGCTACCGGTTCTACAGAAGTGGTGCGAACTGGCTGAATCTCACCACTGATTTTTATTCGACCATCCAAAGTGTTTGTACCATCAAGGAAATAAAAATAATAGGCTATAACAGGGGTGTCAAATTGGTGGTTCACAGGCTGGATGCAAAGCGTGCAGCCCACGCCCACCCTGGCTCTGCAAAGGCAAAAAACATTGTGATACGACATGATAGGTCATGTGATGCAATCGAGTTTGACACCCGTGGGCTATAACATAATCTCAACAGAAATGTCAAGATTTGATGTTAATCTGCACATACCCAATATTGGGTCATTGACTTCAAATAAGCAAAGAAAAAAAACCCCATAAAGGAAATCCGACAAGAAAATGGAAGGAAGCTGAAAGGGGTATGCCACTCATGAGGATGTTTTATTTAGCAGTGGACTTAGTGTCTAGACTTCATTTATTCTTGTGATTTCTCTTTTGTAGCAAGTTCCATATTTAACACCACAATAATAGAGAAGTACCATAGGGCTCAGTCTTAGACCCAGTACTCTTTAATATGAAGAGAAAGACGAGAGGTGATATGGTAGCAGTGTTCCAATATCTCCCGGGTTGCCACAAAGAAGAGGGAGTCAAGCTATTCTCCAAAGCACCTGAAGGCAAGACAAGAAGCAATGGTTGAAAACTAACCAAAGAAGAAGCAACCTAGAGCTAAAAAGAAATTTCCTGACAATTAGAATAATTAATCAGTGGAACAACTTGCCTCCAGAAGCTGTGAATACTGCCAAAACTGGAAGTTTTTAAGAAGAGCCTGGACAGCCATTTGTCTGAAATGGTATAGGGTTTCATGCCTAAGCAGGGAATAGAAGGGGAATTCATCAAATTTGCAGATGACATTAAACTGGTAGGAATAGCCAATACCCCAGAAGACAAGCTCAGGATCCAAAAAGATCTTAATGAACTTGAACAATGGGCCCTATCTAACAAAATGAATTTTAGTGTGAAGAAAAGCAAAGTTTTACATTTAGGCAGGAAAAAATCAAAGGTATGAGTACAGATTAGGTGAGACCTGGCTCAAAAACAGCAACTGTGAGAGGGACCTTGGAGTCCTAAAGGGCGATCACTTAACCATGACCTAGCAGTGCACAGTAGCAACCAAAAAAGCCAATACAGTCCTGGGTTGTATAAACAGAAGCATAGAATCAGGATCACATAAGTATTAGAACTGCTTTATAAAACCCTAGTAAGACCACACCTGGAATACTGCAACCAATTTTTGTCATCATGTTGCAAAAAAGATGTTGAGACTTTGGAAAAAGTTCAGAGAAAAGCAACTAAAATGATCAAAGGCCTGGAGACTAAAACATATGAGGAATGGCTGCAGGACGTAGGTTTGGCTTGTCTAAAGAAAAGAAACAGGGATGTATTCCAGTATTTGAGGGGATGCCACTAAGAAGAGGGCATCAAACTATTCTCCAAAGCACCAGAGGGCAGGACAAGAAACAATGGTTGGAAACTGACCAAAGAGAGAAGCAACCTGGAATTAAGGAGAATCTTCCTAACAGTGAGGACAATTAACCAGTGGAACAGCTTGCCATCAGAAATCGTGGGCGCTCCATCACTGGAGGTTTTTAAGAAGAGACTACAGTCACTTGTCTGAAATGGCATAGGTTCTCCTGCTTGAGCAGGGGGCTGGACTAGAAGACCTCTAAGGTCCCTTCCAGATTCTGTCCTGTCCTGTCCTCTCCTCTCCCAAACTCTGATCATATTGTAAATATACAAATACAGAGAAATCTTTCAGCCATTTATTGAAACCGAAATGCAGTGAGATGTTCCTTTCACCAGAAATAATGGGTGATTTTCTTTTGGAAGGATATAGCACTAAGGGACTACTACAGACACATCCTTTGGCACTAGCCTATGTCATTTTCATTAGGGACTCCACCTCAAACCTTCAAAATGCATGATGCTGGAGAAATGGGAAACCTTGCATTTTTAACTGACAGTCTTAATTTCCATACAGTAATATGTTAGCTCTAACTTCTGTTTACAGAGGATACCTTCTAACAGACTCCCATTAGTTAAAGGTGCTCGGTGGTGCAAAGCATATTTTAAAAAATAATGTGCTCAAACCAATTCACAGTTGCGAAAATATTAAAATGACTCTTAAATTAAGCCACAAACTGGCAACATTTTCCACTGTTTACTTAACGTTATCTCTTTGATCTTATGCCCAAGGCTTTCCTCGCTCAGGAACGTACCGAGAAACTAATCCTCCCTATGACATATGATGACACACCACAACTGCGAAACCAATCGCATTCCGAAACTAATTGTTTTATAGCCTGTGATTTGAACTTTCTTCCAGTTGACAGAGCTAAAGTATTTTCGTGTCCGCATCGGATTGTTTCTCTCATTCTAGCTTCGCTTGAAAGAGGAGGTGCCACTTTCTAGAAGCCGAGGTGCAAACGTTTTAGGCCCGCAAGTATGGCAGCCACCGCCGCAACTCCTGAACAAGCTGTCTCTGTTTTTCAGGAGTTCCGGGCCATGTTTTATGTTCTTGGTCCCAACGAGAGCTCCTTCCGCAGCGTCGAGGAAGTTCCCGAATACGTGGACAAGGTGAGAGCTCCTAATCCCACTTTCCTAAGTGCCTTCCCTTCTTTTCTGTGCAGTAAACTGCTACAGTTGCGAAGTCCGCTGCGTTTGGAGAACGCAGCCGGTTTGTGAACGGGATGAAAACGGGACCTTGAAAACTCACATTTGAACCCTCAGCGCGGAGGAAAAAGTTCTTCTGATTTTTTTTATTTAGAAAGTGTTTTCTCTCTTTCCGCTCACCCTGACTCCCCCGCCTCCGCGAGTGCAGGGAGGTGTTTATGAAATCACCAAGTCGTTTGGAAGAAGATTGTCTTTTGTGAATCTTGGGGTTAGGCAGTAATCTTTAGCCAACCTAACTGATTTCCAAAAAAAGCTGCGTTTGAATGGCAGAAGAATCAGGACACAGAAAAACTCGGCTCGTGGCTAAACTAGGAAATTAAAAAATAATACCCCAGGAGAAGAGAAACTATCTCACTGGTCTTAAGAAAACGTGAAAATGTTTAATGAAGTCACCAGGAATCAAGCTGAACTGAAAGAAGACACCTTTTGAGGGATAACTCTCATTGTCTTAAGGTTGATGGGGGCTATTCAGTAGTGCATACATTTGGGAAAAGATGGCAATTGGTCCAAAGTATGCTACATTCTGAACCTGACTTGAACCATATGAGTGTACAGCTTCGTAGACATAGCCTCCCTATTTTCACTCCTTCCCCTTTAGTTAGAAGGAACATATTATTTTTATATTATTGTACATTTCTTAGAGTAATGAACTTTTTTGCTTAGCTTTTTGAATCTCAACATAAAAAGACTGGGAGAAAGTGGCTGCATTTATGTACTTTGGGCCAGTCACTATCTCTCAGCCCAATTTTCCTTTAAGGGTATTTTGAAAAAAATGCAGGAGTGATTCAGAGTATGAATCTTACATTCTACAGGAGCCATGGCACAGTGGTTAGAATGCAGTACTGCAGGCTAATTCTGCTGACTGCCAGCTGCCAGCAGTTTGGCAGTTCGATTCTCCCCTGTTCAAGGTTGACTCAGCCTTCCATTATTCTGAGGTCAGTAAAATGAGCATATTGTCCCCAGCATATTGTTGGGGGCAATATACTGACTCTGTAACTGCTTAGAGAGGGCTGTGAAGCACTGTGAAGCAATGTATAAGTCTAAGTATTGTCATCCTTGAGGGATGGACAATTTAAAAATATGAAAAAGAAACAAACACTGTCTTATGTTCCTGGCAGCAGTACAAAAGTCAGCTGTTGTTTCTTCTGAATGAAAGAAGAGATATATCCCAAGCAAATAAAATAAATGAAATAACTCTGGGACACAATGTGATTTATATATTTTTGACTTGATGGGATGTGAACTTTGCCCTGGTTTCTTAATTTCATAATTAATTTCTTAATTTCCTATGCCACATTTATTTATTATTTCTAAGCCAAATCAACTTTAGAACAATGTAGAAATCCAGTTCTGCCTTTCAGAATTTTTCCCATTCCTCCTCCTAAGGATGAAATCTGAGGTTATGTCTATAATTATAGATAGAATGCAAAGAGGGACCATCGCTGATATTTATTGTATTGGTTGATAGGAGTAAGGGTGCCTTTTTGTCATGTTATTTCAAAACATGTTAATTCTTTATTAATATTAGTGTGGTCATTCCAGTGCTGCCACCACGAAGTGAGGCAAGACAGGTGAAGGGGTTTGGATGGCCTGGCTGCGGGGCCCCTGAGGTGTGTGGTTGCTTTGCTGCCTGTCTTGCTGTCCATGCCTGCTACCTGTCTCACTTCACCCTGTGTTGGTGGCACCAGTGTGCCACATGGCCTCCTGCCCTGTTGCAGCAACCAGATGGGACAGAGGGGCATGTCCAGCAAGGCCAGGCTGGCAGTAGCAGTGCTCCCACTCACCTGCGCTATGTGGGCTTCACAGTGCCAGAGTGCCCCGGCCAAGGGGCAGGCAGGCTGCAGCTTTGGCCCCTGCACGCTCTTTGCCTCCTGTACACGGAAAAATAAGATATCTCCCCAAACTAAGTCCTAATGGGTCGTTTGGACCAAAAATACATATAAGACCTGATCTTATTTTTGGGAAACATGGTATATGTATTAAGTGAATTGTGTGCTAGATCTGTGATGGCACTTCCCAATTGCAGAACATCTGCAAAGCAGTCTACAAGACATTATATTAGTTTGATCACTTATTATGGCTACATTTAAGGAGTCTTTTCCAACTTGTGCTGGAATTAAAACTCCCAGAAACCCAACTCACTCCCCATTCCCCATGTAACTGAAATAGGGAAAAATCCAGTTGGCGTTAGTTGGCATCTTCATTAAAAAAAATCAGTCATGGATTAGAATATATTCAGTATTCTAATCTTGGTGATGATTAGTTTTTTATTGAACTTTGAATAAAGTCACTAATTGTCTCCCTCCTGTGGCATAGTGATTTTTAATATATAAAGATTGTTTTTCTGCCCTTAATCAGAATCAGGTATGAATGATACAGATACATGTTACATATTTTCTGAGCATCGAGGGCCAGAATGGTTCTAGGTCAGGCTGAATAGAGATGTACATGGATTGCACTTTCAGCATCCTTTCCAAACTATGTTTATCTACAATAATACACTCATTGAGATATATAATATATATCTTAATTAAGATATATAATTCTGTAGAGGAAATAATACCAAAATATGTGTGTTCAAATTTAGATCATTATTGGAAAGCAAAAACAGAATGTACATAATATCTTTACTTTGTTTATGTCTTTTCCCTTTCATTTTAGGCAACTCCCTTGTTTATTACCCTGATTTTGCTGGAGTTCATAATTAAGTGGGCCCAGAAGAGACATGTCTCATTTATCCACAGTGATGATATAACATCTTTGTCTGCAGGTATCTTCTCAAGACTTCCAGAGTAAGTTCAATCTCTTATATAGTGTGGTTGTTTCAGATTTAGAGAAGGGAAATGGAAAATTAGACGAAATTCCTAATTTTTCTTAATGGTTTTTATAAACTTTGACTAATATAGAATAGCTTATTGTATAATAATAGCTTTAAAAAGCTATTGAGACATGTAGCTAATAATATAATGCAATTTTAAGAGATTCTGGTTTTACACATCTATTTCAAGCTGTGTTCCAAGGTCAAGTAGAGCATTTATCTTATGTCAAATACTTAGAATCCATACAGTTAGCAGTTTAATTAGTTCAAAAGTAAAATATGAACTATTTATTCATACAGCACTTAATTGTACAAACAAGTAATAAGAATGCCATTTATCTGTATTTGTAATTCAGACATTTTGATCTTAGAAAATAATGAAGGCAATTTATGGAAGTGAAGTTATTTGTTACTTCTATTCTTCTATTGCAGTCTGTGATACTTAAAAAAATAGAGTCCTGATAAAGAGAGCTTGCATTGGTAAAGAAGAGATAGGAAATGGGAAAATTGCCTTTCTTAAATAAAGTATGCAAGAATAAGGCTTGTTCAACATTATATTCTGTTAATAAGTTGTATGTAATATATTTACTAAACATTGAAATACCACAATGAACCTTAGGATGCTGTAAGGCGTGAAAGATTAGGGGCACACATTACTAATCATGCCTGTGAGCATGAAATTACTCCACTAATGATTAGCACTATCTTGCCATTAGATAAGGGTCAATGGAATTCAAGAAAGGTTCAAGGTAGTCCATTTGTGGCCACATAGAGTCTCTAGGCTGATTCCTCTTTTGATTTTCTGCCATTGTTTCTACAGATGCATAATAAGAAAATACAGTCCCTCTATGCACATTCAAAAGAAATGAACATCCGTATTTCCTTCTTCAAAGCTTGTCTATTGTGTAAAATGTCACTTGTTAAAAGCAGTTGGCTAGATCTACATATTTCATCTGCTCAGGCCCAGCTATTGAACATGTTGCTGGGAATTGTAAAAAGTTGTAGACTTATCAATCTGATGGGTATATATTGGAGGATCTGGCTTGGTGAACAATATGTTTAGTAAATGTAGTTATAATGCTTGAAAAACCTATGACTGACAGTCTGTTTATAACAGCCTTAGAACTGGTTCAGCAGTTATGAGGATTGTCTTACTGTTTTATCTTATGGTCATTAGATCTTGATCTGCTGTGAGTGTCCTTGTTTTTCTGCTCACTTCACTATGAATGAAGAATGTATTTGACAATGAGACATACTCATTAGACAACTGCTTTGTTGTGAGGGTAACTGTAATTGCTTTGAAGATAATATGTACTCAACTCACATGGATAAAAGGAAGAAAAAAGAAATCCTAAATGAAGATACTAAAAGCATACAATAAGTAAACATAATTCCAATGAAGAGAAAAATAACAGTAAAATCAAATAGAAGATGCCATTATGCCCTTACTGAAACCTGAGTAATAATGAAAAAATTAAAAAGGACCCAAAAAGAAGAGAAAACATAAAGGGAGACAGGATTTGTAGATAAAGTGTCAGAAGACTGAAGCTTAGAAGACAATTTAAGGACAACAAAAGGATAGTCTTAAACAGTTTGTTTATTTTATTCAAAATAAAAGGAAAAGAAGCAATACATCTGCTACTTTTGTAGATAAAACATTTATCCATGTAGTTGGAAGGAGTTAAGGTTCACTTCAGTTCTCACACACATACATATACTGCTCAGCTTGACACTGATATCCAAGAAGATTCTACAGCAGATCATAAAATAATTGATTTGCAAACTTCTTGAAAATAATATAGTGATTAAGACAGGTAGGTTTGCCAAAAGGCTAATTCTGTCAAATTGGTGACAAGGCATCTCTTGATTGGCTTGTTAGAAAATGACATGAATAAACTTCCAAATATGCTCTGATAAGAAAGTGAATTGTAGAAAAAAGCATGATGAAGCCAGGAAGAAATTCCAGCAACTGCTCTGTATAAAATACAGTCTTTTTTTATACGGAATAAATATTTCAAATTCTTTTACTTCTTCATCCTGCTCATGCAGTGTAACAGACTTAAACACACTGTTTTTTGAGAGAAAAGATTGGTTTCCACATTTCTTTAATTTTAATTAATGCAGTAATTTGTTTTGACTCTATTTGTTTCTCACCTTTTGGAAACTGGTTCTTGCACAAATAACCTATTAGATAGAGAGTTTAATATAATCTTGATAGACTAGCTGATGGGCTAGTCCAGGGGTGTCAAACTGCTGGCTCATGGACCAGATGCATCACGCAGAAGCCATGCCCACCCCAGCTCCAGAAAGGGGGAAAAAAGTCATAATACGTTGCGACATGTCACGTAACATGGCAAGTTTCACACCCCTGGGCCAGTCTATCAGCATAATGAAGTGTAATTGAAACTTATGTAATAAATCAGATGCACCAGTATAGTATATGAAAGAACTGCTTAGAAATAAAGGACATTGGAATTGTAACATGAGTCAGTCAGATATAGCTATTTAAAAAGGCAAAATCAATTTTTGTTTATGTGTGTGTTTGTGTATATGTGTGTCTGAATTAAACAAGAAGCAGTTCTGTTATATTCTGTTTTGATCAGATTCCAATTCATTATTACTGTAATGTCTGTAAATGACAAACTGGGAGAGGTGTAAAAAAGAGTAGCAAGAATGGTCAGGTGGCTGGAAAGTAGGAAAGTATGTTGAAGAAGGAGTGGGGGGAATCTTGGCAATACCACCACAGTTTCCCACTCTGAAAAATGGTCATTAGTCACTTTTTTCAGGATTGTTGTAACTTTGAATGGACACTAAATGAATGTTTGTAAGTTAAGGACTTCCTGTAATCATTTGTCAGGATGGTTGGATTCCTGTATTGAGAAGTGATTTGGATTCAATAGCTCCCAAAGCCTTTTTTAAAGTTATGATCTCATGAATCAGATCTCACTGCTCTGTAATGTTAGTTGTACTTTTTGTTGGTCTTGGTGGACAAGCATTAATAATGTTTTATTCCCAAAATGTATTTTAAAGATTGAATGTTTGGATGACTACATAATGTTTTTTAATATAATTATGGTTAGAAACATGATTTGATTAATTAAATATTGTTTTGCACCTTCATGAGTAGAAACATCCAATGCCTTACTAGGTTATTCATGGGAACATACAGGAGACAGGTGTGTAGGCCTCAATAATATGAAGTGAGGACATGCACCATTCATCGCTGATCCTTTTACAGCAGAGTATCTGCATCGGCAGGCAGTGTATTAGATAGCTGACCTTTGACTCGGAAAACCTTTGCAGTTCTATGATACATTGGAGTCCATTCTCTGCTTTTCTCTCACAGCATTATTTCATTAAAAGAATGACAACTTTACAGCTTTATTCTAAGCAAGCTTCTCGGAAGGAAATATTGCATTTAGCAGGATTTAAGCAAGCCAAGAACTGAAAATGTCCATTTTTTTCTGCATGTATTCAGAATTCTTTTGAGTACAGTAAGTAATCCACGTAACTATAGAACATAGTCGCAGTATTTTGAACAGGACACACATTTAATGGTATAAAACAAGGAGAGAAAATATGAAACATTACTAGACTTTAAGCTATAACAATTACATTAATATAAGGTTTTTACCACTAAGGCCACCTTTAACCAATACCATTATACAACCTTCACTAAAGCAATCTGGAAAACCATTGTTCTACAATATATGTAAATATGTAAAATATATAATGATTCTAAGCCAATAATGCAACACTTCTAAAATTCTCAATTAGCTGTCACTGAGACAATCAAAAACTTAACCAATTTTATGTATTACGTTCTTAAAATATGTGTGATCAATCTGCCTATTTAGCTTCATCCTGCTCTAAACAATAAATAAGAGGCACAATTAGGTTTATTTCCCATTGAGTGATATAAAATATATTATGTTCGCTGCTTCAATGCAGTTGGAAATCTGTAAGCACGCTTTTTAAAATAATGATTTTACAGATTGTTTTACTTGAGGCTTGTATAACGGTTTTGGTTAAAGGTGTATTGTATTGTATATATTAGTACAGATCTTTCTGAGTCTGCAAATTATCATACAGTTTCCTGGTTAAATATTGATGCAGAAATATTCATAGCAACCTTGGCATAAATGTTACAGTTCGTATTAACTTTAATTATCCATCCTGCATATTCTGCTTTCATAAAACATCAAAAAATACAGGAAAATATTAGTAATCAACATTCTACATTCACATATATGAAACATTGAAATCAGTAGTGATTGCTTTGTTGAATGTAGAAGTGTTTATTTATCATGTGTGGTGAACATTTTTGAAACAAGTCTAAATAAGGATTTCAATCTTTCATTCATTCATATATCTTTCTCATCTCAAACTAATCATTATAGTAAAAATTACAGATTTATTTATTATTTTATGATATTGTTGGAAAATACCAAGAGTCATTTAGGTGAGATGGAGGTTATAGAAATCTGGGAAATTAAAAAAAAAATATTTGAAAGAGCACTATATAATCTTTAGTCATTAATATAAATTTATTGCATTTTTTTATTTTTTATTATTATATTGATTTTTTAAAAAAATCTATTCATTATGACTTCTCAGAGTCACTTAAATATAATTTAAAATAAACAATATTATTCTGTGAGGTCAAGATGTCATGGTGTGCTTAAAAGTTGGCCTTTATGATTTTTGTATGAATATAAAATATTTTTGTTGCTTTTTTCCCTTTCTTTCCGGTTTTGTATTTTTTTATTTTCCTCTTTTATGTTTAATAAAGAAATAGAACAAATACTAAAATTACATTTAAATATCCTAACCTCATTGATCCAATCAGAATAGAGCTGGAAGGGACCTTGGCGGTCTTCTAATCCAACCCTCTGCTCAAGCAGGAAACCTACACCATTTCAGACATGTGGCTGTCCAGTCTTTTCTTAAAAACTTCCAATGATGAAGCACCTGCAATTTCTGAAAGCACTGTCAGCTACATTGGTTAGGAATCTGTTAGATCTCTCACTTGCTCCAGAGTTTGTCTTCCAATTGATATCAGGATAGTTAAAGTCTTCCATTACTACTGTGATATGTTTTCTACATATATTTGTTAATTGATTAGCAAAGATATCATTCATTTCTTCTTCTTGGTTTGGTGGGCTGTAGTTTGCACCTTTATATTCACCCATATGGATTCTAGGAGGTTTTTATCCTTGATTTTATGCATTTCTATAGAGATATAGTGATCTTTTTTATATAATACAACTCTACCTTTTATATATAATGCAACTCCACCTCCTCTTTTGTTAGGGCTGTTTCGTATGAACAGTTTGTATCCTTCTATCATTCATGAATTTCATCCCACCAAGTTTCATTAATGGCAACTATATAATATCTGTCTTCATGTACTAATACTTTACTTAATATACTTAATATATACTTAATATATGGTACTTAATATATTTTTAGCAAATCTAAAACCTACCATTATTTAATAACAATGAACTAATAATGTAATAACATGTACTACTACTAATAATGTAATAACATGTACTAATAATGCCTTCATATACTAATATCCAATTATGTAAACTTTTGCAATGCTTCCAAAGTTTATGCAATTTCTTCTATTTAGTATGCTGATGATTAAACATTAATCCTCAATTTAAATGAATTATGAGCTATAGGAAAAAAACTAACTTGATTTAAAAATTAAAAATATATTTTGTTCCTCCAAAATACTAATAGTTATTCCCTTCAATGCCTTTCAGCAACTCCATTCTCAGGTAACCCAGCAGAAACAGTTAAAATAACATTTCAGTTGAACTCATTGTATCAAGGGACATTGCAGCGTAAATCATTAACAGCTGAGGGTCAGATTAACATGCTATTGATAGCATCCTCTCCTAGGATTAATTCTCATTTTTTCAACTAGCAGTTGAAATTTGTGACATAAAATTTGTTATTAGCACATTTGCCTAGTAGTTAAAGCAGAGTTCCAGGTATAGAAGAAAATAAAAACTTTTTTATGTTCATTGGAAAAACGTGAAAGAGTGATTTTTGGTTTAGAAAGGAAATAACATTCGGGCCACTGTGGTACTTAATATATTTTTTAGCAAATCAGCTGAATTGAACAAAAAAAATCCTTCAAAATTGCTCATGACAATATCAATATTTTATTGAAAAAAATATATCAGAAATGAGCTCCACCACTTTAATGATTTCATTCTTCTTAGGGTTCCACATTGGCATTCTCAGAGGAAAGATGTATATCTGTGAGAGTGTGGAGAGTCCATCAACAACAACAACAATAACACAAACCTACCATTATCAATATCCTTCTTTGCTTCCCCTGTGTATGCATAGATGTTGCAGGAGCTATAATATTATTAAACATCGAAGGAGGGGCATAGCTGATCAGGAATATTTTGCATGTTGGGCAGTCTGTTTTGAACTTAGAATTTTTTTGTAGCAAAACTTAGCTGTACCATTAAGGACAGATTTACAAAAAGCGAGCCTTACTAGGAGTGTCTGATTCTTAATTAGGCAAGATTTATGCAGTAATCTTCATCTGCACTTTGTTGCCACCCTTTTTTTCCTTTTATTTAAGAAAAGATTAGATAGCTCAGGTAAAATATGGCCTAGCAAGTAGAGAGTGCTATAGCTTTGTACCCTACAAAAGTTTCATGATGAACACCTAGACAGAGACATTTTCTTCTTGAAACAGTATGCCCCTTGAGTTCAGATTCTCTCCCATCCTTTTGACCTATAGGAAATGCGTAAAGACGAGCCATTAAAATAGGAATATCATTATTAAGGCATGATCATATTTTATGATCAGATTTACATGAAAGAAAATGGCCTACAATGTTGGTAAATAAACAAACACAGCCATCTTATAAAATGCATGTATATTGTTCTGAATGTCTTTTTTGTAAAAGAACAAATTATAAAACTTGCCATAAATCTTGAAGTACTTGCTTTAACAGTGCCTCCTTTCCACAAACAAAACAAAGAACGACATTTTCTCAGGAACGTCCATATGCTGGAAATAAATATTACTGGCTAGAATATAAGCATTATTTATTTCATATATTATTAATTTTCATGTGCTAAACTAATTTATCACAACAACAATGAAAAAAGTTTGGAAAATAATCTTAATAAATATATGTTTTAAAAATATTTTTATATCTAAGTAATATCCTATTTATTTCAAAGAAAGAATATAGAGCTGTGGAAATAATTTGTGTCCTAATTTAGGAAACATTTTCTGTTTCTTTGCCAATATCTTTTTGGACTAAAGCCAGAAATGGGAATCCTATGGGGCTCCAGATGTTACTGGGATTCAGTACTGTATGTTTGATAGTATAATAGTGATCAGAGAGGATGGGAAATCAAGTCTAATAACATGTGGAGAGCAATACTATGTGAACATGTATATTCAAAGGGTAAAATAATGAGTTTGTATATACTACCTGTTTGAAACTAAATAAAGCAGCTGTGTCTTTTCCTGGATTTGTGTGATTGCCTTCCACATCTGGCTTCCCATGTTTGGGAAAATCTTGTGTGATTTAAAATATTTTTTCCATACTCAGTGAGAGTGATAGTGCTGAAAGATGGGTTCTGGCAGGCATCAGATTGTTCTATCAACTGGCCCAGCTTCCATATAGTGTGCTCTGCTAGTCTACTACTCACAGAATGTTTGAATACAATCTGTGTTTCTCAAAGCAAATTTGCATCTTTAGGTAAATCTCAAATACAGCTTTGTGATTAGAGAGAGGCCAGAGTGATGAAGATTAAAATAAAATATTTTTTGAAATATATGTTTATTAGTTGAACAAAATTTGCCAGTTGGCATCCCAGATGTCAGTAGCTTTTTATTCAGGTAGAAGTAGGCTTAAAGTTATAACTATAATCCTTGCTTAATAATCATTTAAGTGTTTGAAGTTACAACAGTGCTGATCAAATGATATTAATGATTAGTCATTGAAGTAATATCTGTTGGAATGCTCCTGTGGCCACTTATGAAATATCACGCACTTGGCAATCTATGTATATGACTACAGAATGTACTTCAACCAACACCACCTATTTATCTCTCTTTTCTTTGCTCTTTGGCCCTGAACTCATCAGCCATTAATTCTGTACTGGACTGTGCTCTTTGTCATTAGAACTGCAGCTGACTTTTGACAACTCCTTCTTCTTCCTGTTGAGGTGTACATGTTGGCTGCATGAGTCCTTGCAAAGTTGCTGTCATGGAATTCAGGATGGCAAGCATGGCCGGAGCTAGGGCACCTTCAATTTTTACACTTTGGTGTGGGACCAGGCTGCAGCTTTGGCCATGGTCCTCTACTCAGACAATTGTTGTTATGTATGGGTGTAAGCAGCTGCAGCTCTGAAGAACCATCAGTCCATCTGAGGGCGCTGTACTGTGGCCAGATTGGCTGAAATATTTTTGGTGGGAGATTCAGATGGTTGGATTGGCCAGAATGGTACCTGACTAGGTATATAAGGGGTCTTGGTAAACCCCTTTGTTCAGTATGCGCTTCCCTACAATAAAGAGCTGACGTGCAGTACTCATCTGTCTCTTCCTTGCCATGCGGTCCAGAACCCACTACACAATAGTGGCAACGAAGGTGGGATGTGCTGCTTCACTCCTGAAGTCATGAGCTGAAGTCACTAGAGCGGGAAAAGAAAACTCTTTTCCGATTCCTCGCAGAAGCAGCATCTTAGGACCAGTCAGACCATGGCAAAAATCACTCAAATTCGTGAGTTCGACATTCAGCATTCCAAGCGATGGGAATCGCATCTGGGTCAGGTTGAGGGGTATCTCCTTGTCAACCAGATCACTGAGGATCGCATGAAAGCAGCGGCTCTGCTGTACATCAGCGGTCCAGCTGTGTACGATGTGGCTGTCGGGCTGTTCGCACTGAAACCCATCGCAAACGTCTCTTATGGCAACCTCGTAAACAAGCTGAATGATCACTTCATGCCTAAGAGGTCTGTGATGTCATGGAGGTTCCAGTTTGTCCAGCGGATCTAGAGGCCAGGCGAGTCCATCAAAGACTTCATTGAGGACGTGCGGCAAGCCTTTGCAAGTTTCCTGACTTAGAGGATCGCCTGCGAGACCGTATCACGTTCGGGATAAGTGACAAGCGGCTGTGGCAGAAACTGCTCTCAAAGCCACAAATGAGCCTGCAAGAGGTCCTGGATGAAGTTCAGGCATATGAAGTGGCCAGCGGTGATGGCCAAACAACCCACCGACCCAGCAGCAGCTCCAGGGGATCAGTTCACCAGGAGAGCACTGCGTATGGCGGAGCAGACGAAGAGGCAGCAGAGATCGACGTGGTAGACCGGAGGCCGGCTCAGCAACAACAGACACGACCGTGGGTAGACCAGGGAGCCCAGCTGAGACCGGCAGCAGCGCAGAGAGCTGCCGGAGGGGCAGGAATGACGTTTTCCAGGGAGTTGGAGCAACTGGTTCCAGGTGTGCCGGCTGTGGGGGAAACCATGCAAGGGTAACCTGCAGATTTCGCTCAGCCAAGTGCCAAATCTGTGGAAAAACTGGCCATATTGCAGCAGTTTGCTGGAGCCATTAGAGGAACGAGGACGCGTCACTGAGAGGTACTAAAAAAACCCAAAACGCGATCTCCCAAGCTATAGTGAACCTTAAGACCATTTGCCATCGGCTGCTAACCCCCAAAATCATGCTAGGGCTCCATTTGTAGGGTATACCCTGCAGGATGGAACTAGACTCCAGTTCAGCAGTCTCAATAATTTCGGAAGAGACTTCTAAACAAGTGTGCGGCCGGAGCAACAGGTGGGCTACCTTAAGACCTACCAGTCTTAAACTAACTGATTTTCAGCATGCCCCTGTGAAAATTAAGGGGGAGGCTACACTGTCAGTGGGGTTTAAAGGGTTCCGTGGGAACTTGGATGTGCTTGTAGTGGATGGCCGCAGGATTAGCCTGGTGGGGTTGGACTGGTTCAAGGCTCTGGGCATAGGAATCTCAGGGATTCATACGGTCCGAGCCACGAGTCTTGAAGCAGTCTGTGAAACGTATGCAGACGTATTTGAGGACAAGTTAGGCACATACATGGGGCCACCCATCAAGTTTAAGCTAAACCCCAACATCATGCCAATCAGAATAAAACTCCGAAGAGTTCCCTTTGCTCTCAAACATAAAATAGAGAAGGAACTGGACAAGTTAGTGGAACAGGGGGTGTTAGAGCCAGTAGAGGGGGGGAAATGGGAAACCCCTATCGTCACCCCGTTAAAGGCTAATGGGGAGGTGAGGATCTGCGCTGATTATAAATGCACTGTGAACCAAGCTTTAAATGTGCACGCTTACCCGGTTCCGACGGTCAGCCACATACTCACCTCCCTCCAGGGCAGCATAATCTTTGCAAAGCTCGATTTGGCACAAGCATATCAGCAGATGGCAGTTACCAGGGAAACGGCAGATGCTCAAACAATAGTGACACATAGAGGAGCCTTCAGAGTCAACCGTTTGCAGTTTGGCATTTCTGTAGCTCCGGGAATTTTTCAAGAGGTGATGGAGAAAACGCTGAAAGGCATTCCCGGAGTATGCTCTTATTTTGATGATGTCCTAATTGCTGGGGGCTCTGAGGAAGAATTGGCTGAAAGGATGCAGGCTGTTTTAAACAGATTTCGCTCTGCAGGGCTGAAGCTCAAAAAAGACAAATGCAACATTGGAGTGGCATCTACTGAATTCCTTGGATTCAGAATAGATGCCAAGGGGGTACATCCTGCAGCATCTAAGGTGAAGGCAATAAAAATGGCCCCCACACCAAAGAACAAAGGAGAACTGCAGGCATTCCTGGGGCTCCTAAATTTCTACCATTCATTTCTGCCACACAAAGCTGACATAGCAGAGCCTCTGCACAGACTCCTAGACAAGCAAGCTGTGTGGAATTGGAATCAGACACATGAAAAGAGTTTTAGACACTTGAAGGAATTACTGTCTAGCAACTCCACTGTCACCCACTTCATGGAGTCTAAACCTGTATGCATAGCCTGTGATGCATCTCCATATGGAGTGGGTGCTGTCCTGAGCCATCTTGAGGAAAATGGGAAGCAAGTACCCATTGCATACTACTTACGCACATTGTCAGGGGCAGAAAGGAACTATGCTCAAATTAACAAAGAAGCCCTGGCCATAGTGGCTGGGGTCAAGAAATTCCATGATTATCTATATGGCAGAGAATTCACTATATTTACAGATCATAAACCTCTATTGGGGTTGTTCACAATGAACAAACAGACACCACAAATTTTATCACCCAGGATGCTGCGATGGTCAATATTCCTATCTGCATACTCTTGCAAGTTGGTTCACAAACCTGGTAAAGAGATGGGCCACGTGGATGGATTAAGCAGGTTGCCTGTGGACAGGCCTGAACCAGACCCAGCACCAGCAGTCCAAATTCTGTCAATCTAGGACCTACCAGAATGCCCCCTGCAGGCAAAAGACATAGCCGCAGAAACAGTAAAAGACAGAGTCCTAAGTAGAGTTCACTCTTGGGTAGTCACGGGGTGGCAGGACAAGTTGCCTGGAGCCAAGTTCCAACCATTTTTCAATAGGAGGCATGAGCTGTCGGCACACAAGGGCTGTCTGTTGTGGGGAAGTAGGGTCATCATTCCTGACACACTGAGAGACACAGTCATTCAGGCACTACATGAAGGACATCCAGGAATAGTTAGAATGAAAGCATTAGCAAGGAGTTATCTGTGGTGGCCTGGTCTGGATAAGGCCATTGAAGAACAGGTAAATAGTTGTTATGACTGTCAAAGGTCCAGACCTGAGATGCCCCACGCACCAGTACAAAAATGGGAGGAGACACACAAACCATGGTCCAGAGTACACATTGATTATGCAGGTCCATTCCAGAGGAAGCTGTTCTTAGTGGTAGTGGACAGCCACTCTAAGTGGTTGGAGGTAATACCAGTCACTAGCATGACCTTGGCCAAAACCATCCAAGTGCTCAGGGGCCTCTTTGCCACACATGGCCTTCCTGACGTATTGGTCTCAGACAATGGGCCTCAATTCACCTCTGCTGAATTCCAGGCATTCACCAGGGCCAACTTGATTAGGCATGTTACAATAGCTCCTTTCCACCCATCGACCAACGGATTGGCAGAACGTTTTGTGCAAACAACCAAAGACGCATTGCAGTGCATCATCGTGGGCGACTGGCATCAAAGATTGTCACAGTTCCTGTTGGCTCAACACACTACACCTTGCACCTCTACAGGGAAGAGTCCAGCAGAACTTCATTGGGGCTGGCGTCTAATCACCAAATTGGACAGGCTGCATCCTGACAGAGTGGCTGCTGAACCCGAGCATCCCACAGTGCTTAGAGAATTCCTCATAAACGACTTGGTTTGGGTACGGAACTATGGGCTGGGTCATTCGTGGATTCCGGGGGTGGTGGTTGACAGAACTGGACCATCGTCATACGTTATAGGGGTGGAGGGAAACCGTCAGATCAGATGCCATGTAGATCAAGTCAGGAAGCAGGTTCCTGAAAGGTCACGAGGTGAGCAACCACAACAAACAATAAAACCTGAACCACAGGGGGTTGACCAGGGATTGGTTGACTAGGGATTGGGTCAAACAGAACATTGGAACTATAGTTCTACTACTGCCAATGATGATTGGAAGTCCAGCAAGGGCTGACGCGGTCTACCAGGAGTCACAGACAACCGGCACACCTCACAGATTATGTACAATTTTGAACTAGCAGGGAGCCAGTGATAGTATAATAGTTATTGTGTGTGTAATGTGTTGCATGCCAATTACATCATATATGTTCACTCTTTTTAAAGGGGAAGGGGTGTTATATATGGGTGTAAGCAGCTGCAGCTCTGAAGAACCATCAGTCCATCTGAGGGCGCTGTACTGTGGCCAGATTGGCTGAAGTATTTTCGGCGGGAGATTCAGATGGTTGGATTGGCCAGAATGGTACCTGACTAGGTATATAAGGGGTCTTGGTAAACCCCTTTGTTCAGTACGCGCTTCCCTACAATAAAGAGCTGACGTGCGGTACTCATCTGTCTCTTCCTTGCCATGCGGTCCAGAACCCACTACACAATAATTGTGGCTTCACAAAAGGTTAAGCTAGGCTTGCCTTGTCAGCAATGGGAGGAAGAAGATAATAAACAACAGTTGGGTAGTAGAGCGTAGGGGAGCTTACCTACCCCAGCCGCCATTATGCCTGGTGTTTGCATTGGCCTGAGGCAGGCGTTTACTAACAGACCAGCCTGCTTGACTTTGCTTGTTGGAAGTTGCAGGTATTCACTTAATGACCAGCAATCCTCCTTAATGATGGAATTGGGGATTTCCAGAGTTGCCATCACTAAACAAGGACTATCTATAGTGCTAATTATGTTTGAGGTGCCAAATGTGCTAATGCCTGGAGTTGGTCTATCATTAGTTTTTCTAAATCTAAATTCTAAGTCCAAATTCTTTCTGTGTCCTTGTGATATTACACCTAATGACCCAATAACAATTAGTAGACTTCTTACAAATATTTGTAATCTCTGTTTGTAAATACCAGTAAATGTTTTCTATTACTTGTCTTCAACTTAACTGTCTTTTGATACTACTTCATTGAAAAAGTAATCAGGGTTCTTTTCAATAATAGTAAAGTTGATGTGTTATATTCCAAGTACCAACCAGTCTGGACTGCAAAAACTCTATTTTGCTCTATTATATTCAATGGCTTTCCATTAATTCATACTGCAAGTAATATAAAAGTAAAATTAGTTTTCTACATAAGTGCTAATGCAATAGCCTGCTAACACAGTTGTCCCTTTTTTTGTAACCATTCTGGATTTTGCGGCATCTAGTTATTAAATGGTCAACTGTTTTTCCGTATATCTCAGCATTTACTATCCAAACTAGTGTTTTCTATTTTTTGCCAGTTAACATTTGTGCATATGGCTTGTTCTTGGATAGCAAAAAAAAAAAAAACTCCTCCTTCTCCACCTCTTCCTTCTTCTCCACCTCTCCACCCTCCACCTCCCATTCCTAAACAATTGCTATGCTCAGGTGCTGTCCAATTTTCCTTCAATATTTTTCAAAAAATGCCTATGGAGTGCTTTAGTTTTCTAAGTTTCGAGATTCATTTCTTGTTGCTTTTAATAATCATTGTTGGATTGTATTTCTGCAACTAGCTTTATTTCTGAGTTTATTTCAATAAAGTTTCACTTGTTGTCTTGATTAATCATTAATCCCTTGTTTTTCCTCCACTATAGTTTGTTTAACCTGCTAGGTTCTCACTCACCAATCTTCCTTTGAAGATACTGTATTTACAGTAACATGTATCTTTTAGCTTTTTATGTAAGTACAAAATGTTGTTGTTGTTAGCTGAGAAATTGTGTCCGACTCATCGTGACCCCATGGACAACGTTCCTCCAGGCCTTCCTGTCCTCTACCATCTTCTGGAGTCCATTTAAGCTCACGCCTACTGCTTCAGTGACTCCATCCAGCCACCTCATTCTCTGTCGTCTCCTTCTTCTCTTGCCCTCAATCTTACCCAGCATTAGGCTCTTCTCCAGTGAGTCCTTTCTTCTCATTAGGTGTGTGCACTATCTCAGTATTCAATTAATTTTTTTCCTAAATATTTCAAAAGAGAGAGGTCAAGAAAGTCCATAAAATGATTAATAAATAAAATTAGATATTAGGTGTTCCTCTAATTAGTGGAAACAACTGTTACATTATGTAAAATGCTATGAACATGAACAATATGCTATAAATAAACAATCAGGCATAATATAAAAATTGCTAACTATGGTACAACATTGTATAATGATTTTAATTATTTTTTTTTTAAAAAGGTCAATTATGTAAGCTATTAGGAGCTCTTGTTTGTACTTAAACACATGTAAAATATTTGGTAGGAAAACAAATACTTGGGAAAATATTTAAGTTTCACTTAGGTTCATGCTGACATTTTAGTTTTGTGTTCAGATTTTATCTCTTACGTGAGAGAGGTTTTAGATTTTTTCCCAGTGTACTACTTTTCAGGGTGAAGAAATGTTTTTAAAGGGTTACTTTTACATTCTGTAATTAAGAGCTTAACACAGGCAAACATTCTAACAGCTTTCCAAGATACTGTTAGTAAATAGATCATTTTGTAGCTATGTTTATATATTAAAAATGGAAAGTGATCATATCTGCAGTGCTGAGTGAAGACAGGGAGTAAAACTCCCAGATCATTCTCATTCTTTCCGCAACAACTTCCGGACTGTTTGGCTTTATAATGAAGTGTAAAAGCAGAATGGGGAGAAACTATGACCATTATATGTCAGGGTCATTTCAAGTCTAATAAATCAGTTGATAGAGTAATAAATTAGATTGTCAGGTCATGAACTGGCACCTGTTCAGAAAAATATAAGAGACTTTAAATTGAAGACAAGTTGTTTTCCTTTTCCAGTGTGAGGTTTGACAAACATTCTACTCTTTTTCTTCGTCTTTTTTCATGGAGTCTTTGTTATAGGACATACATATTTCACATGTTTCCAATATTTCTGTGCGTTTAGCTTGACAAATTTCATTTAACCTTTGGTACTTGATGTGTATATGAAAATTTAACAGATATCAAGAATTTATTGTAACAAAATTCTTTTATAAATTATATATAAAATGTACAAATAAATTAAGATATCAATTCATTATCTTACTTTGAATTTCATTATCCTGTAGACATTTATCTTTTTAAAAATTTAAAATTGGCTGATTGTTATTAGTTCATAAGATCATATTTTCAGTAGTCGTCCTCTAAAATTAATAACAGTTAATACATAAGGTAAAGGTAAAGGTTCCCCCGCACATGCATGCTAGTCGTTTCCGACTCTAGGGGCTCATCTCCGTTTCAAAGCCGAAGAGCCAGCACTTGTCCGAGGATGTCTGTGGCCATGTGGCCGGCATGACTAGACGCCAAAGGCGCACGGAATGCTGTTACCTTCCCACCGTAGTGGTCCCTATTTTTCTACTTGCATTTTTACATGCTTTCGAGCTGCTAGGTTGGCAGAAGCTGGGATGAGTAACAGGCGCTCACTTTGTTACACGGCACTCAGGATTCGACCCGCCAAACTGCCAACCTTCTGATCGACAAGCTCAGCATCCTAACCCACTGAGCCACCACGTCCCTAGTTAATACATATTTATGTGTAATTGAATCTTTCACTTTCACATGCATTTGAGGAGTTTTTGGTTCAAAATAGATATTTTAAAATCAAATGGGAATTAATAAAAAATGTTAAATTAACAAAAAATGTTCCCACTGTTTTTCAGTGAGAATTTGTCAGACTACAAATAGAGTATATCTTGTTCATTAAAGTTTTATTTGCAATTAGCACTCTTACCGCATATTTCAGATTAAATATACAGTATTCTTAGTTTTCTCAAGAAGGAAAAGGGAAGTTTAAAGAAGCACGGTTAGACTTAATAAATGTAGCGGGGGTAAGATGAGCTGAAGAGACAGTACAGGGAAATGCTTGGGGGAGGAGAGTGCAGGGAGGAGTTGAGTCTGCTGAGGCCCAGGTCAGGGAGGAGGAATGGAATCTGCTGTGGCCTAGGGTAGAGAAGATAAGCCTGGGAGAGGAGACAATAGGGAGAATGGGAGAGGCTTTTAGGAGGTAAGCCTGAGGGAGAAGGGAATAGGATATGAGAGGCTTCTGTGGAGCAAGCTTGAGGGAGAGAAGGGAATAGGATATGGGAGGCTTCTGTGGGTCAAGCCTGAGGGAGAGAAGGAGATAGGATATGGGAGGCTTCTGTGGGGCAAGCCTGAGGGAGATAATATATATGGGAGGCTTCTATGGGGCAAACCTGAGGGAAAGAAGGGAATAGGATATGAGAGGCTTCTGTGGGGCAAGTGAAAGAGAGAAGAAGAAGAAGAAGAAGAAGAAGAAGAAGAAGAAGAAGAAGAAGAAGAAGAAGAAGAAGAAGAAGAAGAGCTGACCAGCCACCTGAACACTTTCCCTACACATGACCTGCCTGCTAAGAGAGACTGACCATCACTCCATTACATGACCTGCCTGCTGATACAGACTGAGCACCACCCCATCACATTATCTGACTGTGGAGAGAAACTGACCACCACCTCATCACATGTTTCAGCCAAGCAGAAGTGCCTAAGTAAGGGACCACAGTGGACTGGCAGCCAGCCCAAGTGGGCCAGGAGAACCCAGAATCCATTGGCCCTTTTTGGGGTAGTGCTACAAGTGGGGGCCTACTCCAGAAGAGGGTGATGGTTCCATCCATGGATATGAGCCAAGTTAGCAAAATGGACTCCACCACTGTCACTAAGTGGTGTAAGGACCAGAACAGTGAGGTAAAGTTGTGTGTAGCAGTTGACATCCCTGGGATGCTTGGTCAGAAGTGTGAATTCTACAAGCAATGAGGTCCCTGACCAAAGGGTATACATGATAGACACAAAAGTGGACTGGGACTCCTCTCACTCTGATGTGCTATTGGAGTGGAATAAAAGGCTTCCAGAATGCTTTGGGGTTGAGAGCTTTCAATTGACTGAGGGCAGCAGGTCAAGGGTGATACACTTGACCCCATGCTCCACACCTTCAGCAAAGACATTGGGCCCCCAAGAGGAGACACGTACTTGGATTACCACAGGGGCAGAAGAGGCAGGAACTACCCAGGCCATGGGGAGCCTGACACCCATCCAAACCCTGACTGGCAACCACTGTGCTGAGGCTGGGTACAAGAAACTATGTATCTTTTCAGGGATACAACCGATGCCAAAGATGGAGGAAGAATACAAAACCTGGATGGAGCAGGCAGTATAGGCTGTTGAAGAATGGGATGTATCAGATGCTCAAAAGAAACAGAGGGTCAGAGAGAACCTAAAGGGTCCCGCTGCAGAAGGCATTAGGAGCCTGACACTCAGCCAAGGGCATTTTACCATACATAATTACCTCTGTTTACTGCGTGATGAATTTGGATCTACCGAAACAGTTTCTAGCCTACTCTTTCGGTTTAAGTAAATTTACCAGAAGAGAGGTGAAAGACTGTATGAGTACATAAGATGATTGAACAAGTTACTATGTCACATTGTAGAAAGGGACGGGATGGATCTAGCTGAAGTAGAATGGGCCAGGATGGAGCAACTTTCATGGGGTGCTCTAGTCTCAGACCCAGTCTGGAATCAGACTGAAGCCAAAGGGAACAACTGGGAGTATCATGAGCTCATAAAGAGAGTTAGGGCAACAGAAGTGGTGGAGGAAGCCACAGCTGATTTGCCACCAGAATGGCCCTCAGGCATGGGAGTGAGGAAAGCTGGAGGTGATGATACCCGGCTTACCACTAGGCAAGCTTAACTATTCAACTTGACCAATATGATGGCCTCATGGATGGCAATGGGTTGTTCGCCATTGAATGGAGTTCTGACTAGGCTAGTCAGTGGAGGAATGGACTCTTTCATTTCAGCTGACAAGTTGGCAAGGCCAATGATCTATTATAACTGTGTGGGTGCAGGGCATTACAGGCATACTTGTACAAAGCTGCAAACCCCACAAAACTCAGCCCAGTTGGGAAACTACAGAGGGGCCCCAGTGAGGGAGCCAATGGGGTGCCCAGCAATACTAACTAGTTCCAGTCAAAGGGGTGACCAAGAGCAGCCTTGGGTGTCACCCATCATGAACAGAGTTTCCCCAAACCCTCCTCAGTGATAGGAGTGATGGGAGCATCCCCCTTAGTGAGGGACTCCCATACCTCACGGCCTACAGAGGTCAAAGTGACAAGACTTCAGCAACAGCCTTCAAGGACTGAAGCATGGGTTGTCCGACTAGATGCTGTGTCTCTCACTGCCAAAGTCCCTAAATATTTGGTGGGCCCTTCTTCAATGGTGCCGGTACAAGTGGAAGGCATCCACAAGGGCCCTCTTGGATTCAGGTGCGCAAGTGACATTACTATACCAAGATTTCTATGAGAGGCACCTGACGCATATACCCATACAAAAGTTGGACAATTTGAAGATTTGGGGCATTGAAACAGAGAAGTTCCCATACGATGGTTATCTATCCAGCTAACATTTGGACCCCCAGTTTTTGGATACACTGAAACCTTTGACACCCTGACCATTGTCTATACCTGCCTCACAGGAGCTAGCCAGGGCTCACTGATTGTGGGGACAAACACTAACTTAGTTAGTTGTTTGCTTACCCCAATTGTTGCAATAGGAAATGACTCGGTGATAGGGGATGTTCATCTTGCACTGCGGGCAACATACTGACACCTGATGTGAGAGCAACAGCGACCCCCAGAGGGTGTGGGGCGACTGTGGAAATTGGACTGAGCAAAGAGAGTGTCAATGCTATAAACATGGATGTTCCAGCTCTGAGAACTGATGAAATTGCAGCCATCTTCTCTTTTTTTTTAACATGCTTTTTCTGGTACTTAGAAATCAGGTGCAGAAAGAGGGGGTTGGGATGAAAGCTTGAGCTCAGCTAGCTATAACAATAACAGTGCTTTGTGGGAACCCAAGGACGAGCTGATAACGTTTTGGTGGACTGAGGACCTGGGGAGAAAGCCTGCATTTTAGGCTAATTGGATAATATGATTTGTGACAGCTTATTGGGGGTGGGTATTGCACTTTGTTACTTTGTATCCAGGTTTTGGGTTCAACTATGTCACGGGTAGGCAACCTCGGCTCTTTTATGACTCATGGACTTCAACTCCCAGAATTCCTGAGCCAGCAATTCTGGGAGCTGAAGTCCATGAGTCATAAAAGAGCCGAGGTTGCCTACCCCTGAACTATGTAGTGCCGATATTTTGTTTCCTGAATAAAATGTTCTTTCAGGAAGAATTTTGCCTTGAAGTTCTTTTGATGGGTTAGGGTTAGGTAAGAGTGGTTCCCCCACTCTTTGGGGGAACATTTTGGGAGGGGGGAGTGTATAGCGGGGGTTGGGTGAGCTGAGGACACACTGCAGGGAGATGCCTGGGGGAGGAGTCAGGAGAGGACAGGAAGGAGTTGAATCTGCTGAGGCCTAGGGTGGAGAAGATAAACCTGGAAGATGAGACAGTAGGGGAGAATGGGAGAGATTTTTAGGAGGTAAGCCTGAGGGGATAGGATATGGAAGGCTTCTGTGGGGCAAGCCTGAGGGAGAGAAGAGGATAAGATATGAGAGGCTTCTGTGGGGCAAGTGTGAGGGAGAGAAGGGGATAGGAGAGGAGAGGTTTCTGTGGGGCAAGCCAGAGAGAGAGAGAGAGAGAGAGAGAGAGAGAGAGAGAGAGAGAGAGAGAGAGAGAGAGAGAGAGAGAGAAAAGAAGAAGAAGAAAGAAGAAGAAGAAGAAGAAGAAGAAGAAGAAGAAGAAGAAGAAGAAGAAGAAGAAGAAGAAGAAGAAGAAGAAGAAGAAGAAGAAGAAGAAGAGGAGGAGGAGCAGGAGCAGGAGCAGGAGCAGGAGCAGGAGCAGACCAGCCACCTGAACACTTTCCCTGCATGTGAGCAGGAGAACCCGGGCTCCAGCAGCCCTTTTGGGTTAGCGCTACATAAATATTTTGTCTTTGGTAAATGTTCTCCCCAAATAAAGCAATTGTGAATTTGTTTCCATAGTTGACAAAGCTAATCCATTAATAATTCTGTTAGTATGATTGATTTAAGCTATGCAAATTTGACTTATATAACTTCAGATGAAAAAAATCAGTACTTTAGAATTAATGTCTAGCTTGAGTTACAACCCAACGAAAAAAGAGCTTAGTGACCAATTTAAGAAATACTTCCCTTTGTATGTCTGGATATGTTGCAAAAACGTTACAATACTTAATGAGGCCAAAATGAGAAAACATTACCCTTTGGTCATGATCCAAGCAGAATCAGGCACTCTTAAGCCTTCTTGATTCACTGGGTCTTAAGCATATATAACTGTATTTTGGCCAATAGCCGGTAAGTGATATTACTTTAGGCAAAAGTATCTTTTTTTCTTTTTAATTTCCTCGCAAAATAGTATTGAGAGTTCTCCCCTCTCCTTCCTGGTCCCTTTAGAACAGCTAAAGTTCCTTTCTGGCCCGTTGTCTAAATGATTAAGAATTTAGGTTAAGATTTGTGGTAATATTTCAAGTTATAAATTGCAAAAATATGGTGAATTGCCTTTTTAAAAACATCTTTAGTAATATTTCATAAGCCTCTTACAAAGATTAAATATGTTCCAGGTGTTTTGCTTCAGCAAAGGATAAGTACACCTGCCACTGAAACTTGTGTGAAATGTTGGTTCTCCAACTGCCAAACTGAAGTTAAACAGATATTTTGGTTTGAAAATCAGACCACCTGTTAGAAAGCTATGAGTGAGTCACAGGTGGGCCCTGACAGCCAGGGTGAAACAGGGTCTTCTTATGCCCTCCCTCCTTTTCCTCTCATCTCCAACGCTTTTTGAGATTTGAAATAACAACTAAGAAAAATTGAGGTTTTTCTGAAATGGTAATTTAGTGATATCAGACTTTGATCACTGTGGGTTTTTGCTGGGATAAAAATGAGATGGTCAGAACATTACAGTCATCTTTTACTTTTGTTAGTTATCATATAAACAGACATCGTATTCAGACCCAAACACTGGTACAATAATTGCTAATGCATTTGTATTGTAGCTCATTTTGATCTTTTGGTGATTTTGCTGCCATATTGATCATGACCAGAATCTTAATATTTTTAAAAGCTTGTTTGCTTGCTAGATTACAGAATTGCTCTGTTTGTAGCTCCAGAGACCCTTCTTCCATTATCTTTTGATAGAGATGTCCACAAACAAAACAGTCTGGAGATGGTAGTCTGATGCATCTATAATGTGCATTGTCTGTTTTTGAATTTCAGTGTTATTTCTAGAAGTGTTGAAATATCAACATATATCTATGTGTGGAACAACTATAGAATGATGCAACTACCGTGGACATCACCATGGACATGGTATTTGACCTTCATTGGAGTAGATTTTGGATACTATTGGTTTCATCGCATGGCCCATGGTAAGATTTTTATGTTATTTCTTTTTTCCTTTTGTGAATGGTAAACATTTTGAGCTGTTTTCTGAAGGGTTGCCAAGAAAGAAAAGTGAACTATATCACTTTAAATTTCAGAAATATTATTTTTTGATTATAATATAATACATAGATTTGTTATTCCTACACCAAAATTTTGGTTTTTGTACATACAGAATCTGTATTTAAACTTCATTGATAACTAGATTTTTAGTATTATTACCTTGTAATTTTAGTTGGATATACAGTTTTAGTGTTGACAAATAGCTTGAAGCTTAATCATTTTAAATTTTTCCTTTAAATTTTTTATAATTTCATATGTAATATATCAGAAAACTAGAATTGCTATGTCATTTTTAGATTTCTTATTTACTTAGTATATTATTAGTAAGTGGTAGAGTGATCTAGAGTTGAAGATTCTTGCCTATCACTTGGAAAGTTGAGAGTTCAATCCTAGGCACTGGCAGGAAAAAAACATTTGCTGCAAACTCTGTGTAGGCATCAGGAAGGGCATCCGGACAGTACATGCTCAGCTCTACTCAGTCACCCTGACTGCATCCCGAAACAAAGGGATTAAATTGTATTTTTTTTTAATTTTGTGTAGTATTATTTGTACATTACTATTTTATTTCATTTTTTCATGACTTTTATCTTCCCTTATATAGTCTTTTTAAAATATTTAATAATAATTAAAAAGTTGATTCTTTAAAGGAACCACATTGTTTTCAATAGCTACACTTGGATGATATGATGATTACATCACAAATACTTACAGAGATAAATAGAGCTGAAACTTTTGTCATTGACACAGTTTCATCTCTATAATGATCAGTACAGGTATTTGAATAATCAAAAGCAGGAACAAACATTACATTTCATTTGCCTGCTCCTTAGGCAAATATAAAGATTGCATGCATGTGTCTCATATTGCAAACTTTAGAACATAAATTGAGGGTTTATTTTTGCATCAGTTGAGTCAATAATCTACCCAGTTATCTTAGATACTAGTAAGTATCTCAGCTTTTTGTTGTCTGATTTTTGGTACATGGATTAAATAGTTAACTTTGCTAAGATCAGAAAATTAAGTCAATGCACTAAATGGCAATTCTTTTCTTCAGAATCCACTTGGTTGCTTCAAATTAGTGGAGCATCTTCAATGAATTGGATGATGCATTTGTGAATTAACATTATTTGATTTTGTATGTGGAAAACATTGGAACAGCTTCTGAACAATGATGGGAACATATGTTAAATTAATTCATTAATTAATGGAAGAATGGAATAGTCAGTTTCTGATGGAAACAATGATGATAAACGGGATGGTGTTAGAACCAGGTGAATAGAATGCAGAGAGTTTCTGAGTTAAGTAAAAGAGGAAGGAGGTAATCTGACACATAGCAATGCTATGGGGAGGACCTTCAGATTTGATTTAGGGAGAGGGTGGTGGGATGTCAGGAAATGCATGGAGATGAGACAATAATGTAAAGGGGAGGGGAATATTCATCAAAAAATGTAGCCAGGTTTGATGTGTGGGTGTGAAAGAGACTGGGATACGCTTCATAAACAACAGCACTAGCGGACTTGGCAGCATTTGATTTGTCCTGAAAAACTCAGACTTTCATTTTGGGAGACATAACATTCATATCAATATATATCATACTGAACACAGAATTCTGTCCACTAAACCCATGCTGACAGAAGGAAAACCCATTTTCTGTAGCAAAATGGCAATTCTATCTTGAAAGCTGGAAGTTGTGAAAGTCTTTGTTTCAGTTAGATAACTTTGCTGTACGCGGTATGATTTTTCTGAGATTCCAACAGAGTTAATATGACAGTGGCAACAGTATTTCTTTTTTAGTGCCTTTAAGGGCTGTGATGAAGAATAAGAAAAGCAGCACTTTTTGCCATTTCCCTATTTTCCTATCTATGTGGGGTCTTGGAAAGAACACAATGATATACTGAGCGTGGAAAAGAGCACAAATTGAACACTGTGGTACGGGCTTTTGCCATCATATTTGTATGCAGTCTGGAAAACACTCTTGAAATAGTATCCTTTTCCCTAACAGCATAAGAACATGATTAATAACAAACCATAACAACTATCTCCATTCTGTTTAATATTCTGTAATAGCAAGTCAGATACATTTGGGAAGATTCACTAAATTGGACAAGAAGACAATAGCTTCCTTTTATTTCCCAGCAGATAGTATTTAAACAGACATCAAGAAGACCAATCATTTTTAGCTTGATCCTCCATACATTCATTTAATCTTTGGAAATGCTCTAAACCATGGGTTCCCAATCCCTCTGTTTTAAGCAATTATAGGCCAAAGTAATTATGGATAAAATAGAGACAAAGAGCTATATTTATCAAACTGAATCATACATAATGAATTGATTCTTGAAAATGTGGAGATATCATAATCGAGTCATACGTTCTGTGATTTTCTGGAAAAGCCCAGATTTTTTTAGTGAAGATTTTACAATTATAAGTCCACCTTTTCACCTGAAGATATTGAATAATTGGCCCATTACATAAACTGTAATTTTTATAAAGTGTAATAAATACTTCCTAACACTGCAATCTGCTTTAAGAATGATCAAATCTTTGATCTTCAAGCTGAAGTTAGCAAAAAGTACCTCAAAAAATAAAGATGAATAGTGCAAAACAAAATTACAAAAACTCAATTCAAACAAAATCCAATGTAACAAAAAAATTAACCCTTCTCTCTCTTTGTCATAAACAGAGTGAATTTGATTTAAATCAAGTTGATTTAAATCCTGTTTTAAATGATTAATAAAAAGGCTTGATTAAAGCAACTCAATTTAAATCGTAATTTTTAAAAAGCAACTGTCATGTCTGTCCTGCAGCGGCTCCTTTTCTGACCCACTGTTGGCTAACCGACAATCCCATCCATGGCTGGTGATGTGGCAGTAACACAACAAGGTGAGGGATATGGTGGGCAGTAGGGAGTGGATGCCTGCTAACAGGCACTGCCATGAGGGATCTGAAATGACAGGTGCTCTTTAAATGTAAAGATTCATTCTTGCTGGTAGTTAGAATCTTTAATATTATTATTTGCAAACAAAATAAAGGTTTCCTATTTAGAATAAGCTGTCAGGTTAGTAAAACAGCGATATCAGAATGATTTTAGGTTAATAGATAAAGCATATATAGTTGGAGAACTACTCAAATTCTTTTATTTAATTGAAACAATAGCATTTACATATTCTTGTATTTGTTTAAACATCAATGTATAGTAAGTGAAATGCATTAAACAAAATATCTGAAAAAACAAACAAAAGAACTTAAACTGAATATATCAGCAGGGTCCACATTAAAAAAAAACTTCAAACACGGTTTTCTGCAGCTCATTCATTTTCATCTTCGTTCTCTTGTTTGTTCATGATCTGGAAAAGAAAAACAAGTGTACCTGCTTTATCAGTCCTCAGACGATTTCTCAATTTAGAGTGAACAAGTCCAAAGGAAGAGATTCAAGGTGCTGGTGATGACCTATAAAGCCCTAAATGACATGGGTCCGGATTATTTACGGGAGCACCTGCTGCCGGTGTCAACTTCCCATCGCCCCGTGCCCTCCCACAGAGAGGGTCTCCTCAGGGTGCTGTCAGTCAGGGAGTGCCGGGTGGCGGCCCCCAGGGGGAGAGCATTCCCTGTGGGCACGCCTGCCCTCTAGAATCAGCTGCCTGTGGAGCTCCGGATGGCTCCCGACCTTCGCTCTTTTCGCCGTGACCTGAAAACCTGGTTATTCGAGCTTGCTGGCCTGGACTGAGGGATTGGGGTTTTAAATTTCATAATTTAATTTATTTTGTTTGAGGCTAAATTTAATTTAATCTATTTTTAACTTTTGTATGTTATATTTTAATTGCCCTGTACACCGCCCTGAGAAGGGAGAAGGGCGGTATATAAATCTAATAAATTAAATTAATTTATTATTAATTTATTTATTAAATTAATTAATTAATTAATTAATTAATATTCTTTCAACGCCAGCAGAAGAGGCCACTGCGGTTAAAAGTGAAATCATTACTTCAACACGTTCTGAATCCAAGTGCTTAAGTGACTTCCACCAATTCAGTGGTGAAACTTTCTTTGAAACTCCATCAGCAAGCATATATTTCTTGAATGGTTCCCCCTTAACTCTGAAGTTCATTATAGTTGGCACTAGAGATGGATGATTTCTGGATACCCATATCATGGCTAACTCCTCTTCTTCAGCACTTAAACTTAAGGTTTGACCCTGGTACCAATATTGACAATGTTTGTGAGAAAATGAGCTGGAGATAGTGCTTGTCCCATTCACTTTTTAAAATCTTGTAAGTTCTGCTTGTCACTGTTCTGTCTTAAGCGTTCACTCAGTTCCTTCCAAATTTCTATAGCATCAGCAATAAAACAACTATTTTTCTTGATTTTGTTTAAAGCTTCAGAAATGGATTTCAGGATGCTCAACATATGTTCAACATTTCTCTTAAGCCCAATGTTGAGATTTTTACTGTGATGGTGCCATCTAATTTTTCTCAATTTTGCTCACAAGTGGTCATCAGAATAGGCCAGTTTTTTATATATTGTTCAAAACAGTGTACCACAAAGTTCCATATAAGTATTTAGCAATTTAAAAAAAATACTCTTTATTTCTGGAACACAGAAATCTTTGGCTAGTAGATGCATCAAATGAGCACCTATGAACAACCACCTGTTATTAGCTTGGTAGTTTCTTCACACTGTTCTAAATTTCTTCTCATTTTGGATACATTTGCAGCCTTGTCTCTGACCAAACTGTGTATTTTAATTTTTTTCACATGTTATGATAATTTTTCCTGCTACTTCTTCTAAATATGGTACTATGTGTGCATTTCCTGAAGTATCAATTGTTTCTGCAAGGAATATATTAACTTCTGTTATACAAGCACATGCAATAGGATCATTGTGGACATTACTCCACCCCTCAAAACTTAGATTAATAATTTTACCTTCTAGATTTGTTGCACATTGCATAATTTCTTCATCATATATTTTATCCAGCAATTTCCCTGCAACATCTAATCTACTTGGTGTACTGTATCCTAGCCTTAGAAACTGAATTATGTTAACAAAGTGTGGATTTTCAAGCAGATGGAAAGAACAGTTTGTTGCATAAACAAACCGAGTATTTTTTTCGTCAATTAACTCTTTTTCTAATTTGCTGGTTTTTATCACAAATTTATCTATGATAGTGGTTCCAGATGGTTTCTTTCTTTTAGGTGATATATTGTGGATATGTGTAAATGATGTGACTGATGCACTATCCTGAAATAATTCTGCAATTGTAGAACAAGAGGATGGCGATTTAGAAAGTAGATAGTTTTCAGAATCTTTTATGTTGATGGAGGTTTCACCTAAATGTCAATGCTTTTTATTTTGTTATTTAAACCATGTGTGCTTATTGTGAATTTCTCATTGTATTCACATACAGTACAGCCTAAAAAGGAATATTTGAATATTTCAACTCATTATTTCTTTTTTTGGCAACTGTATAAAAATGCAGTGCCATGCAGTAACAACAGCAGATATATGTTATTGCTTTAGCATAACAATACCTCATGGCAGTCTAAAAAATATGGTGAAATTTCAATCGTGCCACTAGGCCCTGCATCTCTTTGTTGCATTGCTTGCATTTTGCATGCATACCTGCTTTATCCATAGGTATGGGAACTTCATTAAAATATTCCCAAATTGGGTCTCTTTTACAACCTGCTGCCATTTTGCTCCTCAGGGGAGGAATAAAGCACTACAAGCTATGTGCAGAAAGATCACAAGGTTTATAAAATGCTTAGAAGGTTTCACTTTCATTTTACTGCTTGCCCTTTCTCCTCACACTTAGAGCCTGGTACAAATTCTCTTTAAACAATCATACAGTTTGTAGTGTACATAGATTTGCAAAAAAATGGGATAAAGGAATATTCCTGAACTTTGTTTTATGATTTATCTCATAGTTACTGTGAAATTTTATGAATGCGTCAGTGCAGGGCATGTTATCCCAGCTCGCAGAGCTTGGATTCATTGAACGAGTTTACCAAAAATGTAAATATTGCAGAATATACAGCCTCATGCTATATAACTAAGCTTTATTTCATGCTGAATAAACTAAATTATTAATGTGTATTAAATAGAAAACTATCTTTAGATAGTTTTACTCCAAAAGCATTTTATTAAAATAAATTTGATAAAAGTAAAAGAAAATCCAATTTAAATAAAAAAATCTGATTTAAATTTTAAAAAATCCAATTTTTTAATTTTTTTTAAAAAAAAACATCAATTATTATCCACACTGGATCAGGGGACTGGAGGCTAAAACTTACAAGGAACGGTTGCTGGAATTGGGTATGACTAGTTTAATGAAGAGAAGGATGAGGGGGGACATTCTGAGTTGCCTCCAAAGACTGCCCAAAAGAGAGCACATTACAGCAGTCTGACTGCTTTGGGATCAATGCATGAGGTACCATCACCAAAGGATTCTGGTAAAACTTCAATCAAAGACAAATGAAGATTTTTCTAGATACAACTTCCACTTTTATCTTGCGTATAAAGTAAGTCTAACATGTCTAAGAAGTTTCCCAGATTATGAACTCCTCATTTTTAGGGTATTTGATCCTGTCAAGAGAATTGTTGCAGCTAGCGGTATCAAAAATCTATTTAATAAAGAAACGGAGCTTGGATTGGTTTAGTATGAGCTTGTTTTGATCCATCTTTGCTTTTGTTAATATACAAGGTTCAGTCTGAGAGAATGATATATAAATGACTGTCTTCTGCTTAGGATAACCAACAGATATCCTTTGTCAGCAAATTCATATAGCTAAATAGAATATTGTAAGGGAAATCTCTGAGCCCTGATGCTCTTCCCACTGGAACAAGCAAGGTTTTCATTATGGCCCCATTGGTTGAAATCATCCATTCATGTAGGGTTGATTCCTATTTCTTTGAGATGGCTCAGCAGGATGCCCTGTTAAAACAAACACATTTAATGAGAAAATCTTTCCTGATTCTTCAGTCTGAATGCAAGTTACATTTCAGAAACAATCAAAACTATGAAAGTGACTTTTTAGAATGCTTTGAAGACTATAGAAATCTTGGGGAACTATGTATCAATAAATGTTCAAAATAAAGAAACAAATCATTAGTGTTGTGAGGATGCACAAATTAATTAGTGTTTTGTATGTCTCTTCCTTCTCCCATTCTTAATCCAGCCATTGAAGCTTTTGAAAAAGAACCTTCACAGTATTGTTATCTCAGTGCCCTTGCGTGTATAGTAATACTGCAGTCATAAATATATACAATGATGATAACCAGAAATGACTGCTCTGGGCAAGTTCTCGTAGAGGGATTTGTTTTGTATTATTGCTGGTGCAGATGAAACCCTCCCTTAACCTTCTTTTCAGTGATTTGAGCTGTCACCAAGTATAGGACCTAGATTGCCTGGAAAAAGTCAGAATACACAGTGGGATTTCAAGGGTACAATAGGCAGCTTGTTTTCTATGAAATCTAATTCAATGAAGCTGTGTCTACAGGAAAATGCATAATATGCTACACTTATGGTAGTAATCTAGCTTTATGCTAGCATCTTACTGTAACTAAGTGCAAAAAATAATTGTATCTGGGGAAGAAAACGGGGGGGAATTTAGCATGTCAAATTTACCCACAGAAGCAGAGATCTTCATAGAATGTCTGTCTTCAGTTCAGGCACAGCAATAAATCAAGACACCTCAACCCATACGCTGGAACTGGCTTAGAGAACTTCATGGACGTGACATGGTTAGATAGGTTATTTTATTACAAGGAAATAAAGGTCTGTATGCAGAAAGGATCTGGATGCTGTTGGATACAGAAATTAAGCATGTATACATGGCTGTGTGTATTTGCTATAGGGTTTATATTCTAATCCTTTTTCCAACTTTCAGAACAGACATGTGCTCAGCATTAACATAACATTTCTTTCTTGTCTGAGAATTGCTGGTCCCTGCCTGCCCAGTATCATGTCATACAAAATGGCAGTATTATTTTAATATTCCTTCCCTTAGTTGTACATATTGTTTATACTTTATTTTCTTTCTGAAGGAAATATTTCTGTATCATAAGAAGAATGCAGCAACTATTGCCCTATTCTCATATCCTATCTCTTATCTGTAAGCAACACTGTAAAGCCTCCTCATTCAATCCCAATCAGCAAAAGTCCAGTAAGAATGGACTTTTAATCTCACAGTAAATAAATTTATTTTATATTACTTTTGCTTTCAAAATTCTTGATCTTTATTCCCTTCAAATAACATCTTGGAACTTGATTTATTTTCATTTCTTTTATAATCTCTTCTCACATAAGCCTTCAAATGTTCTATAAATCTAGTATAGAAAAATACTCAGGTCTTGCTTTTGATTTGTTGTCTGTACATCCCTTTTAATTATGAAGACATTATTTTGAATTTCCAGGGTGGCCTCTTTTTCCATATCATTCTTGTAGTCTGTAATTTTTAAATCCATTTTCAGATCAATCTCTATCTTTCTGGGTAAAATTTGTTCCTCTTTTATAATATCTTTAAAATACAATATTTCTAGATAAGAGTTACTCTTAAAAGTTCTGCAGCTAATTGTTCAAAAATATTCTTCAATATTACCCAATGTTAAAATATTTTATTCCATTCTGTAGTGGCAGGTCAAATTTAAGAGTTCTTTTCCTTTAATTGCAATTTTGAGTTTTTTCTTGTTCTGTCATGACTCTAATCTTCATCCCATGTTTTTTTTTAAAGAAAATTCAAAACAGTAGCATTTTTCCATTGGAATGATTCTTATAATTAATTCTAAAGTCTTATTTCAAATCCATCTGGACCCTTAGTCCATTTAACTTTCCACAATCCATGTTCTAATCACTTTTTTGCTGATTATTCCAAAAGAATATTTGTCAAAGTCCTTAAACTTGTAGATAAAATTTCTTTCAGTAAGAATTGAAGGAAACTTATCCAGTGTTTTCAAACTTGTGGATCCAAATGTTCCTAGTAGCTGCAAAATACTTAACAAGCAATTTACAAAAGTAATTAGAAAAGGAGTTATGCAAATCCAGTGTAGTTAAAAGTGCCAACTGAGTTGATAAGATAGCTATTACCTTATTTCAAAGAGCTCTAAATCCATTGAAGACTTCTGTTTTGCAGTCTTCTCAGAAGCAACAATTGTCTGAGACACTTGTGGGCAATTTGACATTTTTCCTGGTCTAGAAAGGAGTTATGAAGAGACTGTCTACTTGCTGGTTCTTCATTCTGCTGTGGTTGTCAGCTCTGCTCTTCAGTTTGCCATTTCTTCCCCAGAAGTCTGTATATCTCAGTTATTATTGACTAGTAAAAGAGAAAATGTTGAAAACCAGATCTGTATATTTACACATTGCAATTTTGGAAGCTGCTATTAATTCACAGTTCTTTGAGTTTTTTGAGTTTAACTTGTTATTAATCTATGGGGAAGTCTTGGTTGTTGCATTTTCTGAACAAAATTTTAAAACTCAATTCTTCAATGAATGAAATTAAATATATTTCCTGCGTAGCCCTAGGAATTCACATGCATAGTTTTAAAACCATCATAAGAAGACTTCAGGCTGCTTATATTTATACTTACTGGCATCCTAGGGAAAAAGGTAAAGTTCAGTTTATAAAACGTGGGCAAAAAAGGATGTAATTTTGTCTTTTCTCCCTTGAGGTAAATCTCAGCTGAAATAACTGACAATTTCTGGACTTACAGAAGGAAATGATGAGCTATGATGAATATCCAGATGTTTGCTGGCCAGATGTATAATGTTACATTCTGGAAGACAATGTTATACCTGTAACTTCTGACAGGAAGATGTAGATACAACTTTTTTTTAAAAAAAATCTGTGTATCTTTGATTTTGAAAAAAAAAGTTTCTTGCATTTTTAAGAAGTTTACAGATTGTTAAAATAAGCTTGTTACAGATTTGAATAAGTCAGTGTAGCATGGAATTAGTGTTGCAATAATAATAGCATCTTTTAAATTCCTTTTAATACCCTTTGTCCCTTGTTTTAAATTCACAAAAGGCTTAGCTTCTAATGTATTTCCATCTTTGGAAAATAGGTATGGTATTAATTCACATTCTTCTTATGGTCATTTCCCATGTTTCATGCTATTTATTTCAAATCTGAAAACTATGACCCTTTCCTTTTCACACATCCACACCATTTTGCTCATCTACTTAGTATTTGTTTCTGTTTCATTTCAAATGCATTATTTGAAGCAGATGTCTGATTATTCAGTAAAAGTTAAGCTCATGAGGAAAGAATACATACCAAGGTTATTCAACCTTTAATTTAATATTATATGCTATCAGGAAGTTTGTAACTTATTTCTTAAAGACATTCAATCTATTTTTACACTTATCCTAGCAGGAAACACTATTGCTAAGATGAAATGGAAACTGTTCCTTCTTATAACATTCCCATTCAAAAGATTCTTTCTTTTGGTCATATTTAGGAGCTGGATGTGTATAGATTGAAAGCACATGCCAATTCTATGGGATTTTCTACCCACATTCTATATTGGATTTACCTCATTTAAATGGTTAGTTGATTGTCATATAGATTAAATGATCTCTGATTGACACACTTACCAAAATGAAAGATTTAGAAATTGGTAATGAAAGCTGCATTTCTGCCAACAAATTTATTCTGATTGCATTCTTTTTCCATAAACCTGTTGCGGTATTAGGAATTCAATAGGTCCTTATATCCCTGGATTATTTAGAGACTTTGGTGGGCATCCTATCAGAAATAAGGCAGGAAATTATATCAAAATATATACCTGTTCCATTTGAGCATCCTGAAAATTTGTAGTAGAAATCAGAATTGCGCCAAAAAACACTGATTTATTATCTCCATACAAATATTAAAGTTGTATTTACTAACCTAGTTAACACATTATTCTAAGCCGTAATTTAGTACTCAGGTCCTTTAAAATGCTTTCATATATCTATAATTCCATCCATGTTCTCTTCTTCACCCAATATTCTTTTCTTAAATTCTGTTAACTAAAAAAATTAAAGGGAGGCTGGCAGGCCCAAACATCAGCATTTTTCTTCCCAAAAATAATAACAACAATAATAAAAACAATAAATAAATAAAAATAAACAACAAAAATAATAATCATGAGTGGCTGAAGTGCAGTGCTTTGTTTGGCATTTTTCCCCCTCTCCATTAAAACACCTGGAGTAGTAGCGAGTCCTCTAGAAATATAGAGGGCTGAACCTACCACTCTGCCTTTTAGTAAATAAGAAGTTAGTGACAGAACAAATAGAGTATAGCTGGAATTCTATGTGAAGACATATGGTATTATGGTAAATTAACCACATATGGGTAATTTTTTGAGTGAAATATCTCAATAATCACAGGATTTGTGGATATTTTGGAAGCACATTTGAAAACAAAATATATTAGAAACAGGAAAAACCCTGGTCTACATGACTTTCATGTTGAATGATCCTCATTTATAGCTTTGTTGCATCCTGCTTTATTAGACGTTTATAATGAAGCATTTAGAGGCAGTAAATAGCTTCAAAGTTTATAAACTTTAATAATATTGATTTTAAATTAGGTAGATGTTCTAAATTCTGCACATTCATTAAATACTCTACTAAGATATTAATTGCTTTGTTGGCTACGTGATTGCAGTGTGTTAGGTACATAATTCATCTATCTCAGTTTAAATTTATCAAAATTAGTTTCCTAGCAATGGCTAGAAAGAACCCATACAGTTTTCTTTGCACAATTTTTGCAGCTGGTTTTCAATTGCTACATTCTTTTTGTACCAGGGTCACTGGTACAAAATCTGCCTGCCAGCATTGTGTCTTCGGCAGTACTAAAATTTATAGCCTCTTGGTTTTAGCTTGGTGTCTGAAACCACTGCACCAAAATGGCTCTGAACTAAGCACTAACCATTTTATTTAATAATAAGTAGTTACCATACCAATGGTAAAGTGTTGCCTACAAATGTATGCTTCATAGAATAATTTCAATATATAGTAACCAAGGATTAACCAAGTTATGCAGGATTTAACTAGATCACCATCTGATTTATTCTTAAAGCGTGCCATCAAAAGAGATACCTGTTTGAAAGTTGGGAAAGAATTAGCATCATTTGAAATTTTTAATATGCAGTAACCCTAGGAATGTGAAATTAAAACTGTCATGAGAAGCAGTTGAAACAAAGGACAGAAAGAAAGACATGCCTTGCAGTCTTGCCCATTGTTATATTATTGCAGAGTCCCACAAGCAAGCCTAACATGAACAGTACAAAACATCACATCCTGGCTCTTTTGATTCTTTTGTTTGCCCTCCAACCTGCACGACCAGGAACTTTCAGTTGAAAAAGATTTATGAAGCCCTCTCTTGCAGGGTCAGCCCTGTTATATCATCAGAAAGGCTCCTTCTTAAAAATAATAACATCCATCCACAGCTCTGTAGGGTGGCCATTCTTGGTATCAGTGTTCTCTGTTTGTCTTAACAATCTGTGCACACAACGGGTTCCCCCCCCTCCCCAGTTCCAAGGAGGATGTTCATCATTCTGTTAGGCACAGTAGCTCCAGCTCTTGTTATCTGTCAGCCCTGAGTGATCCAAGGTAATTGATATATTGGAGAGTTGCTAGAAACTTTGGAAGGGTGGAACCAAGGATTATAAGGATATTTAACATATACTGGGAAATTCCACATTGATTTCTATTCGTAAAATAATTAGTCTTTAATTGCTAGATGCAAATATAAACAAATTACAGATCTAGAGACTATAATAGTTTCTTCCTCAAACTGCTAACTATTTTACACTTCAACTTAATAATTTAGCTTAACCAATTCTTGTTGTTTATATCTATTTCCCAAGAGGTAAATAGGAAACTTAATATCCATATATATTTATGTTTCACAATATCCTCTGATTTATAATAACTTCATAACCTCTTTTTCCCCAATCCTGATTTAAAAATTTCTTTGTCTGCTGTTCTGAGAGCTTTAGCTTCAATAAAATACACACATGCACACACACACACACACACACACACACACACACACACAGAGAGAGAGAGAGAGAGAGAGAGAGAGAGAGAGAGAGAGAGAGAGAGAGAGAGAGAGAGAGAGAGAGAGAGAGAGAGACGTTTCTGGGTACTTAGCCAGACATTGTTAAGAGTTAATATTCCCACTCTTCTTTGTCAAGAGTCAGGGGATTTCTAACATCCGCAGAATAGACAGGAACTTGGGTTTATGCCTTAAACAAAGGATTAATTTTTTCCACTACATAATCTGTAGTGCAATTACTAGTAAAAAAGTAATATTTAAATACAATAAACTGAACAATCTATAAGATTTTTTTCCCCGGTAGGACACAAGCCGTGAAGTTATAAAGACATATGGAATTTACATCATGCTTCACTGTGAATATATAGAATTAACCAAAACTGGATAGGTGGCCAGAACCTGAAGGTGAAAGGGTAAACAAAGGAATTATGGAGATGTTTGAAACTCAAATAATCAAGCCATGCATGCTTTTTTTTCCTGGGTGTTCCTTGGCTTCTATATTTGATGCAATGCTCAATGGATGCTCCAGAGTACATTGTTTCTTGCCAGGTATATTGTGTGCTGATTAGAGGAGTAGGCTCAACCATTCTTTTGTATAAAGAAAGAGTTGTTCCTGTGTAACTGAAGAACAGACAATATTTGCTGGGAGTATATTGTATGAAGTTTGCTGAAAATAAAGGAAGAAGAAACAACCAAATTATACTTCTGCAGCTTGTGTTCCAACAACATTCATCTCATTTGGTGATAAGTCTTTCAGAATAACATTAATTGAAAACAAATGTCATTCAAAGATGGCCTACATTCAGTCTAGATTGTTATATGTTAATTTAATGCAAGAATTATTTCAGTATTGATTTGCAATTGGTAAGATCTTCTGGGTTCAAATGTTACACATTGTTGCTCACTTGGAGAAGAATTTATACATGTTAACAGCAATAAACTTATTTCTTCCTGAGCCTTCATTTTAATTTAGTTGTACATTGAAAATAGCTTCCTTATTGGGATCATAGTGGAGGGGAAATTATGTGGATTTCAAATATAGCTTTAGGTTGGTTTTTTTTTTTTTAAAAAAAACTAGATTAAAAAAAACAAGCTGATTCAGCCAAACTTCATTGTTTTATGCTGTTTTAGTCTTATTAAGCCAGATGAATGCAACTAATTGAAATAGCTCAATTTTTTAATTTCATTAACAGAGCAAATTAAAGTGCAAATAATGCTGAACTAGCATAATTCATTTATTTTTATTTATTTGATTTATAAAGCCGCCCAAAAATTGGGCAGCAAACAGTCTTGCCACTAGTGTTGACAGCATCTGACGTGACCAGCATCTCAAATCCAATGGTGGTTTTGCTTGGCTGGATTGAATGATTGCATTCTTCAAGTTTTTTGCATTACGTTGACTGTGCTGGTGACAACAGGCTGAAAGTCACCACTGTTCAGCATATGTGTATAGTTCAGCACATAAGTTAAACTGTGATGTCTTTTTTTTCCTGCCAAGGACTTCAAATATTTTATTAGAAGAGGAATAAAATATTATTGAGCCTTGGTGGAGCAGTGGGCTAATGCCTCCTTAAGTAACACCAGCTGCCTGCAATTATTGCAGGTTTGCATCCCACCAGGCTCAAGGTTGACTCAGCCTTCCATCCTCCCGAGGTGGGTAAAATGAGGACCCAGATTGTTGGGGGCAATTAAGCTGACTTTGTAATAATGCCGCTTGGGTGTGTGTGTGTGAAAGCCCTAATAAGCAGGCATATACATAGAATGAAGGCTACTGCTAAGCTTGTAAGCCGCCCTGAGTCTTTGGAGAAGGGCGGGATATAAATGGAATTAAAATAAAAAAAAATAAAAAATAAAATAAATATATTTAGGAATCGGCAAACAGTAAACTAGTATTTTTTCCTCCTTCTCTTTCAGTTGTTGCTTAAGTTATTTCAATTACTAATATTCTTATAATTTTTTCCCCATTTTTAAAAACATTCTAATTTTCAACAGAAGCAATGGTATTCCATCTTGTAAATAATAAATAAAATATGCAGTATTAGAAGACAACCAAGTTCTCTCTGCTACACAGTAATACTTTATGGCAGCAAATTAGCATATGTCAAGGGGACTATTGCCATATATCTAAGCTGACAGGATGTCCTAGAGCAGGTGCGTCAAACTGACAGCCTGCGGGCTGGATGCATCATGCTGAAACCACGCCCACCCCATTGCCAGCAATGGAAAAAAAAGTTGTGATATGTTGCGACACTTCACGTGACATTGTGAGTTTAACATTCCTGTCCTAGAGAGATGAGGGAAATACATTTGAAAGCAGAACCAAATGGGACTGCAAAGGCAGTATAACCTGAAAAAGACAAATTGAAGTATTTTGAGTCACCCTGCAAGGAAGAAAAATGAAGACCTTTCAGAAACCTTCCCCATTTCCAATAGATTAGGCATCAGGGGGCACTATCTGCAGAAATATTTTCTTGGAATGAAACATCCTTCCATACTTCAAGAAAAAGCACAAAGAGGAGAGACCAACAAGAGAGCAAGTTCAGGGACTAGAGAAGAAATAAAGTTTAGATGGCTTCTATTTAATGTAATGGTCAAAAAATGGCGGTGCCTTGCTTGGCTGTGGCTGCTTCAGCTCTCAAAAGTGTGGGGGTTAGGGAGGGAAATGAACGATCTGGACTAAAACACTTTTCAGAAATAGGAACAACTAAGCAGAGTTGGGCTGCTAAACTGACATATGAACATCAGTCCATATTGGAGATAAAGAAATTCAACGTGGAGAAAACTGTTTGGGAAAGTCTGCATGGCCTCGGATTACTACGGAGGATAAAATCAACGACAGAGATGCTGGCGGCTGACATGGACAGTGAGAGATCAGCTGCAATGTCTGGAGGAGCGAGGAGGAAGAAAGGAAATTGCTGGAGGTGGAAACAGCATCATGCTCAGTATTTTGAGCAGCGAAGAAAGCGTTTCGGGTCATGGGCAGGATGGAGGAGCAGCCATTGCAGCTGGTAAGTTTCCCTCCATTGCTGACCATCTTCAGAGGAAAAAAAGAAGGTGTGATCATAAGAGGAACCATGGAAAATGCAGAGGCCTAACATCTAGGCTAAAAGCTAGATCATATACAGGTGAAACTCGAAAAATTAGAATATTGTGCAAAAGTTCATTTATTTCAGTAATGCAACTTAAAAGGGGAAACTAATATATGAGATAGACTCATTACATGCAAAACAAGATAGTTCAAGCCATGATTTGTCATAATTGTGATGATTATGGCGTACAGCTCATGAAAACCCCAAATCCACAATCTCAGAAAATTAGAGTATTGTGAAAAGGTGCAATATTCTAGGCTCAAAGTGTCCCACTCTAATCAGCTAATTAAGCCATAATACCTGCAAAGGGTTCCTAAGCCTTTAAATGGTCTCTCAGTCTGGTTCAGTAGGAATCACAATCATGGGGAAGACTGCTGACCTGACAGTTGTGCAGAAAACCATCATTGACACCCTCCATAAGGAGGGAAAGCCTCAAAAGGTAATTGCAAAAGAAGTTGAATGTTCCCAAAGTGCTGTATCAAAGCACATTAATAGAAAGTTATGTGGAAGGGAAAAGTGTGGAAGAAAAAGGTGCACAAGCAGCAGGGATGACCGCAGCCTGGTGAGGATTGTCAGGAAAAAGCCATTCAAAAGTGTTGGGGACTTTCACAAGGAGTGGACTGAGGCTGGAGTCAGTGCATCGAGAGCCACCACACACAGACGGATCCTGGACATGGGCTTCAAATGTCATATTCCTCTTGTCAAACCGCTCCTGAACAACAAACAACGTCAGAAGTGTCTTACTTGGGCTAAAGAAAAACAGACCTGGTCTGTTGCTCAGTGGTCCAAAGTCCTCTTTTCTGATGAGAGCAACTTTTGCATCTCATTTGGAAACCAAGGACCCAGAGTCTGGAGGAAGAATGGAGAGGCACACACTGCAAGATGCTTGAAGTCCAGTGTGAAGTTTCCACAGTCTGTGTTGATTTGGGGGGCCATGTCATCTGCTGGTGTTAGTCCACTGTGTTTCATTAAGTCCAGGGTCAACACAGCCGTCTACCAGGAGATTTTGGAACACTTTATGCTTCCTTCCGCAGACGAGCTTTATGGGGATACTGACTTCATTTTCCAGCAGGACTTGGTACCTGCCCACACTGCCAAAAGCACCAAAACCTGGTTCAATGACCGTGGGATTGTTGTTGTTAGTTGCGAAGTCGTGTCCGACCCATTGCGACCCTATGGACAACGTTCCTCCAGGCCTTCCTGTCCTCTACAATCTTCTGGAGTCCATTTAAGCTCACGCCTACTGCTTCAGTGACTCCATCCAGCCACCTCATTCTCTGTCGTCCCCTTCTTCTATTGCCCTCAATCTTTCCCAGCATTAGGCTCTTCTCCAGTGAGTCCTTCCTTCTCATTAGGTGGCCAAAGTATTTGAGTTTTAGCTTCAGGATCTGGCCTTCTAAAGAGCAGTCAGAGTTGATCTCCTCTAGGACTGACCGGTTTGATCACCTTGCAGTCCAAGGGACTCGCAGGAGTGTTTTCCAGCACCATAGTTCAAAGGCTTCAATTCTTTGGCGCTCAGCCTTTTTTATGGTCCAGCTTTCACTGCCATACATTGCAACTGGGAAGACCATAGCCTTGACTATACGCACTTTTGTTGACAGGGTGATGTCTCTGCTTTTTAGTGTGCTGTCTAGATTTGTCATGGCTTTCCTCCCAAGGAGCAAGCATCTTTTAATTTCTTGGCTACAGTCCCCATCTGCAGTGATCTTGGAGCCCAGGAAAATAAAATCTGTCACTACCTCCATTTCTTCCCCATCTATTTGCCAGGAATTGAGAGGGCCAGATGCCATGATCTTGGTTTTCTTAATGTTTAGTTTCAACCCAACTTTTGCACTCTCCTTCTTCACTCGCAACAAGAGGCTCTTTAGTTCCTCTTCACTTTCTGCCATTAGAGTGGTATCATCTGCATATCTTAGGTTGTTGATGTTTCTTCCAGCAATCTTAATTCCAACTTTTGATTCATCTAGCCCTGCCTTTCTCATGATGTGCTCTGCATATAAGTTAAATAGGCAAGGCGACAGTATACAGCCTTGCCGGACTCCTTTCCCAATTTTGAACCAATCAGTGGTTCCGTGTCCAGTTCTCACTGTTGCTTCTTGGCCTGCATATAGGTTTCTCAAGAGACAAATAGGATGGTCTGGTATGCCCATCTCTTTAAGGACTTGCCACAGTTTGTTATGATCCACACAATCAAAGGCTTTAGCATAGTCAATGAAGCAGAAGTAGATGTTTTTCTGGAACTCTCTAGCTTTCTCCATGATCCAGCGTATGTTAGCAATTTGATCTCTAGTTCCTCTGCCTCTTCTAAATCCTGCCTGTACTTCTGGTAGTTCTCGATCCACATACTGCTGGAGTCTAGCTTGTAGAATTTTAAGCATAACTTTACTAGCATGAGAAATGAGTGCAATGGTGCGATAGTTTGAACATTCTTTGGCACTGCCTTTCTTTGGAATTGGAATGTAAACTGATCTTTTCCAATCCTGTGGCCACTGTTGAGTTTTCCAAATTTGCTGGCAAATTGAGTGTAGCACTTTTACTGCATCGTCTTTTAAGATTTTGAATAGCTCAGCTGGAATACTGTCACCTCCACTAGCTTTGTTGTTGCTCAGCTTTTCCAAGGCCCACTTCACTTCACATTCTAGGATGTCTGGCTCGAGGTCAGTGACCAACTCATTGTGGGATTACTGTGCTTGATTGGCCAGCAAACTCGCCTGACCTGAACCCCATAGAGAATCTATGGGGCATTGCCAAGAGAAAGATGAGAGACATGAGACTGAACAATGCAGAAGAGCTGAAGGCCACTATTGAAGCATCCTGGTCTTCCATAACACCTTAGTAGTGCCACAGGCTGAGAGCTTCCATGCCAGGCCGCACTGAGGCAGTAATTGCTGCAAAAGGGGCCCAAACCAAGTACTGAGTACATATGCATGCTTATACTTTTCAGAGGTCCGATACTGTTCTATGTACACTCCTTGTTTTATTGATTGCATGTAATATTCTAATTTTCTGAGATTGTGGATTTGGGGTTTTCATGAGCTGTACGCCATAATCATCACAATTATGACAAATCACGGCTTGAACTATCTTGCTTTGCATGTAATGAGTCTATCTCATCTATTAGTTTCCCCCTTTAAGTTTCACTACTGAAATAAATGAACTTTTGCACAATATTCTAATTTTTTGAGTTTCACCTGTAGAGTGAAACTCCTTTGAACCAAAAATGGATTACTTGAGGCTGGATTTAACAACAAACTGGGAGGTGATAAATTGCTGTGTCATCATTGCAACAGAAACTTGGTTAAAGCTCTCTGTCCCAGATAGTGCTGTTAGCTTGATGGGATTTCAGGTGGACCGGAGTTTTACTCTTAGTGGCAAATCCCAGGGAGAGGTTGTTTGTTTTTATATAAAGATGGTGTAATAATGCCAAGGTGGTTTCAAGTCTGTGCTGCCCAGATACAGAGCTTTTTACCATCAAATGCAAACCCTTCTATCTGCCTAGAGAATTCTCTGTTACCATTATCACAGCTGTGTATATTCTCCCTGATGCAAACAGAGAACAGGCCCTGAAGGCTCTCTGTCATACCATAAGTGAAGTGCAAACTACCCACCCAGAAGGTGCATTTATTGCAGTGGGAGACTTTAACCAAGTGGATTTGAAAGCTACCCTGCCTCATTTCCATCAATATGTGGACTTTGCAACCAGAGGGTACAGTACACTGGATCTTGCTTATTCCAACATCAAGAAGGCTTTCAAAGCTATCCCCCGCCCTCATCTGGGCTCCTCTGACCATCTCTCAGTGCTGCTTATTCCAGCATATAAACCTTTATTATTTAGACTGAAACCTACAGTAAAGCAGGTGAGGGTTTGGACAGAGGGAGCTGTAGAAGCATTACAAGACTGCTTTGAGTGCACAGAGTGGGGCATGTTTAAGGAAGCAGTTACTGATAACCAACATACAAATGTTGAGGAGTATGCCACCATGGTGGCTGCATATATCCTAAAGTGCATAGAATAGGGGTCTTCAAACTTGGCCACTTTAAGGCTTGTGGACTTCAACTCCCAGAATTCCTCAGCCAGCCCGAGCTGGCTGAGGAATTCTGGGAGTTGAAGTCCAAAAGCCTTAAAGTAGCTAAGTTTGAAGACCCCTGGCATAGAATATGTCCGTGTTTTGAAAAGCATTGTTGTGGGGGCAAATAAAAATTCGTGGCTGACTTATGAGTGCCGCAAGATGCTGAAAGCACAGAATGTGGCCTTCAAATCTGGTGACATGCTGGCACTTAGAACAGCCAGAGCAAATCTGAAAAGTGCCATAAAGGTTGCAACGCAAGCCAATTGCCAGAAAATTCAGAAGTTTTTCCCCAGACCCAACAAATACCAGGCGAATGTGGCAAGGGATCCAGGCCATTATGGATTACAAGGTAACTCCATCGAGATGCAAGGACGACACAGACATCCTAAACAAACTGAATACATTTTTTGGTAGATTTGAGGCATGAAATAGTACTCCTGCCAGGAAAGCTGTGCCTCATCTTGATGAGCAAGTGCTAAGCTTTGATGTCACCTCTGTCCGGAAAACACTGCAGAAAGTTAACTTTCGGAAAGCAGCAGGCCCAGATAATATCCCTGGACATGTCCTCAGGGAATGCGCAGATGAGCTGGTTTGTGTTCTCACATATATTTTCCATCTCTCATTGCAGCAGGCAGTGGTTCCATCGTGTTTTAAGACGGGTATCATCTTGCCAGTGCCAAAAAAGTCCACAATTACAGGCCTCAATGATTACCATCTGGTTGCACTGACATCCACCATTATGAAATGCTTTGAGAAGCTGATAAAGGACATTATTGTATTTATCCTCCCACCAGCATTTGACCCTCTTCAGTTTGCTTACCAACCAAATCACTCTACAGAGAATGCTATTTCTTCTGTTCTCCATCTGAGCTTGAAGCACTTAGAAGAAAGAAATACTCATGTGCATTTGTTGTTTGTCGAATTCAATTTGGCGTTTAACACAATCATTCCCCAGCATCTAGTAGACAAACTGGGCCTTTTAGGCTTAAACACTCCTTTGTGCAACTGAATTCTTGATTTTCTTATCGACAGGCCCCAATATGTGCGAGTTGGAACAAATACCTCTAATACCATTTTCTTGAGCACAGGTTCTCCTAAGGGCTGCTTCCTAAGTCCACTGCTGATCACCCAGTTGACCCATGACTGTTGTTCTAGGTTTCCCACCAACCATATTGTGAAGTTCGCAGATGATACAACAATAGTGGGCCTTATTCATGATGACAAGGTGGAAGCTTACCGCAAGGAGGTTGAGGGTTTGGTGAACTGGTGTAAGAAAAACAGCCTAGTATTAAATACAGGAAAAACCAAAGAGGTCATTGTCGATTTCAGAAAAGGCAGGCACAGCCACATTTCTCTGTGCATTAATGATTCACCTGTGGAGATGCTTACCAGCATCAAATTCCTGGGTGTGCAGCTAACAAGTAGGCTGGCTTGGTTGCTCAATAGTGAGAAACTGGTTAAGCGGGCACAGCAGCACCTGCATTTTCTGTGTCACATGAGAAAAGCACATTTTCTTTCCCCTGTCCTGACCACTTTCTACAGAGGGACGATTGAGAGCATCCTGTCATACAGCATCACAGTCTGGTTTGGAAGCATCACTGCTTCAGACAGGAAGGTGGTGCAGGGAGTGGTAAAGATGGCCAAAAAGATTATTGGCAGTTCCCTCCCTCCCATCCAGAACATAGCTCAGAAGTGTTGCTTGAGCAGGGTCCATAAGATTATCTGGGACACTACAGATCCTCTTTACAACCTGTTTTCCTTGTTACCTTCTGGGAGGAGGCTTCATGGTATCCGTAGCAGAACATCCAGATTCAGCCATAGTTTCATTCCATACAGCATTAACCTTGTGAACTCTCAAGCTTCCTCCTTCCATTATATATTCAAGATGGACAGTATTTAAAATTTATTTGTTATCTATATGTGGGGGTGTGGGTCTATACATATGTTGTATATAATATGTTTAGGTGTGTGTCATGAATGTGTTTCACCTTGAGAGCAGGCAACTAAATTTCATTTTTGATGTGTGCCGTTGTGCCCACAATAAAAAAAAGTCAATAAAGGTTATCTTATGATAAGAAATAATTAAAGTAGTAGTCAAATAAATCTATAAATGCAGAAATATAATTTGAAGAAATATCTCAGACATGACCCTTCCTTGGAACGCTGGCATCAAGCTTTAAAGTTTCAGTGAGTTTTCCCCTCCCTCCTTTTATTGTCATGAAAATTAGGGAAGGTCATGTGTCTGAAATGCTATCTCAAATTACCTTTCTGCCTTGGACTCAGATTTCTTTTATCTTACCATTGTCTTGGTCATGACTCTTTCTCCTACTCCTCAGGGTTATTCTTTCTGTCCATTGTAAATTTACATGCAAAAGATAGGAAACCCAGTCTTTTCCCCCCTGTTATGTTTGAAAAATTATAAAGGCAATAAATTAGAGGTTATAATCTGAGGGACAATACAGCATTTACAATCCTTTATTAATCCAGAAAGGATTTAGTTGTCACTCTGTTTTCCAAAAAAGACTGCTATATAATTGATATATTCTAGCTTTATAATTCTAGTTTATGATTTATACAGATGAAAGGTTCATCTATTGCACAATAACACTTTTTCATGACTGGAACAAATTTGTTCTAGTGGTTAAAGAATAAAAGCTGTTGGGTGGTTTGGGGCTAGTCTCTCAGCCCAACTCACCTCACAGGGTATGTATATCTTTCCTTAGGTAGAATGTATATCCATTTGTCTTTTATAAGGTACAGTCACTGCACTTTTTTTCCTAAGTGACATTTCTAAATTACCGTATTTTCTGGCATATAAGACGACTTTTTAATGCATGAAAAGCTTCTCAAAAGTCGGGGGTCATCTTATACGCCCAGTCACCTTATACGCCGGAAAATAGTAAATCCTTGGGAGCAGAGACGTTAGTGGAAACGGACAAATCCAGCGCTCGAGAATGGTGAAAGACGGCCTCCTCATAAATAAACCGACCAGCCCAACCGAGGCTGAGGCTCCAGCTTACCGGCATCCTAGGGCAGCAGACCCCCCTTTTTTTGGAAGGGAGCGGGAGTCAAGCGCGTGCCGAGCCGCCGGCGCTCGGCGAGCACGAGAGCTCAAGGGAGCGCGGGAAGCCAGGCAGAGGCTGACCTGACATGTTCGTGCGGAGCTGAGCTTCACCTGACCCTGGGAGTTCGACTTCAGGGCGTGGTGCCATGGCCAGACCTACAGCAACACCTGCCCGGGAAGGCGCAGCTCGGGAATTGTGACAGGCAGACCACAGTGGAAAGCTGGCGCTGGGGCTTCAGCAAACCGGGGTCGCCCCTCCGCCCTGAAGTAGAAGGCGGCCTTTTGAAAAATAAATATTATAATATGTGCGGGGTTTTTCCCCTTTATTTCTTTTTCCCCTTTCTGTATACTCCAGTGATAACTTATGCAAGTGAAAGGAGGAAAAACCCCGAGTTTGCATTTTCTTGGAAAACTTTAGAAAAGCACAGCAAAATGCAGGGGAGGGTAAACGGGCTTCTCGATCTCAGTGCCATGCAGGGCTCCTTCTGGTTTCTAGTTACTTGGAAACTCGGGGCTTTCTTTGAGGGAATCTCAAACTTGCGGCGCAGGGCTGAGCCCGTTTCTTTCACCACCACCACCCCGCCCTCCGCCGCCCTGTTCATTAACTAACCTACGGAAAGAACCGCCTTCTTTCAGACCTGGTGCCTTCCCAAAATGTTGGGCCACAATGCTCGTTGCTCCTGGCCGAAACAGCCAGCGCGTGTGGCTGAAGTAGAAGGGGGCGCCAAGGCAAGAGGAGACGAGGTTTAGGTGAGGCAGAGCAAAGCTGATCTCGAGGCCAAAAGCTCTTGATAAACCTTCACCTAATTGAGAAGCAGCCTTGACTTCCTACTTACCCGTATTTTCCGGCATATAAGACTTTAACCCATGAAAATCATCTCAAAAGTTGGGGGTCATCTTATACGCCCAGTCATCTTATACGCCGGAAAATACGGTATACAAGTATCTATCTCTAAAAGTGCTGACATGATAATAAAAAATCAGTCAGCTATATGATAACTTGATATTGGTAAACATTTTTGTGAAAGGAAAGAAAATGGGATCCAAACCAACAGATTAGCATGGTGTCTATGAACCATACTTTTTTTTTTAAGGAACTGGAGTTGGCATTGGATAGTGTGATACTGTTAATCTCTTAGGTTTTCTGAAGAGTAAATTTACCCAGACTAATAACATGCTTCCTAAAAAAGTCAGCAAAATAGTGCATATTGAAAATAAATATCAGAGCAGAAAGTTTTTGGTTTAAATCTTTTTTCTGTCAAAATGTGTTGAATTTTTATAGATGGTATTAGTAACTAGACAGAAAACAGTTGCCAGTCCTAATTTGTGTCATACATGTTGGTTTAGATGCTCTCATTATTTGGATTTTACAACATGGTAACATGTTTTCTTGAGCTACATAGAAATAAGAGTAGAAGCAAGATTTTCTTTCCATCCTTACAAGGTCGGTAAATGAGGACCCAAATTGTTGGAGGCAATATGCTGGCTCTGTAAACCCCTTAAAGAGGGCTGTAAAGCACTGTGAAGTGGTATATGTCTAGGTGCTATTGCTATTGCTATTCCTGGAAACTGTTCCAAATGATCCCTTCTTCAAAAAGAAAATCTTATCTATTTTATTGCATCAACAATGTAAACACAATTCAAAATAACAGCAAATAAACTTCATTGTCTTATTGCACACAGTGCTGTTCTAATTAGTCTGTTCTTGATTCTTGATCTATTTCTCCATCCAAATGTTTTTGCTTAATAACAGTTAATGAAGGGTAATGTAGGCCCAACAATGAAATAAAATAGACTTTTCTATGACTATTTTGCTTTTTTCTTCCTCTTAAAATATTGATGCTTCAGCATCCTCTCTCTTGTTTTGGCAATACACAATGAGCACTAATCTGTTCATGCTTGTCTCCCTAGGAAGAGTAATTGAAGCTCTGTTATTATCCTCCTGGGAAGAATAGTTAAGTTCATTTGTCCTATTTTTAAAAAAATGGAAAAATTGGCTTTACTTAGGATTCCTGCCTTTTGGGAAGTCCTCAGAGTCTTAAATCCTGCCTATACAGCAACCATGTGATACTATTTCCTGGTGATTTTTTAAAAAAAATCTTAACTGGGAATTTTGGCTCTAGAAGGAAAGATTTTTTTTAACTGCTATGTTATACATCCTATAAAGCTTATGTGAGCACAAAATATGAATTCTTGGCTCTGTAAATTCAGCTCAGATCAGCATTTTCTCTCTTACTCCTCCCAATTCTGTGTGGTCTCAATTTTTTACTTGTTTATTCTCTTTCTCAATTTCTACTTATATGTAATACCTCTGAGGTGTTGTGGAGCGACATGAACTAGTTCTCTCCCACAAATATTATGACCAGCAGTCAAACTTGGCAGGTTGGAAGGCTTTTCATGTATAGAGATATCCTATATATACAAATGCTGATCCTAATTGGAAAAATCATGTTTATATTTGTGGTAGGGAGCTTAGCCTACAATTTATTTACAGATTCTTTCTTTTACAGTTCTTGGATACTGGATTGTTTGCGTCCTCTTTGTCATGCTGAATCTAGCATATTGGAATGCTGAATGAAACACTAGCTGTCAAAGTCACCTGGATATCTTTTACCTCTTTCCTTTTTTACTGAAAATGATAGTGTTCAGATTATTTGTACAGCTTGCTAGAACTAGAGGAATCTGTAGGTATTGTTGTGGGATTCAATATATATCTCTATATATGTATAGAGTCAAAATTGATTTGTATCTAGGTTACCCTTCTTTAGTGCTTGGATTTGACTCTGAAATATGATTGTTAAAATGAGCTTTCATGTTCGTTCCATTTTCAGACACTATGTACTAGTGCAGTGCTATAGTAGAATACTATATAGTACAATTTTTAGCAACCACTTAACTAGTGGTGCAAAATAGTCTAGGGACAACATGATATCCTTTTCCAAATGATGACATTGCCAATAAACCAAAGCAAAAAGAATTCTGCCAGGCACCAATTGAGCATACCGAGAAAAGGAATTAAGTATCTCAACAGAATGATAAAGCTCATAGAAGTTTGAACTTAGGAGCCAACATAAATAACACGGTTCTATTATCCGGATATACTTTTTGGTTATAGCTCACAGGAAAACTTCTCCTGCAATGAGAAACATTGCTTTAGCCCCTGTTACCAATTACACATTATTTGATAGATAAGTATTGCTATTATCTTAACATAACATTATTTATGATATGTTATGTTATCATACATTCAACATTATGTATATGTAAATATATATAATTAAAAGAAAGATTAAAGAAGATAAAATAATTAAAACTAATATGAAATAGAAAAAGTCCAAGGTGCAGAAATAAAACATAAAAAATAGAAAGGAAAGCTTCTATTTTCCTTTGCAGAAAATACATGTATATAATTATAGAAAGACCCACTTTCTATTTATCTTTTTTTTTCCTAATCCTTAAAACTACAAGTCATAAATGTTTTTTTTCCAGTTTTATGCAAAAAGTCTATAAGCACAGTTTTTTCTCTAATTCAGAAAATCAGTTTAGCCATTTCTGCAAGTTCTGTTGTCTTCATCAACTATTCCTCTATTGTTGGTAATGTTATATGATGATGGATCTTTGGCAGGAATTCAGATACAAAAAAATGAGAACCAATGCTACAAGACAAGTCTGTACAATATATGGCACATTAGCTGACTTCTGCCTGCCAAGTAATCTTGTGAGTCCTCCTGGAAATGGTCAATCCATTGCCATAAAACACTGCTTCACAATGAATAGCCTGCCACTGCCACCAAAATTTTTGCAACTATTATACTTCTGTACTGAAAGACCTGCTAGCCCTCCAGGCTTCATGGACATTGCCAACTCTATTATACCTAGGCACTGAACTGAGAATTGGCTGGCTAGCTTTTCTTTTGGCCCACAATTATTTTTAAGGCATATTTCTGCTTCATGTGCAAGTCTTCCATACTTTATTTCAAAGGATACATCATATAATAAATATTATTTTAAAAACTTTTCAAATACAGGTTGTCCTCAACGCATGAACACAAGATTTATGCTGCTAACTGAGATATTTGTTAAGTGAATTTTGCCCCATTTTATGACCAGTTGTTGCTGTTGCCACAGTTGTTAAGTGAATCATTGCAATTGTTAAGTTACTAATAAGATTGTTAGTGAATCTGGTTTGCCTATTGACTTTGCTTATCAGAATGTCACAAAAGATGTTCACATGACGCCAGGACACTGCAATCATCACAAATATGAGTCAGTTGCCAAGCATCTGAATTTTAATCAGCCGATGGGGATGCTGCACTAGTTGTAAGTGTGAAAAATGGTCTTAAGTCACTTTTTCAGTGATGTTGTAACTTTGAAAAGTCACTAAATGAACAGTTGTAAGTCGAGGACTACCCATACTTAGTATAAGGTTTATTTAATGTGTTACACTATAGATGCATGTTTTCATCTGCAACAGTATTGCAGGAAGTTGAAGCAAGACCATCAAATAGGATATGTAGCCATTATGAAGTATGAATAAATATTGAGAAAGAAATGTTCACATGACTTTGATTTGTAGGAAAGATATGTTAATAATATCTGCTCTGGACAAAGATTCATATAAACAGAAGTGGAATTTTCCCCATATTTAAAAATTGTTGGTCATAGTTTATTTGGCTTGGTGTAATTCTCTTCTGTTTCTTTTTCCACAAATTCTGACATATTAAAAAGGACTGGAGAAGTAGAAATGAAAAGTAGAAAATGAGACAAAACAATTGATAGAGAATAGCTACTTATTTTCTAATATTAATTTTCTTTGCTTCTCCTAGCATTCTTTTATCAATGAATTTTTAATAAAACTTTTGGTTAGGTGGTATTTTGAAAGATTGTATACAGTTGAGTATACATCCTAAGCCTTCCCACAAAAGAGATCACTATGGAATTTTTGCTAAAATGCTAATTTCTGGAAGACAATTTGATAATTGCTCTCTGTGTTCTTAACGTTTTCCATATTTCTGAATGCGTACTAATAGTTTGTCATTTTCTCCCAAAGGAAGTTCTAGGCACATTATATTTAAGATATATGTGGGATCAAGAGATCACACCACAAAGTGATATTTGGTGCTTTGATTTGTAGCATATTAGCTTCTATATCCCCTTCATGGATTACTGCCTTGTCGTGGCAAAGGTGCTTGCGTAATTCAAAGAAGCTATGAGCTATGCAGTGCAGGGCCACCAAAGACGGAAAGGTCATAGCAGAGAGTTCTGACAAAACGTGATCCATTGGAGAAGGAAATGGCAACCCACTCCAGTATCTTTGCCATGAAAACCCTATGGACAGTACCAAAAGGCAATACAATATGATGCTGGAAGATGAGCCCCTCAGGTCGGAAGGCGTCCAATATGCTACTGGGGAAGAGCAGAGGGCTAGTACTAGTAGCGCCAGAAAGAATGAAGCGACTGGGCCAAATCCGAAAGGACACTCAGCTGTGGATGTGTCTGGTGGTGAAAGGAAAGTCTGATGCTGTAAAGATTTTTTCTCCATAGGAACCTGGAATGTAAGATCCATGAATCAAGGAAAGCTGGATGTGGTCAAACAAGAGATGACAAGGCTGAACATCGACATCTTAGGTGTCAGTGAACTAAAATGGACAGGAATGGGTGAATTTAATTCAGATGACCATCAGGTATACTACTGCGGGCAAGAATCCCTCAGAAGAAATGAAGTAGCCTTCATAGTCAATAAAAGAGTAGGAAAAGCAATACTGGGATACAATGCTCAAAATGACAGAATGATCTCAGTTCGAATCCAAGCCAAACCATTCAATATCACAGTAGTCGAAGTCTATGCCCCAACCACCAGTGCTAAAGAAGATGAAATTGACCGGTTCTATGAAGCCCTACAGCACCTTATAGAACTAACACCAAAAAAATGATGTCCTTATCATCATGGGGGATTGGAATGCTAAAGTAGGAAGCCAAAAGATAACCAGAATAACAGGCAAGTTTGGCCTTGGAGCACAAAATGAAGCAGGGCACAGGCTGATAGAATTTTGTCAAGAGAATATGATGGTCATAGCAAACACTCTTTTCCAACAACCCAAGAGACGGCTCTACACATGGACATCACCAGACGGTCAACACAGAAATCAGATTGACTATATGCTCTGCAGCCAAAGATGGAGAAGCTCTATACAGTCAGTAAAAACAAGACCAGGAGCTGACTGTGGCTCAGAACAAGAGCTTCCCATTGCAAAGTTTAGACTTAAACTGAAGAAAGTAGGGAAAAGCACTAGGCCACTCAGGTATGAATTAAATCATATCCCTGTTGAATATACAGTAGAGGTGACAAATAGATTTAAGGAATTAGATCTGATAGACAGAGTGCCTGAAGAACTATGGACAGAGGTTCGCAACATTGTACAACAGGTAGCTACCAAAACCATCCCAAAGAAAAAGAAATGCAAGAAAGCAAAATGGTTGTCTAACAGAGGCAGAAGAGATTAAGAAGAGGTGGCAAAATTAAACAGAAAAACTATACAAGAATGAGCTTAACGTCCCTGACAATCACAATGAGGTGGTAACTGACCTCGAGCTAGACATCCTAGAATGTGAAGTGAAGTGGGCCTTAGAAAAGCTGAGCAACAGCAAAGCTAGTGGAGGTGAAAGTATTCCAGCTGAGCTATTCAAAATCTTAAAAGACGCTGCAGTAAAAGTGCTACACTCAATTTGCCAGCAAATTTGGAAAACTCAACAGTGGCCACAGGATTGGAAAAGATCAGTTTCCTTTCCAATTCCAAAGAAAGCAGTGCCAAAGAATGTTCAAACTATCGCACCATTGCACACATTTCTCATGCTAGTAAAGTTATGCTTAAAATCCTACAAGCTAGACTCCAACAGTATGTGGATCGAGAACTACCAGAAGTACAGGCAGGATTTCGAAGAGGCAGAGGAACTAGAGATCAAATTGCCAACATACACTGGATCATGGAGAAAGCTAGAGAGTTCCAGAAAAACATCTACTTCTGCTTCATTGACTATGCTAAAGCCTTTGATTGTGTGGATCATAACAAACTGTGGCAAGTTCTTAAAGAGATGGGCATACCAGATAATCTTATTTGTCTCTTGAGAAACCTATATGTGGGCCAAGAAGCAACAGTGAGAACTGGACACGGAAGCACTGATTGGTTCAAAATTGGGAAAGGAGTTGGAATTAAGATTGCCAGGAGAAATATCAACAACCTAAGATATGCAGATGATACCACTCTAATGGCAGAAAGTGAAGAAGAACTAAAGAGCCTCTTGTTGCGGGTGAAGAAGGAGAGTGCAAAAGTTGGGTTGAAACTTAACATTAAAAAAACCAAGATCATGGCATCCGGCCCTCTCAATTCCTGGCAAATAGATGGGGAAGAAATGGAGGTAGTGACAGATTTTATTTTCCTGGGCTCCAAGATCACTGCAGATGGGGACTGTAGCCAAGAAATTAAAAGATGCTTGCTCCTTGGGAGGAAAGCCATGACAAATCTAGACAGCACACTAAAAAGCAGAGACATCACCCTGTCAACAAAAGTGCATACAGTCAAGGCTATGGTCTTCCCAGTTGCAATGTATGGCAGTGAAAGTTGGACCATAAAAAAGGCTGAGCGCCAAAGAATTGAGGCCTTTGAACTATGGTGCTGGAGAAGACTCCTGTGAGTCCCTTGGACTGCAAGGCGACCTAACCAGTCAGTCCTAGAGGAGATCAACCCTGACTGCTCTTTAGAAGGCCAGATCCTAAAGCTAAAACTCAAATACTTTGGCCACCTAATGAGAAGGAAGGACTCACTGGAGAAGATCCTAATGCTGGGAAAGGTTGAGGGCAAGAGAAGAAGGGGACAACAGAGAATGAGGTGGCTGGATGGAGTCACTGAAGCAGTAGGCGTGAGCTTAAATGGACTCCAGAAGATGGTAGAGGACAGGAAGGCCTGGAGGAACGTTTTCCATAGGGTCGCGATAGGTCGGACACGACTTCACAGCTAACAACAACAACAACAAGCTTCTATATACAGCGAGTTTGGTATTGGCTTCTAAATTGGTAGTCTTTGACTTAAAATTGCAATTGGAGTTTCCATTGCTAAATGAGGTGGTCATAAAGTGCAACTGCCTCACTCAGCAATTAGTATCCCAGCTGTCTTCATTGCCATTATTAAATGAATTTTACGGTCATAAGCAAGACAGACACAACCAAGTCAGAGAGAAGTTGGCAAGAAGTTGCAAGTCCCAAGTGGGTCATAAGGTGCCAAAGAATGCAAGGATTATGTGGCAAAACCTAGGGAGGGTGTGCAGGGTGCTAGAGTGTGGTCTGAGGCTGTGAGGGACATGCAGGGAGGGTTGAAGAGATTGTGTGAGGGTGCAAGGAAAAGTCAGCAAGAGCCAAGAAAGATGTGCAAGCTGTGGTGAATGTGCAGGGATGGGAGTGCAAGGGAGGCACAGCAAGGGACGATTAGGGAGTGCAGGATGGCAAAGGTTAGGGAAGCGTGTGTGTGTGTGTGTGTGTGTGTGTGCAGGGGTATGAGAGATGCATTGTGGGGATCAGAAAATGTGTGTGAGTGGCTGGAAGGATGCACAGGGGTGGCTGATGATATGAGAAGAGGGCTGAGAGACTAGGGAAGAATTGTGAAAAATGGGAGGTGTAAGATTTGGAGAAGGCCTGCAGGATGTTCAATGGTGCAAGAGAGGTGTAGCAAGGCTTCTGAGGGTATTATGGAAGCATGGTGAGGTTTGGGAAGAGTGCTCAGAGTGCTCATATGGCCAGGGCAACATGATTGCAGAAGGAGCAGGAGAAGGTGCACATGTGGGAGACTAATCCTAGCAATAAGCAATGTTCTCTGCTGGCTTCCGCAATGACAGAATAACAGAGTTGGAAGGGACCTAGGCCATTCCACTGCTCAAGCAGGAAACCCCATACTATTTCAGACAAATGGCTATCCAATCGCTTCTTAAAAACTTCCATTGTTGGAGCACCCACGACTTCTGAAGGCAAGCTGTTCCACTGGTAATTGTTCTCACCGTCAGGAAATTGTTCTTCAGTTCTGGGTTGGTTCTCTCCTTGATTAGTTTCCACCCATTGCTTCTTGTCCTTTTGCCTTCTGGTGCTTTGGAAGATAGGTTGACCTCCTTTTCTTTGTAGCAGCCCTTCAAATATTGGAACACTGCTATCATGTCAACCACTGACTTACTTGGGTAACCAGCATGGAAGGTTGCAAATGGCAATCATACGTTGCAGGCATTGAAATGATTGAGAGAGGGAATTTTTTTCTCTATGTAATTATTTTTCTCAAATTAAATATTCTTTTATGAACAATAATAAAGACATACTGAAATAGTTGACATGTGGTTTATGAGTTATTTGTGCAATTTTTCTATATGACTTAGTACTAGTTAGGGCTGTTACTTGCATATCCTGTATTCAGTAGGCAAAAAACTTATTTTTCATTCATGAGGTATATTTTCTCTTTTTGACTCATGTTTTCCTTTTTAATGTTTTTAATAGCACAGTGATTTTCTGTATCAAATGAAAGTATACAGTACTTCTGTCTTCCTGAGTATTATTTATCTTTTAACCAGAATACTTTTGATAGAATGTGGAATTCAAAACACTGATCTTTTGTCATTTGAATCAGAAAAAGGTCCACAGATAAATTAATTGTAACTTTTTGCAGCTGGCAGGGAAAAAAAGAGAAAACAAAACTTAAGAATTATAGTCTTGGTAAAAAAAAATCAAATGGAAAAAGAAATGCAATGACTCCTTTGTGTGAGTGTGAGGAGAGTATATTTAAAACAACTGAATATTTTTTAATCTATCAGGAAAGAAAATTCCCTACTCCACCAAATAATTAGTAAACTCTTCCCATCATTTCTTCCCTCTCATTTTTATAATATGTAAAAGAAATAATATTTGTAGTTATAAAATAATAAACAGTATTTTTTTAAAAAAGAGTTATTATGTACTAACTTGATATATGTTTCCCTCTCAAAATGAACACTCAAGGTATCTTCCAGTTTAAAATCAATGTAACAAAAAAGCAGAATTTATCCAAAAAAACCCAAGTAAATTAATATAACTAAAATAATAACATCTTGACACTTTTTAAAATGAGTTTCCAAACTTAGGATTCAAGGCCTTAACCCACAATTCCTACCAAGATAACAAAGCACCATAAATTTCATTTCTCAGATATGCTTACAAGTAAACTATAATCTCATTTTAATGGACTATTTGGAAGAATAAGGTAACCATTACTCTCAAGTGTCCATTAATATAAAACTATATCCCTATTACGATTTACATCATTTGTATTATAACACTGTATAAAGAACATACCTTTATTTTTCACCAACAAGAGAATCTCCATTATAGGAGAAATATTTATTCTAGAGGCTGAAGCAGGTTTTTGTCTATTTCAGGTTGCACTGATTCACATTTCATGTGACAGATTTTCTTAGTGTTAGATCCTGGAAAGTTAAATTGAGGGAGGCTGTGTAAGGCAGCTCTGAAGCTGTTGCAGACAAAATATTTCTCATTATCATATCTTTCTCTCTCTCTCTCTCTCTCTCTCTCTCTCTCTCTCTCTCTCTCTCTCTCTATCCATCCACCCACCCACCCATCCATGCATATATCTACCATCTCTCATGTTAAGAATAGGGCCAGTCTTACTTTGGAGCTAATGATGGCCTACAGGGTGGGAGCCATGCAGAAAAGACCCAAATCTGAGGTTGAGTCAGATATAACTTCTTTCTAAACAGGACCTGTAGACCTACCTGATGGGATGTTGATATATAATTGAATGGAGAATAACTCTCAACCTGGTGAATACCACATCTCAATTATTTTCTGTTACTTCTTTGAAGAGAGCTTATTTGCCAAAAATGCCAAGCCTTTGAAATGTAAAGAAAACTTTGGAAATGGTGAAAATTTTGCCAATTCCTCCTCCAGATCTGGATACGGCTCTATCATTTTTGTTATCTAAATATAATATTTTAAAATATGTTTGTAATGTCACTATTCTTTGATAATTGTTCATCTCTCCTTAGATAGCTTGAAAAAGTTATCACTTTCATATGCACTCTCCGCCCAGTATGCTCCCACAGAGAGGGCCTCCTCAGGGTGCCACTGGTCAAAGAATGTCGACTGGTGGCCCCCAGGGGGAGGGCGTTCTCTGTGGGTGCGCCAGATTTATGGAACCATCTTCTGGTTGAGCTCCGGATGGCGCCTGACCTCCGCTCCTTCCGGCGCGATCTCAAAACCTGCCTTTTTGAATGTGTTTTAACTTATTCATGGGCATTTGTTTAATCCTTTTAATTTTTGTATCTTGTTTTTTAATATGTATTGCCCTGAGTCCTCCAGGAGAAGGGCAGTATACAAATAAAATTAATAATAATAATAATAATAATAATAATAATAATAATAATAATAATAATAATAGTGCAACAGGAATATAAAATAACATTATTGGCATCAAGCTGGGATTCAAAAAAGTAAACATAATTAGTCTGATATTGATATAAACAATATTAGGCTGATAAGTTATGGCATATCAGATTTTTAAAAAATAAAGAATAGAGTTTTCTTTTGGAAGTGGGAACATATTTTGCATGCTGATTACCTAGATCATTAACAGCAAATTTCAGGCTAAACTGCATTATTTAAAGGAAAACTGGCACATGCTAAGCAATCTGCTTTTTTTAGCTGTGAGATTTCTTGGCTTATATCATATAAAAAGCACATTACTTTTCTTTTTCTACTATGCTGTTGGCTAGAAGAAAATATACACAATAAAACTTACTTTTTTGCACATGCTTTTGGAGTGCAATTTTTCTGGAACAAAACTCGCCAATAAAAACTCTTACCTTCAAAATAAAACATGCAGGACCACTTTAAATGCAAAAGACAGAATCCAAAGAGCTACTTTAAATTCCTCATGGACCTCACATCCCCAGTGGAATTTATTATTATTTTCTTTTCTACTTCTCTGAACTTCTGGCTTTTATATATCACAGTGCAATGCAAGTCTGCTTTTACAAATCCCTTTCATTCTGAATGCAGTTTGTCATCAGGTATGAGGGATGGTCCTTGATATACTAGATGTGGAATTAATTATATGTAGTTCTTTGGAACCTTGTTATGACATTAATAATGAAATATGATTGACCTTTTTTATTTCTCTGACACTCTTTAAGAGTTTACAGGATTTGCATTCAACTGCATTAATCTTAGTGGTTTTCCTCTTGGTGTAATTGGCTTTCTGTTTCTTTAATGTATGCATATTCAGAATTTTGGACGTTGTGGGAAAAGGTTTCACTGGCAACTATTCTTGCCATTAAAAGCACTTCCCATCTGAATATCGGTTGCCAAAGTATGTGGTATCCAACAGAGAAAGGGGATGAGGACATAGATTGCAATGAAGCTGAACAGTCTGCACTTCCTAGAAGTGACACCAAACATCAATCTTTATCAAGACAGCCCAGTACAGAGAAAAATAAGAACTCTTTAAAAAAAGAACAAAAGGAGAATTATCTTATTCCATTCTCATTCCAGTGGTTTTCTCTTCAGATCCTTTCAAAGAAAATATATTCTCCTTGACATTTCAGGTTTTTTTTAAAAAAAATATTGCAACTTTAAATATAGTTTTAAAGTTTTTAATGTTTGCACTTCAAAAGTATGAACATGCAGGCTCACTCTACATACATACAAGTTCATATAGGCAAGTAAACCAAGTATAGTTGCACAGGTGCATTAGAAGATTTTTGTTTCTATGTATGCAGCTTTCTGGTTTTCCAGTATTAGTACTTGTGATTTGATAAAGTTCTAGTTATAACTCAGAGGATTGTAGGAGATTTTATTCCTTTTTAAATGATTATAATCTTAATTTTGCAAACTTGCCGGTCACCAGATACCAAAAATATATAAATGTTAAATCTGAAAAGGTGTGCCAATAAGCTGTGGTTTATTACATCTGTATTTTGAACTACCTTTCTTTTTTCTGCTTTCCTAAAGGCAATTTTCCTAATGCCTAAATTTGAATTTTTGATAAATTTGATTTGACCTGTTAATAAGGAAGAAAAACTTTGTAGTTCTGGGTGTTTCACCAGGACACAGAATTACACACTTTCCACTTTAATTGCCAGTTTATATTTCTACTTTTTCATTATAACAAAATCAAATCCTGGGTGTGATAGAGCTGGGAAAAAATAATTTGCATAATTACTTAATGAATAGATGAGTGAAGGAATAGGTATCAGGTGAAAAGTGATTTACAAGTTTCTTGTTGTGGAGAAAAGCAAAATTTGGCTAATGAAGGACTTTTAGAGTAGAAAGGTGCCACATTTAAGGAAGTTGGCAGATCAGTACAGAATATATTTGAGTGATTTGTCAAAGTGCTGGTATTTCATATTCTCAAAATGGCTTAGAAAAAAGGACTTACTACAGATTTGAAGGATCAGAGGAGACAGACTTCCCATTTTCTTTCCAAAATGAATTAGCCAAGCTTAAAAACTTGATTACTAATATATTTTCCAAATTAGAACCTGAAGATAATTCATTTCATATTATCCCTTCATATTTAGATTATTTAAGTATTGTTGACTTTTGAATGACCACAACAATTTACAGCTGTAACTCTAGGTTCAGTTATGGTCATAAATCAATATATACAGGGTTAAAGCTTTAATAATTTGTAATTCTAATATAGAGGAACTGCATAAGTATAGATTACATACACTGGTTTAAAATGTAATGTATTTAAAACTGGAAATATATCTTTGATTCTAGGTTGGATCTTTCTTTGTTAAGCTTCCATCCATTACTTTGTGTCCTGGCCTCAGATGCTTTGGAGAATAGGTTGACTTTCTCCTCTCAGTGATAGGAATATATTGTAAATATTGGAAAACTGCTATCATGTCACACCTGTTAGACTAGACCATGGGTCAGCAACCTGAAACAGTGAAAGAGCCACTCAGAACCGGTTCCATCACAAAAGGAAAAACTGGGAGGTGCAAAAAATGTGTGCACATGCGCGTACATGCGCGCATGCGCAGAACAGGGTTTGACCGAAGAGTGGAAGCCAAGGCGAGATATGCACCTACCCTGCATATTTGAATTGATTGGTTGAACTTTTTTAGTCCCACTTTTTTTTTTTTGGACTGCACATGGCAGAGGACTGGGAGCCGCAGGAGACGGCTGAAAGAGCCACATGTGACTCCGGAGCTGCATGTTGCAGACCTGTGGACTAGACATTCCCAGTTCCCACAACCATTCATCGTATGGTTTAACCTCTGGTCCCCTAAACATCTTTGTTTGCTCTTGTCTGCATTCTTTCTAGAGTCTCAAAATCTTTTTTGTATCGTGATGAACAAAATTGGATAGAATATTCTAAGTGTGGTCTTCCCAAAGCATTATAAAGCTGTATTAACACTTCATTTGGTTTTGATCCTATCCCTTTGTTAATACAGCCTAGGATTTGTTACATTTGTTAAACCTGAACTAAGAAAGTTTTACCTGTGCTGACTATGTTCATTTTACCTGTTCATCCCATTTTGTTTTATTAAACATATTTCTATAATTAGATTGTAAATCTGATTATTGACCAAAAGAAAAACTTGTTTTTTTCTTCTGATAACAACAACAAAATATGCTCTTTAAGATATAGTGGTATATAGCTACTTAGGATTTTTTTCTGTGGGTGTGGTGTGATTGCCTCCATTTTTTCTGGATAGGCTGGCTGTGGAACTTTCTGTCTAAATTACCTCAGATTGGTGGTTTGTTTGGATTGTTATAATTTTTGTGGATCTTATCTTTGGGAGGGATTGCTGTCCTTTTCAATGAAATGGCAGAAAATCAGGCAGGAGATTTCAGTTTGGCATGCATGTACACATATTTCTAAGGAAGGTTTAGCACTCATTCTTGGCATGTACATCCTGGGAACACTTCCCCTGATTTCCTATTTGATACTAGCTGCCCCATTCCTTGAATCCTTGACAGACCACACAAAGATTTTAATTTTTGAATGAAATAAATAGGATTGAGTGAAAAAAAGAAGTTAGATTGAAGCAGTACATTGCCCAGTTTTGTTTTCCCCAAAAGCAGTTTACATCTATCTCACTTTATTTCTTTATCTCCACTGCCTTTCAATATTAAACAAGTTTAAAACAAATTAAGGAAGAGAGAGAGAGAGAGAGAGAGAGAGAGAGAGAGAGAGAGAGAGAGAGAGAATAATTCACACATATGAATTACTTCTTGATCTAACATTTCCAGAGTAATATATGTAATAAAATTGTAAAAATAAGCAATAAAACAGTAATGTAAATAGCATATAAAATGAGCAAAGCATCAAGTAACAGTTAAATTTGAGGCAATCTTCTGATCACTTGGTAGAAATGAAAGTCAAAACCTGGCAGCAACATGATGTATCTGTCTAGACTATTCTAATAATATAGGACCAATGAAAAGAGTCTCCTTCTAGTTGCAACCAGCTAAGTGTTGAACAGATTCAGCAGCATCATACAGCTTTCAAAACTCGGGCATCATGTTACTACTCAGCACCGACTATTAACTTAAAAATCTAGCTTTTCAGCTTTTGTTTGGCCAATATTAACAGTTGAATTAAGCTCTCTCAAGTATATTCTTCACAATAATCTCTAGAGAAGCTATATTAGTGATATTTTATTGTTATACCTTGCAATATGTTCAGTAATTTATGAACTCAGGTATATTTTAATGATTAAATGATTAAAAACAAAATGCTAAGGATAATATATTAATAATGAATAAAGAATAAACTTGTATAAAACAAAGCTATATATAAAACAGCCATTCTATTAACACTATTATCTTAGTGTTATACAGGAATATAAAATTAAAATTAAACAATAACTTTTTTATATACAAGTTTTATTGATTTTTAATATTTATATACACATATATTTGTGAAACAATATGGTGGTTGGGTAATTAAAATAAGAAATAACCATTTGTAAATAGTTCAGGTTACATCAACAGAGATGCCCTCTCTAATTCCCTTAGTGATTATAGTCAAAATAAGCAATTTAGTATATTTCTAGTTATAACCAAGTCAATCAACAAAATTCAAAATATATTTTCACTAATACATATCAATATCCTGTTTTTAAGTTTTATCTAATTGCAATAGAATATTCTTGCATAGCCTATACTATATAAAAAAGCTTAATTTTGGTTGACCCACAATTCCCTATTTCAATAAAGGATAATTCTTTTGTCTACAAAACTTATATTGTTCATTACAAAACATTCATATGTTTTACCATTAAAGTCTAATTTTCATCTTAACAAATCACCATTTATTAGAAATATATTTTTGCCTTAACCGTTCAACAATTATTAAAATGCTATCTTTTATATATAAAATTCTAGATTCTATACTATAGTTCAAAAATAGGCACTGAATATTCTATAAGGCATCTTAACCATATATCAATTATTAAAATATTATCTTTTGATATGTCATTCTAAATTCTATAATATAGTTCAGAGTTATATTTCCTTTACAAATCTAAAAGCTAAAAGTAAAATCAGTGATATTTCTTTAGGGATTCCCCTTAATCCATAGAGAGGTATTTTTCTAGTCTATATTTAGGGATCCCAAAAGAGAATCAAGTTCAGTCTTTTAAATCTAACTCTTGCCTTCCTTTTGTGCCAATCATACTTTGATCGTGGTATCTTTAAATTCTCAAATGTATCTTCCTTTCTTCCTGTACCCCTTATTTAAGTCCAGGGAGTGTATCCAAATGTCAGTTTTGCAAAAAACATGTCCCCTTTGTATCCATTGTATTTTTGCTTTAGTAGTTCAGTTTTTGATGATTGATATAATATAATTGTCATTAAATCAGTCAATTCTTTTTGTTTTTCCAGTTCTATCTGGGTTAGATAGAAAGTAGTAGCTGTCATTGTGTTTGACATTTGATTAATTGAATTCTCAGTATAGTGTATTTGAAGGCCTTTAGTGTCTTCACTCTTGGTATTGCTTTCTTCAGGTGCTGTTGCTTTTTGGCTTGTAAGTTTTGTACTTGCCATTAAAATTTGGACTTTAAGGTTTTCTGTAGGTTGCTCTTGTTGTTCTTTGAAATCTCCTGTTTTAGTGTTAGTTTCCACTTCTTCTATTTGATTTTGGGTTATCTTTTCCTCATTTAAGGTTAGAGTTTGATTTGGTGGCTTTAAATTGTCAGATTTTTCATGCAGCTTGGCTTTAATTTGCTCTGTCATTGCCAAGATCATGTTGAGTATCAGTTTATAATCAAGTGGTGGGATGTAATCATCCATTTCGTTGTTATTTGCAGTTAAATCTTCCATGGAGGCTGTTTTAATAATAGTCAAAGATTTTCCACCTCCTGAAGAGTTGTATTCAGTGCCAGGTGTTCCCAAACTTATCTTCAAGGACAGCTCTGTTATTCAGACAGCTTTCACAACAGAAGGAAATTTACTTGCTGTACCAGGTTTCACCACAAGATGGCATCAATAACATTTAACATGCAATGTAAGAGATTTTGGTGTGTGTTTTTTTCTTTTTCCAAATTATTATAGAACCTTTGTAGAATTAGCCCAAATTTTTTCTTTAATTCACAGTTTAAAGAGAGAATAGCAACAAATAGAAGCTTTTTAGTAAAAACAGCTGAAATTGTTTAGATTCTTTGCTGCATTAATTGGATTTCTTTAGTAACTTTGAGGCTTTAAGCTTTGTTCCCAAAGTAGATATTCACCGTTTTCTAAAAAAATGAGGAAGAAAATTTTCAGAAAAGTCCCACAGGAAGATGTTTAAGGGAATAGGAAAGGTAAAAGCTCACCCAGGTCCTCTAGATTGCTTCGTAGTGCTAGGTAGTATTTTTGGCTTTCGGTAGGGAACGGCTTAGTGATCAGCCATCTTTATGGCCGGTCTCTTCTTCGGGCCAAAGGAGATGATCCCAGATTCCAGCGGAGGGCTGCCACCCTTCTGCGATTGCAGGGAAGTCCTCCTCTCAGTAGTCACCCCTCCAGGGTGATTTTTGACCCTTTTCAGGGTCCTCCAAAGAAGAAAGAAACAGATGGCAGGAGACAGACTGTCCCTGAACGTCCAGAAGCACCGTGCGCGCGAACCGGAAAAAAATTAAACAATAACTCTTATTGTTCTCAAAACAAATGAGTGTCTTACCATATTGGCAAAAAGGTACCCATTGGTTTGTGTCCTGGAGAGGCATTGGAACTGACAAGAGCATAGCTGATAAAATATTATTTCACAATCCCAGTCACTGTGTATTAGTATCTTTATTTGGATCTAATTGATCTTTCTAAACTTTTTAGAGCAGGGGTGTCAAACTGCCAACCCACGGGCTGGATGCGTCATGCTGAAACTGTGCCCACCCCATTGCCGGCAATGGAAAAAAAGTCGTGATACATCGCAACACGTCAAGTGACATTGCGAGTTTGACACCCCTGTTTTAGAGGGATTGTCTTTTACTGTATAATGTCTATTAGAATAATTGTTTTGTTTCACAAAGATTATTTGGAATTTTGAGAGCAATATCCTGAGTGCAGACATAATGGCTATGTGGAGTATTCGCCAATAATGGTCAATTTTTCTCATGTGCATAATATTTAGCAGAAGGCTTTTTTGTGAAACTGTTCCATGCCAACACTGCAGGTTCTGCCTTTATTGCTCAATTTATTTTGATAATGTGCAAACAAATCAATGTCAACTACCTATGTGGACCTAATCCTGCAGTTCCAACCATTCATTTAGTGACTATGCAAAGTTGAAACTGAAAAAAGTGACTTATGACCATTTTTCACATTTAATGGCCATTTTAACATCCCTGTGGTCACATGATCAAAATTTGGATGCTTGGCAACTGACTTGTATTTATGAAGGCTGGAGTGTCGTGGGATCATGTGATCACCTTTTGTGATGACAAGCAAATTCAGTGGGGAAGTCAGATTCATTAAACAATCATAACATGAATACTATATTACTTCTACAAAATTTTTACTTCAAAAATAGTGAAAATATTTGACATCTGACAGATTGGATTAAATAAAGATTCTGAAATAAAACCATGCTGTATTTTATTCATCTCATTTGAAAATTATATTCTTCTAATATTTATATTAAGGTTGGGATAGAAAGCAAAGTCTGCTGTGGTGTATATTTTAATCAAGTTATCAAACAACAATATTTTGATATGCAAAATATCCTTAAAGTAACCAATAAATGTGCAGAATTTGAAAATTAATTTTGCCTGGAAGATTGCCATTTGTGTAATAAAATCAAAATTAAAAATTTAACTTTGATTAGAAAGATTTTTTAGCCTAGTTAAAGCTAGCTGCTTTTTTAATAATTTAAAATGAATCAAATCAAACTCAGTGGACATATCTATTGTATGAAATAGTTAATGTGTTGTTTGATTGAAACAAAATATATTAGTGATTTTTTGCTGTATATTTTAACTAATCATTTGTTTTCTAAATTAATAGTGGAAAACATTACAGCAGTTGGAACTCAAACTCATATATAGCACATTCCCACCTGTGCATAGCCTTTCATACGGGGATTTTTAAACACACTAATTTTCCCAGCTGACTGTTTAATGTATTTAAAATGAAGAACATAATTTGTTGTTGTTTTGCTGGATTAATTGAATACAGTTAAGTAATAAAAAGGATTATTAGTAATTCTTTCTGAATATCATTTAACCTTCACTTTTGACCCTCACGTGAATAAGAGCAGAATGGAAAATCATCATAGATTCTTTTCCTTGAACTTTTCACAATATAAAAAAATGAAGGAAAAAAAAGCAAGATTCAGTTACAGTATTATATTTGTACAGCTGTATCTCATTGAATTGAGGCTTATGTTACACACAGTTTGTGATAGGAAGTATATGCTTTTAAAACAACTGAAGAGACAGATCTTTAACCTCCACACTTTTTAGATATTTTGTTTTAGTTTGCTCATTTAGCTTCTGCCATATTCCTAGGAAGTATTTAAAATGTAAATTATTGTGCACTATTGTAGTTTGAATGAATAACTTAGTCCCTAATGAACTAATTATGAAGTGTGGATTAAGTTATTTTGTTTTTCTTAAATATTGAAATTTAAGAATACTGTATACTTGAACAAAAGATTTTGTTGTTATTTTTTAAAAAAATCTCTTAGAGTGGGTATTAGGGATTCTTTTCCAGGTTTAAATCAGTGGCAGGGAGATCTAGCTGTATAGATTGTGAGATCTTCATGCAGTTATGGATGATTAAATTGTTTCCTCTAACAGGTTATCATTTGCTGGTTATCAACATTAATATCTATCTTTACAATAGTTTGAAATTTGTCCAATATCTTGGTCTTAAGATGTTTTAATGCATTTCATTTAACAGATTTAAATTTCGGTATTAAGCACTATGCTCTCAATGTGGTTTTGGCAGAGAATACTGTTGTATTAATTTTTTAGAATATCATATAGCAAATGTATCTCAGTTTAACGGCATGTTTGCATTATTGTAGAAAGGGGTTACCCCGGGCTCCTGTCTAGTCAATTTTAATATTATCATCATAGGCTTTATTTAAACTACTCATCAAAACTCATAAATATAACAAGGCAAAATCTGGAGTCACCAATCATCTTCAGTCAGTGATGTTCTTAAGGCTTTCTCACACCTCTAAGGCTGTACATCTGTCAAACCTGAAACAGTTAGTCATTTTAGTTGAGTTTGCCAAACATGTATTCACATATTCAAGATTTATAAAATAGTGATCTTAGACCTTCTTTAAATAAATGGCAATAATAAGTGGCTATTGATATTGGATATCGAAGAGAGATAAAGAACAATATGCATGTGTTGGGATAAAACAGGGATCTCCAAACCTGGCAACTTTAAGCTTATGGACTTCAGCTTCCAAAATTTCTTAGCCAGCCATGTCTGGAAATCTCTGGGCTAGCTTGTGTCTCCTTTCCCTTCTCCTGAGTGAAAATATAGGAATGGTGGCCATAAAGTGTTAATCAGCATTTCATAAGCATTTCTAGGCTTGTGTAAAGTGCAGGGTTGCTGCCAAATAGGCAAAACTAGGAACACAAGTTCAGGTAGAATTGTTGGACCTTAAGAGGACTTTTCACGCTTGAAGTTTATCTGGTATAACAGTAAAGTATAAAAAGTGGGTGAGGGATTGCCAGGATTGTATCTCTCTCTAAAAATTTTATCTGCCAATGTTGTCTTTATTTCCCAGTATGAAATTTATTTATTTATACTGACAGCCGTGGATAGGAAAGTATTACAGAGGGTGGTGAGCACAGCACAAAACATTGTGGGCTGTCCCCTGACACCACTGGATGACATCGCCAGGGTTTGCTGCCATGGAAGAGTGAGAAAAATTCTCAGGGATGACTCACACCCTGGTCGGTACCTCTTTACTCTCCTACCATCGGGTTGGAGATACAGGAGTATAGCCAGCCGTACCAACAGGCTGAAGAATAGTTTCTATCCATGGGCTGTCAGGCTTTTGAACGGGAAATAATTTTATAATTTTATGTATAATTGACTTGCGAGGCCGGTGTGTTGTGCAATTAGCTCATATGGTGTAACAAGATGGTGGGTTTGTTGTCACTGTGAGTTGTGAGGGGGGGGGCACAAAGGGAGGCTCAGCCAATCTCAATGTATACATGGTTGTACTTTAACAATAAAGGTTCATTCATTCATTCATCTATCTGTTTACATATGTTATGAGCCAGACAGGCAAGACTAGGCAGGCCTCAAGAGAGTTCTTGGAAAGGGTTAAACAAATGATCCTCAATGGACCAGTCAGGCTCCACTTTCAGTCCCCTAAGCAACAGCTCATAGAGCATCCTCCAAGTCCACAAGGCACAAGTCCAGAGAGAAAGCAAGGGCAGTTCTCAGAGGAAGTCAAAATTCCATGACAAGGAACAGTTTTCTAAAGGGCACAGTGAAACACAGGACAAACACAATTCACAAACAAGGGCACAGTTCAAACCAAAAGGCCAAGAGCACTTCTCGAAACAAGACGGGATCCAAGGCAAGGCAGATCTGAAGGGAGGATTTTCAGGGCTAGGGTAAACCAAGAACACTTCTCAAAACAAGGCAGAAGCAATCTTCAAAGCAAAGGAGTTTGAGTCGCAGCCAAGGGAGTGTAATCCAAAGACAAACACTTGTTCCTGGCAAAAGCCCCTCCTCATAGCGTCTCCTTAAATGTTACTCTCCGGGTGAACCTCATGAGCAGGGTTGGGGCACCCTCCTCTCGAGTAGGTTGCACTTTGCTGACTCTGCCATCTTTCCATTCTTCGCACTTGGAATTGGCCAGAGGAAGCATTTGCTCATTCCAGAGCTCCAGAGCTCCTCTGCTCTGCTGCCTGCCCTTTCTGTCTCCTACCCACTTCCTTGATCAGCTTGAGCCCTTTCTTCTTTCCTGTCTACTTTTCTGAGGTCTGATGGACTGGGACTGCCTTGTCCTCCTGAGCAATATAGACTGCACCATCCCCCTGCACCATCCCCTGCTCTATCTCCTCCTCCTCCTCCTCCTCCTCCTCCTCCTCCTCCTCCTCCTCAGACTCAGGCTTTGATGGAACCATGACACTTTATATATTTTACTTACTGAATTATTATCAAACACCAAAAGAAAATATAACTACAAAATGAAAAATAAATAAAATGAGGAATTAAGTCACTAAGTGACATAGATAATCAATATATAATGGAAGTAGTCATATCTGAGCAGATGTTAACCATTCACTGAAATGTCTATGATCAATTTGCTTATAAAAACCTCACTAATTCAGGGCAAACCGTATTTTCATTAAAGAAGCAATACTAAAATGGAACATTCTGTGGTGCAAGTGATAACATACCTGGATGTACAAGATTGCCTTAGTGACTTTATCTGAGAATATAAATATGTAGTCAAATATCAAGTTTCTGACTAATTACCCTTACTAATATCTTCAAAAGTTAAACAGTAAACAGGTTAGCATAAACACATTTCTATGCACAAAAGGTACTTTGTATAAAAATTTGTTTGGAATGAGGAAAAAATATACTACAGAGACCTCTGTTGTGATTCAGTGCCAGCCAGTGGACTCGGCAGCTGAGTCTAGGGAATCAGGAGAGGAGGAGGAGGGGCCTGGAGAGCCATCAGAGTCAGATGAAGGCTCTGATGAACTCCAGGACTTACAATCTGATGAAGAGCCTGGCCCTTCCACTTGTGTTCAGGCTGAGACCCAGCTATCCTGGGAAGCTGAGTCAGATGCTGAGGACTCATAACTGGAAGACATCTTAGACGCTTGCAAACGCTGACAGGCAACAAAAGCAGGACAAAGGGAGGCAATGGGGCAACTCCAAGGGTGAAGGAGAAGCATTGAGAAGCCATGCTTAATAAAAAGGGAAGGTGTGGGCAGTGCTGGTTGCTGAAGACAACCATTTGCAAAGGACTCAAATTTCATGGGATCATGTTCTGATTGCCTTGCCTGTGAACAATTCTTTGTTTGAATTGTGTTCTGTGTGCCTTTGGACAATTCTCCATTTGAATCATATTTTGTTTGTCTTTGCTTTGGAGATATTTTGCAGGTCTGTAAATATTATTAAAAGGGGTTTGTTTTTCTTGCGTTTCCAGCCTACTTGTTGGAAGAGGGGTTTGTACTTGTGAGTTAACAAGGATTCACATAGACTGGAACAGAACAGCCTCTTATAAAACTTGACATTTTGGGTATGGGTCCAAGTCAAGAAGTTTCAATTGGTTGTCTAATGCATATTTTTCTGGACTAAAGGGATACACTAAGTGACATGAAAGACTACTCTTTTTTCCTTCAGAGGAAATGAACTCAGTAAGAATAGACTGAATCTCATCACATAGAAAGTGCTTAATTTAGCCTTTATTACTCTGGAAGAACCGCTAAACTAATTTTACCCTAGAAGAACCCATGAAGTACTTTTCAGGTCTTTTTATGCCCTGTCCACAAATTATGATTATCTACATACAAAGTTCAAAAAAGCCAATGTTTTTATTTTTTCCAGTCACGATCTCTCAAGGAACTCCTTCTGTGACCTCTCATAGAACCGCAGGGCCTCTTGAGAAAAGCTGGTTATGCCAATATTTTAAGCAACTCACTCACATGTGGACCTCTGTAAACCTTTCCTATTATTCAGGAAGATTAGTGGTATATTTTAAAATTGTTGGGAACATGTTACTGTTATCTTGAGAGAAGATTAAATAGATAAGTTACCTGGACAAGCGCATGTTTGCTGCTGTATACTTAACCAAACCTTGCCTTGAAATCTTGACTCAAGTCTTTCTGTAGTTCTTTTTGTTCTGAACAATGGCATCATCTGTGACAAATTACAAAAAAGTCTGTAAAAAAATCTGAGATGCAAAACAAACAAACAAACAAAAACTGACAGGACCAAATTAATTGCTTGCCACCAATAATATAGGTTCACCTTTCTGTGACTTAAATCTGTTGTAAAAGCCTTCTTTACATTAAATTTAAATTTTCAATCAGACAATCAATTTTTGACAAGTCCCATTTATTTACCATTTTTTTTAAAAAAAATCAGTGAAAGGTTCTTGTATTCTGTGCCAAATTGAAGAATTCAGAGATTGTTTTGGACTTCCTGAATAGGAGAAGAAAAAAAACCACCTGATTTTTCTGCAGTAAAGCATAAAACATGAAACATTTAACTTCAAAGGAATGTATGAATGGATCTAACTAAACCTAAAGACTATGTAAATTTCAGTGAATAAGCAACATAGATTTCTTTAGTTCATAGTTACTTTTAAATTTAAATATGTACTTATAAATCCCTTCATGGATTACTGCCTTGTCGTGGCGAAGGGGCTTGTGTAATTCAATGAAGCTATGAGCTATGCCGTGCAGGGCCACCCAAGACGGAAAGGTCATAGCAGAGAATTCTGACAAAACGTGATCCACTAGAGAAGGAAATGGCAACCCAGTATCTTTGCCATGAAAACCCCATGAACAGTACCAAAAGGCAATATGACATGATGCTGGAAGATGAGCCCCTCAGGTCGGAAGGCATCCAATATGCTACTGGGTAAGAGCAGAGGGCTAGTACTAGTAGCACCAGAAAGAATGAAGCGACTGGGCCAAAGCCGAAAGAACGCTCAGCTGTGGATGTGTCTGGTGGTGAAAGGAAAGTCCGATGCTGTAAAGATTTTTTCTCCATAGGAACCAGGAATGTAAGATCCATGAATCAAGGAAAGCTGGATGTGGTCAAACAAGAGATGACAAGGCTGAACATCGACATCTTAGGTATCAGCGAACTAAAATGGACAGGAATGGGTGAATTTAATTCAGATGACCATCAGGTATACTACTGGAGGCAAGAATCCCTCAGAAGAAATGGAGTAGCCTTCATAGTCAATAAAAGAGTAGGAAAAGCAATACTGGGATACAATCCTCAAAATGACAGAATGATCTCAGTTCGAATTCAAGGCAAACCATTCAATATCACAGTAGTCCAAGTCTATGCCCCAACCACCGGTGCTGAAGAGGATGAAATTGACCGGTTCTATGAAGCCCTATAGCACTTTATAGAACTTACACCCAAAAATGATGTCCTTATCATCATGGGGGATTGGAATGCTAAAGTAGGAAGCCAAAAGATAACCAGAATAACAGACAAGTTTGGCCTTGGAGCACAAAATGAAACAGGGCACAGGCTGATAGAATTTTGTCAAGAGAATACGATGGTCATAGCAAACACTCTTTTCCAACAACCCAAGAGAGGCTTTACACATGGACATCACCGGACTGTCAACACAGAAATCAGATTCTCTATATGCTCTGCAGCCAAAGATGGAGAAGCTCTATACAGTCAGTAAAAACAAGACCAGGAGCTGACTGTGGCTCAGACCATGAGCTTCTTCTTGCAAAATTTCGGCTTAAACTGAAGAAAGTAGGGAAAAGCACTAGGCCGCTCAGGTATGAACTAAATCATCCCTGTTGAATATACAGTAGAGGTGACAAATAGATTTAAGGAATTAAATCTGATAGAGTGCCTGAAGAACTATGGACAGAGGTTCACAATATTCTACAAGAGGTAGCAACCAAAACTATCCCAAAGAAAAAGAAATGCAAGAAAGCAAAATGGCTGTCTGAGGAAGCTTTGCAAATAGCTGAGGAAAGGAGAGAAGCGAAAGGCAAGGGAGAAAAAGAAAGATACACCCAATTGAATGCAGAATTCCAGAGAATAGCTAGAAGAGATAAGAATGCCTTCTTAAATGAACAGTGCAAAGAAATAGAAGAAAACAATAGAATAGGGAGGACCAGAGATCTTTTCAAGAAAATTGGAGTGATGAAGGGAACGTTTCATGCAAAAATGGGCATGATAAAGGACCAAAATGGCAGGGACCTAACAGAGGCAGAAGAGATTAAGAGGAGGTGGCAAAATTACACAGAAGAACTATACAAGAATGAGCTTAACGTCCCTGATAGTCACAATGAGGTGGTCACTGACCTCAAGCCAGACATCCTAGAATGTGAAGTGTGCATATATGTTAAATAGGCAGTGTGACAGTATATAGCCTTGCCAGACTCCTTTCCCAATCTTGAACCAATCAGTGCTTCCGTGTCCAGTTCTCACTGTTGTTTCTTGGCCCACATATAGGTTTCTCAAGAGAGAAATAAGATGGTCTGGTATGCCCATCTCTTTAAGAACTTGCCACAGTTTGTTATCATCCACACAATCAAAGGCTTTAGCATAGTCAATGAAGCAGAAGTAGATGTTTTTCTGGAACTCTCTAGCTTTCTTCATGATCCAGTGTATGTTGACAATTTGATCTCTAGTTCCTCTGACAGTATTCCAGCTGAGCTATTCAAAATCTTAAAAGTTGATGCAGTAAAAGTGCTACACTCAATTTGCCAGCAAATTTGGAAAACGCAACAGTGGCCACAGGATTGGAAAAGATCAGTTTACATTCCAATTCCGAAGAAAGGCACTCCCAAAGAATGTTCAAACTATCGCACCATTGCACTCATTTCTCATGCTAGTAAAGTTATGCTTAAAATCCTACAAGCTAGACTCCAGCACTATGTGGATCGAGAACTACCAGAAGTACAGGCAGGATTTCGAAGAGGCAGAGGAACTAGAGATCAAATTGCCAACATACGCTGGATCATGGAGAAAGCTAGAGAGTTCCAGAAAAACATCTACTTCTGCTTCATTGACTATGCTAAAGCTTTTGATTGTGTGGATCTTAACAAACTGTGGCAAGTTTTTAAAGAGATGGGTGTACCAGACCATCTTTTTTATTAAAAAGTTTTATAAAAGTTACAATACAAACCCCAATCCCAAAACCACCCCCTCCCCCTCCCCCACTTCCCAGAACTGAATACAGGGTTACAAAAATAACAATCAAAATCTAAATAACATTAACCAACTATATATGTAACCAAGTTCCTAATGCACTTTAACTCCCATTTAACATAAACACAAACAAGATAAAAGTAAACATAATAATAATAAGAACATAAAAACAAAATAATATCCATATTATTAAACAATACTAATACTAATAATACTAATAATTATTATTATTATAATAATAAAATATAATAAAAACTAATAAAAATACCATAAAAACAAACTAATATTAATAATATCATTCTATAATTCATTCATAAGCTAGATGAAACTTTTTAGGCCCCTATTTGTTCTGAATATAATTTATCCATCTTCTCCAAACCGAAATGTATCTTTCTTGTGAATGATCCTTCAAATAAGCAGAAATCTTAGCCATTTTTGCCAAATTTGACACCTGAAGTGACCAATCTTCTATAGTAGGCAAACTATCTCTTCCAATATTGACCTACCAATAGCCTTGCTGCTGTTATCAAATTCAACATCAAATTTGTTTCTTTAGTATCACAATCTATAACAATACCCAATAAAAACAATTGTGGAGAAAATTTTATATTTCTCTTAAAATTTTTTTGAATATTCCACCAAATTTTAATCCAAAAAGCTTTAACATTTCTACAAGTCCACCATATATGATAATAGATAGCATCCAAACTACCACATCTCCAACATTTGGGCTGTACATTAGGATACATGCAGGACAATTTTTTGGGATCCAAATGTTTATAAAACATTTTATAAAAGTTTTCTCTTAAATTTTGAGCCTGGGTAAATTTCACGTTTCTAACCCAAATTACCTCCCATGTATCCAATGAAATTGGTTCTTGAATATTTTGAGCCCACTTTATCATACAATCTTTAATTAATTCTGTTTCAGAATCCAATTCTATTAAAGCGTTGTATATTCTCTTTATATGCACTCAGTTTTGATCTTTGTTTTACCAAATTTTCATCAGTTAATGTAATGCCAATTTTCTGATGTATCTTCCACCTCGTTTGCAATTGAGTATATTGAAACCAAGACTGTATGATATTTTCTTGTTTTAACTCACCTAATGATTTTAATTGCCAACCATTCCCTATCCATCTAAGTAACTCCTTATATAAAGTCATATCCAAACTTACACCCACAGATACACCCTGTATCGCATGCCCGGGAATCCCACAAATTGGTATTTTATAATTTAACTTATAATAATATTTTTTTCCATATGCACAATAAGGCGCTTCTTAAAATGTGAGATTTAAATGCTTTATCCACTTTTTTATCATAAACTAAATATGCATGCCACCCATCCCTCAAGGTAAAGTAATCTTTCATTTGTTAAATTAAGCCAGTCACTAACTGCTGATAAAACTACTGCATCATAATATAATTTCAAATTAGGCACTTTAAGTCCTCCTCTTTCCCGTACATCTTGTAAAATCTTAAATTTAACTCTCGGGTCTTTTGCCTACCCAAATAAATTTATTAATACCCTTCTGCCACTCATCCAAATTTGCATCCTTTTTCAATATAGGTATCATTTGAAACAAAAAAAGAAACTGGTAGAACATTCATTTTAACAGTTGCAATTCTCCCCAACAGAGATAATTGTAATTTTTTCCAACTATCTAACTCCTTTTGTACTTTTTGCCATAATATCTCATAGTTGTTCTTATATAATTTCACATTTGAAGCTGAAATATATACTCCCAAATTTTTAACCTTTTTCACTATTTCAAAACCCGTTAGTTTTACTAACTTTTCTTTTTCATTCATAGTCATATTTTTAGATAATATTTTACTCTTATAATTATTTATCTTAAAACCAGAAACTTTCCCATACTGAGTTATAATTTCCATTAAATCTGTAACTGATTGAGTCAGTTGAGATAGTGTAACAACCAAGTCATCCACAAATGCTCTTAACCTATCATCATTCTGCTTTATTTTTATTCCCCTTATTTTAGTTGATACACCAATTTTAATCAATAAAATCTCCAATGTTAAAACAAACAACAGTGGTGAAAGGGGGCATCCCTGTCTTGTACCTTTTTCAATTTTAAATGCATCTGTTAATCCCCCATTGATTATAATTTGTGCCAATTGTTGTTGATATATAGCCTTAATAGATTGCAAAAATTTATCCCCAAAATTCATCTTATCAACAACTTTCAATAAAAATTGCCAATTCAATTGATCAAACGCTTTTTCAGCATCTAAAAATATCAGTGTCGCAGGGACTTGGTTGTTCTTATCCAAATACTCTATTAAATTTACAATTTGTCTTACATTATATTTCATATGTCTTCCAGTTATAAATCCAGACTGATCACTATGAATCATTTGTTTCAAAATCTGCATTAATCTATTTGCCAATATTTTTGCAAAAATCTTATAATCTATATTTAAAAGCGATATAGGTCTATAATTCTTTGGTTGAGTGGGATCTTGCTCCTCCTTTGGAATCAGCAATATAAAAGCCCTTCTCCAGGACGGAGGCACCACCCCTCCAGCCTGGATATTGTTAAATAATTCCGTTAATGGTTCTACCATCTCTGCAAATAATAATTTATAATAAGTTGCTGATAACCCATCTGTACCAGGAGCCTTACCCAATTTTAACTGTTTAATTGCTGAAATGATTTCCTCAGAAGTGATTAATCGTTTCATCTCCTCCCGTTGCTCATTTGAGAGCGTAGGAATATGTGCTTCCTGTAAATACTTATCTATATCTAAAGCTTGTATATTCTCACTAGCATATAAATTTGCATAAAAATCTAAAAAAACCTTTTTAATCAAATTTTGTTGATAAACCTCTTTACCCTTATATTCTATTTTCTCTATAGTGCGCAATTTCTGTTTTTTCCTTAATTGATAAGCTAACCACCTACCAGGTTTATTTGCATTATAAAAAGTATTATGTTTCACATACCGCAAGTTAGTTGCAACCTGATCCGCCATTAACATATTAAATCACTCTTTCAGCAAATTTATTGAATCCCTTACTCTCTTATTTAATGGGTTAAAATAAGAGCTTTCTCTTTCAACTTAATTTCTTCTTCCAACTCTTTACATTTTTGCATCTGCTTACGCCTATGTCTATTATGCATATAAATCAAAACCCCTCTCATATAAGCTTTACTAGCATCCCAAACAATTTCAATCAAAGTACCTTTATGCATATTCAAAGCAAAAAATTCTTTCAAATGTTCCCCACATTTCTCCGAGAACTCATCATACCTAAATAAATTTTCATTCAATCTCCAAGATCTTCTAATCCCATCTTCATTAAACAACTCCATCCATACCGGACTATGATCCGATAGTGTTCTGGAAAAAATCTTGACCTTTTTAACCCTAGAAAAAAGATCATTAGTAATTAAAAAAATCAATTCTGGAAAACGATTGATGCCTGTCTGAAAAGAAGGTAAAGTCTCTGTCCTCCAAATTTTGCTTCCACCAAATATCTCTTAATTCCAAATCATCTTTCAAATCAAAAAAGGCTTTAGGCAGTTTAGAATGATTAGGGGTATTTTTAAAAAAATCCCTCCTTATCCTTACATGAGTCCAAAACACCATTCCAGTCACCCATCATAATAACAGGTTTATAATCCAATTGAGTTATTTTGTCATGTAAAAGCTTATAAAACTTCCTTTGCTGTTGATTAGGTGCATATAATCCAGTTATAAGAACTTTCTTGCCTTGTAACAGTAGTTCAGTAATAACATATCTTCCTTGTATATCAGTCTCAATTAATCTAACTGGTAAGTCTTTTCTTGAGTAGATAACCACTCCACTCTTTTTATCTGGAGCAGATGCAATAAAATGTAATCCCAGTTGGGAATTAATCAAATACCTTTGATCTTTTGCACAAATATGAGTTTCTTATAAGCAAACAATATCATTTTTATGTTGCTTCAGGTAATGAAATACTTTCTTTCTTTTTTGTGGTGAATTCAGGCCATTAACATTCCAAGTCAGGAACTTTGTCGTCATTCTTTGCGACCTGAAGCCTATAGAACAATGCCTGAAGATCCTCAGTTGGTCTCTTTGGTCTTGCTCCTCCCACCGCCTCAGTAGTAACAGGGCCTTGTATTGTAGAACTAGAATCTATCTTCTGTTTCAATTGCTCCTTTTCTTTACGTTTATATGCAGCCCGTGTCATTCTCTGCTCCCTTGGATCATCCTTTAACACCAAAAACTGTTCAGTAGACTCAGCCTGCTGTGCCTCTCCAGCAACCAATGACATTGCTCCTTCAGTTTGCTGTTTATCTTCCAACTTTTCTTCTTTTCTCCCAAGTCGTGGAGATGGTGGTGAACCTGCTTTCAGGACATTAATATAAAAATCTTTTCCCTTTGAAATCGTGTTAAGTCGATATCGTGTCCCTGCATAATTCGCCACCATTCTGATAGGTATCTCCCACCTGAACTGAATCTGTCGATTTTTAAGCTCTTCAGACAGGAAACCAAAATCTTTTCTCTTTCTCAAAATTTTTGGAGGTATTTCTTTTAAAATTATAATATCCTGACCTGCAATTTGAAATCACTGTTGATAAAAGGCCTGGATAATTGCATTTCAGAGTGAACTCTTAGAAAAATAAATCACCACATCTCTAGGTAAATTTTTCTGCCTCGCAATCCAAGAGTTAACCCTAAATATTTTATCCACCTCTCTTGATAATTCCTCAGGATCACATCCCAAAATGGGAGGTATATCTTTTGCTACCTCCTCCTTCAAGTCTTCACGTGGGTTCTCTTTCAATCCTCTTATTCTCAAGTCAAATTCCATGTCTCTATATTGTGAGATAGTCACCTCATCCTCCGTTCTATCAATTTTATTTTCAACTGTGGCAATTCTGCTTTCTAATTTTGCACTATTTTCCACAACCTCATCCACACGATCATCTAAACGTTCAATGTGTGTTGCCAACCCTTGGAGTGCGAGCAATATGTCTTCTCTCATCTCTCTATTTTTACTCTCAAAAAGATCAGCCAGGAGAGGAAATTGAACTTTTAGGAACAACAGGAATTCCCTGCCGTCTTGAAGCCATTTTCCTGCTTGTTAAAATTCACTTTCCCTTATCGCTTTCACTTTCCCTCTGCACTTCAAGATAAATAAAGTCCCAGAAAAATCTTTAAAAACTTTAAAAAATCTCAAATACACAAAAATCCAATATGTTATTCAAATTTTTGTTAGAAAATATATCTCTTTCTTCACGCTTTGTTCTTTCAAAAAACAAAAGAAAAACATTCCGGCGCCATCTTTTCCTTTTCAAAATCAAATTAGGGTTTGGAGAAGATTAATACTCCCCAAGTTAAAGTTCCAAATACTTGCAAATTTATCTCCTCCTGATCAGCTCTGTCTGCTTTCAAATCAATCACAGATCGCTATAATCAGCAGATGTGGATGTGGTGTCTAGCTTCGCCCCATCAGCTCAGAGCAAAGGCATCCTGGATTCGGAGAAAGCCTCGGGCTCTGAGGGAGCTCTCACCCTCTGACCTCTGGGGGTCTAGGGGAGCTCTACCTCTACCCAAGGAAAGCTCTCCTCCCCTTCTCCTGAGGGAGAGGTTTACAAGCTGCGGGACAGCTGATTTTCACTGACTCTGCGGTTCTGACGAAACCTCAGGACAGGCAGCTGAAAAAAGCCACCATTCGCGTGGCGTTACCACTGGAAGTCATCCAGACCATCTTATTTGTCTCTTGAAAAACTTATATGTGGGCCAAGAAGCAACAGTGAGAACTGGACATGGAACCACTGATTGGATCAAAATTGGGAAAGGAGTTCAGCAAGGCTGTATACTGTCACCCTGCCTATTTAACTTATGTGCAGAGCACATCATGAAAGGCATGAGTCAAAAGTTGGAATTAAGATTGCTGGAAGAAATATCAACAACCTAAGATATGCAGATGATACCACTCTAATGGCAGAAAGTGAAGAGGAACTAAAGAGCCTCTTGTTGCGGGTGAAGAAGGAGAGTGCAAAACTTGGGTTGAAACTTAACATTAAGAAAACCAAGATCATGGCATCCGGCCCTCTCAATTCCTGGCAAATAGATGGGGAAGAAATGGAGGTAGTGACAGATTTTATTTTCCTGGGCTCCAAGATCACTGCAGATGGGGACTGTAGCCAAGAAATTAAAAGACACTTGCTCCTGGGGAGGAAAGCCATGGCAAATCTAGACAGCACACTAAAAAGCAGAGACATCACCCTGTCAACAAAAGTGCATATAGTCAAGGCTATGGTCTTCCCAGTTGCAATGTATGGCAGTGAAAGTTGGACCATAAAAAAGGCTGAGCGCCAAAGAATTGAGGCCTTTGAACTGTGGTGCTGGAGAAGACTCCTTTGAGTCCCTTGGACTGCAAGGCGATCAAACCGGTCAGTCCTAGAGGAGATCAACCCTGACTGCTCTTTAGAAGGCCAGATCCTAAAGCTAAAACTCAAATACTTTGGCCACCTAATGAGAAGGAAGGACTCACTGGAGAAGAGCCTAATGCTGGGAAAGATTGAGGGCAAGAGAAGAAGAGGACGACAGAGAATGAGGTGGCTGGCTGGAGTCACTGAAACAGTAGGTGTGAGCTTAAATGGACTCCAGAAGATGGTAGAGGACAGGAAGGCCTGGAGGAACATTGTCCATAGGGTCGCGGTGGGTTGGACACGACTTCGCAGCTAACAACAAATGTACTTATAAAAACATACAGGTCTGTTAAAATGCTAGAGTCTTTACTTTACAGATTTATTTTTTATATATTCTTTTCCAGGTTAAAAATAAACAATTTTCTGACAATTATATAATTAAATAGAATGTTGGAAATAAATTATGTATATAGGTTTGGATGTCTGTGTGTTCATCTGTCTTTCCATCAGCAGAGTAAGTAAAAACTGAATAGTACAGAGCAAACGTTTGGTATGGCAGGAAATGCTGGCCAAAGGAAAGACTGAGTATGGAAATGGGTTAGTTCAAGCAAGGGTTTCCTCTTGAATACAAGCACATCCATGTACTCAGATGCAATATGCTATGTTATTACATAGAAAAAAATAAAATGTTTCCTACTGCTATGAAAGAAGTTCTGGAAAGAATTCTGAATGCTCTGCATTCTGTCAGGCATTTTTTTTCAGAAGCAAATGCTAGGATATTGATTGGACCAACACTTTACATATGCTTTCCATAGATTGAAGCATCAGGCATATTTCTAAATGCAGAATTTCTGTGTACATGAAAGGGTATATTTTAAAAATATAAATTTCATCATAATATTGAATGGTTCACAAAATATTTTTCTTTTATTGCAGAGATTAATTTTTTATGGGCTGGACATCAAACACATCATAGTTCTGAACATTATAACTTATTCACAGCATTAAGGCAATCTGTTTTGCAAAAATTTGCATCATGGGTGAGTATGTCCAGTGTGTAGTGCATGTCAAAGACAAAAAAAAGAGTAAAGCAATTAAAGATTTTTTGGAGTTTTAGAAACCATAAACAATCTGTAAATTGAACTAGAACATTTTTTGTATTTAGATACAACAAAACTAGATGTGCAGTGCCCTTATGTATGAAGATTTAGTCTACATGACCTCTCTGCCATTCTGTGTGTACTCAAGAAATGATATTCTGAGTAGAAGCATTATTCAAATGGAACTTATTTTCAGTTGAAGATATGTTTAGCATCAAATTATTATGCATCTGTTCATTTGGGCATCAAATTAAAATGTGGTCCTGATCTGATTTTTAAATTGTTTCTGTTTTCAAACTCATTTTAATGAGACAAAAAGTAACTCCTTAGGTATATTGTCTGCTTGTAAGACATTCTAATATATTATTTGTCTGTCTCTATGGTATTTATTACACTAAAAAATAAAAAACCCAACCCTAGATTACCATGAAATAGCATTTACCCAGTGTGTCCAATAAAAAAAGAATAATTTGACAATTATTAATTTGATAATTAACTAATGCAATATAGTAAGTGTAATCAAAGGTAGTAGAAACAGTGAACATAACTTATTTTGAAATGTTGGAATTTACTATATGTATACATTTAAAAAATAAAGTGGGTATTAACATATTTATTTGTAACTGATGAGAATTGTACCAAAATAAAATGATTGTATTATATTCCCTCTAAATTATAAAAATATAAAATATAAAATGGGCTTGTTGCAAGCCACTCAGAGTGGGCTCTTTTCCTTAATGACTCTGTTTATTGCTCAGTTTAGCTTCTTTCCTTCCTTAAGACAGTTAATTTGTCAAATGATCAAATACACCATGACCTCCATGGTGGATATGAGGGCAATTTTACTGTGACAGCCATTGATCACTATTCCTTCTCACACTAATGCTGTAATTTGAACCAGAGCTACAAGAGGGTAAAGAAGTATTTTCTGTTTTCACAGAGGTAGTAGTCAACTTGCTGACTGATGATAATGAAGCCTTTAGAATGGAATAGTCACAATTTTAAAAGTCAAAACATAGTTTATTAGTAAATAGTAGGAAATATGGAAATAGGTTCATTGAAAATAACTTTAAAATGGAGTTGCAAACTATCTCACCTTATATTATGCCTACTTCCTTGAACATAATTCTCTACTGTTTTTACTGTGAGTTATTTCCACAATGCTGTAAAGGCTTTCAGACAATGCATTTAAATTTAAATTTGTTTTTGCTTTTTGATATATTTCACCAACATCTTCCTAAAAGCTCTGTCATTTAGATTTATACAAATTTAAATAAGTATTACAAAAATGTGCTAATATAATAGCTAATAAAATGAACAGTCTACACTGTTTAGCATCATTGACAATTGGAACCAAACTCATAAATGAATTAAGAAGCAAGCAGATTATGTGGGTGAAGTTTTTCTCTTAATTAAAATGAGTTGTTCTTGTAGATATGAGAGTTTATTAACTATGGAATTAGGACATGTTTATATAAGAACTTGTTTTAGAATGAGACCAAACATTCTAATTCGTGTGGCATTATGAAAGTCTGTGGTCTCCAGTGAAGCAATTGGTTTCTATTTTCAGATTGACTCAGTAGAGAAACAAAAGTATTTTACGCTGCTTGTTCTGTTTCAATAATTTTTTGTGTGATGCCAAAATGGAAAATAATCAGCTTCTCATAATCTTTCTTTGTTGCTTTGGAAAAGGCTATATGCTGTCAGTTCATAATTTTCTATTTCCCTGATAATAACTGTTCCAAATTCTTCTCTTAAAATGCTTTATATAAATACACATAGTTATATAAGCCTTTGTTGGATTACACTGCTAATGTTTTTGGCCTGAAGGTTTTCAGATTCTTTCTTAATGAAAATTAAATGGAGGCACATGAGTTGTATGGAAAGTATTGCTCCTTTAGGAATTCATCATTCTGACTAGTAAGGTGTTCCATATCAAAAGAGCAACAAGGAAAATAGTTTAAAAATTTAAAATAATAAAGCATGGCAACCCATTTTGTTATTTTCTCATCTTTATCGCTACTAGATTTCAAAGAAACATATTTCACAGTATTAGACTATCATTGGATGCCAAGAGTTTTCTGTTATCTGGCTCTTTCTGTACATATTGTCTGAGACGTATCATGATTTTGCAGCTAACTTTACACCCACAACACAGAGAGTTGCACAATGGAATCCAACCTTCCCCAGCTTGATTTTGGCTTAGAAAAATAAAATTTTAGTCCAGTGGACTTAAGAGGATAATAGATTGATGAAATTATGTTATTTAATTTCTTAAATTCCTTACTTGACAAATTTTGATTTAAAAAAAATATTTTGGTCATTATTATTCTCTTTTTTTAAAGGTATTTTACCTTCCAATGGCTTTTTGCATCCCACCTTCAGTATTCGCTGTTCATCTCCAGTTTAATCTCCTTTACCAGTTCTGGATACATACAGAGGTAATTTAGACATGTCTGAGCAGCCAAATTGCATCAATGTCTTGAAATCCTATGTGAAGCTGATTGATTGTATTAGAAAATTATTTTTATGACTCATTTGAAAGGAAGCCCAAGCTTATTTTTATTTTTTATTCTCTACTATATATTCAGTTCTCAATTTTTTTCTACATTATCTACTCAATTTATAAGAAGCCTAAAGGGACTTGGTTCCTGTTGTCATATTTGTTTGTTTTGTTTACTTTATGTGCTGCCAATCTCATTATCCATTATCTCAGTTGTCTTAAAAATATTTGTTTGTTTGTTTAATTTATATGCTGCCCATCTCACTATCCAAAGTATTTTAAACCATAGCAAGCAAAAACAATGTTCTTTTAGTATAATACTATATGTCTTCACTTTATGATAGGTTTAAAACAGCATCTCTATTTTTTATATCTTAAACATTTTAAGAAAAATAGGACCGCATTTATAATGCATTTATAAACAATGAATCAATTTTGCCATTGGCTTCCTTCCTTTCTCTTTTTAAAATATGCTTTATTTCAAGTATTTTTAATATGCCAAAATATGGATGTGAATTTTCTTGAATTTATGGCAGTGTGTTTTTATATTTTAATACACTTGTTGAACATGAATGGTTGCATTTGCTATTTTCAATTTGTTATTTATTTTTTTATATAGAACATGTATTATAGATAGTGGTCCTTTCCTTATAAGCTCTTAAAAGGACAGCTCAAAACCTGCCTAATATCTGTTAAATACATCACTACCACCATAATCATCAAAACATGAGGCTAAAATAATGACATTTAAAACCTGGAAATAGTTTTGAGTCCTTTCCTAAATTGTAGTGGGGAAAAGAAGGATTTGTTTCAGCTCTGCTGGTAATTATTTTCTATAATAGGAAAGCTGCCATATAGAATGCTAAATTCATCAATCTCAAATATGCATCTTATTAATGTGTATTTCTTGATTACACTCTTTAAAATAGATTAATTAGATTAATTAAGAGTCTTTATTAGAATCTAGATTAGTGTCTTTGGTTTAAATGTTCAATGTTTATAATCCTTGGGGCGTATGATAGTCAACATCTGGCACAGCTGGAGGGTATCAGATTGAATTCAGACATTAACGGATGCCTACCTATTATTCATGCCTTATGCTGACAATGGATTAATATTCATACACTTTGAGTGTATAGACCTATTGAAGTTACATTGAATTATATGAGCTTTGGACTTCCGGTGGCTCCGCGGCGACGGGGACAGCCTTCCCGGGCTGCCCGCGGCTCAGCTGTTGTTTTTTCGCCCGAAACAGCATCGATCAGCTGTTCGGGTGAATTTGAAGCCCCCTCCTCGGGAGAAGAGGAGGGGGCGAGCTCCCAGGTAGGGGTAGAGTTCTCCAGGGCCGCCTGAGCTTATGGCTTGGGCGGCTGAAGGATTGAACTCCCCCGTAGCCTGGGCTGCTCCCAGCTGGCCGGCGCCTCTGCTCCTGATTTCTTGGAGCAGAGCCAGGCGTCTGCGACCACCCCTGCCTGAAGGAATGACTATGGATTAAAGGAGCAGGCAGAGCGATACAAGAGGAAAAGGTGAAGAGGATTATTATATTTTACTCTCCAGCTTGATGGACTTTTTTGGATTATAAATCTGAAGTGAAAGTGCGTCACATTTGGTAAAAGATGGCGGCTAAACCACCCCCTAAAACTCTTCGGAGTGCTGGAACTTCTCCTGTGCAACAATCATTACTGCAGGCGCTGCATCCTCCTGATGTATTGACATCAAAGGACTTACAAGATGCTCTTGAAAAACACACCCAGGTAATTTTGGAATCAATTAATGATAGATTTGTACAGATGGAGGAGAAATTGGAGAAATTGGAGGAGAGAATGGAGGAGAGGATGGAACAGAAGTTCAGAGTGATGAAGGCAGACATCTTGTCTTCAGTGTGTAAAGTGGCTCGCTGTGTGGAAGAATTGGAGGAAAAGCTAGAAGATTTGACTCAAAAGAATGCTATATTAGAAGCAAAAGTATTGGAGAATGAAGATAAAGTGGAAAAAGAACTGAGTCTTGCTCAATATTACCAGATGCAGTTTGCCATTAGAGTTAGAGGCTTAAAGGAGAATACCAAGGAAGATCTAAAGCAGCTGGTTTCTGAGGCTTTTGAAGTAGTGTTGAAACAGCCAGCATCTGAAATAAAAGGAGGCATGGATAAAGTGTTTCGTGTGAATTCATGGATTGCTAGACAGAGAAAGTTGCCTAGAGATGTGGTGGTATATTTTGCAAAAAGGGAAACTAGAGATGAAGTTATACGAGCTGCTTATGATACTAAAGTTGTGATTGCTAATCAAGAGGTTTTGGTCTTAAAAGAAATTCCTCCAAAGATTTTAAGGAGAAGGAAGGATTTTACATTTCTTGTGCAAGAGCTCAAGCAACGAGATATAAGGTTCAGATGGGAGATCCCAGTTGGGTTGATGGTGACGCACGAAGGTAAAAGGTACCGTCTGGTTACTGTGATGCAAGCGCGTGATTTCTATAATAATGTTTTAAATGCAACGCCATTAACACTTCTGGAAGCTGAAAAGGGATCTGGAGAAGGAGTGCATCAAGAGGTCGAAGGTGGTCAGATAGAAGACAACGGTGTTGGAGGAGATCAAGATACAACTTTGTCGGATGATTCTATAGAACAGAGGGTGACGCGTGCTGCTGCAAAACGATCTAAGAAGAGAAAATAGCAGGATTTGCAGAAGTCTATGGAATTTCTACGACGTATTTATAGTCAAGTATGGGAGGTGGGAAAAGATCTGGGTGTAGACGCAATATATTTTTTATATGTGGTGGTTTTGTGGAAAGGGTGAGTTTTTTTGGATTAAAGTTTGGTGGAATATATAGAAGATTTCCAAATGGAGGTTAAAGTTTTGTTCGCAATCTTTTTTATTGTTTGGAATAATTATAGATGTGGTACTGGAAGAGGAACGGCCGATTACAGAAGAGTGGACTTTAAAGTTTTCTGATTTGGTTGAGGTGGCGAAGATTTTGGTTAATTTGAAAGATTATTTGTAAGAACGTTATATCATGGAATGGACAAAATGGATGGAGTCTATTTAGGACAAGTATAGGGTTGAGAAGTATTATATAGTATCTGAATAATTCTTTTTTCCCTTTTTTTTCCTGTTTTTTTTTCTCTTTCTATTTTGGGTTTTTTTTCTTGTTTTTAATGTATATTTAATATTATTAAGGTTTGTTTTATCATATATAAGCTAGAAAGTGTTTTTTTATTTTAGTTTTTTATATATATTTAATATTGCTAAGGTTTGTATTATCCTATATAAGCTAGAGAGTGATGGATTTTAGAATTTATAGTTGTTAGTACATGGTTGCTTATGTTTGCTTTTCTTTTTTTTCCTTTTTATATATATACCTTGTATTCAGCTCTGGGAAGTAGGGGGGGAGGGGGGGAGGGGGGAGGTAGGGGGGGGAGGAGGGAGGGAGGGGGGGAGGTAGGGGGGGAGGAGGGAGGGGGAAGGGGGGTTTTTTAAAGGAAAATTGTATTTTAAAACTTTTCAATAAAAAAAAAGAATTATATGAGCTTTATTTTGAATAGTCATGCATCAGCTTCCCTGTAATTTGTATATTTCCCTTGTGTAATAATCTAAAATTTGAAAGTGGTTTGTATTAAATGTAGATATTCATATGAATATCTATGTGTGCAGTTCTGAGCATATGAAAACTTTCACGTGAATAATCCCAAGCCAGTATTCATAGAGACTACGAGATTACTTCAGGGATGCAGGGCTCCAGGCATATGTGACATAATTAGATTGCTTGATTCAGACATACCAGAAAGACCATCTGAGTTGAGGTCCAATAGGAAGCAGAGTCCCTTATCAAACATAAGTGAAATAGTTGCATTATATACGAAGTTCACTCATAGGTTTAGAAATGTGGGTTTAGAAATAAAAGAACAAAAAAAAAACAGATGCCAGTACTCTGCTCTCAAGATAATTTATTACAAATATGACCTTGTGTTTCTTCTCTAAACAGTTTTGAACCCTAAATCTTCACTTCTTCATACCCAGAATATAGTTATATTAGAATTCAATCCCCCATGAATCCCTTTATGTTCCCAACAGGCTGGTTCTTTTAGCTTGTTTTTACTTGCAAACCAAAAATATTATTGTTTCACTCCTCAGTGTAGAAATTTGGCTACCTCCATATTACACGCTTACTGAAGTAGAAAACTGCCTAATCAGATAGGAAAACATTTGGCGATGAATAAATCAGGGTTTGCCGAATATTTCAAAGTGTGCAAGCAGGCAGACAAGCACATATCCTAGGGTTTTTGCTGTTCGCAGGTCCCCTGTAGAGAATTCACATGGCAAGTATGGCCACCAAGTCCATCTGTAAAAATACATGGCTCAGTTATTTTGAATTAACACAACAACTTTAGTAGAAAAGCAAACCATGCTTTTATTTTTATGTTTCCTCACCAGATGCTCTCAAATATGGATTCATATTCTAAGGGTGTGAGTGTGTGTAAGTCAATCTGAATTTGGTAAACGAAAGTATAATAGTATGTGAAGAAAAATACATTATCTAACAGTTTAATCAGTATAAATAAAGTGATTTGCCTCCTAAACTTGATTGGCTGTTTGTTTATAGGAAATAGTTCATCATCATCATCATCATATATAATAATAATAATAATAATAATAATAATAATAATAATAATAATAATAATAATAATAATGATGATGATGATGATGATGATGATGATGGAAGGGACCTTGGAGGTCATCTAGTCCAATCTTCTGCTCAGGCAGGAAACCCCATACCATTTCAGACAAATGGCTGTCCCGTCTCTTCTTAAAAGCTTTCAGTTTTGGAGCATTCACAGCTTCTGGAGGCAGGTTGTTCCACTGATTAATTGTTCTAACTGTCAGGAAATTTCTCCTTAGTTCTAGTTGCTTCTTTCCTTGACTAGTTTCCATCCGTTGCTTCTTGTCCTGCCTTCAGGTGCTTTGGAGAATAGCTTGACTCCCTCTTCTTTGTGGCAGCCCTTGAGATATTGGAAAACTACTATTTATATATTTATGTTTTATTTTAAATGCATGAAAATAATTACAGTTACATATGTAATAAAAGTTTTTTTTTTAAAAACCCCACTATATTTCTTTTCTGCTATACATTTATAGGTGCTATTGAGAACAATCTGGATATTTTGCTATATACTGAGTTTCCTAAACTTTCATGGTTCCTTTAGTAGTTCCCAAATTGTGTGTGATAATGTGAATTGTGTGTTATGAGCACTGTAGCAGACTTACTAACAGTTCCATTTATTAAGTAGTAAAATATCCTATGGTGTCCCTGTGAGTTTACTATGACATCACGGGCCCCTATGATGTGTAATTTTTGTTGTTCAGTTACCAAGTTGTGTCAAACTCTTCGTAGTGAGGACAATCACTAAATTTAAATGTTATATAATGAAATGCAGTTATTATAATATTGCTTGTCTTAATATTTTTTGCTTGTAATCGTAAATCAAAATATGTAACAATATTTGGAAATTTCTGAAGGCCACATCCCAAAACTTTCAGGATTACATGGAACTTAGATTGTATCTGCAAGATATAAAAACTGAATGGTTATTCATATAAATACAGCAGTAGGAGCAGTAGTATTTATAGTACATCTATCTTATTTATACTAGTCAATAATAAATTCATAATTGTTTTAAAATTCCAGGTACAAATTATTGTACTGAATTTCTTTTCTGTATTTCTGGCATAATCCATGGAAAGTAAACAAGTAATTATACAAATCTTAACCTAATTACTGTTGGATGAGATACAGAAACAAATTATTTAACATTAATGATTATGGATCAAGGCAATGAGGTAGCATTACCCCAAAAGATGGTCAACACTACCCATCTTAGCAATTTCAGTTATCCATGTGTATGTGTATGACTCCAGATCTACCTTTATCCCTTTGATTCAAGACTGACTAAATACAAGTTGCTACTTGCAGTGAAGAGAAGCTGCTTTAAGCAAGATAGTCATCCTTTTCATTTCATGACATGTTTGTGCATCTTTTTATAGCACTTTTGATTGAACAATATTTGGTCCATTTGGGTGATGAGAATAGCTTAAGCGCAACATAGTGTGTGTGTGTGTGTGTGTGTGTGTGTGTGTGTGTATATATATATATATATATATATATATATATATATATATATATATATATATATATATATATATATATATATATATATATATCTTGTCCTCCTACCCTGGGTGGGTGAATAACATATTTTGTTCTGTGATTTGAACTGCAGCCCACTGCTGTGCTAGAGATGTGGGCCAGAGGTTAAAATCAACTCTTCAAAGGATCCATATTGTAAGCAATGCTGTTCACAAGGATTTTTTTAAAATCAAAAGTGTCTACTTTGATCAAAAGTACAGCCCTAACCACTTCTAAGCAAAGCCAAAAAATATGAATTGGTCTATAATACTTCTGTTGAAAGTCTAAATATGGTATATTTTTACTAATACATTTCAATGTTTATCTTAAAAACAAGCTGAAACTTGGTAAAGCAAAGTTAGTGCGGTATTTTAGATAAACTGCTGATTTTTCATTTTATGAACCGCAATTCATGAGAATCCTTCTCTGCTTTTAAAATAAGTAGAATCCAGTTAAGTTTTTATTCAAAAGTAGATACCTATGATTTGAATGAGGCCTTTCCATAAGCAAGTTTGTACAGGATTCATCCTTCTTAAAACTCTAATGCTCTAGGAAGAAGAAAATAGAATTAACTTGAAATGTGAGGATTTTTGTCCCAATCTAAGACAATGTGGGGAGTTTGAAATTATTTTAGGACAATATTCAAAAGCAAACATTTGTGTTGTTTTTGAGTTTTGAATATTAGAAATAATAATCAGATTGCTAGAGGGGATTTGCCCTGTAGAATTGAACTCATGACTCAGATAAATATGTATTATAACTAAAACACTTTTAGGTAATAGCTTTCTTAGTCAGAAAAGTATAATTTGAAATTATACTGACTTTATACTCAGTGAAAGAACAATATATAAACATGCCTCATTTCACTGCATTGAAATAATACCTTGAGATTAATAAAATTACCATGAATGACTGAATATACTATGTTATAATTTTTCCTGGTTTTGCAAGTGATCTCAATTTCTCAACTATTTTTTATTTGTGAGTTTGTAAATTCTACCTTTACAGAAGTGTTGAAAACTGTTTTAATGGCTAAAAATCAAAAGTAAGGAGAGGCAGGTTCAGACATCTGGATGATCTGAACAGATATGTAAGTTATACATGGTATAACTTGAAACTTACATGAGAATGTTTTAAAAATAGAATTCAACAAATATTCTCTGGTACTCCTTCAAAAAAGATTCTGATCAAATTATAATACTATAGGAATGAAAAACAATTTGATTACACATAATTAAAATGATAGCATATTTTACTTGAAGTAAGAGGTGATTCTGAATTGTTGTTATTGCTGTGTTATACACATTGTAGAAATGTCCATATGATGAGAACTATCTGAATTTTCTGAATTAACTAAATTTTTGTTAAACATTTTCCCCATCCTTTGCTTTCTTCTGTTTAATCATCTACTATTATTTTATTGAGCTTCAATCCATTGTAATCATACTGCATGTGTTTTTTTTCCCAAAGATCATTGAAAATCTTGGCCCGTTGGAGTTTATTCTCAATACTCCTAGCCATCACAGAGTTCATCATGGTAGGCAATACTGGATATTATTTTATTTTATTTTTATTTTAATTCCATTTATATCCCGCCCTTCTCCGAAGACTCAGGGCGGCTTACAAGCTTAGCAGTATTATGAAGCCATAATAGTGTACTTATTCTTAGACATTATTCAATGTGAGAAAATAAATATAATTCTTTTTTGCACCACTTTTTGGTTGATGAATTTTAAAGTAGTATTATAAAATCTTACAAATTTCATGCATTCTTATTTCTAAATTAGACACTGGTGACCTATGAACATATTATATGGTTATATTCCTGTCTCTCTGTCCACCTATCAAATATTTTACAGAGAGATAGATTATGAAATAATTATAAATGATAGTCTTGATGTAATTTAAGTTAATAATGATTAATTAAAATTATTAACTATTTCAGTAATAATAATGACTACCTTTGCCATTTTTGTTAATATCTCGTTTCACCTATATTGTTTAAATCCAATGAAAAAAATTGCTTTATTGTTTTCTCTTTAGGCAGAAATCCATATTGCATCGATAAAAACTATGGTGGCACATTAATTATTTGGGACAGAATTTTTGGTAAATCACTTTTATCATTACTTTATGTTTAGGTTACTATAAAATGCTCTTTTTGTACTGTCTTTGAAGAGTACTTAAAAATTTCTGAATGCAGTTCTTGCTTGATAACAAAACAAAGTTCGTTCAGTAGAATCAGTAGTTCAGTTTTTCAGGTTTCTGGTATTCCCTGACCAGAGTCTCCCTGACTTACACACTGTGGGAGGGTATGATTTTTATTACCTTTCTCCAGTGCTTTTTTTGTAAAAGAAAAAGGTGCCGGAACTCACACATGTCATGCAACCCACCTTGCCTGCCTTTCAAGGTTCCACCCAAAAAAGGTGCTGGAACTCCGTTCTGAGCGTTCTATGAGAAAAAAAGCCCTGCCTTTCTGTGTTATTTAGTTATAATGCTAGCTAGTAAGTAGATGATTAATTTATTATATATGTTAACATATTTTTGTTTAGTGTTACAGCTTTCTGGTTTTAAGGTTACTTTATTTGATGTTATAAGCCATCCAGGGGATGGCATGTGGATCATATATATATGAATGAAAATTTATTTTTCAAACATTGTGTTTATATTCCATCTAGGTACCTTTGCTGCAGAAAAAGATAAAGTTGTATATGGTCTAACACATTCCATAAATACCTTTGAACCTTTGAAAGTTCAGGTAGTCCTTATTATTAAATTTTCCTATATTATTTTTATGTTTTAATAAATCTAGATCAAACTGTCTTATTTTTCCCCCTAAGATGATGATCAGGTTCAAGAATCATTGTATCTAATGGCTTAGAACAGGGATGTAATATGTGAGGCTCCAGGCCAAAAGCTCTAAAATAGTCTCAACTTTTTTTTTTTTAAAAAAGGAATAATACTCATCTAAACGAAATGCAAAACTGTTGTCCTTTTGTAAGGACAAAAAAAGGCCTTTCTGTTTTGCCTAGTCCAGGGGTCAGCAACCTGAAACAGTGAAAGAGCCACTTGGAACCAGTTCTCTCAGAAAAGGAAAAACTGGGAGCCGCAAAAAATGTGTTCACATGCGCGTACATGAGCGCATGCGCAGAACAGGGTTTGACTGAAGAGTGGAGCCAAGGCGAGATATGCACCTACCCTGCATATTTGAATTGATTGAACTTTTTTAGTCCCTTTTTTTTTTTGACTGCACATGGCAGAGGACTGGGAGCCGCAGGAGACGGCTGAAAGAGCCGCATGCGGCTCTGGAGCTGCGGGTTGCAGACCTGTGGCCTAGTCTGTTCTCTTAGGGCAGACTTTTAATTCCCACCTTTCTCTGTGCTTTCTGCTCCTCTTCTGCCCACCTTTTTCATTTCATATTATTGGACTTTCATTGTTTATCTTTATTCATTTATTGCTTTCCTATTATATTTATATTATTTTTATTTTTAATTTCATTTTGGAAGCCCCATATTAAGATAGGCAGGAAATAAATTTAACAAACAAACAATACATAAAATAATATTGGTCTTGCCTTTGTTTAATGAAGCTCTCAAAAATTAAAATGTCTATGGAAAGTCTCTGTCATCCAGGTCACGGTTGTTCCAAAGGAGCTTTTTCAGAAGGCAACTGGACTTTCTTTGTTTTTCCTTAATGACATTTCACTTCTCATACAAGAACCTTCTTCAGTTCTGTCTGAAGAATTGAGGAAGCTTCTTGGATCAAACTCAAAATGTCTTCAAGGAAAAACAAAGTCTAGTTCCCTTTTGAAAAAGCACCTTTGGGTCAACCATCAAAAGTTGTCTCCCTGATTAAGTATAGATATCGCCTATAATCATGACATTGCTTTAATAAAATAAGTGATCTCTTGTAGCCACTGGCCTATCTTACATTACATTGTCATTTACATTACATTATCAGAACTTTAAATTATATACTCAAATGAATTATAACACATTGAATACTTTTAAATACTTATTTATTTCAAATATTTTGTTCAGAATAGATATTACCCGAATGGGGCAGACATTTTTGTGTTATTTGTGTGTGTGTGTGTGTGTGTGTGTGTGTAGTCACAAATAATTTGTTTTTTAAAGAAGGAACCGCAAGGGTGAAAAGAAGTTAAACATGAATTTAATATTGCTTTTTCATTAGCCCATTGAATGAATAAACCTTTGTTCCAACAACATTCAATGGGCTGTAATAATAAAAAAGTCAGGCTGCATATACATATTTTTTTTACAAAATAGTTCATAATACTGTGTCATTTTAGCAGTGACCAAAGACTTTCCAACTTTTTCTGATTTTTCTCACTTTTACATTATTTCATCCTTTTTAAAAAATTGTAACATACTTCTCAATTTTTCTTTGGTCTGGCTTGTTTCATACGTTAGCTTCTGTAAGTTTTGTGCACATTTTTCACATTTATCTGCTCTGTCTACTGCCTTTTTTATTACTATAGTATGACCACAAGATAGAGACTGAAGATATCTATTGTTATTTTCAGCTAGCTTGAATCAAACTATAGATTCTGAACCTGGTTTATTTCCTTAAAACATACTGACAAGCAACAGTTTTAAATATTTTGTTGCAGTTGTTTTTGTTTTGGTGAGTGATTTCGTTGCTTTCTTCTTAGGGCAAAGAGAGAAAGCAATTAGTTAAAGTCACCCAGTTAGGATCAGACTGCAATATGTCTCAGTTTCTAGCCTGGTATCATAACCACTATATCAATCACTAGCCCTCCTTAAATCAAGTAGCGCAATTGAAGTAAAAGTAAAAAATAATAATCAATATTTCCATTCTAGTTGAATGGGGAAGAAAGCATTGGAGACTCAAAAATTGCTAGTGGATATTTAGACTGTTTATCTTCTCAAAAATATTCAAGCAAAGTTTTCTAAAAAATTATATTCAAGTATTGTATTTGTAACAATGAGAAATGAAAGCTCCTTTTTTTGTATTTCCATTAACATTTAATTATGAGAAATATAAACCTTGATGTTTTTCATTCCTACAGTTTCATCATTGTGTTTATATGTGGAATATATTTTGGAGCACACCTGGATTTTTCAATAAGCTTTCAGTTATATTCAAGGGACCAGGATGGGCACCGGGCAAGCCAAGACTTGGCCTTATTGAGGACATTCCTGAAGTAAGTATAAATGTCCATTAAGTCTTAAGTAATTTCCAGATACTATAACCTTGGTTATTTGCAAACAAGCTGTTTTAATATGTATGGGTTCTCTAAAAGTCAACCCACTGAACTTAGTAGGGTACATTTTCCAATACAGAGGATCAGTTTGAGTTTTTTAAAAAAAGAATTAGCTGGCAGTTCTCAGCACATTTAATTGAAAATCAATTACTTTGATTTTAATACCACTGACGCATAAAACTATATCTTATTTATTTTAATTCTGTTTCCTAAACAGGTAGGTAAATAGATAGGACTACTTATTTATTCTTATTTCCTATGTGGTGGGAGGTAGGATTTCATAGAATTACAGGATTTAATAGAAACATTTCAGTATTGTAGGCTGATAAATATACTTGCTTTATGAACATTAAACATGACATTGGTGAAAAAGAAAGACAATGAAAAATTGGGGGAATGATTAAATCTAACAATTTATAAATGTTATTTAAATATGCATAACTGTTGGGTGGGAATGTGGTAGCTCACCTGGTTAGAATGCTGGTCTAACAGTCAGAAAGGCTGTGTTCAAGACCTGACTGCTGCTATGATATGGGATAAACTCATCATTTGCTCCAACTCCTGCCCACCTAGCAGTTCAAAAATGTGCAAATGCAAGTAGATAAATACTTTGGTAGGCATATTAATAAGGACCAGAAAGCAGCCGCCAACTGGGCATCCCCTGGCAACAGTGAAATCATCATCTAATTCTATTAACCCAGAAGCACCTTGATGCTTCTGACATGAAAAGAACAAAAATAACCATTGAGTTGATTAAAATAATAAATCAGTTAAAGATATCTCAGGGAAAAATATTTTCAATAAAGGTAAAGAGAAATTATCAATAAAATATATGTGACAATGCATTTTAAATTACTGGTTATTTTAATAATAAAAATAATCTCTTCATTAACTTTAGGTCACTGGGAAGGAAGTTCCTTTCAACTGCAAATTGCCAAGCTACATATATATCTATGTACTAATGCATTTTGCCTTAATGGTGGTATTTTATGTTGACTTAGCTACTTCTAAATATGTAAGTAAAATTAAATTTTACACAGAAAAGCTACTTTGATTTTTTGGAAAAAGGAAATTAGAATATACAAATTGTTTGCATTGCTGATAACAATTGATGAATAAAACTGAAAAAAAGTTGAAGGATAGAGTACAATGTAGTACTGTATCTTGTGAGAAAAGATTGGCTAATTATCTTTTAATATATGTATGATTTAAATATGGCAAGAAAATGGCAATTTGTATTTTTCATTTCTACAATTTTTAATCTTATGCTTTAATGTTATGTTCATCCCTTAACCAGTATAATTATGATTTCCTATAACAAATGATAAAGTAAGTATACAACCATTAATATTCAGTGGAATTTGTTCAAAGAAGTAAGAAGTGGCACATTTGTTAGCTACTTCAATTAACAACATTGTGTCCTATCTTTACTTGCATTAATAAGGTGAACTGATTGAAGACATCGGAAAATTTCCTAGATTCTCCATTAAATGTCTCTGGTGAGGATATAGGGCATTTTTCATGGTGCAATAATCAGAGCTAGGGCTAGCTTATTATCAGGTGATTCATCTGTGCCTGCTATATTCATGGCTTTTTCTGGTTGAACTAACTGTTCTTTTAAAATCTATAATTTCAATTATTATTTTTATAAATTCTCATAAAATGAGTATATCAAAGAAAATGCTATGGTTCCAATAGATGAGACCAGAGAAAATAAAAGAACTCTGAGACAATATTCCTCCTCAAAGAACACTTTTAATGGCTATATAGTATTGGCATGAACAAAGGTGAAACCAAGTCTGAAGCTCCCCACCCACTGGTTACAAAGTTTCAAGTTGAACTTCCCTTCCCTGTAATGTGTCATAAATCATAATCCCTAATTAACTGCTTTGGCAGGCTTTCTAGCAGAAGTTTTAGTCCGCCAAAACTTGGGTAACTTGACGTTGGTTCCCACAGAACAACATTGTTATATCTAAACTAAAGAATACATTTCCCCCCTCCCATTACTGGGGCAACTGAAAACGAAGCAAAGATGGCTGCAGCCAAAATCGTTTGAAGGTTGACAGAAAGTGTATTAATGATACCATGGGAGGACTAATAGAATGGAAATGTCTAGAGAAAATCCAGAATAAAATGCCTGTTTTTTTTAAAAATTTATGACAATGTTTGATGTTCTGGGAATCAAGGCAGACCCTTAGTGATAAACTAGTCGCACTGGATTTACCATGGTCAGATTGCTACAATTATTTTACTTTATTCTAACATAGCTAGCTCTAATAAGGCTCCCTTTATTTCAGTCAATTAGTTTTGAATAGTCCTACCTGATTCATTTGTCTTTGTGTAACCAAGTACTTCTGTATTGCTCCATCTTTTTATGTTCTGCTCTTAAACAAGTTCTTAAGGAAACTCCTGCTGCCTCCTGTTGGGTTAAGGGCAGGGAGTCAGATATCTGGCTTATATAATTTAGTTGCTGGGATATAATCTTAGGATGGCTTATCCTGGTCAGTAAGAAAACCTCTTGAGAGAGGACCATTGCTTTCTCCTGCTGTGGTTAAGAAGAACCTTGCTTGGACAGATAACATCAATTTAATAGTACTGCAAAATGTAGACCAGTGATAAATACAAAGCAGGCAATAATTGTTCAGAAGAATAGTATTAGAAAATAGTGGGAAAACTGCATAAGAATCAACATTTTAGGATACTTGGCCTAGGCAAGTTAGAGAGACAAGCTAGACAGAAATCTATGTGGCAAAAAATCTAGAACTATTGTGGAAATAAAGCATGTATGTGAATAATATAACTTGGCATACATCTTCAATATCAATTTTCCACTACAATGAATTATGAAATGCCCGTAGACACAACTGGAGCTTTTTGCTTGGCTATGTCACAAATATGGCATTGGTCCATATATAGAAACAACTGTTTTCCTCATTTTTAGACATATGTTCCATTCTATGAAGCACTTGAAACAGTATATAATTTTATAATTCTCATTACTATAGTGACTTTATCTTTGCTGTTACACACAAACACATAATGTTTTTTTCTGTCCATGAAGTTCATCTCAGCATGAAATGTTTTTCTTGGACAAAATAAGAAACACAGAAAAAAAATATTTGGATCAAACCCCCGCACACATTTGGGTAGATGATTCTTCCATAAACAGGTTTAAATAAAAGCCCAATGGAAAAAAAAAACTCCACTGATTTCTAAAAGGATATGACTCTATTTCAAATTATATTAGATGGAAATATCTTGAAACTTAATAGTTTGAGACAGCAAGAAATGTTCAGTTTAGTTTTCTTTCAGATCTGGTTCTATGTCCTTTTCTTCTCACCAGGACGTAAATTTCAATTAATTCTGACCATTTTTGGTCTTAGTAAGGAAAGGTGGATGCTGACAATGAATCACTGGCTATGCATGTGATATTGTTGGAAACAGTTTTGTTTCACTAAATATGGCTTGAGATACAAAAACTGCAATTGATGGTATCTAGCAGAAAAACTGGAATGGATTTATTTGGCAGGAGAAAAATAAATAAGCTAAGTATCAACTTCTTGATTTGAAAAAAATGCAAAAATAAGAGTTGTTTTATAATTCTTTACTGAATGCAAAAGTTTGGATTTTGCTTTGAATAAAACAAAACTAAAGGCAGGTAGGAGGTTAATGGATTCAAAAGCAGTAGACACAGAAATGAGGTAAAGCTGAAAAGCTTTATTAAAGCATAATATAGATATGAAATATTTTCAGATAGGGCAATACAAGGACATATGACAACAGTCTATAGAATTTCTGAATTTGAAATTATATTGTTCTGATATTATTAATAAAAGGTCTGAAATAAGCATATCATCCTCTGCTCATATCTTGTTTAAAAATTAAAGACAGAGAAAAAAGGCCCGTATTCACCTACCTATTGGTTTACAACTTATATGAACCATGCAAAATGCAGGTTCGAGCTCTTTTCTCAGCTACAGAATGAAGTTGCTCCTTCGGCCGGGCTAGTGGTGCTGCCGCTGTGAGATGAGTGGAACCCCCCCTCCCAAATAAGACATGGTACCTCTTTTGGAGGCAAAACAACAACAACAATAAAAACAAAAGAAATAAGACCATGTCTTATTTTCAGGAAACACTTATTATCACTTATCTGATAACTGTTTCGTAAATTATAAAATTCAGGTATATAGAGATTTTCTGATTGCATAGAACATCAGTAATAGCATTAATCTCTATTAGTCATCCAGCAGTGTGTTACATTTTGAAGTCATATTTGATGTTTACCCTGGGTAACATGGATCTACCTATCTTGACTCTATTATTGGTCTGGACATTGTACTCAAGATATTCAATTTTCGTAATGCTGTGCTTCAGTACAGTCATGAAGATGCATATCCACTCCTGTTATATAGTACAGTTTAGAACCTGTTTTGCTCATGTTCATGTTTTGGTGTTGATCATAACATCAACAGGAATATAGCATTAAAAAGTGTTGTGATGGAAGGTCACAAGGGCTATACAGGAATGAAGGCAGTAGTCAGAATGTGGATTCCTTATGGACACCAGTATAGATAGAAAAAGTGTTTCGGCACTGAAGGGTCCCTAGTGCTCTTTGACCTTGGTAGTTTTCTTGTAGATGTTTCATTATCAAAACTAGTTATTGATAATGGTATTATCAGTGCTAGTGATGATGAGTGCTAGTACTGATGATGTTACCTAGTTTGGATAATGAAATATATGCAAAAAAAAACAACCTAGTTTGGACTGCACCGAGAACCTCTCATTTCAACCCTGACCTACAAATATTCACTTTTATTGTTTCAGCATTTGTTATTAAGCTGGTAACATTACAGTACAGTAGTTGTAGCCAGTAGATTCAGGTCTTAGGTAAATGGTATAATCTAACTGATATCCAAGGAAATGTGTGAGGTCACATACTTATATGTTGGTGTATAGGGTTTTCCCCCTTCTTGTTCTCAGTAGACAGGTAACATATATTACATCAGTTTCACAATTCTTGATAAAACCACAGTGGTTTGGCTAAGTATTGAAATATCAGAAGCATACTTTCAAAAATGTTCATCATATAGCAGAATACCAAATTAGCTTCTACTTTGAACAGTGATATACCTTATGTTTGCCTTTGTATTGTATTAGTTTTCCAGACTGATGATAATTCATTTCTTCCTCCAATTTTGTTGAGCAGTGCTATAAACCATTCCACTCCCTGTATTGTAAGCAGCTTCCAAATTTAAACTTCCATTTTTCTGCAAGGGAAAAACGTTTAGTCTAAATCACTGTGTACCGGTATTTAATTATATAAAATGTGCTAGTAACTATATTATGCTGAAAATAATTATTACAGTAAACTATCTTCTTAGCATTACTTTTATCAGAAAGTATGAAATTGGATCTGTGGTCAAAATGTTGGCACAAATGAGAAATTTGCGTTGGCTTATAAATTAAGTACTGTGCATATTTAAAGCAAAGGATCTGTTTTTGTAGTTTAATAGAATTTAAAACTTTGGGGATAAGGACTGCCTTTTGAATCTTTAGCAAACCCACTCACAAATGGCCTGGGTCAGATGACCTAATGAGTTCTCCATACCCAGAGAAAAAGAGTTTGTGCTGCTGCTGAATTTGAGGCTCCTATTCAACAGCTTCCTTGTTGATTGCCAGTCTCTCAGTTGCCATGTCTTTTCAGAAATGATAGTTTTCAAATCATCAGCACTATGTTCATGACTGTCTTCTTTCAACAAGCTGCCTGTCTAATCATCAAAACCATAAATCACAAGTACATTTTTTAAATTTTAAACAAAACATTTTAAGGGATTCCAGTCACTAATAAATATAGATATTATCTTTTTTTCTAATCAAACAATTTAATTTAACCATTTTAGAAAATTCTGTTATTTTCACCAATCATTCCTCATTGTAGATATTGGCAAATATTTCTGCTGTACATATAATAATCTTGCTGCAGTTAACATTTATAAAAACAATGTTACATGGATTTTTTTCAAACTGTTTATCCAACTGTCCCAAAATTCAGTTAAATATTAACCTTTATAGGAAGTCTTCAACTTACAAACACAATTGGGACCCAAACTCCAATCATAATTTATTGCGGTCATAAGTCGAAGTACCCATGTGACATTTTTTGCAGTGGTCATTAAACGAATGCCATATTCTTCTGCATAAGCCTTTTTTTTACTAGAAGCTGGCAAAAAATCACAAACCACAGTCACATGACCATGCAATGCTGCAACCAGTCATCAAGGTGAGCTGTTTGCGAAATGCCTGAAATATGGTCATGTGATCACATTTTACGATGGCCATAAATCATCCATCCAAGGCCATTGTGACTCCTGAGTGATTGTAAAATGACAGATAGTCCTGTTGTTCACATTCTTTATACATTCTAGATTATTTTTCTGCCAACAGTACAGCATTTTATAAAAAATCTATAATGTAACACAAATTTCAATCCTTTTAACCGCATATTTCCCATTTTTCCATTTGTATATTATAACCAGTGTCTGAATTGAACTGAATAAGTTTAATATTCCACTTGATTCAAATATGAAGAGTCCAGATTCAAATAATATTATTTAATACTATTATTTAATATATTGAATAGCTAAGAAGCATAAAAATACATATGACATTAAACTGTCTGACTTATTTTCTTTCCATACTTCCACCCCTCCTTTTACCAGGATATTTTTTTCGGTTGCTAAAATTCTCCAGAGAATGCAGATTGGAAAATATAAAGATCTAGTGCTACTAAGAGAAAAGATGGAGAAAGGAGGCAGATATGTGATATGATATTTATTTAGAAAACAGGTCTACCACTTTGTTTCAGGTCACTAAAGGTTCAAATAATGTCAGGAGAATAAACCATAATAAGAGTGAAAGAATTATTTTCAAGAGTAATATTGTGCAAAGAATTATTTGGAGGAAAATATCCAATTTTTGTAACCTTCAGCTTTGAAACTTAAAGACATGAAGGAGGAATAGAGAATCTGCAGTGGATTTACAGTTGTAAAGTTTAAAGTATCAAACTACTCAAAAAGCAGACAGTAACAAACTCATATAATTGAGACTGAAAGTTCAGACTACCTCACTGGGAAGTTTAGAACACAATATCTCTCCAGAGAGCTAACCTAAATGAGTAATTTGTCTGCTTGTTGTTTTAACAGACGTTATCACAGGTAACTCTTCTCATGAGAGTTGGCTACATTGTCCTGACACTGACCTCCATTGGTTTCCTTATGGACCAAAGGTAGGCAATTTCTGTATCCGTTTGTTAGACACTAAAAGCATTCTAACTGCCAAAATAGTTTCTTCTGGTGCTAAAATCACACAGAGGACAAATGTCAAAGTGATATTTTGTGATTTAAACAGAGAAATATTTTATATGTCTCTTCTGAATAATAGTGAAAGTGAAAATAATGCATCAATAAGATTCTGATTTTTTTTTGTCTAGGTGTCAATAGAGGAGGGGGTAAAACAAATGTCTTAGTGCTGAATGCTTAGCGATGTCTGTTGCCACTAGGAAATTTTAATTTAAAAATTAAATGCAAACTGTCTAGATGAGGAGAACAATAATGAAGTGTTTTCTTACATAATTTAAAACTGACATAGCTGTTTTCTTGAGGAATCTAGGAACATGAGACATTAAGTCTAGGACTATGAGACAATGCAGTACTACAGATGAAGTTTTTCCATCTTTACCTGGGATTCCACAAGAATTTGATGAGGTTCAGCAAGAGATTAAGTGTACAGAGTCATTGAGATATTTATGGAACTGTTTATACAAGTTCTTGCACCAACAGAACTAAAGAATTAGATCTTACTCTTTTATTAGAATGAAAATAAAGTGTCTTATTAACACATGGTGCTTTATGCTAGCAGACTGTAACTACTAAATACTGTCCATAGTTTATGAGACTCACAGTTGTTGATTCTGTTTTTTGTTACTTAAAGTAGCTCTGCGGACTGGCAGTGGTGGCAGAGTCTGTGGGGAGGAGATGATTCCATGCATGCAACCTAAGTCCACGCATGTGCAAATGGAGTTTCATACACTTCGCTTCTGCAGCCTGGTGGCCAATGGGCTGCAGACTGGGGGTTAGGGACCCATGATCTAAAGGACAGAAATGTGTAGATATTTGGCTTTTGAATAATATGCTAGGAGCTTCTCCAAAATACTTAAAAAGGACCTAACTTTGGTTTAATATAATGTGATTTCTCCCAGTATAATTAAAACGGTTCCATTTCTGTCTTTCCAACTTTTAGAAAGGTTGCATAGGGCAACATATGGCTTTGTGTATCTCTGTTATTTATGTTTGTAAAATAAACTGTGTAACCAATTAAAGAGCCAATTAATTTTGGTCATTTTAAAATTGCAATTATTTTTAGACCTGAAGCTGCTTTCTTGGAATCTGTACGTTGCTCTGTTTTCCTTGCTCTTCAGAAGCTTGGTTATTTGGAAGTACGTTCTGCGCTTTTATCAACTATGTTTGAGGTAAGAAAAGTTGTTTTATTATAGAGCTACATATATTGATGTCCATATAGCACACTTATTTCATAAAAGTAACAGTATTCTGCTATTTTGATATGATCTACATGCATTTATACATGGATTTATTTTATTTTACAAGCTTAGAAAAGAATAGTTATTCTGAAACAGATATTAAAATTTAAGTAGAAAATGCATAAATATAATTTATGTCTACCAAATTACTCTTTGTAAAATAATTATTTAAAATATTATTTATATCATTTATTTATTCATACTTCCAAAATTTGTAATTATGTTCACACATCTTAAATTAGCACAATTGTTGATTTAGATATTAAATATTTAGATATTAAATATTTGAGCTAATCAGTACATAAAATTATTGGTTTCATATGCAGTTTTTTATATATATTCATGAATACACATGTGCATTTTTTTTCTGTAGTTCTCCCTCAGCATTGTATTTAGTATTTATTTATTCATTCCATATTGCTTTCCTTCCAAAGAATATATTGAGAATGTTAAAAGACAGTACTGTTTGTAAGACTCTGCTTAAAAAAATATGAGACATATAAAATATATAGAAAAATATGAAAGTATGGCTGGAGGCATCAGGAGACCTGAGAGAATGCAAATAACTTTATGCACTCTTTCTGTATATCTGTCTCATAAGCTTCTTTTTGCCAATACAGGTAGTCCTTAACATAGGTTCCTTAGCAACCATTCAAAATTATGATGGAAAACCCCCCCCAAAAAAAAAACAGAAATACATCTCAGATTCAGAGTTCCGATGACCAAACCTTCATAGTCACATGACTGAATTTTGGATGCTCAGCAACCAGCCCATGTTTGCATCCATTTGTATTGCCCTGTGGTGAAGTGACCACGATTTAGGATGTTTGTGCTGGAAACCACTGCTTATTTCCATTTTCTGGCAAAAAAAACCCACAACAAACAATGGGTTTGCTTAAGGATTGCTGCACTTACTTAACGACCGTGACAAAAAATGTAAAAAAAAATAGGCAAAGTCATGTGGTGACCCACTTTACAACTGTCATAACGTACAACCAAAACTGTGGTTCAGTTACAGTTGTATGTTGAAGAGTACCTGTAGGCACTTTACCTAGTGTCTCTGTTGCTTTGTATCTTCTACAGCCCTTTTTGTCTGCTTTCATTCCCAACAGTTACCTTGGCACTTTACTCCTCTGAGTCTTCAACTCTTTGCCCTTTGCTTCCTTTCCACAAGTTATTCCCCACCCCCTGCAGATAATTCCTGGCTGCTGTTTTCTCCTTCCTCATAGGATTTTAAGCTGAGCCAGTTATTCCATTAATAATAAAAAATAAGTTTCGGAGTGCAATCATTGATGCATTGTAAAACCCAATGCAACTTAAACTTTAAACTTAATATTTCTGAATTTAGAAAAGAAGTTCCTTACACATTGCCCCTACCCTCACGGTATCTATGGAGGAGGGATTGAAGGCAATTATAGAAAGATGAAAAGAGAAAGCGATAGGGAAAAAAAACTGCCTTAAAGATTGAATGCTTGTGGAGATTATCCTAAAGGTGCTTTTCAAAAGTTAACTGGACTTTCCTGTTTTTTTTTCTTTGAAAATGTTTTGCTTTTTATCCAAGAGGCTTCTTTAGTTCAGAATTGAACTTCAGAACTGAAGAAGTTTCTTCGATGAAAAGCGAAACATTTTCAAAGAAAAATAAAAACCAAGAAAGTACAGTTGCCTTCTGAAAAGCATCTTTGGGGCCTTAAAGGTTGAATATAAAAAGTTTTGGTTACATTTATTGAAAGAAACCAAAGATGGACATCTTGCAAGCCACATGTACAGCTCCTTTTTATGACTTCCAGATCCCCTCCCCCCAAATACTGATTTGCACAAATAGTTTTGTGCAAATTTGGAGAACTCCCAGTGTTCAAAACTTTTGAAAATCTTCTCTCTGATGATTCTTTAAGTGACCACCAGATGCCTCAGTGGCCTTTTCTCTCAACAAACTACTATCTTGTTGCCTACTCACAATTGCCTATTCTTGTTTAAATAAACACAAGCCATACTGTTGATAGTATACACGCTAACAAATAAAGCTGGACCCATAAACTAGTATGATATATCTTTTCAATAAGATGATGACCCAAGTGGTAAAAATATCCTTTGGAGCTATTGCTTTCCACGTCATTGGGACAGAGTCATTACCAATTCTATCTTAGTTACGTTAGCTACATTACCATCCGCTACAGATGATGATGTAGAGTTCCAAATGCTGTGGCCAATTTACCGTAAAATTGTTCTGCAGTTCTGGTGGGGCAGCCAAGTTAGAGCTTTTAAAATATCCATGCTGAAGCTCAACACCCACTGTTTGGAAGCTGATCATTATTTTTCTTCTGTCTCCTGATCTGAACAAAAGAAAGACTTCTGGAATTAATTAGAAATGTCTACTCTTGATGAGATTTGCACGTGAGTTTGCAATTGTGAGGCTTTGATAATGTCAGCCAACAGCTGCAGCTTCAGGCGGTAAAATCAAGAGACAGATTTTTCCCTGGGCTTAATTACAATCAGAAAGTATATATTTGAGGGAGACCAAAACAAGTCAGGTTGGACACTGTCAAGTATTATCAATGAAGATGAGACTTAAACATCTGTTTCTTCATAGAAAAGTAAACAAAACATTTATTGTTAGGACCCTCTTGGTTGCGAGACTTTATCCAGCAGTTGTATATAACTGGAAATTATGAAATTTTCTCTAGTACTTGCTACAAAAGAAACATCTGGCACTCTTTATGTCATTCGTACTTGACAACTCAAGGCAATAATTTGTGTACAATTTGGAATGCAGTTTTTCCTAGATAGTGTTAACAATATGATGCTAACCCTTTTCCTGATACAAGAATGAGGATTTAAAAGTATATCAGCTGTTTTATTTAAATAACTAAAACTTCATAGAAACCACTTTAATTACAAATTGTCATATACAGGGTTTAAATCCTATTCTTTTACAATTTTCTTGAAAAAGAAAATATATTTACATTTGTAATCTAAAAAGGATATTTTACAAACCTATTTCACCTGTAAATATGAGCTTAACTATGTCCCAAAACCAGGATCCACTGCTTATTAAGATATTGTTAATAAGAAGTAAAAAAAATCTGCAAACAGAATCAGACCTCCAGACTCACATCCATATCTGTATATCTGATGTTTTTTTAATAGCTTCAGAATGATATTAGACTTGCTTATGTATGTATATACATATACATATTGTTTATATGTATGCCACTTTTATAATTTTTGCAAATAACTCAAGGCAACATAGCTTCCTTCTCCTGTTTTCCCCACAGCAATAACAACCCTGAGAGCTGGACTGGGCTGAGGGTGACTAGCACTCTCAGACTAGAGTGGCCCTTAAATTCAGGGTCTGTGGCTTGCTACCCTCTTGCCTTGACTATCCTGTAGATCAAATTAAAGATAAAGGTAAAGGTTCCCCCGCACATGCATGCTAGTTGATTCCGACTCTAGGGGCTGGTGCTCATCTCCGTTTCAAAGCTGAAGAGCCAGCGCTTATCCGAAGACGTCTCCGTGGTCATGTGGCTGGCATGACTGGACGCCAAAGGTGCACAGAATGCTGTTACCTTCCCACCGTAGTGGTCCCTATTTTTCTACTTCCATTTTTACGTGCTTTCGAACTGCTAGGTTGGCAGAAGCTGGGATAAGTAACAGGTGCTCACTCTGTTACGCGGCACTCGGGATTCAACCCATCAAACTGCCGACCTTCTGCGTCCCTATGTAGATCAAATTGGTTGTCTCTATATTAGTGTTAGGGACGTGGTGGCTCAGTGGGTTAGGATGCTGAGCCTGTTGATCCGAAGGTCAGCAGTTTGGCAGGTCGAATGCCAACCTAGCAGTTCAAAAGCATGTAAAAATGCAAGTAGAAAAATAGGGACCACTACGGTGGGAAGGTAACAGCATTCCATGCGCCTTTGGCATCCAGTCATGCCGGCCACATGACCACGGAAACGTCCTTGGACAAGCGCTGGCACTTCGGCTTTGAAACAGAGATGAGCACCGGCCTCTAGAGTCGGAAACGACTAGCATGCATGTGCGGGGGAAACCTTTACCTTTTGATATTAGTGTTATTATTACTATATGTATTCAACTAATTATTTCAAAATAGATATTTTAGATATATAGCAAATTATGGAAATTTAAATCTTCAAATCAAACTGGCATCAAAGATGCAAGTAATATGATCTCTGAAGGACTGAAATGTGGGTGAATTAGGTGGAATTCTGAATCACCTTACTTCTGACATGAAAATAAGAGGGGAAAAAAACTATTTCAACGTTATTGTGAAAGCTTTCAGACTAGAGTAAAGTAGTTTAAATGTTGCAATAACTAGAGTACTGTCATGACAACAGTATAACAGAAGTCTGCCCTTGGGCTGTGCAAACCTTTCAACAAGCAGATTGCTGCACTGGATTCACTTCTCAAAGCCTCGGATATTTGCTTTGCTAAGTATTGCAACTTGAAAGTCTTCTGTAAATATAGAGGCACCAAGGAAATCTTGGGCGGACTCTGTACAAATCCTTTGAGCCACTATAGCTAGTTTGCAGCTTTGGGGAATTGATGCACAAGGCTAAACAAAACATTTCATTGTATGACTTGCACGGGCATACTAAATTTAACCCAATTCAATAATACAAGAAAATAAAAATGATAGTTGGATCAATTTTAGCAGATATATTTGAAAATACAAGGTTTTCACTGAGCATCATAAAAATCTATTCATGATTTTTAATGATTCAGTAGAACTGAATTAATAAAACCAGATTTTATAGTGGTTGCATTCTATATATTAAAGATAACACGTAATTTAGCTCAGACAACACTAGACAGACATTAAGTACTAACTGTTCCATGATGCTTTTAATATATATGTCACAGTATAATCATTATTGTAAAGCAATCAGTTCCTAACATTTGAAGAAAGTTTTAATAGTTTTGTACATGATAAATAGCATTGTACCGCATAAAGCAGCTGACTTAATTGCATCAAGTTTATTTCATAAATGTTCTAAGACTTCAATATGCCATATATATATATTAATACTTCAATCAGTCATATATTATGACTGTTGCACAATGCTTTCTCAGACAGCAGATACTGAGAAGTATGTAAACATCATTTAAGAAGAGAGAGTTTTGTGTTCTATGAGTCCTATATTTCCTAATCTGGCCTATTATTTTCATTGTAGAATTCTGCTGCAGTGGGGCAATGTTAAATAAACTGCTAATCTAATCAGGTTTTGGATATGGAAATAAAAAGGAATCATCTCATTCTTTGCTTCATGCAGCAAATATATTACATTTCTTGGATAATTCCATTAACTTCCTGATTTATATGTATTTACCATAAGTTATGTGTATCAGAGAAGTCAGGTAGAAAGTTTGCCAAATATTTCTACAAGAGCTCGCCTCATAGCATTCCATCATTTTGACTTGCACTCATAGAAAAGATGGAATGTAGGACCATTTCCCATGTTTGCTTTTGATATGGCAAGGCTGTAAAGAAATTATATAATCATAATAAGTATTATACTGGTTTACCTAGGGTTTTATATTTCTATTCGTCTCTATTCCTCCAGTTCAGTCTAGCAAACTGGGCATGCTGCAGATCCTGTCAGAAAATCACTGTCAACTGGGAGGGACTAGAAGATGGGCTTTTTCTACCGTAGCCCCTGCTTTGTGGAATATTAGAATGCCCCAATGTTTCAAAAGTTTTAAAAACTTGCCTGTGTCCCTGAGCCTGGGGCTGTGAATGTGATGAGGGCCCTATTTTTTGGCTTTACTCTTGATTGATTAACTATCTTGGCTGCTTATGTATTTATTTTTGAATGTTTTAATTGTTTTCAATTGTTTTAACTTTATAATTTTAGAATTGTGAGCTGCCCAGAATCACTTGACTGAGATGAGAAGCTATAGAAATTGAATCAATTAATTATTTAATTATGAGTATTTCTCCAAAGATGGAGCGTACAATGTCTTTTATCTTGTTATTTGTCAAATTGTATACAGTATAATTTAAAACACCATGAGGTTGCTTGCAAATTAATTGTCGCAACTGAAAAGTTAATGATGAAAAATAATTGATTACTTTGCCATATCAAATGTGAACTGTTTGGAGGGAGAGAATCTTATTAACTCTTTTAAGACACAATATTTTCAGTCCTGAGTTCTAATTTTTTTAGAAGTAAACTGTTGTTTGAAGCTTAAGAATATAGAAATGAATTATTCACAACAGGATTTTATTTCCCAGTTTTTCCCCCATGATAAAATCTAGTAATAGATGAGTAGGATTCAAATCCTTTTAGTTGAGGTATTATGTGATATAAAACCAAACACAATAGAATAGCACTCAACTATGAAGAGATTGTTTCTCATTTTTCCTCCCTAACTACTAAATATAAATTGCACTGACTTTCTTTTTCTTCTGAATTGTTTATTTTGATGGTGTAATTTATACTAACATTCATACAACATCCTAGTAGCTTTTGATGCTTTATTCAGAGTTTTATGTTGATTCCATGATTGATGAACTTCAGAAAGATGGGAAGTGATGAATGTACTGTTCTATGAAATAGTTAGTAGCTATTTTGTTTTCCAAAATCCTATTTAAATATAAATATTTTATTTTATCTTGCAATTGTTTTGTTCTTATTTATTTTATCTTGCAACTTTTTTGTTTTTATTTATTCAACTTCATTGTACTCTATTTTTATAGTTTTCTTTTAAATAATTTCAAATTTTCACTGCATGTTGGAACAATTGAAAAGTATGTTAAACTAAAAAATAGAAATTTAACAGTTTCTCTATCTTAAATGAATTACAGATTGCAAATTTATTTCTTGTATTCGAACTTTCTATCCATGTTTTATGCAAAACAAAATCCTGAAATAGATAAATAATACCTGTTATTCTTCATACGTCCGAGGACGTCCCCGTGGTCATGTGGCCGGCATGACTAGACACCAAAGGCGCACGGAACGCTGTTACCTTCCCACCGTAGTGGTCCCTATTTATCTACTTGCATTTTTACGTGCTTTTGAACTGCTAGGTTGGCAGAAGCTGGGACGAGTAACAGGTGCTCACTCTGTTATGCGGCACTCGGGATTCGACCCGTCAAGCTGCCAACCTTCTGATCAACAAGCTCAGCATCCTAACCCACTGAGCCACCGTGTCCTGATGTCAAGGGAAGGAGGATATAAAAAGCAATCACCCTAATCTGAAGGACATTGAATGCCACCCAGGATTTCAAGAAGTATATAAACTCATTTGGACCATCTACCATAATGGCTCATAGATTTCAATGATTTCTTAAAATTCCTTGAGGAATTCCCATGCTCTCTAGCAGACAACTCTGGTGAAACACCAGTAATGGGAGAAAAGCTGAGTACTGAATCAAATTGCTTCTGAGCAGCCTCATTCTGTTTTTGGCTGATCCTAATTTCTACTTTGGTTTATTGATGCTAAATAATTAGACTTAAGTAGTCTTTGCAAAGAATGACAAAAAAATATTTTCCTCAGTCATAGGCATGCGTTCAAGTCTACACCAAGGTATCAAGGGAGGTAAAGTGTCTTTCATTTTTGTCTTTATTGTATCTGCAAGGCATTATCACAGCAGCCTTTTTTAATCCCCTGAGAAAAATCAACAAGATCTTCACCCTGGCTGCTATTACGAATGTCTACAGTATTTGCCAGTAAACTCTCAGATTTCCAGAATCTTAATTCTCCATGGATAGTATGAATAGCATAGGTGACACCTGAAGTATCTTGACATATAACCCGAACTCCTGCCCTATAAACTCTAAGGGATTGTATAGAATGCTTTCTAGGTTCTATTCTGCCACTTATGAAGTTGTCTGTACTGGCTTCTTTGTGAGGACAAGGGTCAATGTCACCACCTGGATCTGGGAAATTCTCACTGCCATTCAACATTGGTATTCTAAAAAAAATCCTCCTCAAAATGGGGATTTAAATCAGTTTCCAATCATCCCTTTTGGAGAAAAACTGTTGAGACAGTGTTGATGGATGGAAAATCCTGGATGAAGTGGATTATCAGAATTCAGTTAGGGACAGCATTGGTCTCTCTCCTTGTTGACTAGGTAACCTAGTTTAGTAACAAAATGTTCAGAAATTATATTGAATCAAGCTTGGAGAACAAACCACAGCCAAAATCTAAAACTCGAACTACAAGTATTTTTTATTAGTTTAGGGGAGAGTATATGTTTTCTTGTACCTTTAGATCAGGGGTCTCTAACCCGCTGTCCATGGACCGGTACCGGGCCACAGCATGCCAGCAACTGGTCCTCACAAACAAACAAAGCCCCATCTGTGGGATGCAGGCAGCACACAAAACCATGCACTGTCTGGTCTGTGGAAAAACCTCTCTCCATGGAACCAGTCCCTGGTGCCCAAAAGGTTGGAGACCTATGCTTTAGATAGTTCAGCTGCTTTTGAAACCATTGACCATGATGTTCCATTGGATTGCCTTATGGAATAGGGTTTGGGCAGAGATGTTACACTCTTTCCTTAGTGGCCTAGTTCAGCCAATGGTAGTGAGTGAGAAGACATAGTATAATAGTTCTTTGGAGGTTCCACAAAGGAGAATCCTCTTTCCCTGATTTTCTCTATGAAGTCAGTTAACAACTTGGGGTGCTTTATCATCAGGTTATGGATGATGTTCAACCTTAAATGCCACCCTATATTATAGGGGAAATGATATGGGTGCCCATTCTCTCTGCTCAGAGCTGTCAGGATCTGAGAAGGACAGTACAAGCTGAAGCTAAACCCAGACAATTTATATTGTTTGTCCATAAAATCTCTAGATGGTATGAGTTGATACGGGCATTTTCTAAACCACATCTTTTGTTCAGAATAGAAGTAGTAGAGGAAAGTCCCTACTATCTACCCTAGCCCACTCCAATGAATCCCCTTCAGAACTGAACAATTGCTTTCATAGCATCCCCCTGGAAGAAAATATACACTCACAAAAGAGCATTCATCAATAGTTTCTAAAAAAAGAGACACATACCTGTGACAGGAAGAAAAATATTTCAGACTTCCTTAGGGAATATAGGTGAATATTGGTAATAGGAGATTAAGTTCTTAGGGGAACAGAAACTATAGCCTGCAGACCAGGCAGTCAATCTAGGGAGGTATATAGTCTTCCTGGAGCAAAAATCAAAGATGTAACTGAGTACCTTACTAAAATAATCAACCCCACAGATTACTATTCCTTTCTTCTTCTACATGTGGGGACCAATGACACAACAATGAATCTGAAAAAAATAAGGAGATTATTAATAGCTGGGGAAGAAAATTAAAGAATTAGGAGCACAAGTAGTTTTTTCATCTAAACTTCCAACAAAAGGCCAACAACCAATGAGGGAGCAAAGGATTTTAGAAATGAACCACTGGCTTAAAAACTGGTGTCAACTTGAATTAGAAATTCAAGTAAATGAAGGCAGGTATGATATTGTTGCCATTATGGAAACTTGGTTGGATGAAACCCACAAATGGAACATACAGCTAGAGTGATTTAAATTATTTAAAAGAAACAGATCAAATAAAAGGAGGTGGAGTTGCACTATATATAAGAAATAACTACATCTCTATAGAGATAGAACACAACAAGGATGAAAACTGTCTTGAATGCATTTGGGTCAATATAAAAGGGGGGTAAAATGACTTTGCCATAGGTGTATACTATAGAGCACTTAACCAATCAGAGGAAATAAATGAAGATTTGCTAGTCAGTTAACTAAGGTATGTAGGAAGCACATCACAATAGTAATGGGGGACTTTAACTACCCTGACATCAACTGGGAGACAAACTCTGCACCAAGTGGAAGATCAAACAGGTTCCTGACAAACCTAGCAGACAACTTTGTTTTCCAAAAAGTAGAGAAGGGAACTAGGGGATCAGCCATATTGAACCTTTTTTATTGAAAAGTTTTATAAAAGTTACAATATTATCCCATCCCCAACCCACCCCTAAACCCCCCTCCCCTCCCCCACTTCCCAAAGCTGATTACCGGGTTACAAATATATAATAATCATAATCTAACTAACATTAACCAACTATATAAATAACCAAATACATAATGCACTATAAAGTGTAATCCCAACTGAGAATTAATCAAGTACTTTTGATCTTTTGCACAAATATGAGTTTCTTGTAAGCAAACAATATCATTTTTATGTTGCTTCAGGTAGTGAAATACTTTCTTTTTTGTGGTGTATTTAAGCCATTAACATTCCATGTCAAAAACCTTATCGCCATTCTTAGCGACCTGGAGCCTCTGGAACACCACCTGAAAATCCGCAGTTGGTCTCTTCGGTCGCGCTCCTCCCAGCGGCTCTGTAGTAATAGGGCCTTGTATCATAGGCCCAGAGTCCATCTTCTGTTTCAGTTGCTCCTTTTCTTTCTGTTTATGCGCAGCACATGTCATTCTCTGTTCTTTTGGATCATCCTTTAACAGTAAACTCTGTTCAGTAGATTCAGCCAATTGAGCCTCTCCAACAAACTGTGATGTTGCCCCTTCAACTTGTTGTTTATCTTCCAAAGTCTCTTCTGTTCTTTTAAGTAATGGAGATGGTGGTGAACCTGCTTTCAGGACATAGGTATAAAAATCTTTTGCCTTTGCAATCGTATTAAGTCTATATCGTGTCCCTGCATAGTTTGCCACTATTCCAATAGGTATCTCCCATCTGAACTGAATCTGTCAGTTTTTAAGCTCATCAGACAAAAAACCAAAATCCTTCCTTTTTTTCAACATTTTAGGAGGTATTTCTTTCAAAATTATAATATCTTGACCTGCAATTTGAAATCTCTGTTGATAGAAGGCCTGGATGGTTGCATTTTGAAGTGACCTCTTAGAAAAATAAATCACCACATCTCTAGGTAAATTTTTCTGCCTCGCAATCCAGGAATTGACCCTGAAATTTTATCGACCTCCCTTGATAGTGCCTTAGGATCCCATCCCCAGATGAGAGCTATAACTTTGATCACCTCCTCCTGTAAATCCGCTCGAGGGTTTTCTTTCAACCCCCTTATTCTCAAAGCAAATTCCATGTCTCTATATTGTGAAATAATCACCTCATCCTCAGTTTTATCAATTTTATTTTCTGCTTTAGCAATTCTATTTTCAAGTTTTTCACTATTTTCCACAACCTCATCCACATGATCATCTAAACGTTCAATATGTGCAGCCAGCCCTTGAAGTGCAAGCAAAATGTCTTCTCTCATCTCTCTATTTTTACACTCAAGAAGATCAGCCACCTCTTCCTTTATTTGTTGAGCCGTTTGTTGTGCCTGAAGCTTCAAAGCATCCTGCAGGTCTTTAACTGTAACTGCTGGTGGTGGAGGAGAGGGTGGAGGGGATCTGGGCTTTGAAGTGGATTGCATTGCAGGCTGTGTTACGGGAGAGGAAATTAAAGTTTTAAAAACAACAGGAATTGCCTGCCGTCTTGAAGCCATTTTCCAACTTGCTACAATTCACTTTCTCTTATCACTTTCACTTTCCCTTTGCACTTCAGAATAAAAATAAAATCCCAAAAAAAAGAAAAAGAAGAAAAAGAGGAACCTTTAAAAAAATCTTTAAAACTCTAAAATCCAATGTATTGTTTAGACTTTAACAGAATCTTCACACTTTATTCTTTCAAAAAAAAAATTCGGTGCCATCTTTTCTCTTTCAAAGTCAAATTTGTGTATGGGGAAGATTAGAGCACCTCGAGTTAAAGTTTTAAATACTTGCAAATTTACTCCTCCTGGTCAGCTCTGTCTGCTTTAAGATCAATCATAAATCACTATAATCCGCAGATGTGGATGCAGTGTCTGGCTTCGTCCCTGCTTCAGAGCAAAGGCATCCTTGACTCGGAGAAAGCCTCGGGCTCCATGGGAGCTCTCACCCTCCGACCCCCAGATAATTATGGGAGGTCTTGGGGAGCTCTACCACTACCTGAGGAGAGCTCACCTCCCCCTCTTTTCCCAAGGGGGAAGTTTACAAGCCACGGGAGAGCTGATTGTCACCGTCTCCACAGATCTAACGAAGCCTCAGGACGGGCGGCCAGAGAAAAGCCGCCATTCGGCGTGGCATTGCCACCGGAAGTCCAGCCATATTGAACTTAATCCTCACTAACAGAGATGAAATGATAGAAGGTGTTCAACTAACAGGAACCTTGGGGGGAGTGATCATGCAATATTGAAATTCAACATTATGCAAGCACAAGCAATACAACATAGTCAAACTAGAGTCTTGGACTTTATGAGAGCTAATTTTAATAAACTTAGAGTTTGGAAAGGATTCTATGGATGAGAATCCTCAAGGGGAAAACAACAAGCTTGAAAATTTTTGAAAAGTGAAATTATAAAAGCCCAGTCTAGCACAATACCAATGAAGAAGAAAAATAACAGCTCTGAAAACAAACCAGCATGGCTACATAAAGAACTGTTTGATAAACTGAAAGATAAAAAAGATAAGTACAAAAAAAATGGAAAGAGGGACATGTAATTATGGCAGAATATAAGCAGATAGCCCAAATCTGCAAAGATGAAGTCAGGAAAGCAATGGCTCAGAATGAACAAAGACTTGCAATAAAAGTTAAAGATGTCAAGGAAACAGTAAATTCACTAAAGAGAGAAGATGGCAAGGAAGTAACAGGCAGTAGAGAGAAAGCAGAGCTGCTTAACTCATTCCTTGCATCAGTCTTCACACAAAAAGAAACTAGCCCAACCTATCAAAAACATAATTATAAAAGACAGACTAGAAATAAAAATTAAAATAAGCAAGAAAATAGTAAGTGAATACTTGTCTGACCTTGATGAATATACAGTAAATCACTGGATTACATTCCAGAGTTCTGAAGGAGCTGGCAGATGTTATCTCAAAAACATTGTATCATATTTTTAAAATTTTGAAGCACTGGGGAACTACCAGAGGATTGGAAAAGAGCTGATGTGGTTCCCATCTTCAAAAAAGGGGAGAAAAACAGACTCAGGAAACTACAGACTGATTAGCCTAAAATCAATATCTGGGAACAACAACAACAACAACAACAGCAATAATAATAATAATAATATATTAAAAAAACTGAACTATGAATATCTAGAAACATGATCATGGTTTGGCATGATCAGTTTTTAACAAATCCATGCTGGCTACTAGTTATAATAGCCAACATGCATTTGTTAAAAACTGATCATGCCAAACCAATCTTATTTTATTCTTTGACAAAGTGACTAAATTAGTAGTCCAGTGAAATGCTGTGGACATAGTATATTTAGCAAGGCATTTAACAAAGTAGAACACAATTTTGTTCTTCTGGTCCCATTGCTCTTCAACATCTTCATCAACGATTTGGACGAGGGGATAGATGGGGAACTCATCAGATTTGCAGAAGACACCAAGCTGGCAGGAATAGCCAACACTCCAGAAGACAGGCTTAAGATACAGGAGGATCTGGACAGACTTGAACACTGGGCGCTATCTAACAAAATGAAATTCAATGGTGAAAAAAGTAAGTTTCTACATTTAGGCAAGAAAAACCAAATTTACAGGTATAGTATAGGGAGTACCTTGCTCAATAGTAGTAACTGTGAGAGGGATCTCAGAGTCCTAGTGGACAATCACTTAAATATGAGCCAGCAGTGTGCTGCAGCTGCCAAATAAGCCAACACAGTGCTAGGCTGCATTAACACAGGGATAGAATCAAGATCACGTGAAGTATTAATACCACTTTACAATGCCTTGGTAAGGCCACACTTCGATTACTGCATCCAGTTTTGGTCACCAAGATGTAAAAAAGATGTTGAGACTCTAGAAAGAGTACAGAGAAGAGCAACAAAGATGATTAGGGGACTGGAGGCTAAAACATATAAGGAACAGTTGCTGGAATTGGGTATGTCTAGTTTAATGAAGAGAAGGACGAGGGGGAGGATGATAGCAGAGTTGCAATATCTCAGGGTCTGCCACAAAGAAGAGAGAGTCAAGCTATTCTGCAAAGCACCTGAAGGCAGGACAAGAAGCAATAGATGGAAACTAATCAAGGAAAGAAGCAACCTAGAACTAAGGAGAAACTTCCTGACAGTTAGAACAATATTTAAATATTTGAAAAGCAATGTGGCGGCTGCATTGGTCAATAATTCAATAACATACAAATATCTTTAGTACAGATCTCATTAAATGTTTCCTCTCTTTTCCCCTTAGAATTTACTGTCTCATATTTAAATTAATACAATTCTTAATATATTGATTAAATAAAAAATAACTCTTACATTTATCAATAATTTTTAGTTTATACATATCCTAGTTGGTGGAGCAGTGGGCTAATGCCTCCTTAAGTAACACCAGCTGCCTGCAATTAGTGCAGGTTCGCATCCCACCAGGCTCAAGGTTGACTCAGCCTTCCATCCTTCCGAGGTAGGTAAAATGAGGACCCAGATTGTTGGGAGCAATTAAGCTGACTTTGTAATAATGCTGCTGGGGTGTGTGTGAAAGCCCTAATAAGCAGGCATATACATAGAATGAAGGCTACTGCTACTGCTAAGCTTGTAAGCCGCCCTGAGTATTTGGAGAAGGGCGGGATATAAATGGAATTAAAATAAATAAATAAATAAATAAATAGTTGTTTTAACATTCAATCTTTTTTTCTGGTTAATTTTTCCCAATTTTTAGTTTCCCATTAATATTTATATTTAACATTTGATATTTATTATTTCCAAGTTTTAAATAACCCCAATTTCCTTCATCATAATTTATCACAAGATCTAATGTTCAGGATACACATCTTATCTATTTGAGTTCTCACTATCTTACATCAGCTAATTAGTAATACAATATAATATTGTTATTTTCTGTTAATTTCCAGATATCTTTAGTAACCAAAAGTCCTCCTATTTCAACATTTAATACTTTCTGTCTTTTTCTCTTAATATCTATTATCTCATATTTAAGCTAATAATTTTTATTATTACTGCTAAATAAAAACATATTTATTACATTCATCGATAGATTTTAGCTTATATATCTATATCATCTATCTATCTATCATCTATCTATCTATCTATCTATCTATCTATCTATCTATCTATCTATCTATCTATCTTACCTTTACATTTAACCTTTATAAGCAAATCAATGTTCAAATTTAACTATTAATATTTATACTTCTAAGTTATATCTGACCAAAGTTTTTGTTACCTCATCTCATAACAATATTTAGTATTCAAAGTACACATCTTATCTATTAGAGTATATTCTATTTTAATTCTCACGAGTAAATCAAAATCCTATTTTTTCAGTCTTATTGTAGCTTTCTTTCTTTGCCAAATTGTCTTCCATGTCTATGCGTTTGAACCATCAAATAAATCTCCCTGTGTTGTTATGTGGATTGTTTGATATTAAAAAAAAAATCTTGTCACCATTTTTTTGAAAGGACTAACAACTCATCTCTCTATTTTTCCATCTTGACGTAGTTGTCCTGAACTGTTTATCTTCTCTTCAGTCAGTTCTTCTTCCTGATCCTCGGGTTCCTTCTGATTTATGTAGAAAATCTTTTCCTTTTCCCATATTGTCAGTCTCTTTTCTGGGTTTTCTATTGACTGTATTTGTTGATCAGTTGAATCTTCTGTCATAATCTTTAATTGTTCCACCTTTTCTGTTATATTCTGTGAGGTTAGTTTTAATCAAAGTTTGAGTTCGTATATCTGGGCTGACATCTAGTTCTTCTCTGTAACCTCTTATTTCACCAGTAGCAGTAAGGATAGCTTGATGAATTGCTTCCAACATAGAGAGGATCTGTTCCTGATCTTCATCCATATTCTCTTAGTAGTGTATTAGATTTAAAGCTTTACAATCAGAGAATGCAAAAAAAGATTTTGTCGCTGGATAAGGAGCACAGCTGGGCTTCTCACAGCTGATGTCTGAATGTTACATAAGTCTTATCTATTGTCTGGACTGCTGGCCAAGTCTCTTTTAAGCAATAACAAATTGTAGTATCAGGTTTAGCCACAATATGTCGCCCCTACCATTTAAATTTTTCTTTTAAATCCAAAGTTTTTTTTTAAAAAAAATTCAATTCTGCTTCTTTTTTATAAGGAAAAACACCAATCTTAAGTAAGCATAGAAAATCTTTTAGTCCACAAACTTTAAAAATTAGAATTCCAGTTAGGATCAAGTTATTCTTTCAATGTTTTAAACTCCCCTGGATGGTCAGTCACCACTGTTTCTAGAGGGAGGGATAAAGTCTACCTTCCCTCTCCACAGGGGGGAAAGTACTTTGAGCAGCTTATGCAGGTAAAATAAATAGTTAGGATTTAAGAGAGGTAGATCTCACCTAGTCTCATCCATGCTGCTTTAAAATTGCCTTTTGACCCTTTCCAGGGTCCCCCAGCAAAGTGAAACTTGATATGGAAGATGGAGCACACCTTCCAGACATCCATGGCAGCCACGTCGGCCAACTGGAAGTCTTTAATATGATTAATTTAATCTGATTAGACTAACTTCCAGGTGAATATGGAAGTTGATTTCATAGATGAACTGATCTGGATCCATGTAGGTCAGATATGTCAAACTCAATGTCACGTGATGTGTCGTGACATATCATGATCTTTTTCCATTGCTGGCAATGAGGTGGGCACAGTTTTGGCATGATGCATCCGGCCCATGGGCCAGCAGTTTGACACCCCTGATGTAGGTCTTTTAGAGCTGACAATCAGCTACTTGGATCATACCCAGAAGTCAAATGATAACTATTGCAACTCAGAGATATATGAACCATTTGAAAGCATGCTTTACAAAGTGAAAAATCCTTAGGAAGCTGAAGTACTGTGTCGTTTTAATTTGATAGACTCACTTCCACAGGTTCCCTAAGTCCTCTTCAATAGAAATAACAGCCTGGAGTTTAACTTTTGAAAGGCACTAAATGTTGATGAAGATTCTCAGTCATCCAGATAGAGTTGTCCAGAAGTTGAGTCAGGGGCCTTATTTTTCTTGGTTTGAAATATTTTGCTTCTCAGCTTTTAGCTTTTTGAGACTGAGAAAGTTGATTACAGGGACCCTGGCACATATGTCACCCAGTGTTACTTTTTTTGTGGTAATTCTTTTGTATATTGTAAGCAAATATATGAAAGCCAGTTTGGTGTATTGGTTAAGAGTCTAGGATAGAAACCAGGAGACTGAATTGTAGTTCTATCTTGAGCATGAAGTCTGCTGGGTGACTTAGGCCCAGTCACTCACTCTCAGCCTGAGAAACCAAGCAATGGCAAACGACTCCCAAAATCTTGCCAAGGAGATTCTATCTAAATTAAGTAAAATATTGTTAAGCTGTCAGTCAGGTGTGATTATTGTGAGTGTGTCCAAACCTGAGCAAGGCGGAATGCAGAACGCAAATTATTTACTACTGATTAAGCTTAAAACTGCAGACATCAAAGGTAAAATAATATCAGTAATTTATGGTGTAATGAATTCTTACCTGGCAATTGGTAATCAAAGTCCATTTAAAAGGTACTGTTGGCCTGAGATTAAAATGATTTGGCAGAAATTTGGCCTATTATATATTCTCAGAGCCAGTCAAGCAACAATGCTGGCAGTTTTAACAGGATTTCTATTCCAGGAGACAACTTTCTGTCCAAGGTAGCATACGAGTGACTAAATATTTTCCAGTGGAATCTGGGCACTGTAAAAATTTCCGGAACTAAGTGAAAGATTGCGGAGCTTGCTAAATGTTTTCCCCTCTTTGCATACCAATGTGATGATGAAATATTTCCAGCTGTAGGATAGTGAAAGGCAGTAAATTGAAATAAATCATTTTTCATTGGATTATTTTAGTGGTAAAATTTAAATAGCATTGTATTACTACTAATCAACAATACCTTTCCTCTCTTCTAATTACAATATTCTGACAAGATAATAATATACTTCTACTTTCCAATTATCTTTTAAAGAAAATAGCAGCAAAGAACATCAGATCTATTTCCATCAAACCAACAAGCCTCATACCAAACCAGTTGGAAATGGAAATTTCTTCTTACAAAATCAGTTAAAGACTTTTTTTTATTTGCTTATCTTCCCATCAGGCATTCTTGGAATTGTTTTACAAATGGGAAGTCTGTTCTTTTGACCAGGTGTTTTAAATATAGAGCCACTTGCACTACCAATAAAAACTTAAAAACATTTATGATGCATATCTTTTGGGCTAAGTAAGAATCAGCAGTTAATGTCAGCCTGCTCTCATGCTTCATTTACAGTTGGGACTCTGTAAACTATAAACTTTTTTCTTTCTTTTACTATAATTTAATTTAGCACACTTGGAAAACATACTGTAGCTGTGTTATGATTTAGCTTAAATGATGCAACACTGTGTTCCAGTTACTTGTTAGGAGACTCCAGGTGTATAAGCTTCCTGTTTCAGAAGTTGCATGGTATATGGCAGTACTTATTGAGAAATCCACAAGTGAATGAGTGGGTACAGGCAATTAAACTGCACCTACTTTGGACAAAAAATGAGACTTTAACATTTCTTTAAAGTGGAATGAATAAGATGTTAATTTAATGAATGGATGCTTGTGTACCATGATTTGCAGATCATATGAACTAAATATACTGCATTTTAAAAAAATTTAGAAGACAGCATGATGAATTGAATACACTAATATTGTACTGATCAGATTCACATATCATAATGTGGTTAGCTGGCTTTGTCTTAGTGAGTTTGTATGAACCAGATATTTTGCTTTGGAAATAGATTTCAGATTTAATGTTATTTGTGATCCAAGATATTTTGGAAGGTCAACCTATATCAGTGATGGTGAACCTTTTAGAGACTGAGTGCCCAAACTGCAACCCAAAACCCACTTATTTATCGCAAAGTGCCAACACAGCAATTTAACCTGAATACTGAGGTTTTAGTGTAGAAGAAACCCAACTCATATAGTAACATCTTTTGTCTTAAAAGAAGAACACAATAACAAAGCTTTCAATGATACAAACAACTTTTTTTGAAAGGTAAAAGTTTGCATTTGGCATGCTTTTGAACAATTAATGTGATTTTTGTTGCTGTATGCATGCTGATAATTTGTCTAACCTTGGATCATACTTTGTAAGTTTGCGAGCAACACATGCAGCACTCAGGTCATCTGTTAGTCTGTTTCTGGTGTCAGATTTGATATAATTCAAAGCTGAAAACAGCTGCTCACAAGCATAAGATGATCCAAACAAAGTAAGGAAAGCAATCCCAAGTGCTTTCATTGACTTAAAATTATTTGGCAGAGAATTCCACACTTTAAGGATTTCATTTTCAGAACTAACTGTGCTGTCCTTTGCCATCCTTATTTTTGCAGGATTGCTCTCAATAAGAGCAAGGCATGCTTTGGCTCCATTTTTGCCAGAAAGGGGCTTGGGAAATGGCTTTTCCTGGCAAAAACAAGCCTCTGAGCTCTGATGCTGGCAGAGTGGGGCAGCGGAGGCCAGAGCAGACCCTTCACTGTCTCCCCTCACTGCAACTATAATTAATATGAGTAAGTTGCTAAGTGTCCAAATTTTGATCATGTGACTGTGGGAATCCCGCAACACTTGTAAGTATGAAAAAGAGTCTCCTCCAATTTACTGTAAGAACAACCCTGTGAGATGGGTTAGGCAGAGAGAGAAAGTGACTGGCCCAAAGTCAACCAGGGGACTTTCAGGCCTAAGACAGGACTGTAATGCATAGTCTCTTGGTTTCCATTCTTCTAGACTTAACCAGAAGTCCAAATTATACAATGTGTAAATGTATACATGTTTTTTACTTGATTTTATTTATTTCATATATATACAATTAGCTCTCAACTTACAACAGTTTGTTTAATGACCATTTGAAGTTACATCAGCACTGAAAAAAGTGACTTATGACTCTTTTTCATACTTACAAGTGTTGCGGGATTCCCACAGTCACATGATCAAAATTTGGACACTTAGCAACTTACTCATATTAATGATAGTTGCAGTGTCCCTGGGTCATGTGATCACCTTTTGCAACCTTCTGACAAGCAAAGTCAATGGGGAAGCCAGATTCACTTTAAAACCTGTTATTAACAACAGCTTCCATGATTCACTTAACAACTATGAGAAGAAAGGTCATAAAATGGAGCAAAATTCACTTAACAACTGTTTCACTTAGCAACCAAGGTTTTGAGCTCGTCTACAGTTTGTGAGTATGTGTGTGTTTGTGTGTGTATTAGTAGTTCAGATAATTAGTATCCAATATGAATGAGGGGAAATATATGTGTCTCAAGATAATGTTGCAAGATCAATTTTGGGTCGATCACTTGGGACCACAGGTATACTCCTCCAGAAGAATCTCTGATCCTGGTGACTAACTCAGATTCAATCTTGCAGTATCCAGTACACTTATTTTGATAGCATGCTTTATGCTTTATGAGATGTCACCATGTTAACATAGGGATGGCAAGCTGAAATTTTCAGTTGTTACTGATTGTGACTCTCATCATCATTTTCTATGGTTAATGGTTGCTGGAATTCAATATATGACCATATTTTATTCATATTTATTCTTAGAGGTCCAATGTACATCCAATTTAAAGGCAGTACTTAAGTAAAAGAATAACAGAGTTAGAATGGACCTTGGATGTTTTCTAGTCCAACCAGGAAAACCTACACCATTTCAAACAGTTGTCCAGTCTCTTCTTTTTTTTTATTGAAAAGTTTTAAGATACAATTTTCCTTTAAAAAATCCCCCCTTCCCCCTCCCTCCTCCCCCCCTACCTCCCCCCCTCCCCCCTCCCCCCCGACTTCCCAGAGCTAAATACAAGGTATATATATAAAAAGCAATCATAAACAATCATATACTAACAACTATAAACTCTAAAATCCATCACTCTCTAGCTTATATAGGATAAAACAAGCCTTAGTAATATTGAATATGTATAAAAAGAAACTAAAATAAGAAAAGAAAAAAAAACGAAAGAAGACTTATTCAAATGCTACATAAAACTTCTTAACCCTATACTTGTTCTGGATAAACTCAATCCATTTTCTCCATTCCATAATATAGCGTTCTTGCGAATGATCTTTCAAATAGGCCGAAATCTTCGCCATCTCTGCCAGGTCGGAAACCTTTAAAGTCCACTCTTCTATGGTCGGCAGTTCCTCTTTATTCCAATATTGGCCTATCAAAAGTCTTGCTGCCGTAATTAAGTTCAACATCAACTTGGTGTCCACAACTGTAGCGTCTGCAATTATTCCCAACAAAAAAAGTTGCGGACAAAACTTTATCCTCTGTTTAAAAATCTTCTGCATATTCCACCAGACTTTTATCCAAAAAGCCTTAACCTTCTTACATGTCCACCATATGTGAAAATATGTTGCATCTTCATCACCGCACCTCCAACATTTAGGCTGATAATTCGGATACATACTTGCAAGCTTTTTAGGATCTAAATGCCATCTATAAAACATTTTGTAAAAGTTCTCTCTTAAATTTTGAGCTTGAGTAAATTTTACGTTCCTGACCCAAATCTTTTCCCACGTGTCCATTGTGATAACTTCCTGGATATTTTGGGCCCATTTTATCATACAATCCTTAACAAGCTCTGTTTCTGAGTCAATCTCTATCAATGCAAGATATATCCGTTTGATATGTGCTGGTCCCTGATTTCTAATTTGCCTTATCAAATTTTCATCAGTCATTGTAAATCCATTTTTCTGGTCTTCTTTCCACCTGGCCCGTAACTGAGTATATTGAAACCAATTTTGAACAACCTTCTCTTCTCGCAAGAGGCTATATGATTTCAAACACCAAACATTTCTTTCCAAACTGAGGATCTCCTTGTACGTAGTCACATCATGTTTGAAGCCAGCATGTATATTTTCTATTGCGTGTTTTGGAATTGCCCACAATGGTATCTTGCAACTTAACTTATGTCTATACTTCTTCCAAACTCTCAGCAATGCCTGTCTTAAAATATGCACCCTAAACACGTTGTCTACCTTCTTATCATACAACAAATATGCATGCCAGCCAAACAACAAATCATGGCCCTCAAGATTTAATAACCTCCCTTGCGTCAAATTAATCCAATCACTTATTCCTACTAATGCAGCAGCTTCATAATATAATTTAAAATTAGGCAATTTAAGGCCACCTCTCTCACGAGTATCCTGCATAATCTTAAGTTTAACTCGTGGCTTTTTCCCTGCCCAGACAAATTTATTGATACCTCGCTGCCATTCCTCCAAATTAGAATCTTTCTTAAGAATCGGTATCATTTGAAATAAAAATAAAAATTTAGGCAGGACATTCATTTTTACTGCTGCAATCCGTCCCAACAAAGACAATTGCAATTTTTCCCAACTCTCCAATTCTTTTTGAATTTTCCCCCATAGTTTTTCATAATTATTTTTATATAGCTTTGTATTAGAGGGCGACAAAATCACCCCCAAATATTTAACCCTTTTAACAATCTCAAATCCAGTTAGTCCTTCTAAGAGAGCCTTTTGCGAAGCTGTCATATTTCTGGCCAAAATTTTGGTTTTCTGTGTATTAACTTTAAATCCAGAAACCTTCCCATATTGTGTTATTATCTCCATCAGGTCCACAACAGAGTTCTCTGGCTGGGTCACTGTAACAACCAGATCGTCTGCGAATGCTCTCAATCTGTAGTCCTGATCTCCAATTTGTATCCCCTTAATTTTTTCCGAATTCCGAATTTTAACCAATAATATCTCTAATGTTAACACAAATAACAAGGGCGATAACGGACACCCTTGCCTTGTGCCCTTCTCAATATTACATGCTTCTGTCAAGCTATTATTAACTATAATTCGGGCAGTTTGTTTTTGATATAATGCCCTAATCGGTTGTAAAAATTTTTCCCCAAAATCCATTTTATCTAAAACTTTCAACAAAAATTTCCAATTCAATTGATCAAAAGCTTTTTCAGCATCTAAAAAAATTAGCACCGCAGCGATCTGGTTGTTCCTTTCCAAAAACTCTAACACATCAACTGTATGCCTCACATTATTTTTCATTTGCCTACCACTAATAAACCCCGTTTGATCCCCATGAATCACCTGTTGCAGAACCCTCATCAGTCTATTAGCCAAAACCTTAGCAAATATCTTGTAATCTGTATTTAAAAGCGATATCGGTCTATAATTTTTAACTTGAGTAGCATCTTGGTCTTCCTTCGGAATCAAAGAAATAAAAGCTGTTCTCCAAGACGGTGGCACCTTTCCACCCCTCTGGATTGTCTGGAACAGTTCCTTTAACGGTTTTATCATCTCTAATTGTAAATTTTTGTAATAGGCCGCAGTCAAGCCATCCGTACCTGGTGCTTTATCCACCTTCAATTCCTTAATTGCTGTGAAAATTTCTTCTTCTGTAATCAGTTGATTAATCCCCTCTTTTTGTACTTGCGTAAGAACCGGGATGCTAGCATTCTCCAAATATATATCAATATCTTTTTCATTAATTTCCTCTTTAGCATATAATTTCGAATAGAAATCCACAAAAGCATCCTTAATAAGGTTCTGTTGAAACACAACCCTTCCTTCATACTCAATCTTATCTATATTAGAAGCCCTTTGTTTTTTCCTCAATCTATAAGCTAACCATCTGCCTGGTTTATTGGCGTTGCAAAAAGTATTATGCCTAGCAAACCGCAGATTGGTCGCCACTTGATCAGCCATTAATTTATCAAATTGTCCTCTTAACAGTCTAATAGCCTCCTTGGTCTTCACATCCTCTGAGTTCAAGATCAAAGCCTTTTCTTTTTCCTTTATTTCATTCTCCAGTTCTTTCCTTCTAGTTTCCACTGCACGTCTATGTTTATTATTCATATATATCAACACCCCTCTCATATAGGCCTTGCTAGCATCCCAAACCATATCCATAGAGGTATCCTTATTCATGTTAATCTCAAAAAAATCCTTCATCCGCTGTTTGCATTCTTCCACATTTCTCTGATTTCTAAACAAATTCTCATTTACGCGCCACGAGCGCCTGTCTCTTTTCTCCTTATCAATCTCTAACCAAACTGGACTGTGATCAGAGATAGTTCTTGCACATATCTTCACCTTTTTAGTCCTCAAAAAAAAAATCATTAGTCAGCAAAATAAAATCAATCCTCGAAAAAGATTGATGTCTATCAGAATAAAAAGTATAATCCTTCTCCTGCAAATGTCTCTCATGCCAAATATCTCGCAATTCCAGGTCATCCTTCATTTCAAAAAAAGATTTAGGCAATCTAGCATGACTTGGAATGCGCTTGAAAACTCCAGCCTTGTCCAACTGTACATCCAAAACACCATTCCAGTCCCCCATAAAAATAAAAGATTTATAATCCAACTGGGTAAGCTTTGTGTGAAGTAAACTAAAAAAGTCATCTTGTTGTTGATTAGGTGCATATAATCCAACTAAAAGCGTCTTTTTACCTTCTAACAGCAGCTCAATCATAACATATCTTCCATGCTTATCTGCTTCAATTAAGTCTGCTGTTAAGGCACTTTTAACATAAACAACCACTCCATTTTTCTTGTTCTCTGCAGAAGCAACAAATTGCGTACCCAACCTCGAATTCGATAAATACTTTTGATCCAAAACTCTAATATGTGTTTCTTGCAAACATATAACATCTATCTTAAATTGTTTTAAATATTGAAAAACTTTCTTCCTCTTCTGTGGTGAATTTAGTCCATTAACGTTCCAAGTTAAGAATTTAGTTGCCATGCATATCCTCCCAAAGCTCTTGGAGCACAGCTTTGATAGGACTATCTTCTTTAGGCCGTGCTCCTCCCACTGCTTGGCTATGAGTACGTTGTGAAGATTCTGAAGACTTTTGCTGGTCTTGTTCTTTTATTTTCTTTGCTCGTTTTAAAGCAGCACGCGTTACCCTTTGCTCTCTAGGATCATCCAAAGAAGTTATAGCTTGATCTCCTCCAGCACCATTTTCCTCTGTTTCATCCTCTTGATGTTCTCCTTCTCCAGATCCCTTTGCAACTTCCAGAAGTGTTAATGGGGTTGCTTTTAAAACATTATTGTAGAAATCACGCGCTTGCTTCACAGTAATCAGCCGATACCTTTTACCTTCATACATCACCATCAGCCCGTCTGGAATCTCCCATCTGAACCTTATATCTCGTTGCTTGAGCTGTTGCACAAGAAATGTAAAGTCCTTCCTTCTCCTTAAAATCTTTGGAGGGATTTCTTTTAAAACCAAGACTTCTTGATCAGCAATCACAACTTTAGTATCATAGGCAGCTTGTATAACTTCATCTCTAATTTCTCTTTTTGCAAAGTAAACCACCACATCTCTAGGCAACTTTCTCTGTCTGGCAATCCATGAATTCACACGGAACACTTTATCCATAGCTGCTCTTATTTCAGCTGCTGGCTGGTTCAATACCACTTCGAGAGCCTCAGAAACCAGCTGCTTTAAATCTTCCTTAATATTCTCTTTTAAACCTCTGATTCTAACAGCAAACTGCATCTGGTAATATTGAGCAAGGCTTAACTCCCTTTCCATTTTGTCTCTTAAATTTTCATTCTCCCGTACTTTAACTTCTAATATTGCATTCTTTTGGGTCAAATCATCCACTTTTTCATCTAAATCTTCCACACATTCCGCCACTTTATGCACTGAAGACAAAATGTCTACCTTCATCACGCTGAACTTCTGTTCCATCCTCTCTTCCATTCTCTCCTCCAGTTTCTCCAGTTTCTCCTCCATCTGTGCAAATTTATCACCCATTGATTGATTAATTGATTCCAAAAGTACCTGGGCATGTTTATCCAGAGCATCTCGTAAGTTCTTCGGTGTCAGTACATCAGGAGGGTGCAACGCCTGTAATGATGATTGTTGCACCGGAGAAGATCCACCACTCCGAAGAGTTTTAGGGGGAGGTTTAGCCGCCATCTTTTACTTTTCAATTGTGACGCACTTTCACTTAAAGTTTAAAAAGTCCATCAAGCTCGAGAGTATAATAAAATAATCCTCTTCACCTTTTCCTCTTGTACCGCTCTGCCTGCTCCTTTAATCCATAGTCCTTTCTTCAGGCAGGGGTGGTCGCAGACGCCTGGCTCTGCTCCAAGAAATCCAGAGCAGAGACGCTGGCCAGCTGGGAGCAACCCAGGCTTCGGGGGAGTTCAATCCTTCAGCCGCCCAAGCTCCAAGCTCAGGCGGCCCCGGAGAACTCGACCCCTACCTGGGGCCTCACCCCCTCCTCTTCTCCCAAGGAGGGGGATTCAAATTCGCCCGAACAGCTGATCGGCGCTGTTTCGGGTGAAAAAACACACAGCTGAGCCGCGGGCAGCCCGGGAAGGCTGTCTCCGGCGCCGCGCAGCCACCGGAAGCCCAGTTGTCCAGTCTCTTCTTAAAAGCCTCCAGTGTTGGAGTAGCCACAACTTTTGAGTCAAGTCAATTCACTGATTAATTGTTCTGTCAGGAAGTATTGGACTAATTATGTAAGACTGGAAAACTGTTTATTTTACTGACATTACTGAACACTATGAATAGCTTTTTACTTTTATATAGAAAATTGCTGTGGAGCTGAGTGCATACATCTAAGCAAACAATTTGGCTTTAATTGCAAGGATAAAATGCTTTCAGATTATTCATTCTAATTTTTTGAAACCTGAATTAATTTGTTAAGTTTGATCTGAGAATGCAAGCTTGTTTAAAATGGACTGGCTTTAAGTTATGTGCTCTTTCTTTTATTATCTCACTATTTTATTGAAACCTAATAAAAATTCTGTGGAAACTATAAAGGAGTCAGTATTTTTTTATTCGGGTTAACTTAATTGCAGCTGAAGAACTATAGGCATTATATTGAAAAGTAACCCTGACAAATCTAATTTGTTTTTTTCTGCAGTCTACCTAATTAAGATGATTTTGGAATGTAATTTGAAAAGTTATTTAAAAGTTATTGACATGTTCATCATCATCATTCTAGCCATTGTCTATCTACTGCAGAATGGAAGCGTCTTCCGCATGCCAATTGAACTGGCAATACTTGCTGATGTTGTTGCTCCATCTTTATTTTAGGTCTCTTTCATGGATGCTTTTTATCAAGTAGGATCCATTCTGTGAATGTCTTGGTCCACCAGCCATCAGTTCTTCTTGCTATGTGACCAGCCCATTTCCATTTCCATTTCTTTTACTTTTTTGATGACATCATATATTTTCGTTTGTTCTCTAATCCAATGGGCAGGTCTTTCTATCTTGTCTTGTGATGCTGCGCATGTATCTTTCCATGGCTGTTTGCACCACTCATAGTTTTCATATTGTTTGGGAAGTTAATGTCCATGTTTTGCTGGCATATGTTAGAACAGATAGCACAAGTGATTGAAAACTTTTGTCTTCAGGCATAGGGGGAGGTTGTTCTTGAAAATTATGCTTAACTGCCGACCACATTTAACACGCTATTCATTTTCTTTTCTTTTTTTTTTGTATCACATTCCATTGTGATTTGTTGGCCAAAGTATATGTACTGCTCTCTATATTTTTTTCTTTCTTTGGTGAATTTATTAAACATAACTTGGATCTTTTTCAGATTTATTTTAAGCTAAATGGTTCTTCTGCTTTGTACAGCTCTTGTATGTGTCTTTGTAGCTCTTCTGGGTCTTTTGTGCAGAGAACAACAATAAATTCAAAAATTAATTGATTTAAATAGGCACCATCGATTTTTATACCATCTTTTGCCCAGTCTAGTTTGTGAAATGCTTCTTCAAGGAAGGCTGAGAAAAGGATAGGTGATATCATATCATCTTACTGCTAAGCTTGTAAGCCGCCCTGAGTCTTCGGAGAAGGGCGGGATATAAATGGAATTAAAATAAAATAAAAAAAATCTTGTTATACATCTTGTTCTATGATGATTTCCACTTTAAGATCATTAAGACAATTTGTTGCTATTGTTTTTTCATATTGACTTATTATTTCAGCCTAATAATTATATATTTTTGTAACACTTTTCCTGGATTTATTCATATACCATTCCCAGGTTTCTTCAATAGAAACAATCTAGTGAATTTTCCAGAGTAATAGTCCCCCCCTCCACATTGTAATAATCAAACTCTATATGGTTTTATGTCCAATTTTTCTCTCTCTCTGAATTGGAATACTTTCCAGCTGTTCCAGTTTTAGAATATATTTTTATTCCAACTAAAGGTCATTTGTATCCTTTCAAGCAAAATAATTTTTCATCATTATATTTTCAGATTAGATAAAAAATTAGAGTAAAAATTAGAATTGTTTATGGAAAGAATTCTTCTACATTAACCTATTGGACTTCTTTGAGAATAATGATGTACAGTGGATTTAAAAAGTCTACACGTCCCTGTTGAAATGCCAGGTTTTTGAGATGTAAAAAAAAATCAGAACAAAATAAATCACTTCAGAATTCTTTAATATAAAAAATAATAATATAAAATCTAAGTTGTACAATTCAATTGAAAAACAAACCGAAATGTTTAGGGACAAAAATGCACAATAATGTAATATATAACACTGCTCACTGTTAAACTAATATTTTGTTGAAGCACCTTGTGATTTTATGATAGCATTCAGTCTTTTGGGCTATGAGCCTATTAGCATGGCACAGCTTACCTTGGGAACCTTTGCCTACTCTTACTTGCAAAAGCGCTCCACATGTGTCAGATTGCAAGGGTATCTCCTGTGCATATCTCTCTTCAGGTAACCCTCCAGATTTTCAATTGGATTCAGTTCCAGGCCCTGGCTGGGCTATTCCAAAATTTTGAGCTTCTTCTGGTGAAGCCATTCTTTTTTTGATGTAGAGGTTTGCTCTGGGTTGTTGTCATGTTGAAAGATAAAAAATTCTCTTCAGCATTTTAACACAGATTTGACGGTTTTGTGCCCAGACTGACTGATATTTGGAATTGTTCATAGTACCATTTCTTGGTAATGACATTGTTGTGCCATGTTTTCCCCATTTGTTGATGGCTGCCTTCACTGTGTTTCATGGTATAATCCAGTGTCTTGGAATTTTTTTTGTACCCTTCTCCTAACCGTTATCTCTCAATGATGATATCTCTCTGATGCTTTCTAAGCTTTTTTCTGATCATGGCCTTTGCTGTAAGAGTCCACTGAATAAATGTCAGAAAAACCCTACTACATCTGAACTTTATATCAGTGTCACTTTAATTGATGGCAGGTGTATACTGACTACTATTGACCATCAGTTTGAATGTGATTGTTTAATTCTGAACTCAGCCACATTCCTACTTATAAGAGGGTGTGTGCACACATAGGCAACCACCTTAATGCATTTTTTTGCCCTCTGAAGATTTCACTTTTTTCAGTTGAATTGTACCTCTTATATGTTATATAAAAGATGGAAGAATTCTGAAGTGATTTATTGTAGTCTGATTATTTTACCTCTCAAAAACTTGGCCTTTTAACAGGGGAGTGTAGATTTTATATCCACAGCATAATTGAAGTCAAACTACATTGATCTCAAAACACTTCTGAATGCCAGATGCAATGGAGAAGATATTGTCTGAATATTGCTATATTCCCTTCTCCTTGTTAGTTCTGAAAGAAAAGAACTTCATAGTTCAATAGTAAAACAGTTGTTTTTCACATAAAGCCCAGATTCAGTCTCCAGTATTTTCTATTGTAATGCCTAAAAGCTATATATCAATATTAACAATAGTTTACATTTGTAACATTTTAGTTTATTTATTACATTTATATTTCACTTTTCTTAAAAGCTTAATATGGCTTACGTAGGGATCACACTCTTCATCAAGTTCTCATAACAGTCCCACCTATATAACTAACTGGGCTGGAAGAAGGGTGATTTGTCTCCATGTGATCCCACAAATCTACCTTTTCAATTTGGGGAATGGCAAGAACCATCCTTCTACACAGGACCTTAACCCAGTAGAATTAAATACTGGCATAGTAGGAAGTATCTATTCCCATTTAACTTTAGAAAAATATGTTAGGTTTTTGCACTGTTTTGCTGTGCTTTTTATTTATCTACTGGCTGGTTGTCAACATATGTGAAAATTAATATAGAAGTGAAGATAAAGGTTTAATTGGGAAAGTGCCTATCATGTATTACGTACCTGTGCAGGTGCAGGTAGATTGTGGTTCATTATATATTTAATTAATTTTTATACTAGATTTTTGAAATAGGCAAACTGTCAGGTTTAATCTTGATTACATTGGTATAAACAATACTGTGAATTCTTAATTACTTTTGCTGTATTCATGGCTGCCATGTGACAAGTTTAGATATCAGTAATTGTTGTGGTTTCCCAGCTTACCTGAAGAGAATAAAATATTATTTAGGTGTGAACTTTTAGAATATTACGGGTTTACTCACCCAAGGAAAAGACTTCCCGTATTAAAGCTAAAGCTAAAATTCTGCTGCCTCAGCTCTTAGGAGGATTTGAGAATATAAAGAACGTAGCCTGGAAGGGACATTGGAAAAGGGAAGAACATCATTTTACGAGCCTGAAGGGATTAATAAATCTTTCCCTATTTCTTGGAATCCTTTGAACTATCTTAGAAAGAAGCATTGGAGACAAGTTTCTTCTGGAGGTTGCTTTATGTTCTGGGTTGCACCATTGGCCCTGAAAATTCATTTTCTCAGAGACATTTTTCTCTGTAATCTAAAATATTTTCTATATGTGCTTTTGGGTATTTTGGATGATGTCTGAGTAATTCTTTTTAAAGGCTGGTTTGTAATCTTATTCATGTCTTATGTTCATTTTTCTTTAAAACTGCAGATTATTATATACTTTATACTTCAAACATACTGCTGAAAGCTTTCCTAGTTAAGATGGTTTTAACCTGATTAGAATGGCTCACACCATCTCAGCTGAGCACATACACCATTTTCACACAGAAAAACACCCCTGTGTAAATTTTAAGTGTAAAATTTAAGTGTAAATTTTAATTTACACTTAAAATCCACTTGTACAATATCTCCAATTGATTCAGTGGGACTTACTTCCAACAAATACTTAAGGGTTTAATTTGCATCTTTACATTAGTTTCATACTGATTTTATGTATTTCTATCTTATACATTATGGAAAAGAAAATAGTTGTTAAATTTGAATAGTTCAGGAGCAATCCTTTTTTTAACCATCTGCAAATCATTGCTATCTAAGTATAAGTATGGGAAAAATGCTGGAAGATATTTTTGAATTCTGGTGATTGCCAACATGACATGGCTAATAGCATTTATGACGGAAGACATATTGCTTCTTCTCCTTTTGATATGAGAATGGATTAGTTTCTTTTTGAATGTCCAGACATATAGAACTGAATGAGAAAGGGAACAGGATAAAAACAGTGCACATTTATTTTAATTTTATTATTAGTATTTGCAGCAAACCTCTGACTGGACTTCATTTAGCATTGATTTGATCTTATATTGCTAGTCTTGAATAATTTGTTTTTTGTTTTTTTTAGTTCAAAGTATTCTCAACAAATTTGTCCAGCAAGTTTTTTGGGGGCAGGGATTAGCTTTTGAGAAGAACCAATTATCAGAGCCAAATGAGTTCACAGCTTTGACAGTAGTTAGGTGCAGAGACATGGTGTCATGTCTCTGCACCTTAATATTTAGTCAATCTTTGTTAAAATATTTCTTGTAAATGGTCAAATTATCTTTATTTCATAGCTACAGTTAACATCATATGAATTATTGAGCAGACTACATTAATTTTTCCTCTACTTGTATTAAATTGGCAATGCCTATTGGGATAATATTTGTAGTTATGATTGTTGTTTTAATATAGTCTGTTTTACATTTTCTTCTTTTATCTTTAATGTTATTCCTGAACTCTTTTTCCTTTCTCCCAGCCATGATAGTGACATTATTAGCAGATCTGGTGTTATACTGTAAGTGTTTCTTCCCATAATTTTAATTTCTGTTTGTTCGGTAATCAGATGAGGTGGGTTGTACACCAGTGCTTTAATACATAGCCACAATTTGTTGAAGTTTATAGTTAAAAAATCTTTCTATAATCAATAAAACAAAAAGTTGGTTTTTTTAAAGCTCTCTTGCTTTTTCCACTATCAGACTTCAGCAGTGTGATCTGGGATGCATCTATTTTTTCCTTGTGCTATCTAAATATCTATCAGTTGTATTCTGATTCTTTGTCATGGGTAATTTTTTACAGTTCAATAGAACCATGTTTATTACTGCAGTTGAAGTTTCAATTTCAAAAAGTTTTATTCCTTTGCAAGAAAGGCTTCTGTTTATCTGATTCTTAGGATATTTTGAAATTCTTTTTAAATTGCTTTTGGTGGTGTTTTGATGTTTTTGTAATTAGTAGACATGTAGAAAATAAGGAAATTTACAAAGATTTGGATACAATGAGAAACATGACACTGATCCCTTTTGCCTTTCTGATAAGTAAGATAAATGAAAGTTACTTCATCTCAGCTATGAGAATTATGCTATTTATGATGATCTAAATAAAAAAGAACATTTTTCAGAACACAATAAGCTAAGTCCTGAAAAGCAAGATTGAGAATTACTTGCTATAAATATGACAGAGAAGTTTGCAGATTTCTCATCCGATGAAAAGGATGAAAAAATAATTTATATAATTGCTGCCAGTTAAAGTTTGTGGGAGGATGGATCCAGATTTCATTATACTTAAAGTAGACCCTATGAATCAAATGTGACTTAAATTTATCATGGTATCTATTCTAAATATGACAAGTCTGATTTCAGCCAATGCTAAATATTCTTTCTCTTGTGGTTATGATGTTATTTACCTATTATTAGGAACTCCAGGAAAAAATGTTCATAATACACAGTCCTAAAATAAAATAAAGAGTGACTGAAATTTTAAAATATGTAATGCAGTTGCCCAGTCTCTTTGGAAATATACTGGACAGAAAAAAGAGGAAGGTATACTTTAAACAACTGCCAAGGGTACTAAATGACAACACTAATTCCTTTGTTTTAGTCAGTGGTTGAGGCAATCAACAGTTTCCCAAGGCTGAATTTTTCTCTTTTAAGAAAAGTTGCCAAAGAATAATGATAGAGATGGAATTCTTTACTGAACTGGTTAGGCAAGAAGTTTGTTTTTGGGTGTGGTGATGAATGAGAACTGCATTTTACACTTCCTTTTCCTAAAGAGAAAGCAAGAGCCTATTTAAAGTACTGTAAAATGAAATTTAGGAATAAGTAACATTTTTTTGTTTGGGGATGGATTATGAAACAATAAACCAGTTTGGCCTCCCATCCAAACGTACATGGTAGCTCATTTTAAGACATTTGAGAGATCATAAAAATAAGCAATACCAATAACAAATACCGTAGTTGTTATTGCTGAAGACAGGAAGGTGGTACAGAGAGTGGTGAGGATGGCAGAAAAGATTATTGGCAGTTCACTCCCTTCTATCCAGGATGTAGCACATAAGCATTGCTTGAGCAGGGTCCATAAGATTGTTTGGGACACTACACATCCTCTTCATGACCTGCTTTCCTTGTTACCTTCTGAGAGGAGGCTCTGTGGTATCCAAAGCAGAACATCCAGATTCAGGCACAGTTTTGTTCCATACAGTATTAACCTTGTGAACTCCCAAGCTTCATTTTTCCACTATGTATTCAAGATGGACAGTGATTAATATTTATATGTTACTTATATGTAAGGGTGTAGGTCTATACATATATTGTGCATAGTATGTTTAAATGTGTGTTATGTATGTGTACACTTTGAGAGCAAGCAACTAAATTTCATTTTTAATGTGTGCCAGAGTGCTCACGGTAAAAAATGACAATAAAGGTTATCTTACCTTGTAACATAAATGGGGCTCCAAAGGATTGGTCACTGTTATGCTTTTATTTCTTGGGCATCTCTGGAGAAGAAGCATTGCAGTCAACCTAACAACCCAAATGCTGCATGATTGCTCATATTGTTTTGTACTGTTGCACTATTTTGAATCTCATCTCAGCTTAAAACACATTCTTATTGAAGAGGTAGTAAGGGTAGAATGTATTATCTAAGCAAGGTTTGATCAGAATCCAGGTATTGAGGCTCCTATATAATGGTTTTAATATATATGTGATATGTGAAGTCAAATCATTTTAACAGTGTGATTTGACATTCTAGATCTCTACATCAATAAAATTGTTAAGGAAAGAAATACTGAAATTCTGTTCTAGAACTTCATTAAATCATGGTAATCTGGCTCATTCAATGCTTGAATTTTAGTATTGCATATGCTTAGCATATGCATGCTTTCAATCTCCACTGGTTATTTCTCAATCTAACTGATACAGAAATGAATTTTATGGCAAATCTAATTCTAGTACAGAAAGATTTTGTGCTAGAAAAACCAGCTCTCCTTCACATTTCACTTTGGATCAATGCTAACACTAATCTCAAGTATTTTTTACTGCATCACAATTCACTACTACATAATTAAAAATCACAGTATCATGGTAAGCAATGCAGTTGATTATCTAATATAAAACAAGACAATTGTTTTGTTCTTATGTTGAATTAACTTTGTATTACTGTGAAATCCAATAGTTTTGTTCCATAGTGATAACACAAATTGGTAGTACCAATTCAGGTGATGGCAGGACAAGAAGCAATGGATGGAAACTAATCAAAGAGAGAAGCAACGTAGAACTAAGGAGCAACTTCCTGACAGAACAATTAATCAGTGGAACAACCTGCCTCCAAAAGCTGTGAATGCTCCCAACACTGGAAGTTTTTAAGAAGAGATTGGACAGCCATTTGTCTGAAATGGTATAGGTTTCCTGCCTGAGCAGGTGTTGGACTAGATGACCTCCAAGGTCCCTTCCAACTTTTATGATGATGATGATGGTTTTTTTTTTACTTTGAACAAGCAAATACATCAAGTTCTAGATGATCCCTATAAAAAGTCAGGGCAAATTTAATACTTTCCTCATCACCATGTAACTGACATATTTTATACTTTGAAGCCCTGAATATTTACAGTATGGGCCTTTGCAGTAGGTTGTAGAATCCTAAGTCTGCTGTATGTGTACCTATTACCTATAAAAGTTTTAAGACTTCAGCTGATGCAACATATTTTGTATAATTCAAGCTCAGAATCATGAGCAGGGTGCACTTTAAGAGTTTTTTTCTCTCTTGTGTGTTTTAATATCATTAAGCATGTTGAGAGAAGCTGTGATTAATCAGTAATAAGTCTGCCAAAATGTAGACCTTCTACTTATTGATGGAAATAAATTATATTTGATGGAATCAAGCCACCAACTTATCTGCCAGAAAGTAACTGAGCAAAAATTTAACTAATATGAAATAAAAGTAAATTGGGCATATAGGGAATTGGACAATCAAAAGATTTAAAGAATAATTTCAAGCAAGAGTGTTTTTTGTTCCATCTTCTGAAAAAGTTTTATTGCCTCACTTTGTTTTATCTAAATTGTGGGAAAGGGGCACACAAATACTTGGCATTTATATTCTAATTTGTGGTTTGTAAGGTAAATGCAATTTGTATTTGATACTAATTGAAATCTGGGAATTGAATTAAATTAGATATACAGTTTTGCAAATGGAAGATATTAAAATTTAATATCCCTTTTTCGTTAACTATATACTGTAACTTGTCAATTCAATCTCCTTATTCTACTTGGGCCAACATAATCATGTTTGAAAATAAAGATCAAATTGAATGGAAGGTTTTAGTGCCTGTGTCATAGTTGCAAATATTTGTCTTTCCTCACCCAAATATCATGGGTGGTATTTAAGAAATGTTTTGGTGTAGTTAGGGGAAGTTGTTGTTTTCCTTAGTACTATATTACAGTAAAATCTCATTTCATGAATCAGCCATTACTTCTGGATTCCACTTAAATCCAGTAATTCTGACATAAATTACACCATTTGCATTAATATTTATGATAATGTTCTAATTTAATGACATAAATTCATATAAAGCACTATTTTATAAATTGTTGTTTAGGTCAGTATTTCTTAATATTGACAACTTTAAGATGAGTACACATGCTGGCAGGAATTCTGGAAGTTGAAGTTCATATATCTTAAAGTTACTGAGATTGAGAACACTGACCTATAGTACTTTGTATGTAGTAGTTCACCATTTTTTGGAAATGTTCCCATGGAATTATGGGAACTCTGCTAAATAGATTCTATTAAACCTAGATTTTTTGTGAGGGACATTAATCAAAAAGCCTGAAATGCCAGGCATATGCTATGAAAGGGAACATGAGTAAATTCTACATAAATCCCACACAGAACCAAGGTATGCCAATTGAGTAATTTATTTGTTGGATTATGTATGATAAACTATTTCAAATCTTCATACAGTGGTGGAGATTTTAAATGATTTTGGCCAATTTGTTGTCTCTCAGCCCATTTAATCTCAGAGAATGGTCCTTGTGAAAATAAAATGAAGGAAGACTCCCCCCAACACCCATCTGCCATATGTTTCCTGAAACTTCTTAAAAGAAGATGGAGTATAAATTTAATACTTAAAAGTAAGTTTCCATTTTTAATCTCTCCACACCAAATGCCATGCTGTTCTGTCTCCTTTCGTCTCTCAAAGTAGTGCCTTACATGAATAAAGGATATTCCAGCAAAGGATGAGCAACTAGTTCCTACATGTTTGTAGTAATCCGTACATGGCTCTTTGTATCAATCCAAAAAGAAGTTATCCTGAAGAAATATTAGTAGAGGCAATTCAGGTCTTCCTTTCCATGTCAGGCCACTTTTATCAATATAATAAGCCTGAAGTTCAGATTTATTTCTATGATTCTTAAGATATTCAGCAGACCAATGTTTAAAATGAAAATCAAACCTGCTTAGTTCACATTGAGCCAAGTTGCTTAGACGCCTGCATACTGTATCAGATCTCAGCAGCTGTTGCTTCTGACCAAAGTATCCAGAGAGAGTTCAATGATAGCATTAGTATGAAATGTACTGATGAGTGATGACTTATTTCACAGCAGTACATGATTTACAGTATGTTTTCAACCCAAAAAGCTACATATGGCTCTATAACTTTCTATAACCAAGAAACCAAGATCTAGTTCTTTAGTATAACCATGCTGGCAATCATAACTTGTCTGGAAATTATTCTTAACCTGTGGTGGAATTATAGCTCCTGTGTGTGAGTGCATGCTTGTGTTTTTCCAGCATAGTTTCTCCCACACCATACTCTCTGATACACTATTAATGAACCAGTTCTCCAAGATGATATGTACATGTATTACAGATGTGCTGCATTATCTAAGCAGTTGCTTTATGGAAGTTTGTGAGTCTTTTTCAAGAGTAATTGTTTCGACTGATTAAGATAATGCATGCCTTGCAGTCATTCCAGAACATCCCCAGCAATTTTTCCTCCATGAGATAAATACATTTAGGTAAAATGTGCATATAATCTACAGTCAGGATGGAGAATCTCTGCCCTCCAGCTGTTGCTGATCTGCAAGTTCTAACCATTTCAGCCAGCATGAGCAGCAGGAGTGAAGTTGAAAACTGTAGTTCAACAGAAGTTGAGATGCCATGAATTTCTCACCTCTGACTACAGAAAGCCAACTACATCCATCATGCTTGGGATAGGGAATTAAAAATATATTAAAAATACAAAAAGACTAGAGAAATAGTCTGCCAGTTGCTGAATTGCAGTCTCGCACTTTAAGACCAAGGGTGGAAGTAGAGTTGTAGTTTAGCAGTATACAAGGGTCAGAGCATTTCCATGTATGAGATATTTCTTGTTCACTTCTTAATGAACAAGAGTTCACTAGACAGCTAAATCTGATTAGTTTCTTCTTCCCATGGGAATTTATTCTTTTCTTGATAGTTATTGTGTGTGTTCTCTTGTTGGTCCTTTTTTATTTTGACAAAGACGTCATCTACATACTAGATCCATACTTGGATTATATGCCTGTTGAATCAGAATAGACCTGCAAGGGACTTTGGAGGTCTTCTATCCCAACCCCCTGCTCAAGCAGGAGGGCCATTACCAGGGCTTTTCAACCAGCAGTACATGTACCACTGGTGGTATTTCGGTACCTGGCAGATGGTATGCAACCTAGACAAGTGTAGCAGGGGGATGAGCTAATGAGTCTCAATGATTTGAAGTGGCAGCAGCGCTGCACAGGCCTGGGGGTGAGTCAGCTGGAGATGTGGTGTTGCTGGGGCTCAGCTAAGGGCCCAAGATTGGTGTGTGTGGCTCCAGCTGATCAGCACTTCCAGCAGTCTCTGTTATCACCAGGAGCAGCAGGCAGGCCTTGGCATGAGAGAGTCAGATGGAGCTGCAGGGCTGCCAGGGCTCCAGGATTGGTGTGCACAGCTACATGCTGATTGGCACTTCCAGCACACCCAGAAGAGGATGAGGGACAGATGAGAGGATATAAAAGGAGGAGGCTTTGGTGGAAAGAAAAAAAAGTCAGGAGAAGGGATGAAGAAAGAGAGGCAAAAGAGGAGAGGCTTCTGCCAGACAAAGCAGAGGGATCAACAAAGGAGAAAAGGCTGTAGAAGAAGTGCCCAGCAGGCAGTGAAAAGAGAGAGAGGAGAGGGAAAGAGGAAGAAGGGCCAACCAGCCACCTGACCACTAAGGTAGTGTGCATATTGATAAATGCAGATAAATTCATCATACCTTATCAATGCAAAAGGATAGTGATTAAGCAAAGGAAACCCAGCAAAAAAATAAAAATAAAACCGGTACTTTTTTCCTTTTTTGGGGGGTCATCAAGTTTTTGACACTGGTGATACTTGAATGTTGTCATGTCCTAAAAGTGGTACAATCTGTGAAAAGGTTGAAAAACACTGCCCTATACCATTTAATACAAGTGATTGTCCAGTGTCTTCTTAAAAACCTTCAGTGATGAAATATATTCAACTATGACGGCAAGCTGTTCTACTGGTTAATTGTCCTCACTGTTAGGAAATTTCTCATTAATTCCAGGTTGCTTCTCTTCTTGATTAGTTTTCATCTATTGTTTCTTGTCCTGTCCTCCGATGCTTTGGAAAATAAGTTGACCACTCCTCTTTATGGCAGCTTTTCAAATACTGGAATTCTGCTATCAGGCCACCCCTAGTCTTTTTCTCAAGACTAGCCAAACCCAAATCCTGCAACCATTCTTCAAATTTTTTTGTCTCCAGGCCTTTAATTATCTTGGTTGCTCTTTTTTCCATGTTTTACAAAGTATCAACATCTTTTTTGTAATGTGACCAAAACAGTATTCCAGGAATGGCCTTACTAAGGCTTTATACAACCAAAGATTGTGTTAGCTTTTTTGGCTGCTGCTGCATACTGCTGACTCATATTTAAGTGATCGTCTACTAGGACTCCAAGATCTCTCTCACAGTTACTGTGAGCCCTACCTTTAGGGCCACTGAGTGCTTCTAGCTTGCCAACAGATGGGGAAGGAGACAGGGAGAAATTTGGATCCACAGGTTTTCTTATTATCATGAGAAAGCCGAGCTGTGGAAGAGTTGGTTTTGGTGAACCAAAGTTTCTTCTCATAACAATTACTGGGAGATGTATTGAACAATGTGACTTGAACTGTCAGAGAGGAGAGAAGGAGAAATTCATTCTTTTAATTACTTGTTTCCTGCTTTTTCTTCAGAGCTAGCTTTCACTTTGAACCTACAGAAATGATTCTGCTCAGCAAAGATTACATTAGAGGACTTAATGGCTATAGGGGTTTTCTTAGTTGGGCTTTTTAGCCGGAGGTTGACACACTGTTTATGAACCAGGTTTCACCTAATCTGTACTTGTACTTTTGCTTTTTTTTCTGCCTATGTGTAAAAACTTGCTTTTCTACACATTAAATTTCATTTTGTTGGATACGACCCATTGTTCAAGTCTGTCAATATCTTTTTGGATCCTGAGCTTGTCTTCTGGAGAGTTTGGCTGTTCCTGCCAGCTTAGTGTCATCTGCAAATTTGATAAGTTCCCCTTCTATTCCCTCATCTAAGTCATTTATGAAGACATTGAAGAGTACTGGGCCTAAGATGAAAGCTTGCGGTACCCCACTGTTTACTTAGCTCCATGTAGATGTGGTACCATTAATGATGACTCACTGAGTACGAGTGGGAGTATGAATGGGAGTGCTATAGATTCTAGACATTGCGTTGCATGGTTTCTGCTATGAGTCTTGAAAGCAATATCCCATGGGTGTTGCTTTGATTTGTTAATATATTTGTCTACTGAACTAAAAGTATGTGGATACTGGGTTTTTCATACTTGGTGTATTTGTCTAAATTGGGTGTGCTGTGTAGTAAGGCTGTGATAGATTATGGATGTAAAGTGGTTGTGACATCAAATGAGACCATGATTTCATTTCCATTTATTGTCAGTCTCTGGTAGCACTGTAGTGGGTAATTGATAATAGTATTTGCTTCCATCTGTGAGATGTCCAATATTTTTTGTCAGTTATTTAGTGATATTCTTGATTGGAGTCCCTGGTATTGATACAGTTGGACAGAGATATTTATATTCTAGTTAGAAATTCTATTCTTCTGGTTATAATAATACTTTTATTTCCAGCAGTTATCTATTTTCTTAACCATATTCAAACATCTGTTTAATAATATAATACCCCATCTCTATCACTTATAGTTTTCTCATAGTAAATTATATTTGGGTAATCAAAAGTTTCCCTTATTCAGACCCTCTTGGCATTTTCATATCTCCCTTCTTATGCCAAAATATAGTATTCTAGTTGCATATCCTATCATTCTAGTTATAGTAATACTTTTATTTCTAACAATTAGCTATTCTCTTAGCCATGTTCAAATATCTATTTAATAATATAATGTTCCATCTAATGGGTCAAAACTTCTATTTTCTTCAGTCTTACTCTGGCTTTCTTCCTTTGCCAACTAACTTTACAGGTCAATGCATTTATTTATTTATTTATTACATTTATATACCGCCCTTTCCCTGAGGACTCAGGGCGGTTTACAGGGAGTTAAAAAACCAGCAATACAAAAGTTAAAACCAATTTTAAAAAAATTAAACTAACCCTGTGCAATTAAAACCCCGATTAAAATAAATTACTCCTCAGCCTGGGCCCGAGAGCTCGAAGAGCCAGGTCTTCAGGCCCCGGCGGAATGACCGGAGATCAGGGGCAGTCCTCAGCTCCACTGGCAGCTGGTTCCAGAGGGCAGGCGCCCCCAACTGAGAAGGCCCTATCCCTGGGTGTTACCCGCCGGCAATCTCTTATCGGTGGGACCCTGAGCAGACCCTCCCTGTGGGAGCGCACTGGGCGAAGGGCATTTGATGCCGGCAGCAGGTGTTCCCTCAAATACCCCAGACCCAGGCCATGTAGGGCTTTATAGGTGATAACCAGCACCTTGAATTTCACCCGGAGGGCAACCGGAAGCCAATGCAGCTCGCAGAGTAGAGGTGTTACATGGGAGTATCGGGAGACCCCCATTACAATTCGCGCGGCCGCATTCTGCACCAGTTGAAGCCTCCGAGTGGTCTTCAAGGGCAGCCCCATGTAGAGAGCATTGCAGTAGTCCAAACGGGAGGTCACGAGTAACTGTGCGTAGGGCATCTCGGTCCAGATAGGGATGCAACTGGCGCACCAGGCGAACCTGTGCAAAAGCCCCCCTGGTCACGGCTCCTATATGGTCTTCAAAATTGAGTCGTGAATCCAGGAGGATGCCCAAGTTGCGAGCCCTATCAACGGGGGTAACACCTCACCCCCCATCGTTAGAGGTGGAATAATCTGGTTAGCCCGAGATGCCGATATGCACAGCCACTCAGTCTTGGCGGGATTGAGACGAAGCCTGTTTCTCCCCATCCAGACCTGAACCGCCTCCAGGCACCGGGACATCACGGCGAGGGCATCACTGGGTTGGTTCGGGGTGGAAAGAAAAAGTTGGGTATCATCAGCATACTGATGATGCCCCACCCCGAAACCACGAATGATCTCGCCCAGCGGCTTCATATAGATGTTGAACAGGAGAGGCGAGAGAACCGACCCCTGAGGGACTCCACAAATGAGAGGCCTCGGGGCGGATCTCTGCCCTCCTATCAACACCGACTGCGAGCGGCCCTGGAGGTAGGAGGAGAACCACCGTAAAACGGTGCCTCCCACTCCCAACCCCCTGAGACGCCGCAGCAGGATACCATGGTCGATGGTATCGAAAGCCGCTGAGAGATCTAATAGGACCAGGACAGAGGAGCAACCCCTGTCCCTTGCCCTCCAGAGATCATTCACCAGAGCGACCAATGCCGTCTCCGTGCTGTGTCTGGGTCTGAAACCCGATTGGTACGGGTCCAGATAATCAGTTTCCTCCAGGAACAGAGGAAGCTGATGCGCCACCACACTCTCAACAACCTTCGCCAAAAAGCGAAGGTTGGAGACTGGACGATAGTTATTTAAAACAGCTGGGTCCAAAGCAGGCTTCTTGAGGAGGGGTCTCACCACCGCCTCCTTCAAGGCGGCAGGGAAGACACCCTCCTTCAAAGAAGCAGTTATTACTGCATGGAACCAGCCTCGTGTTCCCTCCCGAGCCGCATAAGCTAGCCAGGAGGGGCACGGATCCAACAAACAGGTGGTGGTGCTCAGTCTCCCCATGATCCTGTCCACATCATCAGGGGAATCAGGGTCAAACTCAGTCCAGATAATGTGCTCAAGACCGCCCGATTCCTCCACATCAGACTCTGCCCAGTCAGAGTCCAGACCGGTCCGGATCTGAGCGATTTTGTCCGCCAGATGATGACTAAACTCCTCGGCTCATCCCCGCAAGGGATCCTCTCTCACCTCCTGGTTAAGGAGGGAGCGAGTCACCCTAAACAGGGCGGCCGGGCGATTATCTGCAGACGCGATAAGGGCGGCAAAGTAGTTAGACTTCGCCGTCCTTATCGCCGCAAGATAAGACCTTATAAAGGTTCTTAACTGCAATCGGTCAGATTCGGATCGGCTGGACCTCCAACCATTCTCTAGACCTCATCTCCGATGCTTCATCTCCCGGAGCTCCACAGAGAACCATGGGGCCCAACGGGATCTGTGCTCAAGTAGTTGTTCCCCTATTTTTGTGTATATTGTTTGAAGTAAGAAAGACAATTTGATTAAAGTATTTTTGAAAGAACACTCAGGCCAATTTTCCACAATACTCGTGACAGCTTTATCTTCCATTCAGTCAGCTCTTCTTCCTTATCCTCAAATGTGTTCTGAGATCTTGACAAGATATCTTTTCCATTTCCAGTATTATCATTGCATCTTCTAATTCTTTGTTTGTCTGAGTCTGTCTGTTAATTCCTTCCTTTAGGTCCTCCATCTTTGGATCAGCTTCCTCTAATTTTCCTTCTATTTTCTGGGTTTCTGATTCCTTCTTTGTAGTCATTTTTTGAATTTGTAAGTTTAGATTAGAAAGCTGTTCTTTTATCTCCTTTGCATTATTATTAGTCTCATCATGAGCTAAGGTGATTGTCTCTTGAATTCATTTCAACATAGAAAAAATTTCTTTCTGAGATTCATAAACATTTTCTTGTGGGTATGTGAAGCTGGGGATTTTGGAGACAAATGTTAGAGATGATTTTTTTATCATTTGAAACCAGTGCTTTTTTTGTAAAAGAAAAAGGTGCTGGAACTCACACATGTCATACAACCCGCCTTGCCTACCCTACAAGGTTCCATCCAAAAAAGGTGCCGGAACTCCATTCTGAGTGTTCTATGAGAAAAAAAGCCCTGTTTGAAACTAAGTGTGGAACATCCATTTTGTTTTTGTATGTGGTCTTTATAGTCCAATCTATTTTGAGATTTAAAAAGTTTCTTTTTTATATAATACAAATTTTATTATTTAAAACATTTAAAAACTTTGGACATGGTGTAATTGGTCTAACATACCTTCTTCTCTTACATTATTGTTTGTATGTTATATACATTTTACATACATATCATTTATATACAATTATACAATGTTCAATCTTATCATCCACCTTATTCTAATATTATTTAAGTTCAACATCTTGTATATCTCTATTAAGTCCTTCCTTTCTGTTCCCACCATAGGTAAAACTTGTTCCAAATTTTATAACACTCTGACTGATCTTTATTTTTTATTTCCAAAGTTAACTTGTCCATTTCTGCGCAAGCCCATATTTTGTTTATCACCTCACTCTCATCAGGTGTTTCACTATCTTGCCATTTCTGGGCGAACGTCATTCTCACTGCTGTGATGATATGTATTATTAAATTATTAAATTATTATTAAATTATTCCCTTCAAAAAAGGGAAAAAATAGATCCTGGAAACTACAGACCTATCAGCCTGACCTCAATACCTGGGAAGATTCTGGAAAAGATAATCAAACAACAAATCAGTGAACACCTAGATACAAACAAAGTCATCACTAAAAGTCAACATGGGTTTGTCAAAAACAGATCATGCCAGACAAATCTTATTGCATTCTTTGACCAAGTGACAAAATTAGTGGACCAGAGGAATGCTGTAGATATAATTTACTTGGACTTCAGTAAGGCATTTGATAAAGTAGATCACAACCTACTACTTGATAAGATAGAAAAAAGTGGGTTAGATAGCATCACCACCAGATGGATTCATAGCTGGCTGACAGGCCGTACTCAGCGTGTGGTCCTCAATGGAACCGCATCTACATGGAAGGAAGTGTGTAGTAGGGAGCCCCAGGGCTCTGTTCTGGGCCCAGTGCTCTTCAATATCTTCATTAACGATTTGGATGAGGGGATGGATGGGGAACTCATCAAATTTGCAAATGACACCAAGCTGGCAGGAATAGCCAATACCTCAGAAGATAGGCTTAAAATACAGGAGGATCTGGACAGACTCGAACACTGGGCACTATCTAACAAAATGAAATTCAATGGTGAAAAAAGTAAGGTTCTACATTTAGGCAGGAAAAATCAAATGCACAGGTATAGTATAGGTGGTACCTTGCTCGATAGTAGTAACTGTGAGAGGGATCTCGGAGTCCTACTAGACAATCACTTCAATATGAGCCAGCAGTGTGCTGTAGCTGCCAAAAAAGCCAACACAGTGCTAGGCTGCATTAACAGGGATAGAATCAAGATCAAGTGAAGTACTAATACCACTTTACAATGCTTTGGTAAGGCCACACCTGGAATACTGCATCCAGTTTTGGTCACCACGATGTAAAAAAGATGTTGAGACTCTAGAAAGGGTACAGAGAAGAGCAACAAAGGTGATTGGGGGACTGGAGGCTAAAGCATATAGGGAATGGTTGCTGGAATTGGGTATGTGTAGTTTAACGAAGAGAAGAGTAAGGGGTGACATGATAGCAGTGTTCCAATATCTCAGGGGCTGCCACAAAGAAGAGGGAGTCAAGCTATTCTCCAAAGCACCTGAAAGCAGGACAAGAAGCAATGGATGGAAACTAGTCAAGGAGAGAAGCAACCTAGAACTAAGGAGAAACTTCCTGACAATTAGAACAATTAACCAGTGGAACAACCTGCCTCCAGAGGTGGTGAATGCTCCAACACTGGAAGTTTTTAAGAAGAGACTGACAGCCATTTGCCTGAAATGGTATAGGGTTTCCTGCCTGAGCAGGAAACACCTTCTTCCAGCTTCAAACTTATATTCAAGCTTTACAAGTTTCTTTTGTAAAAAAAAGTCTCAAAAGCATTTTAGTCCCCAAATTTCAAGGGTATATATATATATATTGATTCCAAATTAATTTTATAATTAATTTCATTAATTCCATTTCCCCCCAAGCACTTAGTTCACTGCTTTTTTTTTCCTGAGGGAATGGGGCAAAAACTGCTTTGGGTAGTTTTTTTCCAGGAAAATGTCTTAAAGTTATAAAGAGAGGATAGAATCTCCCCCAGTTTCATCCATGTTGCTCAAAAGTTGCTCGTTAGTGCTTATTTCCTTGGTTGTCATCAGCTTCTGACTAGCTACATGCAGGTAGCCAATCTTTCCCCCGCTAGCTTGGAGGACTCCTTCGGGTCAAATGGAAGGGCTGCTGCCCCTCTGTGATCAATGAGGGTCTCCTCCTAGTTTGTTGCTTCTCTGGGGTGACTTTTGACCCTTTTTAGGGTCCCCAGTGGGGTGAAATCGAATACAGAAGATGGAGCCCCATCTTCCTGCATCTGTCACGCCATGACATCAAACAGGAAGTGCAATCTTATTGTAGTTTTACTATATGTATTTTTCATGTATTTATTTAGGTTATTTATTTCAACATCATATTAGGTAAACTTATAATATCTTAGTGGGATTTGATCTATTTCTTTTCAGAGTTGACATGTAATTAGAAGAATTGTTTTAACATTCTTGGGGGATATTTTTTTTAATAGCTGTTGTAAATTATGATTTAGATTCAAATAAATTTGTCAGTTATTTTAGCCAGTCTGTTTTTTGTAGCAGAAAATAAACATGTAATTGTCATAAAGCAAAAAAAGATACTCAATAAAAGCATGCATGCATGTAAATGTGTGTATGTGAGTATGTACATGTATAAAGATAATTTACTTTTGTATATAGAATAAAATATATTTATAATGCTGCTGCATATTTTGAAAGATTTTATTGTACAGATTGGTTAAACTTTCATTTCTGTATTCTACTAATTGTTCATGAAAGCATCTTGTAAACTTAATTAGTTATATTATGATTACTCTTTAGTTTTATCTGTACAGTATAAAAAGATGCACTATCAGGCTATTACTGTCTGTCCGAGAGATGGTATTGGTGAAATGATCCCAGAAGGATATTTTTATGGTAGGAAATTACTTCTAAATAATTGATATTTCAAACATATTTTTAATTTGTGAATAAAGTCAAATTCAGTTCAGCTAGTTAAATCCTATGTCTTAGCAACTAAAATGAAATCTCTTCATGGTGGAAAAAAAGCAGCTTTCAAAATCTCCAAGCACATTTTTTTCTTGCTTGCTTTCTTGTTTTCCTGAAATCATGTTTATTGAGCAGAAATCCTAACCTTTTTATAAGACCTCAAAGCCCAAAATAATATCATAATGATTTTATGAATATGCATTATACTAGTTACAGAGATTTATAAGGTAAACTTAATCAACTGGTTCCTGGTCTCCTTTGTGCCAGACAGTTGCCCATTGATCCCCTCCCCCAACACACCTTTCATATAGCAATAATAACACAATCCAGGATGAGTGCTTATAAAGTACTTAAAATTACTTCCAACTGAAGGAGCCCTGTTCTGAGACATTCACAGCACAGCACAGCAGAAAGTCTTCTGGAGTCAACAGGAGAAAGACAGCAAACAAGGCTGATTTGGAAGCTAAGAGCATAAAGAGCTGAAGTAGAATGGTCTATAATGTCAACAATCCATTAAAATTTAGCTTACGATCTCTAGGGTTCAAAGTCTATTAAAGCATGAAAGAAGATGCGCTGCTATTAAATTAAAATAGCTTTAAAAAGGAACTTCATCTTCATGTTGACAGAGAGTAAATCACATGTTTCATGGATTCTTCCTCGTCTCCAAAGAACACTTATTTAGTGTGCCAAGTTGTATGTCTGGCAGTCTTAAGTTAAGTTCATCTATATAGCCTAGCCATAATGGATTAGATATTCAGGAATTACTTCCCAAGGTCTAATATACTAATACTATACAGGACTACTTTTAAATAGATTTGTATTTTCTGTATCTTTTTTCTCTATGGAGCTTGGATTTATGTTAATTTAGTTACTTGTTAATAAATGTTATTTATATTTGTTTTATATTTGTTTGTTTGTTTGTTTGTTTTAAAAAGGTCTACAGGACAGAGCATTTAATAAGCATTGCTCTGATCACTTTCACAATTGCCAGGCCATATTTACCCTTCCATTGTTGCACTAACAGTTTTTATATACCTTGCAATATTGCTCCCAGTTAAAGTAGGAAAATGCTGCTTTTAAAAGTTAATATGACTAAGGATGCTGTAGAGGAAAAAAATGTTACCAGAAAAAAATTCATTTACAAATCAGAAAGAACTCTGTATATAAATAGTAATGCTGTATAATATTAATATAACTCTAGTATTATATAACAGATTAATATTAATCTATACACATTGAATAAAATGTATTGGATAACCAATTATTTTAAAAAGCAGCAGTAGTAAATAATTAAAACAATAAACTTTTAAAAAGCTACAAGTGACACCAATGTCATGAGAAAGCTAAATTTCATAGGGGATATTGGTCATTTTTAACCTTAGCATTCACAATATTTTATAAAATTGTAGAATGAAATTGACAGCAAGAAAATGTTACCAACCCCTACATAGCTGCTGCTAATGTTCCTTGTATGTCAGATGCATGCACATGCATTTGAATCAGTTTTGACTCCAGACAAACTATCAGGATGAGACCAGCAGTTTCTTTGGCCAAATTTTCCCATTGCCTGCTTCCTTTGCTGAGATAGAGTGACTGGCTCAAGGTCTGTCTTGCTTTTGCCTAAGGCAAGACTAAAACTCACAGTTTCCCATTTTCTAGTTTATTGCCTTAACCACTATAGCAAAGTGGCTCTTTTCTGATGTCAAAATTCATCTGCTTTCTTGGTAATTTTTTAGAATACTGTTACCATGGAACATGTATCCTTTTATACCATTTTTATCTATGGTTTGAGTGCTTTGTGAAGATGCAGAATAATGTTTTTCAACAACAGAGTTTTCAAGAACCATGCCTTGAATTAAGCTTCCATTACTTCATTACCATTTTCAATCCAGTTCATAGTAAAAAAATAATGATAATGATCACAACCTCTACCTTCCATCCTTGTGTTGACAGACTGCTGAAGTAGTAATGGTGAAATAGCAATTTAAAGTCAGCAGGCAAATAAAATTGGTACCAGTGAAGTATGTGGATCTTTGGATCTATGTTCCTGGGTTTGACATAGATTAAATTAATTGGTGTTGTTTCCCACTGAGATCAGTGGAAACCTAGTTTATTTAAACCATATTGCTTTTGTCAGGATCTAATGCTACCATATGTTACCATATTGAGTCAACAATTCGAGAAGCATTGTAAGGATTACTATATTATTTCTGAGCATGGGAATTCATTATTCTGGAACTGTGGGATTTTAGAGTTTTTTGGATGCTCCAATTATTAGAATCACTTAGGTCAATAGATTTATAATGATCTGTTGAGAAGAAACATACTGTTCTATAAGGGAAGACAGAGTTGCTGTTCCTCTGGTCCAAAACTTATTTTAAGTCATATTTAAGTTCTATTACTGCATTAGATTTTCTTGTTTTGTATGTATTTAGTCCAAAATAAATAGATGCTATTTCAGACATGTTTTTAATGTGTTTATCAGTTATGAAGTTGTTCTTAATAAACTTGTTTTGTCTTTATATTGCATTTTAATTATTAATGTTTTGAGCTTCTATTTGCTTGGCAAAATAAAGATAAACTTGGTCCAACTTTCAAGCTGGGATCTGGTCAAAAAAAAAAAAAAGAGAGAGAGAGAGAGAGAGAGAGAGAGAGAGAGAGAAATATCAGTAATCTGTTAAGTGTGTTATTGTAATATTACTCAATATTTTTGGCTTTATTTGAAAAGCTTCTTGAACTTCATAGACAGAACATTTGCATGATTTTGTTCAAATAAAAAGACAAAACTTTTTCTTGACGTCTATACAAGAATAAATTCTGTCCTATTCCCTTGTCTACCACCATATATCTTTGGACAATACAGTCAAAGAAATAAGTACTTTCCTATCTTTGATATGAACAGTCTCTGTTGAAAATTTCAACTTAATTAATGAAGCAATCTTGAACATTTCCCAAATCTTGATGGTCCACCTGGAATATCCTTTGTTTTACCTCATCTGTTTTCAAGTTACCTGTAAGTGAGGGGATGGAAAAAGTGAATCATTATAGAAATCAGACATGCATAAGAAGATTAATAACACAACTGGAATTGATCAAAAGGAGATGCAGTCAAAACAATCTTTGAAGAAATGTTCCCCCAACTTAAATCCCTTGCACTAAATCCTTAGTAAACTTTTTCGTGGTTGATTAATTAGATTTGTCTTGACTAACATCATATTGTCTGATGAATTGTGAAGTGAAAGAACCACAGAATGAGTCTTTTCTATATTTTAAGCATAAAAAATAATAATCCCATATGTTATAAGAAAGCAAAACTTTTGTGCATGCAAATTCTGTGGTTGAATAGTGATAGAAATGATTGGCAAAAAGTGCTATTATGTAATATCTAATTGAATTGCACAGATTAAAATCAAACTGTATGTTTGTATTAAGTGGAAACAATTTCTATTGATGGTTAAAAAGATATATGTCTGAAGATCTATCCCATGGACTAATGTATGCTATCTAGTTTAAATATATTTTATCAATCCTGCATTTTTTTAAAAAAAATAGTACTGGGTATAGGATGATCAGCACTGAGTGGATGAGTTCTTGACCAACATTTTTAATATTAAACTTATGTATTAATTTTACATTGATCGGAAGTATTTGTAGTCTTCATTTATTATTTTCAATCCAAATTTTAGCATATTTCTTAACCATTATTTCCATTCTCCACACCCTCAAAATACCTTGAAACCAATCCACAACCTTACTTTATACCAACATAGAAACTGTGAAAAGAACACATGAAAAGTTTCTCCTCTATGTTGCACAAAATGGGAAGGGAGGGAGGAAATTGCATATTGTGCTCCAGCTCATTTCCTATAGAAAAAACTGGTGAAAGTGACAGAATTTTGTCAATTCCATTTTTGTTTGCTTCATCTACACTATTGTGTGGGAAGAAAGAAACTATAGTAGTGACGTAGTATTCCTGTACAGGATTTGCTATGATAGCTGATAGGCATGACCTGAGGAGAGATATGGGTGAGTTAGAGTTCCTTCAGTGGACAAACACATTAACCAAACATTTGAAGAATTCCCAAATCTGAAAACTACTTCAGGTTGGTTTCATTTGTGTTATATCTGTGGATTATCTCATATACAGAAGACAGAAACTTTGGGATAGTAAAGAAGCATATATTGGAATTTACTGGGGCAAATTTTTCCTATTTATTTCACTGGAATTAAGTGTCATTAAATTTGATTTAAATCCTATGTGTACTTACTAGGAATCAGTCCCAGCAGGGTTAGAAAAGTAGTTGCATTTTATAGGCTAGAATTGGAAAGCAAAGAACAATGAATTAGTTCAATGTAGGATCAGGCTATTTCATAATGGAGTTTCATGTGCAATCTGTGTGCAATGTACATACAATTTATACAATATTAAATGTGTATAAAATGTCAGGAATAATCTAACTTTATTCCTTGCCAATGGAAGAAAAGGATGATGCTAAAGGATTTTTGTGAATTGATTTTGGCATGCAGCCCACATCAGGAATAATGTCTGTTATTTTGAATTAATAGTAATCTAGATCTTACCACCCCCAAATAAAAGTTCTTCACTTAGGAATATTTACAAAGTAATTGTTTATTACAGTCTTATGTAATTAGCATAGTGGAGAGTCACAGTGAAAACATCCTCTAAAACGGATGTTTCCATATCTAATATTTAGAGCATTTTCAGAAAATTCTGATGCTTTACAATAGATGTCTTTTCCCTAATCTGTCAGCCTTCAAGGTATTGAGATGATACTTATGGAATGAAATAGAATATCCAGTATCTTAGCGGAACATCACATTGGAAAGTAGTAGCAATATATCATTTCACCCAGCCTTATTACTTGTTTAGTTTTATTATAGCCACCCACTCCCATAGATTCTGGTTGGCTTACAAATACAAATACCTTGGGCTAAAATTGCTTTTGTCCCTACCCAGACTGGTCTTGCCTGAATCACTTCTATGGGTAGATTTTGATAGCAGCATTCATGTTTTATAATTCTCTTCTCCGTCTTAGGTATATTTCAGGAATCATACAGTATAATAAGTTTATAATGAAATAAATGCACCATGCACTCTAATTTGAAATGAAGGGCTTTGTTTTTAGCAGAGAGATTCATCTATGCTAATATACCATAGTTAAATAGCAGCCATGGGGTCAGGTTCAATTCCTGGCAAATAATATGCAAAATGTTCTCCATGTTGTCTTGCCACCTAATAAGTAGCTTACTGACTGATGTTTCTTTTGCTGCATTGGGCATTCAGAATAATCTCTTTGTTTAGAAAAGGAGCTCTTTGTAGAACAGTCTACACTAAGCTTGTGCCTTCCAGATGTGTTGAAATTTCAGCAGCCGTGTTGGCTCAGAATTCTGGTACTTGTCTGATCACATCTGGACTAACTAGGAATCAGTAAGAAGCTTTTTCTTTTCCTGTTAATCTGAAGAAAAGAGTGATTGTAAGAAGTGGTGGAGAATAAATGCAATATTTGGCCCGTTACTTGAAAGCAAGTATGAAAAACAAATTGATCTGAATAGTTATGCTGATTATTTCAAATACTTAGAATTCATCCCATTAGGGTTTTTTTGACAATAAGATAGTCATCCACCTACTTTGTTCCCTTTTCCTTCTGTATCATCTGGGTGAGATTCAGATTTATATGTCATACAAAGTATAAACTAAAGTTTCACTTTCCATTGCCCCTCCATTCTACTTCCTCCATGAAATATTCTATATATATTTTTTTTCTTAAAAAAATCTCTCCTGCTTCCACATATAATGAAATTTACATGTGCATTGGGGGGAGTGTTTTATTGTTTAAACATCATATTATTGCCTTAAAATACAATTTCAGAAGGAATATGTTTGAAAGAAAAGAATATGTATGTATGTATGTATGTATGTGTATGTGTGTGTGCGTACACACACACACACATATCTATATCTATCGATCGATATAGATATGTGTGTGTCTGTGTGTGTTTGTTTATTTATATCCTACCTTTATTATTCTTGTAGGTGGAAAATATATCTAATACTCCCTTTTCCTTCAGCACAACAACCTTGTGAAGTGTATTGGGGTGAGAGAGATTTATTAGCCCAAAGTCACTCAGCTGGCTTTCATGGTTAAGACTGACTTGAACTTAAAAGTCTCCTGTTTTAAGTCTGATGCCTTAACTACTAGACCAAACTGGCTCTCAGTCTGTGTTTAGTCAGATAAAACATAAAGCAGTTTATTCCCATTTTAGTCAAGCATTAACATTCATGAGCACTTCCTGGCATCATGCATCTCTTCAGAACACTTTTGTTCTGAATTTTATGTGAATCCTGTCCTTCTTCCAAAGACATTAGCAATTAATGGGACAAAGAAGAAAATAAAAATAAAGAAGGAGAATGATAGAGGAGAAAAGAATCAAGTTGTGTGGTGAGTGCAGGAAAGAGAGGAGGGTTAATGTTAAGGAAAAGTATTGTGTGACTTTCTAAAGCAGACATGTCAAACCCAAGGCCCGGGAGCTGGAGCCGGCCCGCGAAGTGGTTTCATGTGGCCCGTGAAGCCATCCTGGAAACAGTGAGGGAATGGCCCCCACTGCCTTGGCCCTGGCCCAGAGACCCTCCTCCTGCTAGAGACCCTCAGATCTGTCCCACTCCCGCCCGGGCCCCCATAGGCACCCTTGAGGCGAACGATGTAGAGCTGGCCACGCCCACCCGGTAGGCCATACGCACTCTAGCCACGCCCACCCAGTAGGCCACGCCCACCCTGGCCATACCCACCCGGCCCCCTGAGGGCAACCGCAATGCTGATGCGGCCCTCAATGAAATTGAGTTTGACACCCCTGTTCTAAAGCAATTGTAATTGTTTCAATAAAACCTGGACAGTACTGTAAATTAAGCATATAATGGGTTTAAGTCAGCTCTGAGTAATTTGGTGTAAAGTTGAAAAACTCAAAACCATAGAGAGTGGAAAATATGAAAAGGAAGGCTAGAAGAAGAGGTTTGGAGTAGAGTTACAACAAAGCAAGTTCATGATTGTTAGACAATAGAGAAGTAAAGAATATATCTCAGATGCCAAGAATGTGGCCATTAACTTGATCCAGATGACAGGACTAGTGGTAAGAATGCTAATTAGCTATTTATGGCAGAAAGCCCAATTTATATTTCCTTCAAGCAATTGATTGGTTCTGTCATACAGTATTAGATCAGTATGCAAATAACCTTCATTGCTAGCATAACTGTATCATGTAAGACCATCAACATAAGGATAACTACTTCAAACATTTTACAGAGCAGAACCTGCCAGCATTGGAAACAAAAAGCTGTTTTTAGCTTGTAGCCTATAGCCATACAGACCTATTATCAAAATAAGATGCATTTGCTTTCCGCACCCAGTATGAGGAAAGAATTGGTAAGAATCCATTCCCATTAAAGAAGGGCAGGAGAAAGAGACATCAGATTTCAACCTAGGATTGATATTTCTACAAGTTTCATTGCTCTGACTTGCAGGAGTTCTTTCTCTTCAGTGTCAGCTGAATACTGATACTTATAATTGCAGTAAAAGCAGTCTGCCTACAGTATTTAAGCCTTGTCCTTGACTCCATCACTGCTAGTTCCTGAGTGCTGCTTGTTCAATTTTTAGAGACAGATTTATTGCCAGGCCCTGGGTGAAAGATTACAGACATATACAGGAGAAGTTCATGGAGCCTGCCAAAGAGTACTCTTTCAAAAATTGCAATAAATTAATACTTTTTCATTGGTCAGAAATGTAAAATATGAAGTACAGAATATACTAGTTGTATTGATTTAAATTAAATTAAATTAAATCCAATTTAGTTTGATTCTGTCCCACCTTTTTTGCAATGCAGTTTCTAGAATGTCATTCAAAAGCCAAAAAAGTTTCCACATTCTTGTTAGGTATAATTATTTGAAGCTAAACCTCATTAAATTCAATTGCTGTTAATTCTTAGGAGACACATAGAACAGTTGTGATAAACCCCATTCAGTTTCTCATTATTCATCAGTGAGCGTGCTAAGGACCAAGTGGACTCAATTTATGTGCATTCAAACTAAGCTTATGAAAGACTCCTATGAATATACTGACAATATCATAGCATCTAAAACCAGGTAGGATTGGGATGGTCAGACAAATTACCCTTTTTGAATGTTCATTTGAAAGTGTAAAGCAGGGTGGAATGGCCCATGGATGAATTCCAACTTTACCTCTATGTATCTACTGAATAATCAAAAAGAACTAGAATTGTTCCTACAATTAGGATTAATTGGATATAATATTCATTGCTTGGGAAATACTGATCTAATTATTTCATAGATGGCCATTCAATGTGAAATAAAAGTTTTGCAGGAAATTACAATGTTCCCATTAGAAATAATGACCCACAGACTGAACAGGCTGAATAAATCCATTGTTGAAAAAAACTGGAGAAGCCTCCTTTTTTGGCTAATTTTCTATGATTCCGCAACCTTCTGTGTGTCTGAAAATCTGCTTTTAAAGTTTGATGAGACTTCCAGAACAGTATGAGATGATGTAGAGACTATAAAAGGAACTGACAAAAATCACTGAAAGTTTGAGAAGCCCTTGTCTTTTTTGCCCAGATGGGAATTTACACTAACTAACAAATAAAACCTCCACTAACAAATAAAACCTGGAAAGCCAAATCCAGGGCCAGAATAACAACTGGCAGATATTGAATTGCTGAAAATGGTAATCTTATTTTTTTTATTTTATTACAAACTGAATAGCAATAACATAGACAATTAACTCTTAACAATACATTTACCACACCTTGGTTGGCTTCCAAAATCAGCTATGGAAATGCTGCCTGAAATTAAGTTTCTTGTGCAGATATTAAACAATCAGATAGATGTGAAAAATGTATTTTGAATGTGTTCCATTTTCCCATATCTCTAGTTGCCGCGCATGATAAAATTATCAATGAAGCTCCTAATTGGATCCTTAAGCAAAGGGATGTTGCCCTATGAATCATTTTATGTTTGTGGGAGGCAACTTTGGAACTAACAGAGCAGGAATCGGAGCCAGATGTTTTCTGGGAACCTGGCTGGAGTGGAGGCTGTGTATTTCCTAACATAGGCAACCATATGGAAGAAAAGGTTGGAAACATCCCATTACAAGTCATATATCACCCATTTGACAGCAAAGATTTCAGCTTGTTTTTATTTAAATCATGAAAGCAGCTGTTCAGCTATCCAGCTGTATTAAATTTAACCCCCTTTCCCCAGAAAAAATGTAGTAATTTATGTAGTGGTACCCAACAATTTAGGGGTATATCTTGTGAAGAAAAATGTTCTAATGCAACAATAGTAAAAATAGAGTGATAGTTTTGGCACTTTTTTATTGCTAGGAAATTTGAGCAAAACAACTGTCACCTGTGCCACAAAACTAACTTTGGCTCTACCAGATATCAGATTAGGGCTGTGTTAAGAAATGGCCTTGAACAAGTTTGGAAATGAATCTGTCTTATGCTTGCGCTTGTTCCTTCCAGCTTTTTTTTAAGTTCACTAAGTTAGTGGAATAGCAGTCTCTTTTTTAAGATGTATTCCAAACTAGAAATGATCGGAAAAGCAGCAGTTTTGATTAGCATCACAGTCCAAGACCCACAGTTTCAGTCTTGCATTGTTTTGGGTATGTCTAGTTTATTGAAAGAAGGACTAGGGGTGACATGATAGCAGTATTCCAGTATTTGAGGGGCTGCCACAAAAAAGAGGGGGGTCAACCTATTCTCCAATGTACCTGAAGGCAGAACACAAAACAATGTATGGAAACTAATCAAGGAGAGAAACCCAAACTAAAGAGAAATTTCCTGACAGTTAGAACACTTAATCAGTGGAATGGCTTGCATTTAGAGGTGGTGGGTGCTCCAACATTGCAAGTTTTTAAGAAGAGATTGGACAACAATTTTCTGAAATTTTATAGGATTTCCTGTTTGAGCAGGGTGTTGAATTAGAAGACCTCCAAGATCCCTTCCAACTATGTTATTCTGTCATATATGAAGATGCAGATATATAATTTTTTAAAACTAATGAGAACAGAAAATACAGAGAAATAATATAAAGATAGCAAGTCTAACCTTTTAAATACTAGTATACTAGAATAGCTTCTTCCTTCATGGATTACTGCCTTGTTGTGGCGAAGGTGCTTGCGTAAGTCAATGAAGCTATGAGCTATGCCATGCAGGGCCACCCAGACAGACAGGTCATAGCAGAGAGTTCTGACAAAATGTGATCCACTGGAGAAGGAAATGGCAACCCACTCCAGTATATTTGCCATGAAAACCCCATGGACAGTACCAAAAGGCAAAATGATATGATGCTAGAAGTTGAGCCCTTCAGGTCAGAAGGTGTCCAATATGCTACTGGGAAAGAGCAGAGGGCTAGTACTAGTAGTGCCAGAAAGAATGAAATGACTGGGCCAAAGCTGAAAGGACGCTCAGCTGTGGATGTATCTGGGGGTGAAAGGAAACTCCGATGCTGTAAAGATTTTTTCTCCATAGGAACCTGGAATGTAAGATCCATGAATCAAGGCAGGCTACACATGGTCAAACAAGAGATGATAAGACTGAACATCGACATCTTAGGAATCAGCGAACTAAAATGGACAGGAATGGGTGAATTTAATTTAGATGACCATCAGGTATACTACTGTGGGCAAGAATCCCTGAGAAGAAATGGAGTAGCCTTCATAGTCAATAAAAAAGTAGGAAAAGCAATACTGGGATACAGACCATGAGCTTCTTGTTGCAAAGTTTAGGCTTAAACTGAAGAAAGTAGGGGAAAGCACTAGACCACCAAGGTATGAATTAAATCATATCCCTGTTGAATATACAGTAGAGGTAAAAATAGATTTAAGGAATTAGATCTGATAGACAGAGTGCCTGAAGAACTATGGATGGAGGTTCGCAACATTGTACAAGAGGTAGCAACTAAAACCATTCCAAAGAAAAAGAAATGCAAGAAAGCAAAATGGTTGTCTGAGGAAGCTTTGCAAATAGCTGAGGAAAGGAGGGAAGCGAAAGGCAAGGGAGAAAAAGAAAGATACGCACAACTGAATGCAGAATTCCAGAGAATAGCTAGAAGAGATAAGACAGTCTTCTTAAATGAACAGTACAAAGAAATAGAAGAAAACAATAGAATAGGGAGGACTAGAGATCTCTTCAAGGAAATTGCTAAGCACATTGAGTTGTGCTTTAGATTGTAAGCTGCCCTGAGTCTTCGAAGAAGGGCGGGATATAAATGGGATTAAAAAAAATATGGAGAGATGAAGGGAACATTTCATGAAAAAATGGGCATGATAAAGGCAGGGACCTAACAGGCAGAAGAGATTAAGAACAGGTGGCAAAATTACACAAAAGAACTATAGAAGAACAAGCTTAATGTCCCTGATAACCATGATGAGGTGGTCACTGACCTCGAGCCAGACATCCTAGAATGTGAAGTGAAGTGGGCCTTAGTTAAGCTGAGCAACAACAAAGCTAGTAGAGGGGACAGTATTCCAGCTGAGCTATTCAAAATCTTAAAAGACGATGCAGTAAAAGTGCTACACTCAATTTGCCAGCAAATTTGGAAAACACAACAGTGGCCACAGGATTGGAAAAGATCAGTTTACATTCCAATTCCAAAGAAAGGCAGTGCCAAAGAATGTTCAAACTATCGCACCATTGCACTCATTTCTCATGCTAGTAAAGTTATGCTTAAAATCCTACAAGCTAGACTCCAGCAGTATGTGGATCGAGAACTACCAGAAGTACAGGCAGGATTTCGAAGAGGCAGAGGAACTAGAGATCAAATTGCTAACATACACTGGATCATGGAGATAGCTAGGGAGTTCCAGAAAAACATCTACTTCTGCTTCATTGACTATGCTAAAGCCTTTGATTGTGTGGATCACAACAAACTGTGGCAAGTTCTTAAACAGATGGGCATACCAGACCATCTTATTTGTCTCTTGAGAAACCTATATGCGGGTGAAGAAGCAACAGTGAGAACTGGACACGGAACCACTGATTGGTTCAAAATTGGGAAAGGAGTCCGGCAAGGCTGTATACTGTCACCCTGCCTATTTAACTAAATATGCAGAGCACATCATGAGAAACACAGGGCTAGATGAACTAAAAGTTGGAATTAAGATTGCTGGGAGAAATATCAACAACCTAAGATATGCAGATGATACCACTCTAATGGCAGAAAGTGAAGAAGAACTAAAGAGCCTCTTGTTGCAGGTGAAGAAGGAGAGTGCAAAAGTTGGGTTGAAACTTAACATTAAGAAAACCAAGATCATGGCATCCGGCCTTCTCAATTCCTGGCAAATAGATGGGGAAGAAATGGAGGTAGTGACAGATTTTTATTTTCCTGGGCTCCAAGATCACTGCAGATGTGGACTGTAGCCAAGAAATTAAAAGACGCTTGCTCCTGGGGAGGAAAGCCATGGCAAATCTAGACAGCACACTAAAAAGCAGAGACATCACCCTGTCAACAAAAGTGCGTATAGTCAAGGCTATGGTCTTCCCAGTTACAATGTATGGCTGTGAAAGTTGGACCATAAGAAAGGCCGAGTGCCAAAGGATTGAGGCCTTTGAACTATGGTGCTGGAGAAGACTCCTGCGAGTCCCTTGGACTGCAAGGTAATCAAACCGGTCAGTCCTAGAGGAGATCAACCTTGACTGTTCTTTAGAAGGCCAGATCCTGAAGTTAAAACTCAAATACTTTGGCCACCTAATGAGAAGGAAGGATTCACTGGAGAAGAGCCTAATGCTGGGAAAGGTTGAGGGCAAGAGAAGAAGGGGACGACAGAGAATGAGGTGGCTGGCTGGAGTCACTGAAGCAGTAGGCGTGAGCTTAAATGGACTCCAGAAGATGGTAGAGGACAGGAAGGCCTGGAGGAACATTGTCCATGGGGTCGCGATGGGTCGGACATGACTTTGCAGCTAACAACAAGAAGAAGAATAGTTTCAGTGACACTTCAGTATGCTGAGATATAGTTCTCTGCCACTAATCTTTGCCTTGAAGTCAGCTGAGCTAGGCAAAGCCACTATCCTCAGAATAACATAGATCTTGGGATCAAGAATCCAACCATTCCTTGTAAGCTGTACCAAGCACTGTCATTTGCAGTGCAGCAAACAATGGCTGTGGAATACCAAGAACCTTTGTTTTCCAGAATCCAATGGGGGTGGGGAGGATTCTGTAGACAAGAGAAATAGGGGAAAAAAAGGGAAATAGAAGATGTGGAACCACAAATAGCTGAATTTTGGTAGAAAGTGCACATAGAGCTAAGAGAATCTGTGCAGTTTCTCCACATGTTGGAAAAAGTACACTTAAGTAGCAAACAAAGAGTGCAAACATAAAAGTACACAGTTTCATTTCATTCTGAATGGTTTAACAATGGATACTAAGGTTGCTATTTATATTGTAATGCAAAAGAGTATCTTGTTTAAAAGTTTAATTCTTACAGTGATTCCACTCAGAACAAGGATTGTTTCATTTTGCTAGAAGAGGAGAAAAAAAATGCTATCTAAAAACATCCAGGAAAAGATTTATAGGTAAACGTGGAATAAGATTGACAGAATTAATGAAATTCCAGAAAAGAAATGAAGAGAATAATGTCTTTTGAAGTGCTGAATTCTTCATCTAGGACATGTTAAACCACAAAATGCTTGGAAGTCAGAAAGCCTGAGCATAGTTACTTTACTATTTTATCTAAGCCAGTCATATAATTTCTGTAAGTAGACAAAGGATTTATTTGACTTTCTAAAATGGGTGGAATTTTACATTAGATGCACCAATTATTCTTAATGTCATACATGGCTGCTTTGATTGTTCTGTTTTATTATGCTGTACATAGAAGACATATGCAGTATGTGTGAGTCTCTTTACTGATGATACTCAGAAGGAAAAAATGGAAATATTGAAGGCATCTGCAACTGACTCAGTGTCATGCAAACTAATAAATAATTAATAAAAGCAGAAGCAGTCCTGGTATGTGTATTCATAATGCCTGTTATTAATGTGAAGAAATAATTGAGATTGCATTATTTTGGCTGGGTTCAGCTCCCACCTTCTGCTAAGCCATGATTTTAAACTCTGGTTTGCTGTGTTGCCACCTGGTGGCCAGCCAGGAGATAGCTCTTTCTTTCTTTCTTTCTTTCTTTCTTTCTTTCTTTCTTTCTTTCTTTCTTTCTTTCTTTCTTTCTTTCTTTCTTTCTTTCTAATTATTTAGAGAAAAATCTCAAAAATCAGGTAAAATGTTTACAAGCAGTTTTATTGAGTAAATATTAAAAGTATTACAAGAGGGAAATATAAAAAGAAATCTTCCTACCTCTGCTTATTTTTAGCTTCCCAGCAATCCTAGACCTAGTGATTGATAAATCCTACACAAAAGTGACAATTCAGCACAAAGCACCTTTCTCCTCCAATGCACCCATTTTATACTTTTCTAGTAAGACCAGGGAGTGAGTGTGCGTGTGTGTGTGTAAAATGATCTGATCACAAAGTTTGCATATTTGTTACTCAACTGCTATTGAATTTCAAGTAGAAGAGTTAAGTTAGAAGGATGCCAGAAGGTTAAACGTTGTGTTTTCAGTTCTTTTTTTCCCCCCTAAAAAAATTCCATTCTCACTCTTATAGGCAGTATGTATTTTCCTCAATTTGTGGTCCTCTACCTGGGATCTGTTGGAGTCAGTCTTCCAGCTTAGAAGTCACAGCCCAAAGTGCTTTTACCACCACTGCAAACACTTTGACTTTTATTTCCACATCATGTCTAGTTCCTCCTTCAGGCCTTGGTACTTCTCCAGCGTCTTATATTCCTTGTTTCCGATGTTGCTGTTATTTGATACCATTCCGATGTTGCTGTTATTTGATACCATTCTTCTGGTCCTTGTCTACTACTGGTTAATTGGTCAGTACCTGCCTGCTATGTGTATCTGAAAGTCTCACAGGATCTTAGCCCTGTAATTCCTCCAGCCTTGTATGGAATCTCCCTTGTGGTCTTGGGAAGGTCTAGTCCATATACTGTGGAAGTGTTCTTGTATACAATACTAGTTATTTGATTGTGACATTCAGTGTTTCAGCCTGCAACTTAGATCCTGCCACAGTTCTCAAGACTCTTTTTTCCCACTATATATTTAAAATAGACTGTGATAAATTGGCATTCTTATAGCTGCTGCTGCTGCTATTATTCTTGTTATTGTCCTAGGGAGCTGACAGTGTTTGGGGGGTGGCATTCCTTTTTTGAGAATGGGGCATCTGAATTTCACTTAAATGTATATCATTGGGTATACAGCTAAATGACAGTAAAATTATCTCATCTCATTTCATCTCATGTCATCATCTTATCTTTTCTTGAATTTTGCTATCTTTCTTGCCTCCTCCTCATGGTTCCTATGTGATTTTGGGTTACCACGGTACTTACAGAATTGTGTTTCACAGTCCCTTTAAGTTCTTGAGGAAGGTCCTTTACTGTCTTCTTGACTTTATATAATGCCAAACATTCCCAGATCCATCCGTATGGCCTTGAGCTGTAGACTTTATTATAATCAGTCCAAGCTATGTTCAGATTGATCTGTCTAGACCTTGAATATGGGAACTACTATATTTACAGATATATGAGCCAAAAATAGTTACCATAATTCCCTAAAAGCTTACAAAAGATCAGGATGAGTGGTAGAGTTGGTGAGTAAATTAGTTTTTTATTATTTTTAATATAATTAGAAAGCATTAAAATGGTTTATTAATTGAATTGAACTGAATTTGTTTTAATAATTTCAGTGATATATTAGATTTAATCACTAACAGTTTTTTGAAATAATTAGTTTTATACTTACAGATAATCTGTAGACCTGGAACATCCCTAGCCTATGAATGTCATTTTTTCCCTTTATCTGTATGTCAAGTAGTCATTAAAAGTATTTAACAGATCATTTCACAGAATTAAATCACCATATATCTGATTGGCTTTTGGTGAGAATCTGGACTGTACAGCTTAGTGCATCGTCATTCATCCCCCATGCACTGGTCCTAGCCGAGCTGCGAGCTTCTCACCAGTGCTAGCCAAGCCGCGAGCTTCTCACGGCCCTGTTCATGCACATGTACACGGAGCCACATTTGCATGTGTGCGGATGCACACATAAAGGTGCCTGCTTCTCCCTTTCCCACTGGGCCATTAACCCAGAAAGATTGGCAACCCCTGTTCTAGATATGTGAAGTCTTTCCCAGTTGACTTACAGTTTGATAGACGAGAAGGGAAGGTCCTTGCTAAAGGTAGTTTTTATAAAGACCAGCTAGTATATGTGACTTTGAGGCAGATTCTGCATGCTAAATTCACGTGTTGCATTGGAGAGCAAAAAGAAGAAAATGAACAAAATTAGATGCAATTTAGGGATTCTGCATTTTTCCCCCCACAGCCATCTTTTATATCACCATCTTGAGGACTCTGGAAAAATTCATACTCATTCAAGCCATTCTTTTTTTAATGTAACTTTGTTAAAGTAATTTATAAAAAGACTAAGAAAAGGATAAACAAGAAAGAAGAAACATTCTGGAAAAAAAAGGAAAACCAAGAAGAAAAATCAAGATATAAAAGTTCAAAAAGAAAAAGTAGAAATAACCAAAAAAGAATGACTTGTGTCTTTCTTTGGTACAGATACAGATAAAAACACATTAAACTCTTACCCTAAAGTTAACAAAAGGGACGTGGTGGCTCAGTGGGTTAGGACACTGAGCTTGTCGATCAGAAGGTCAGCAGTTTGGCGGGTCGAATCCTGAGTGCCGCGTAGCAGAGTGAGTGCCTGTTACTCATCCCAGCTTCTGCCAACCTAGCAGTTTGAAAGCACGTAAAAATGCAAGTAGAAAAATAGGGACCACTACGGTGGGAAGGTAACAGTGTTCTGTGCGCCTTTGGTGTCTACTCATGCCAGCCACATGACCACGGAGATGTCCTCGGACAAGCGCTGGCTCTTCGGCTTTGAAACGGAGATGAGCACCGGCCCCTAGAGTCGGAAACAACTAGCACATATGTGCGGGGGAACCTTTACCTTTACCTTTAAAGTTAACAATAGCGTACATTGTTTCCAAACCCAATATAATTCTGATTACCAAATCCCAAAAATCAAAAATTTGATTTCTTTCAGTTTCCCACAGAGTCCAAAAGTGGTTTTCAAATATAAATAAAATTGGTCAAAATCTTTTCTTTAATTAAATTTGTCAATTTCATCATCTCTGTCAATTCCATCAGATTCACCATTTATTTTTCCTTTGCAGATATTTGTAATTCCTTCCACTTTTATTTATTTTAGTTGATTCTAAAGTACTGTCCAACACTTAATTGTGGAATTTTCTTCCTAGACATTCACAACTATCTTCATTTTGTTATATATCCCCTGGAAAATCTTCTTCTCCTCCTCCTCCTCTTCCATCTTCTTATTCCTAACACAAGGTTTGTAAACATGTATTACTGTTAGGAAAATCTCCTATGTTACTAAGATGTTAAGCAACCATTACATGCTTTTTAGTATGAATTTCAAAATAATTTCATAATCAATGGTCTCGTCTTGAGATGTAGGGCACCAGTTTACATTTAGAAAGCATTAAGTGCCAAAAAGAAAAAAGAAAAGAAAAACCACAATACATTTAAACTTTCCTTTTTATGGGAATTATTTGTATTTTTTAATAACCAGTGTCTGCTGGTTTTCCTTTGTTAAATCGAAACCTTGTCAGAACAGGTAGTTAACAGTGGACAGTAGGAAGAAAAAGTTCTGACAAATGTATGTTCTCTCTCTTATTCTCAGAAAAACATCTGTAGCTTCCATAGGAAGCACTCATTTTTCCCATCAACCAAGTCCCAGTATCCCCTTGGGTCTACTTTTGGCATAGTTCATCAAATAGGATGCAGTTTATGGCTTAGAACTTATGAGAGAAAGCATTTGGGCTATTCTTTTCCCTGGCAGAATACTGAGAGCAATTCCCAAGGCTTTAAGCCACATGTGAGCCTCTGACCTTTTCTTAGCACACCATGGGAGAGGTTAACAATGGTTGAAACTTCAGCCATCGCTTTGACATAGAAGCAAAACAATAACAAGCTCTGCCAGGATACAACAATGTGGGGTAGATTTTTTCCTCACCCCCCCCTTCTTAAACAGAATGGGGCTTTAGTAGGCAGCGTAAACAAAGCTGAAAACAACATTCAAAATGACTGGTTTAAAAAGTCAGTATAAAAATCACAACACATAGACTGAAATAATCTATTAATATTGTTATTTAAAATGATTTCATTGCTTTTGATTAAGCCTTCACAAGCCAGATGCCCATTAGATGCATTAAGAGTTCAATTTCCATAATTCTCAACCAATTTCTGGCAGGAAGTGAGACAAAAGACAAAAGCTTGGGTTAGATTACTTCTACCAAAGCTTTCATTGGGCTTGACAGGCCATCATGAAGACCAAATCATTTCAAATATGAGGGTGCTGAATCGTTGTTGTTGTTGTTGCATCATCTGACCTCAAAGCATCTATCACCTCCTGTATTCAAGAAGCATGAATTCAAAACTTAAAGCAAATTCTTAGTAAGAGAGAGGATAAAATGTAAATTTTCTAAGAATCCCTCCCAACTGTCAGGAAAAAAATGGTTTGGGTCTGGGAGCTTACTAGTTTTAATTGCTCAAGAGATCTTGTTTTGCCAGGATTGTTTACCTGCAGCATCTTGAATCTTATAAGCTCATATTGAGTTGTCAGTAATAATCATCTATTCATCTTGTCTTCTGGTGTGTTTGTTATTATCTTCTATTGTCCAAACATCTGATTCTTCTTCTTGCTTCCTGGTTATCTACCTAAAATATTTACATTTTAGCTTCATTATTACAGCATGATTTTATCTTGAACTGAACTGCCAAATATAAACAAGCACTATATGTCAGTAGATAAAAACCAAAACCCCATATTAGGTTGGTGCTATCAAATTGTTACCTGAATGTTGTCACAAGTGTGAGCCTTACTAGTATGCATATTATACATACCTCAGGTAGAATTATCAACAACCTATATTGAGCAATTGAAAGCCAGTTTGATATAGTGCTTTAAGGTACCAGGCTAGAGACCAGGAGTTCTTAAGTACAACGCCATCTGGGTGACTGTGGACCAGTCACTTTCTCTCAGCCCTAGAAAGGAGACAGTGGCAAACAACCTCTGAAGAAACTTGTCAAGAAAATTGCAGGGACTTGTCCAGGCTGTTTCCAAGAATCAAATATTATTGAAAGGAAGAAAAAAAATGAACAACTACTACTGCAAAATTTACCAAATATTTTTGTGATTTTGCTACTTATCTGAGGTTTCTATCAGTTTGCTGGAAAATCTTCAAACACAATATGTTTATGTTAATCAAATGTTCTAAACAATTTACAACACGACTTATAAGTACTTTTTTTCTTGAGATAACAGAAGGCAATATTAATTGTGCAGGAGAAAGGCTGTAGTTAACTTCCTTCTTTTTCTTCTTCCTGCCCATTAAGAATACAAGGTTTCTGTGACAGCTAAAAAGTATGTTGAATCATCACTTTCCCTACAATTTCTACAAGAGCACAATAACTACAGATTGCATATATATATATATATATATATATATATATATAATTTGTCAGACCTAGTTTCTGCATCAAGCAATGCTTCACTGGTGTTTAAAGTCATTCCTATGAATCTGATGAAAGATTATTCATGACAATAGGGAGTGTTGAAGTATAAATATATAAATATTCATATAGTACCAATTTGATTCAGAGTTTTGTAGATGTTTTTCTGGAATAATAATAATAATAATAATAATAATAATAATAATAATAATAATAATAATAATAATAATAATAATAATAATAATAATAATAATAATAAAGTAGTAGTAGTAGTAGTAGTAGTAGTAGTAGTAGTAGTAGTTGGAAGGGACCTTGGAGGTCATCTAGTCCAACCCCCTGCTCAGGCAGGAAACCCTATACCATTTCAGGCAAATGGCTGTCCAGTCTCTTCTTAAAAACTTCCAGTGTTGGAGCATTCACCACTTCTGGAGGCAGGTTGTTCCGCTGGTTAATTGTTCTAACTGTCAGGAAGTTTCTCCTTAGTTCTAGGTTGCTTCTCTCCTTGACTAGTTTCCATCCGTTGCTTCTTGTCCTGCTTTCAGGTGCTTTTGAGAATAGCTTGACTCCCTCTTCTTTGTGGCAGCCCCTGAGATATTGGAACACTGCTATCATGTCACCCCTCACCCTTCTCTTCGTTTTTATAGAATAAACTTCCATATTCATTAATGGGCATGTTGGAATAAGTGCAGCACTGTCTCTAACACTGTAAAAGTGTCATTTTAAGTCTTTTTTCATGACTTTCTTTAATAGCATTAAGTGATAAGAATAATTTAAAAATGGAAGGTATGTACTAGCACACTCCTGTGTTGGGTTAGAATCTTTGATTCTAATATTGCAAGACCTGTGTACCAGCAAATGAATGTACAGCTTCCATATTTAAGCTGCAAAATTCCAGACAACAGCTAGTTGACAGCAAAGAATTAGAATTCTATAAATTTGTTTCCATCTAGTGGACATATACATAAGTGCATGAAATTCACAGGGCAGTTAGTATGTTTATGTTAACTATTTGAAAAAAACCTTGGGATCCAAAATCACCCTATAAACTTTGATACTTCTTTTCCATAGGCCTGGGTTTTGAAGCTTGTGAGACAGTTGAACTAATTTTGTTATCTTTTTCTATTATAAAAGGTTGCTTTCTTTTCTAGTAAAAAACAACAACACTATTGTGAAGTTCAACTCTGAAGGTAAATATTTGCAGGAAAATACATAAAGCCTGTTACACAATGCACATTTAATCAATAAAAATAGATTATATTTCTCATTAGACATTTTGTGTAAACATAACAAACATTGGTGTTATGCACCAATGAAAAAATCTATCTCTAAATGTTAATATGCATGTACAGAGAAGCCCAGTTAGCACAGTCATCTTTTTATGTTCTCTTCATTGGACATAATTTCAGTCCACTAATCATCTTCATTACTCCTAGCAAACCTGCTTCAATTTTTTCCAGTTCCAAAAGTGAGGTGTTCACAACTATACACAGACCTTTGATAAAGTCTGATCTAAAGCATGGAAAAAATATTTTCCATTATTTGAAAAGTATACTTTTCTCTGTTAAATTTCATTCTTTTCTTTCTGTTCCTTTTTCCGATCTATCAACATTATTTTAAATTTAGGGTGCTCTTTAGGGTATTAAAGAGGTCTTTTGATCTTTAGGGTATTAAAATCAGAATTTTTATAATCTGGATATTACATAAACAATCTCTTTAATATTGTACCCACATAATAAATTAAAATATTGAATGAAGGACCCTGGCCTGATCCTTTTGCACTTTTCATAATACCTCTTGCGTATCTGATGATGAAACATTAACATGTACTCTTTGAGCATGATTGGATCATCTATGTACCTACTTATTTGTTTTGCATTCAGCACAATTAAACACTTAAGCAGCTTGCTGGTTTTTCAAATGCTTCATAAACTTGAAACATAGCATTTCTTCAATCTAGTAGAAAAATTGTCTGATCAAAAAGTGAGATAAGAAGATAGATAATACCTGGGAGAAGATTGAGGATGGTGAGAAAGAATGAGAGGTGTTTTTTTGTTTTCTAACCTCAACTCACATACGAAAATATTTCTAGAGCCTTAGGGTAGTTTTACATCCTGAAAAATTCAATTGGCTTAGAGAAAGTGAAAGAAATCACTGTAGTTGGTAGATTCAAATAAAGCATTAGCAACATAATTCCTTAATTTTCATATCAGACAGTAGAGTTTTAAACAGTTGCATAAGCAAGTTGCCTATTATGATTTATTTTGTACACTTACGCATTGAGAATTATAACTGTCTAATTTTTCAGTAGCAGGGTAGTTTGCCTAGTTTGTAAAATGGGAAATCAGTAAAATGTCCTTTCCTTATTAATTGTTAGTACAGTACTCTTTGAAAACAGTGAAAATGCCATTATTCACTAATTTAAAAACTAAGTAAAACTTTCAATTCATGTTATATATCTCTTTCATTGTGTAAGTTTAATCAGTAGGGGGAAATGTTTTTCTTAATTCTAACAGAATGGATTATTATTTTAATGTTTGTTAATAATTATACTTATTATCTATCCAAAGTTATTAGTGTTACAGATTTATTTAAGAGATTCAAAGATTCTAAAAAGCAATAAAAATAAACATTGTGTCCATGCATAGTGTGTATGTGTGTGTGTGTGTGTCTGTCTGAATAATGTATATGAGTGTAGATAGTTATATATGTAGGGACGCGGTGGCTCAGTGGGTTAGGACGCTGAGCTTGTCGATCAGAAGGTCGGCAGTTTGGCGGGTCGAATCCCGAGTGCCGCGTAGCAGAGTGAGCGCCTGCTACTCGTCCCAGCTTCTGCCAACCTAGCAGTTCAAAAGCACATAAAAATGCAAGTAGAAAAATAGGGACCACTACGGTGGGAAGGTAACAGCGTTCTGTGCGCCTTTGGCGTCTAGTCATGCCGGCCACATGACCACGGAGACATCCTCGGATGAGCGCTGGCTCTTCGGCTTTGAAACGGAGATGAGCACCGACCCCTAGAGTTGGAAACGACTAGCACGCACATGTGGGGGAACCTTTACCTTTACCTTTAGTTATATATGTACACATTCACAAATACTTCACCAGTCTAGTTCAGACTAGATACCAAGTTGAATACAAACTACAAAATACCTTGAAAGAGACCTATCCTTGCCTGGTACTAAAGTGATATTAGGAAGCCTTGAATTCTTTTCCTTCTTATAATGTTCCTCTACATTACATTACTTGGCAGGAATAACTCAAAATATCCTCAGAGATGATAAAAGAGCCTGTACAGGTATGAGTTGAAACAAAATAAATAATAAGCAAGCCCTACTTCCCCCTTCAAACATTAACACTATTCTGCAATTTAAAGAGGAAAAAATCATCTTATATGAATTTGGTACATTAGAAAAAAATAAGAAAAAATATTTTCATATCTAGTAGAAAAATATTTGTTCATATATCTAATTTGCTTCTAAATTGCAGGTGGCAAAACCAGACTAAATTTCAGAATTAAGGCTGAATGGTAATCTGGATATATTCCATACAAACTACACATATTTACATATTTATTCAAATGTAATTAAATTATCTTGAATTATTGACAATGTTTAACATTTTAATTTCAGTTCTTCCTTTAAATTGCCGTATTATTAATCAATTTATTTTTCAGATGAACCTTTCAGTTGTGTGAGATAAAATTAGCCATAAAGTTATTTTTTTATTACAGAATGTATACAGAGATAGACGGACATGATATTTTCTTCTTTAACATTGTAAACTACATTGTTTAAACTACAAGCATTACTATGGATATTGTCATTTGCAATTTTTTAGGTAAATAAATAAATATTATTGGGGATATAAAAAAAATGATTTTTGCAGTTCTAACATGATGTTGTAAAATAAGGTACAGTGGAATGTTTATTTCATACTACATATGTGTAACTTTGGGGACATTTGGAGACATTTTGCTATCTTAAACTACTACGTTAATATTGGGTTGAAGTAGTGAAACATGTTACTTTCATTATTATGGTTTGTTGCACAATCATTTGGCATTTTTTTAGTCTACCCATCAAGAAAGAAAGTCCTTCCCAAGATGTTTTATGGTGTTAAAAGGTACTGTTGCAGGATGTAAGCTATTCCAAGTAAAACTACCTTATGCAATTGACTAGTGATTTTATCAATGCTGTCAGTGCTGTTGGTTCAAGTCGTTGTTCCTGTGGTTTTGGGATTGGACACAAGATGCCTATTACTATTGATGCTATCTTTGCTACCTTTTGCCACAGTTGTTCTATGTACATTTGTACATCTTTCTATTTTGTAATTTTCTACAGTTCTTTCTCTTCTATTATGCTGTCTACTGGTACTGCTATGTGTAGTTGTTACCATTATTTAAATAATGAGTTACCCACCCTTCCTTCCTTCCTTCCTTCCTTCCCTTCCTTCCCTTCCTTCCCTTCCTTCCTCCCTCCCTCCCTCCCTCCCTCCTTTCCCTGAATATTTATATAAGTTCAATAAATCACAATCAATTTACAGTAAATATATTTTTATCATTATAGCAATTACTTTTATCTTTTATATCAAAACTGATAAAAAATAAGGCAGAAGGTTTAGAAAGTTTGAATGGCTGTTAACTGAATTTCTGCACTTTTGACAACATTTAAATGTATGACTTTAATTGTTGCACAATTCTCAAGATATTGTAAGTCCTTTGTAAACCCTGGTGGGACTAAATGGGATTTTCCAATCAATAGAGTTCCAGAACATAATCAAGCCCTCACCTTCAGGGACACTCTTGGCTTGTTAAGCTCTTTAGAAGACCACAATTAGATCTGTACTTAATTCTTTGTTGGATAATACAACCGGTTTTTAATAAATGCTGTGTCCTGACTCTATAGCATTCTGAGCCAACCACAGTTTCTTATATTCAGATAGTCCTCCCATCTTCCCAATAGCATCTTGGATTTCTATTATGGATGCATACCTCTACTCATTCTTGACTTCTTCCAAACCATATGGCCTCCACAGATTCAGTTCCCAGAGGCATGTTCATTGAATACATCATTTTCACAGCATGGGGAGACAACTTGCAGCTGTGGAATGCATCAAGCTAAGTTAACACAGTCCTCTATTTACTTTCCAGAGCAATTCATTGCAAAGAAAGAGAAAAAGAAAAAAAAACAGAGCAAAGATATGAAAAATGCTCTGTCCAATTTTAGCTGTGGTACCACTGGTTTCTGCTCTATCCACCAACAATATGTATCACTCAACAAATTAGCATATCAATATAAAAACTGACTGGAATATTGGAAACCAGTGTTTGTTAATTATCTTTTTATAAACTTCAGTTAGGCGGGATTGTATTCTTACATCATGTCTCTCTCTTTAATATACGGTATTATAAATTATTTTGAAATCATTAGTAGATTTTTATAAGTAATTTTGTAATTTGACAACATATGTGTTTTCATAATATTGCATAAATGTTTTTTTGTGTTTATATTTCTTACTACAGGTACTATTTTCCCTCTGCATTGCCTTTTGGGGAATACAGATCATAAAGCAACTCACTTCAAGCTCAGCGAAGCAACACTGAGAAGGAGTCCATCAAAATTTTATTTTTTGTGATGGATTACTTTAATCTTACGTACAGAACTGCAGTAGAGATTTCTTTAATATCAATATAAACAACATATAACCAAATCTAAGATCGATATGTCTCAATTTCTTTATTTTTGTTTATTTGGGAACTTCTGAATTGCCTTCTATAAAACATGTAAAATGTTTTGCATCAATTTCATTTTTATGCAAATATATATGTAATTTTAACAATTATATTAATAAATACTAATTATGTATATAGTGGCAATAAATTCATTTATTTTCTTTACATGTTGATAAAATTAAAGGACTTGTCAAATAGGTGATGAAGTTTCACTGATTTAAGACGCCTTGCACATGAATATTGAAGAACAGAATTTGCAATTAATCATGAATACACTTCATATTTGCAAATGTAAGCTTTGTTCAACCTGAGGATGTTTATTTTTTTAACTTGACTGTAATTCAGTCAAGTGAATTATACTCTGCCTTTATGTTAATTAAAAAAAAATAACAAATACTGATGAAATCAAACTGAAAAGACCTGGGTAAAAATAAAAGTCTTAACATATTTCCTAAAAGTAGAAAGAGTGGGGTTGACTGAACACAACCCAAGAGATTCTATTTTATAATTTAGGAACTGCATCAAAGGCAATACAAGGTGTCTCAAAACACACACAAAAGGAGTTGTTGTAGAATAATGCTACACATTGCATTGTGATAAATACAACTAATCCTTGACTTATAACAGTTTCTTTGGTGACCATTCAAAGTAAGAATGGTGTAATTTTTTTTGCATTTACAAATTGCTGCATTCCTGTAGTCATGTGATCAAAATTCAGATGTTTGGCCACCTAGTTCATATTTATGATAGCTGCAGCACCTCAGAATCACGTGATTCCCTTTTGTGACCCTCTGATAAGTAATATCAATGGGGGAAAAAAATCATTTAACAACCACATTAGTAAATTAACAATTGCAATGATTTACTTAACAGTTGTGGCAAGAAAGGTCGTAAAATGGGGCAAAACTCAGTTAACAAATGTTTCACTTAGCAACATAAATTTTGGGCTCAATTATGGTTGTAAGTTGAGCACTATCTGTACCCTCTCCTGTATCAAACCCCAAATTATTCCATATTTCAAAGACAAAAGCAAAAACCTGTAAGTTGTGATTAGCAAACAATTGGCAATGCTTCTAATATCATGATCACTGGATTTTGTACAACTAGAATCTCCAGGGCATAAATAATCTTTCAGTCATATCCTTTCACAGGGTTGTTTGTTGTTTGTTTGTTTTGCACCAGATGAAGCTTTTATATACACAGCTTCACCGACAGAGCCTCGGGTATCTGAAGAAGTGTCAGATAAAGGGCTTAGAAGCATTTTTGTAAATTGAGATGATACTGGAGGTAGGCACTTTGCTTTGCAACATGTAACTTTTGTGGTTCTTCTTTTAAGTATCTTTTGAAAATATATAAATATAAAATATGTAAATAAGTAGTTAACATATTTTGTGCCAAAGGAGATACTGAATGGCTCACTTATGCCTAGGGCCCTGCCTTAGAGATTCTAGTTGTATAAACTATTATATTTCTTCTCCTGCTTCCTGCTGTTCAAGCTTTTGATCCTCAGTTTCACATATTGCTATCCTGGACTCTGAACTTCTGCTGTCACCTTGAGTTATTAGCTGTGTCTGATTTTTTCCTTGAAACTCTGTTGTTGCTTTTGGTGTATCCAATCTCTGATCTTCAGATTGTCTTCTTTCTCAGCTGTGTTTCCCCTCTCCAATTTTGATGGATTTTTGGTTATCGGTTATAAACTGCCGGTTAAATCTTCACCCTACTATAAATCTGCATTCTAGTATAATGGTGAAAATTTTAGCGCATCCAGAAGCATGTTGCTGTCTAAAAGTGAACCTAAATAATATCTATCAATCGAACTATCAAACTATTTAACAAACTATCGATCTACCTATCTACTGTACATCCTGCCTTTATTATTTTTACAAATAAGTCAAGGTGGTGAACATTTAGCATAAACACTTTCAAAGAATCTTCTTCTTTCCTTTCTTTCTTTCTTCCCTTCCTTTTTGTCCCTTCCTTTGGCAAGCAGGAAATCTTGCACGGGAATTGCAGCCAGAGATTTCTCCCCCTCACACACACACTCTTTCCCTGGCTTGCTTCCACATCTGGGGTTTCCTTCCTCCTGAGGATACCCACAAGATTTCCAGCTTGCAAAATGGCAGTCACTTCTGCCTCTCTTGAAAGACAGGGATTTCTACAGTGGAACAAAGCAGAGAGGGAAAGATGCCTGCTCTCCACTGGATGCAGCCTCCTGGATGCATGGAGTGACACCGCAAGGCCAGTGCCTCTCCACACATTCAAGGCACCCCAGGTGAACACGGAACTCCACTGATGGAAAGGTGGTGGGCCCCTGATGCTCCCCTCCCCGAGATGAAGTGAAGTGGCGTGCCTGTGATGAAGCTGAAGTGGGGCAGGGGGAAGATTGATGTAAAGATCACCTTCAGGCAGGCAGAGTCGAGACCGGCTTGCACCAAGAGCTGCCGCCGGCCTCTTACCTTCCCAGCTGACAGGCAGGCTGGTTGGGTGGTCCAACCTGCTGCAGCTTTCTGGGACCCTGGACACAGGGACCCACATCTCATGCCCCTGCTTTCCTGAATGCAGCACACTGGGGGTGGGCATGCACACCTCCCGGGCGAAGCCTATTCTCTCTGGGAGCTTGCCAGCCAGCCGGCAGGGACACTTCCCCCACAACCCACCCTCCACTCTGGGAAGACGCGGTGGTCCCATCTCGCCATGGTCGCCCCATCGGCCATGCACCGTCCTTGCTGCGTTGACCCTGTGCACCCAGGAGGCCACATCTGGGTTCACCAATCAGCAGACGACTCTGTATGGTCAGCCCCGACCTCTGCCAATGGGCTTCAGTCCACAGAGATCTCCCTGCGGGTCGACAGCTTCCCGGTGCGGCCCCAGCTAGTGAGGAGGCTGGGACGGAGGTGGCGATCTGGGGCTGGGGTTCCCCCCTTCTTTGTGTGTTGGGCCCATGGGGCTTGACACAACCATTGCCGCTGCCTTCCCACAAGCAAGTGAGCTGGGAAGGAGTGGAGCAGGTGGGGGGGAGGAAGGCAACGCCATGTACCACCAGCCAGGTGCTTGCGTACCACGAGTGGTACGCGTACCACCAGTTGAAAAGCCCTGTCTGAGAAGATATGGCTAAGCTTATACTTGCATCTTTTTTTGCCATTATACCCACCATTCAGGCCCTTGAGATCTGTTGATACTTTATTTTTTTTCCTACTATTTTGTCTCATTATCTATATCATGTTTATGTTTTTATTTGTTTTACTGATATATATTTGAATGTTACATAAATTCCTAATTCAGCTGCACTGTAATGACTGTAGCAGTAATTGAAAAGTATAAATAGCAGTATAATAAATAACAGGAAGTAACTTTGTACACACGTACCTGAATATGATCTATCTATTTCATTTTTGTATAAATATTTTATTAAAATTTTTTAACACAACATAAATCATTCAGTAATTTATAAAACAGAATGTTGTCTGGGTAACATTTACAAGACAATCCTTAACAATTAATTTCTATGATCTATATTCCATATGTTAATTTCATTTGATTTCCCTTTTCCCCAAAGTATCTTTCTTTGCAAAACATTAGATTAAAATAATTTTCATTATTTTACTTAACAACAGTTAAATATATAGTTTTAATAGTTTATCATTTTAATTGCCTTATCATAAATCCTGTTACTGTGTTTATTTCAGTTTATTTCTCCCCCCAAATTCTGAATATTCTTACAAGTGACAATCTTTTTAACACTTAACTATATTTACATTGGTGGATTTCATTCTGTTTTTTCCATGTAAACCCTCTCATGCTTTTATATTTCTTAATCAATAAGTAAAAAAGTAAAAAGGAACAAGAAAAGAGAGAGACCAAAAAGAAGAAAAAAGGAAAAGAAAGGAAAGAAAGAAAAGGGAGACAAGAAAAAAGACAAGAGCACTGACATACAAAAAATAACATATAACTTAAAATATGTATCCCTCCTAATTTGATATGTATTTATTCCCACAATTTCTTATTCTTTTTGACCATAGCTAAAAATGTATTTAGTCTCTTTAAACTTTTAAGTATTCCATTCAATATTTCTAATCATCTTATCCTTTAACTCTCATTCAAAACACATTTTTATGCTTTTCTTATCGTCACATTTCTTTTTTAAAATCATTTCAACTTTTTTCAGAAGAAAAAAAACATATGTTAGTTAAGGAAAAAAATAAGAAAAAAATCATCCCTCTAAGACTAGTGTATTTCAAAAAAAAAATTCCATTTCTTTAGCCATATTCAAACAAATGTTTCTTTTTAAAGTACCGTATTCTTCCTGGAAAGCTCCATCTTTTTTCTGAATTTTCATTTTAGTCTTTTTTCTCTGGCCATTGCCTTTTTTAATCAATATCTTTTGCTGTGTCATTTGTTTCCCTATAAGGAATTTTTTCGCATTCTTCTCCTTATCTTCAGAGTTGCTTACATGTGTTGAAATATTTCCAATTTGAATTAAATATAATTTTTTTATTTTAAATAGTTCCATCTTCAAATCTCTATTCTCAGAATTATACTTAGTCATATCTACTGTATTTTCCTGAGAAATTTCTTGAAGTGAAATTAGGTTAAAAATAAGTTGATTCATGCTCTCAAGGTTGTTCTGCATTTCCTTGTAGTTTAAAGTCATTGTCCTTTGAAATTTTTGCTGCTTATCATCTGTTTCCTTTTGTAAAGTAATCATTTTATACTGTTCCATCTTTAAGTCTCTATCCTCAGAATTTTGTTCAGTCATCTCTACTGTATTTTCCTGGGAAATTTCTTGGAGTGAAATTAAATTGGAAATAAGTTGATTCATGCTCTCAAAATTATTCTGGATTTCCATGTAGTTTAGAATCATTGTCCTTTGAAATTGTTGTCACTTATCATATGTTTCTTTTTGTAAAGTATTCATTACTTCAGCTTTGTTATCCTCACTTTGTTTACACAGCTGCATTTTCTAAAAACTTTAAAGTTCAAAGAAAAAAACCCTCATCCACCAGCAGGTGTCAGCATTTGCTCATTTTTCATGTCTTTCTTGTCTTTTCTCTTTCTCTAAAGCAGGGGTGTCAAACTCAAATTTCATTGAGGGCCACATCAGCATTGTGGTTACCCTCAGGGGGCCGGGTGGGCATGGCCAGGGTGGGCGTGGCTAGAGTGTGTATGGCCTACTAGGTGGGCGTGGCCAGCTGTGCATCGTTTGCATCAAGGGTGCTCATGGGGGTCTGGGCAGGAGTGGGACAGATCTGAGGGTCTCTGGCAGAAGGAGGGTCTCTGGGCCAGGGCCAAGGCAGTGGGGGCCATTCCCTCACTGTTTCCAGGATGGCTTCGTGGGCCACATGAAACCACTTCGTGGGCCGGATCCGGCCCCCGGGCCTTGTGTTTGACATGTCTGCTCTAAAGGGTAAGTTTCGCCGCTAACAAAAGGGAGGGAGCAGAGTCCCCCTCCCCTTTCCTTCTTTGGAGATCTCTTATTTTGGGGACTTTCTTCTTCAGGAAAATAAGTAGGATAGAGAAAATCATTATTCTTACCCAGATTCAAGCATACTGTTTAAGATCCGCTTAGTTTAATAGCTTATGACTTCCATTGTTTCAGCTATGACTGGACATGAAGTTAGCCAGCCTTTTCTTCCATTGGTTTCTGGGAGGCTTCTCGTGGACTGTTTGGAGAGACTGCCGTCTCTCCTAAGTCCCTGGGATTTCCTTCCTTCATTCCACCCCTTCAGGGTGAGTTCTGGCCCCTTAGGGTCCCCAACAAAAAGAAATTTCAGCCAAAGGATTTGGCATTTCAAATTTTCCAGCTGCTTCGCTGAAAAACAGGAACCAGAAGTCCTGATCTATCTATTTCAAGTGGGCTTGATAATACTCACAAAAATATTCTACAATTGATTTTGTCATTGATATTAATGTGTTTTTGCTGTTCCTATTTACCATGATGTTAGAAATGTGAAATCATTTTTCTGTAGCAAATCTGATAGAAATAGTTAACAACATTTGTCATTATTAGGAACAGCAGGGTTTACTGATCTGGTCAGTTGTATTCCATCATACCTTTTCAGTATTCCATCTAGGTTTATCCAAAACCAGATAGTGAATTAATTTATCTAGAATTCATCCTACACATCAGCATTGGAGGCCAAAAAGCTAAACAAAGTGTTAGTCTGAAAGGGATAATAAAGATAAGTGATACCCCTATCCAGTCATGTCCAACTCTAGGGGATGCTGCTTTTCTCCAAAGACATTCCATGGTCCTGTGGCTGTCATGATTATAAACCAGATAAAAACAATAAAACAATATATCCAAAAAATGAATAAAAGTAATAAGAGAACACTTAAAATATTTTAATAAGTTAATTTTAAAAGCATCCAGTTTTGCAAATTGTTATTCTGAAAATATGTGGAAAACAAGCATTTCTTAAATGTTAATTAAAATAAAGCAAGGTGAGAATGAGAATAACTTTCTAGAACCAACATTACTGATGCATCTCAAAAAATCCTGCTGTTATGTGACTGGATGCTCAAACAGATAACTCAGCTTGGGTTAGAAGTGTGTGATCTGGTGCTACTCCTGTGTATCTGTAATATTTAGATCTTCCTTAATTTTTAAATCCTGCCAAAGGAAAATCTCCCTGCATTTCTTCTATATTCTAAGACATTCTTATTACTGGAAATGTTATACCTTTTCATTAATTAAATATCTTGAATTCCCCCACAGATAGATGCTTTCCCCCCCCCCCCAGTTACTTTGACTGTAATTTCTGAAACGAATATGTTGACAATTGTGAATTATAACATTTCAGACAGAAAATTGAAGAGAGTCCTTGGGAAAACAGTATGTTATTTCTTGCTTTACTTTTATTTTTGCTGTTTCATATTGTCAATCATTTTTACTTTGTTTACCTCTGGATATCTCTTGCTTCTTTCACAAAGAAGTGTGTTTTGACATGTGACTGAGTATACAGGTGACAGCCAGCAGTAGCATCAAATTAATTGAAATTAACAAGAGGGGTAGAATTTTAAAGGAACTCAAAATTGAACTATTGAGGATATGATCATATCAACAATATGTGACAGAGTCATACCCTTTCTTTCAATATAAGCTTTATGCTCCCCCGCCTCAATAAAATACCATGTTGTGATGAAGTGAACTGCAGTGAAACATAAACATTTATGCTTTTCAGTAAACGATGTTTCCAGTTTCCTCCTGATATTTTCCTTGTTGGGAAAAAGAACAGGAAACATACAGTATCTTGCAAGTGTTTTGTTCAAATTCTTTCCCATTGACTGTTTTCATTTTTCTCTCTCCCTGGTTTTTTTTTCCTGTTACATAGATACAAAAGTGGTGGTTCAGATTCTATTAGAGTTTTACTAAGTTAGGTCTCATTGTAAATCTTACCTCAAGACATTATTTTGAATTAACTAGACTAGTTCACAGTGGGGTTGGGTTCTTCTTCTTCTTTTTTTTTTTGCCTGAATTTATCCTTTTGGCATCTCTCAGTTAATTAATCTTAGTTCTTGACTTAAGGACAAGTCCCTGATGATATAACTTGTGCAGCACTGGTACATGAAATGTGTACTGACCATTAAATTACATCTCTTTAAAGAAAGGTGTGATATAGTTCATTGTTTTAAACAAAAACTATAAACATAGAAGAGCATTAATTAAAAGGGATAAATTAAGTAAAACAAATAGTAAGTAGGTAAGTAAGTAAGCAAGCAAGCAAGCAAATGACAGAAATTTAATCAATGATAATAAGGTTTGAATATTTGACAGTGTTTATTATTATTATTATTATTTAAATTCTTTAACTGAATTGAATTGAATCTAGTAGATCATATAGTTTCCTACATAGTAATATACTATCAATATCTAGGTCAGGGGTGTTCAACTGGCAACCCACGGGCAGGATGGGCCATGCCCAGGCCACGCCTACGTTGATCCACAAAGGAAAAAATGTCACGATACAATCATGATATGTCACGTGACACGATCGTGTTTGATCCCATGATCTAGCAAATGGAAACAAATCTGGAAAGTGAATTAAATTAGGAAGAGAAGAAAAGAGAAACCTTTCTTATTTTTAAAGGCTGAAAGGATTCAAAACAAAAATGGGGAAAAAATCAATTATGCTCTTTATGGAGTTATTTTATTTCTACCTTTACAAATAAGCTATGGTGAAATCAGTGTTGTTACTCTCCCTTCTGTAGCAAATCAAATCTAAGTACAAAAGTATTTTTTTAAAGTTTATAAAGACAATGATCTCTCTCTCTCTCTCTCTCTCTCTCTCTCTCTCTCTCTTTCTCTCTCTCTCTCTCTCTCCCTTCCTTTCCTTCTCTCCACTTCTCCATTCTCTCACACACAAAAGATGTCCCATGCAAGACTAAAAAACTGGATTTTGGTAATTTAATTAGAGGGAAAAAAACATTATGTGGGATCGGCTGATGTTTGCATTTTATGTTCTGAAAATACAGTTTCAGCATGGGAGGGGGAAAAAAGGGATTTTGGAAAAAGTGTGGGAGAAGATTCCTGTGCAGTGTGGGAGAAACATCTGCTTTGTGTCCACCAAAGACCACCAATGATGCCCTTGTATAAGTCTATAAAGGAAAATAAATGTGGGAGGATGACAGCTACATGACTGGATGTAGATTGGGGAAAAGCCAGACACATATAGTAAAATAAGTTTCTATTATTTGGACACACCTCTTTTTCCCTAGTAGAATTGTTTTTCATTTCCAGTTTTTATCAAAAGCTTTTTTTTAGTATAAACTAAATCAAATTATAAACTAAAGGAACAGTACTGCATAACTACTGGCAAGTGTGCTTGTTATTCCTCCTGTATAATGCTGCCCTTATATATATATATATATGCAATATGTTCCAACAATTTGCTGCCTTTTTAGTAGGAATTGATATTTCAACATAAACTTCTGCACCATTTATAATGGCCAGATACTACAGAAGAGATTTGGAAAGAGAATTGCCACCTTTGTCGTAGCCGTAGCATGGAGATTGCAAGGAGATAATCTGCCTTGATTAGGAAAAGAAATAGAGAAACGCCCTTTCCACCACAAGCGAAACTCATTTTAGTACTATCAGTTGTAAGCCACAAGGGAGGATATCCTTCTCTGGGAAAAAAAAATCCTGTGTTTAAACCAATGAACATTATTTACCTCTTGTTATTATCCCTGTGCCTGGTTAGGTTCACATGTCATGCTTGGGTTTAATTGAGATTGACTTTTGTCCTTTCTTTAAGTCAAAGGTAATTGCATGAAGACATTTTTTATAGTTATAAGTAGAATATGCATTCAGATGAATCTTGCCTAAAAGTAGCTCCTTTCTTGTGTTACAGAAGAGTGCAACTATTTCTTGCATTTTTATACTTATTTTAGCTGTAGTATATAGAGAATTAAAACCAATAAGTGGTACGAAAGTTGTATGTACAATGATTATATAATAGATGTTCCTTCTTAATTAGGAGCTATAGAATTTTTTCAGGAATGGCAATTTTAAAAAGTGGGGAAACCAAAATTATGGTCTTATATTTGAGCTTTACATTCTTGAAGTGTTTATGGAAAAGAATTGAGACAATTGGTTTTGTCACCTTTCTATTCGCTTTTCTTTTCAATCCAAACTTTTTGAAAAGACATTCATTAAATATAATTCTTCCATGAATCTTGCATCGTGATTCTTTTTAAAAATGCCTATATTTAAAACAGAATACCAAAATATGTGCTTCATTGATTATAGAAAACCTTTGACTGTGCTAATCATGTCAAACTATGGAAAGTATTCAGAAAAATGGGAATCCCAGAAAATTTCATTGTGATCATAACTTACATAGAGAGATAAGGAAGCCAAGTATGGATGGAACATGGTTCTAAGTTGGCAAAGGAATGTGACAAGACTGTATACTCTCTATTTATTCAGTACGTATGCAAAATATATACTAATGAAAGCTAGATTGGGAGAAGAGTATCATCCTAAAATTGGAGGAAGAAACTTCAGTAATCTGTACTATGCCAATGGTACTACTACTGGTATCAGGAAATGCAAAGGATTATCTCTATTAATGCAAATGCAATACTGCAAATGAAATGCAAATAAAAGTGGAAAAAGATCTGCCCTAGTACTAAAAGTCAAAGGACAATAAAAAATAGGAGTAAATTAAGTATAAAGAAGACTAAACTAATTTCAGCAGGCAGAACAATCAGTGTTAGAACTGACAGTGAAGATATCAAAGTGGTATTAGATAGCTTCTGCTCTTTAGGATCTTTAGGAAAAAGCAGTCAAGAAATGTGCCATGGACTGGCACTTGGTATTGCTGCCATAGACCTTGGAAAAAATGTTCAAATGCTATGATGTCTCTGGACCTACGAATCCTGCAAGTCATGGTATTCCCTGGGACATTCCATGTAATTGAAAATTGAACTTTGAAGAAGGATCATAGGAAAAGTATTTATATTTTTTAATGTTGGACAATATTTGTTGCCACACTCTTGTAGTAACATAGCAAAATCTGATTCATTTGTGCATAGCAGTAGTTTTATGGTGTGACAAAATATAGATAATCTCTTCTTAGAAACTCTTTTATGAGAAACTGAGTTAATAGCTCTCATGGGTTTAAAAATAATAATACTAATTAAATAGTATTAGTCCTATCATTATACAGTAGTATTTTGAATTAGAAAAGAAAAGTCCTCACTCCTTTGAATCTTGATCATGTACCAAACCTGGATTTTTCCCAAACTCATATAGTTTAAGAAAATCATATAAATATGTTTAGTATTAAACCAGTATGCCCAATATGATATTCAGATGTGTAACATACACGGAGTAACATCCCTGGTCATCACGCTTGCATTCCCCTGAAAGAGATTTCATTAAAACAATATTTTCACTACAACTTTTTTATTTTTTTAAATGTAACCCATTAGTTCCAGGTAGAATCGGGGCAACTGCATGCAGCTGAGCATTTACTGGCTGGATGCCTTTCCTCACACAAAACTGTAGAAAATTAAATATGTCCACGTATTCTCCGCAAAGTATCTGTATATTTTTATGTACTTCAGCTTAAAGATGAACTATAATTTTTTTTCCATCTGCTGTCTTCATTCACATATCATCTGAATGTTTCCAAATTATGCTTGTTTCCAAATTATTTTTGAAGTCTTAGTGGATTTTGGATTTTTCTATCCAAACAAATCTTTCTAGCTGCCCATATTTGTTTCAGATTACTGCTTTTTGTATTGTATTGATAGTTTTAAAATGAGTGTAAGTTGAAGTGCAAAAAAGAAAAGAAAATGTAAAAGAAAAATAAACAAGAAAGAACAAAATAGAGAGGTTGCTTCCAATCTTATTTACAGCCGTTATGCTAAACAACTCATTGGGTTGTCTTTACCTCTTCATATAAGATAGGCCGGTGCCATTTTTTTCCTCCTTACCAACCTCAGGTGAAGTCTCCTTTTACTTCTCCTCAGATGACCTGCAAAACTGTCTGCCACTTTGCTAATGGGAGAGTAATCAAAGGACGTCAAAGACATGAGGAAAACTTCATCCTTGCTCCCCCTCTTGGCATGTCCCCAAAGGCTCCCTCCCTTCAAGGAAGAAGGTTAACTTGTCAACTGATAGAATCCCTTAGTCAGATCTAATCCTCCAGTAGATCACTGCCTCAGTGCCTCATCTTTCCATCTATTCCTGCTACCATTGAGACCTTTGAAATTTTGCCCTCAGTTCCAGCAGCCAAATGCCACTCACACATTGAATCTTGCCATCAGCTGAATGGGTGCAAGAGCAGGAAATAGGGCATCTGTCACTGTTATTATTCCTTGAGTTACACAATCTGTAAATTTCTGGGAAGCATAGTCATACATCATGATAATGTGGCTAGCACTAATTGCAGCAATGCTGCAAGGACCACAAGTTAGTAACTAAAACTGGTATTAAATTCCTTAAAATTTGAATTGCATGGGAATAATGGGATTTCGGATATATTCTATAAGTTAGCCTATCTGAGGTACTTTGATTCAAAAAATGTTCCTACACATTTTGCTGAATTAAAGTTGACAGACAGGATAATTTAATTAGTGTATAACTGTGCATTTACTTCTTTTTGTAAAATAATATCATGACTCCTTTCTATAATCAATTCTATTTAATTGTCAAAATCATAGATCATAAGTCTTCTTTTTGTCTATTTTATGGAAGGAATTTCCAGTCAGCAGTAAACACAGATGTTGTTTTTAATCAAAGAGGTCAATTTGACTATTTCAGCAAGTTGCAACCACATATTGTTTCATCTATATATTAGAACCAAAATTTACTCCACTTTATCATGCTGGTAGTTCTCAAATTATGACTATAAAGGAACCTGAGCACACCCTCATAACTCATGATGGTTGTAAATTGGCTTGCCCAACCGATCCAATACTTTACCTTTTTTCCAGCAGTCATTAATTGAAGATGGAGGTCATTAAGACAACACCTGGAGTCATTAAGCAAAACTCACAGTCATTAAGCAAAGTTCGCTATGGGCCAGTTGTGCAGAAAACAAGAAATAAATGCCGGTTTTCAGAAAGAAATCATTGTCAAATATGTTCACATAATATGATTATTTATAGCAACTACAAACAATTGTTAATATGACCCAGTTGCCAAGCATCCAAAGTATGGTCATGTAATCATGGGGAGAGGACAATTGTTATAACATCAAATTTGTGTCATACGTACACCCAGGGAGGTCAATTATCACTTGAATGATAGTTAAGTTGAGGACTACCTATACATTATTTCATTTGTTCTTCTTCTGTTTTGAACTTCATTAAAAGTGTATACATTTTATATATCACATATTCACCATTTGTATACAAATCTGTTTTAAAGTCAGTCTTACAATATTCAATACCATCAATGTTTTTATTTACTTTTAAACTTTCTGATAAATGTAAATTTGAAAACTCTTAACAACTATGACTCTCTGTTGTTTTTCTCTTGATTTTATTTTGTATTTCCCTTGACAGAATTTCTTCCAGCATTTCTGCTTCGTGTTGCTTTTTTATTTCCATACTGACATCTATTGTAGCTTTGTGGAACAGGATTTTGAACATACACTGTTATTCACTGTAGGAGATTTAGATTAAGTATCTTCCACATTTTAATCACAATCAAGATACGTCAAAGAAAATCAAGATTAGTTTTCATGTAACTGCCTTTTTAGCTATTTGAATACAATCTTATAAAAATGTTGTATTGCTGATTAAGGTTCTATATATAAAATTAATACAGACTTTTTATTACAGGGAGTGTTAATGCTATTTTTTCCATTTATTTATTTAGTAATTTTATGTTTCACTTTTGTTTTACACATTAGAAAACAGAGGGGAGAAATCCATAGCCCCTGGACATCTTGTGACCTCCACACAAACTCTGACATTTCACCAGAAAACTTAACACTAAATTGCAGCTGTATATTATTGGTGATTCACTCTTGGTGGGAAAAGAAAAGTACTGTATAAAAAGAAGTATGGTCTTTTTGGGAGCTAACTCTCACCCATTGTTGCTCTCAAGGCTGACCTGCAGTAAAAGAGAGATGGAGGAAGTACATTCATGCTCATTCTGCTAGATTTGTTGAGATTGAGCATGGCATCCTTACAGATCATTTGTGAGGGGAGGGGACTAGAGGCATTTGTAGTGACTCTGCTTCTTTTGATAGGTCCTCAGGCTGTGTACTGTCAAGGGCAATTAAAAATCATTGCTATCATTTGCAGCTACTACCTGCTGTTGATACACATTGTTGGTTTATTGACCATTAAAGAGACATTTGTGATTAGAGAGCCAGATTGGTAGGGATACAAAGTAGGACTGGCTGAAATGATTTTTTTTTTAAATTAAATATTTACATAACTTATACCTAGTGATCACTGCAGCTGACTTGATTGAACTTAGGGGAGTGGTCTATTTTTTATTCTGGTAGATCACAGTTTGGTTAACTTTGTTTATCAAAGAAATGAAAAAAGCATCAATTTGTTCCCTCAGATGTACAGATATGTAAGATCCATAGGAAGCTCCATAGTAGTCAGTGGCAAAAAGACATACATATTCAGAAGATCTGAAAAGAGATGAATGCTTTTTCATAGAATGGTAACCTAAAAATCTGCATGATAAAACTTCCCACATTCTGTCTTAATTTTACTAAATCTCTCAACTCTGCTTTTACAGTATTTTTTCAAAATCCTTTTAAGCACTTTTATTTTTATTGGTACTTTATTGCTTTATTTGTTTAGCAATGTTTGTGTGGTAAGACTTAGAAATTGTATTTGGCCTTAAAGAATGGAATATAACTTATATAATCTTTTCTTTCTAAATGTTATAGCTGGACATTATCCCTATCATTTGAGATGAGATGGGAGGTACAAGATAAGAGAGATTTTTAAAACTTGGCAAGTTAATATATTTAAACCATTTGATCACAACTTTGTCTAAAATTTCCAGAGTTCTTAGCATGGATTTTTAATGACCTTTATGACAAAAAAAACCCTTCATGTTAACTTATTAGGTCTCAATAAGAATTATTTGTAAAGAGAAAAATGCTGTGAAATCAAGTTTATATGACAACTAGAATATATTTTGTTATCTATCCTTGGCAAGAATTGCTTGTATTGGCAAAAATAATAAAATTGTTTTATATACTGTAATAAAATAGGATTTTTTAAAAACAATGTCAATAGACTTCTGCAGAAATGGGCTAGCTTGCCAGGGCTTTTATTTATATAAAATGTATAAGGCCACCCAACTCCATTATGATTTCTACATATTAAGTTACATCAAATTTATAAGGCCACCCAATGATAACTCTGGATGGCTTACTGCAATAAAAACAATATGAAAAACATACATCAAGAGAGAAAAATGATGCATATCTGAAAGAGAACAAAGCATCCAATCTAAAATTTATATTGACCAAGCCAGGGGAAAAAATTATGTTTTTAATTATCTATTAAATAAGGTCAGGAAACAACTATGTGGATCTCTGGGAAGTTACTGTCCTAAAAAGCAGAAGCAGTGATAATATAGATTGTTGTTTAGAACCACAAGATGATATTGTTTAAATTAAGATTCCAAAGCAAGTCTGATTTTACAGAAACATCTTCAGATAGCTAAACTAACTTTTTAGATGGTAAATAGCACTCTGAATTGTACCTGGAAACTAACTGGTTTATCAGTGCAGTGCTTCTCTCAAAGCAAAGATACTAAATGGAAACACCTTCACATTTCTATTACTGCTTGCATCATTATGAGCCAAATACAATTCCTAAAAAGTCTTTAAACATGTACAACAGATTACAATAATCCAGGACATAAGTCTGGAGAATTTGGAGTCTGATATAGGAATGCTCATAATTGGTGTATTAAAAAATTGCTGTTCAACATTTCTCAGTCACAGCCGCTCCCTGTTTTTGAACAAATCCTATGAATCCATAAAAAATTGCAGAATGTGCAGCTGTAAATGAAAAAGGGCTACCATATAATATAAAAATTCTCTGAAAATGAGTACTCATCAAGCTGGAACTACATAGAGACAAAGAAGAAAAACTGCTGTATAATGCATTCTAATCCTAAGATAAGATAAGATAAAATAAGACAATCTTTATTGTCATTTTTACTGTGGGCCCAATGGTACACATCAAAAATGAAATTTAGTTGCCTGCTCTCAAAGTGAGACACATACTGTCAAAATCCCATCTGCAAATGGCAGGAACAACTCACAGCAGGAACGGAAGACAACCCACAAAGGAGATGCGTTTATTCACATACAAAAGCAAACCAAAGGGGGAACAAAGTCAGCGTTGGACGCTCTCCACATCCAATGCTGTTTAAAGCCATCTGGCACAAAACACCACGCCTCCCCCAACAAACTGAGATCTGCCCAGCCCCCCATATAAACGCTACCCCTCCCCTCCAGGTCCTTTTGGCTTCCGCCTTTCCCCTGTGCTCCACATGCTCTTCCCCAGCAGGTATGTATCCCCAGAAACCCCCACACCAAACCCCCAAGCCCCACCATCACTGGCCCGTTCCCACCTGGGACCGTTCCCTTCACGGCCCCTAGGCTCTAGGACCCCTCTGCCCGTTGGAGCCACCCCAGTCCTCCAGCCAGACAATCCCAACATCAAACCCCCCCCCACAGTCAGGAGGTGAGGTAGCGTAGCCAGCGATCCTGAAGCCCCAGCTGAACAAGTCCTCTTGGCCGGCACAGGTCTCATCCGCCGCACAGCGAGGGAAGCCCGAAACATCAGCTGCATTTCAGGCCCCTCAAGGCACTGGCACAGCTGCCAGAAATGGCTGGGAGCCTGCCTCATCATCCATGAGTCTTCCCTGCACAGGTGCGGCATCCAGAGCTGGTCGGGGTCCTGCCTCGTTGCCTGCACGTCCCTCGTGTGCAGGTGCAGCGGCTGGAGGTGACCAGAGGCTCCCAGAGCAGTCCAAAGCAGACGCGGCCACCCAAGACAGCCGGGAGTCTGCAGGCATCCCAGGAGGGTCGGACGGAGCGGCCGCAAATGGGCTGAGGAGTCCTGAGAAGCCAGCTGCTATGGGGACAGCTCCCAAGTGAGGAACACCACCTAGTGCCATCGCCCCTGACAAATGTCGGGCCTGCGGTGTTTGACACGCTGCCCCCCCTACCAGGGCTCCACCTGGAAGAAAAGAAGCAAGCGGTAAGCAGTTGTCCACCCAACCCGCGGACTGGGTCCGTTCTCCACCTGGTTTCTCTGGATGCTTTTGATGGAAAGCCCGAACCAGACGGGGAGCATGCACGTCTCCCACCCCCACCCACGAGGCCTCCTCCCTGGGGTAGCCCTTCCATAGAAGCAGGTACTGCAACTTTCCCCTTCACATCCTTGAGTCAAGTACCTCCTGCACCTCAAAGTGCTCACTGTGGATGGGCCTGGGACCCCCTTCTCCCACTGCCATCACAGATGTTGTGGCAGGCTTCAGTAGGCTGCAGTGGAACACTGGGTGGGCCTCACCTGGCTGGATAAATGGGGCCCTAAAATCTGGTGGAAGGGGGGATGCTGGCACCTCCGCTTAGGGACAGGCCCTCAGGCCCCCATGGAACACACCTAAAACATTCCTAGAAGATTCCTAGTATCTCTTTCTCAGAAATACTATGAAATTCTAACATTTAAATTAGGATCATTATGAATGCAAAGCACTTTTCTATCACTAAACTACTGTCTTTCATTTTTTTTGTTCTGGCAGCTTCTCTATAGATATTCATCTTTAAAAAAGCTTTCATGCTTGCTGATTTGTACTTTAATCAAATCAAATGGATCAGAGTGTTGACAGATTGTGGTCCAAAAAATCAAGCTGGCAGTCCTAATTACGATGTCATTAAAGTTCTGTTAAATTTAAAAATGTGTGTCACATTTGCAACACATTTTTAAAGAAATGTATGGAACTGCAATCATACTATCATGACTTTTACTTGACTTGTTATTACCATACTCTGAGACCTTTTTAAACTTTTCAAAAGATTCATTGCTATAGATGTAATTTTCCCCCATATTTCTCCATGACCCTGATTGCTCTATGCTATTTCTTCAACTGAAGGTATTTGTTTGAGGTCAGAAAGAAGAAACAGTGAAATATGAATCAATGTAATAGGGAATTGAGCAACATATCTACATGCACACACTTTTACCTCCTCACAATAATGAAAGATGAAAAAGAAACTCAAAAGATCTGATCATGTAAAGAAAAGCTTGTTACATAAGGGAAGAGAAATAAAAAGGCAAATTTTGGCACTTTAGGTCTTTCCTGCTTCAAGTCCCTTCAGTTCATTCAGTCATATCTCTGTCAGTTGTCATTTCATTTATGACAGAAATTATTTTTCCATTTAGGCCTATCCTAAGAAGGATATCAAGGATTACCTGCTGGTCTGTTTATTTTGAATCCTTTGCTTACCCGACAGTCAGGGATAGATTATTTCCATCCCTGTATATCCATTTTTCCATTATTGTTAAAGCATCCGTTTTTCTTTCTTATTTTCAAAATGATTCAGAATTTCTTTCAAACTTTTCAAATTTTCAGTATAGCTTGAAGTTGCTATAATGAAGGTATTGACATTGCTATTTTTTAGAACTATGTTTCTCCGAAAGTAAGACCTACCCAAAAAATAAACCCTAGTTTGTGGGCAAGTCACATACCTAAAAATCAAGCTAGGGTCGGGGTGGGGAGCTGCCTCATGTGCCTCTCACCCAGTTATATTCCAGAAAGACCTGACTGCAAAATGCAGGCCGGAGCTCCATTCTGAGCTGCAGAATGAAGCTGTCCTTCAGCCTCAGAAGAAGTGGGCCGACTGGGTAGGGCTGTTTTTTACTTTTGGAAGTAAAAAAACAATAAGACCTGGTCTTATTTTCGGGAAAACATGGTACATACTTTTCTAGTAGTCTGAAGTCTCTTTGGCTGGCCCCATTCCCCAGCCTGAATTCTTACAATTAGAACAGCTCTTAAGAGTCACACAGTCATTTAAATTCAGTCTAACAACTATTTTCTATCATTGTTAGAAAATGACATTATCTATTATTGTTTCTTATTATTTTACTCATGCAAATTGTACCCAGTTTTCCTGGCATTTTGTAACATCATGTTTTCATATAATATGAATTATATATTGTTATATTTTAAGTACATTACATTTTATTGATTTTTGTGTTAATATATTATATTAACTGATATATTACATTAATTCCTTGGGTGGCCTGTTTACATGTAATTATGTGTGAGCTCAAAACTAATAGGCCAGAAAATTATGGCTTAGCAAGATATATGGACCAATCAAAGTGTATTGAAGGATAAGACATATACTGATGAAATATATCATGGCTAAGAATGTATCATAGCAGAATTATGTTGAGAACAAGTGTAATGAAGTGGTTAACAGTCAGAGAGAGTCATTTGCTCAGATTACTGTACATAGTCTAAGGGCAGATTATTCAATAGGGTTGTTGTGAAAATAAAGGTAAACCTCTATGTAACTATTTGGGTTACAGTAGAATATATATCTCATAGATATTTAAATAAACTACAATTCTCAGCTAACCTAGCAAACATGATCCAGGTTGTATTTGGTATTTTACCTCTGTCAAAATTGAAGAATTACAAAAAAATGAACAATCGTAACTAATCTGATATTCCAATTATAATACAAAAATACTGTAGAATTGGGCTGTGACTTCCGGTGGCTCCGCGGCGACGGAGGGAGACTTCCCGGGCTGCCCGCGGCTCAGCTGGTGTTTTTCGCCCGAAACAGCACCGATCAGCTGTTCGGGCGAATCTGAAGCCCCCTCCTCGGGAGAAGAGGAGGGGGTGAGCCCCCAGGTGGGGGTTGAGTTCTCCGGGGCCGCCTGAGCTTGGAGCTTGGGCGGCTGAAGGATTGAACTCCCCCGTAGCCTGGGCTGCTCCCAGCTGACCAGCGTCTCTGCTCCGGACTTTATGGAGCAGAGCCAGGCGTCTGCGACCATCCCTGCTTGAAGGAGAGACTATGAAAGGGAAAGAGCAGGCAGAGCAGTACAAGAGGGAAAGATGAAGAGATGAAGAAGATTTTATTTTACTCTCAAGCTTGATGGACTTTGCTTAAAACTTAAAGTGAAAGTGCGTCACAATTGTAAGTAAAAGATGGCGGCTAAACCTCTCCCTAGAACTTTTCGGAGTGCTGGAAATTCTCCGGTGCAACAACAATCATTGCTGCAGGCGTTGCATTCTCCTGATGTATTGACATCGAAGGATCTTGAAAAACATACCCAGTTAATTTTGGAGTCAATGGGTGTTAAATTTCTACAGATGGAGGAGAAATTGGAGAAATTGGAGCAGAGAATGGAAGAAAGGATGGAACAGAAACTTAGAGAAATGAAGGTAGACATTTTGTCCTCAGTGCAAAAAGTTGCTAAATGTGTGGAGGTGCTGGATGATCAAGTGCAAGACTTGATTCAAAAGAATGCTTTATTAGAAGCAAAAGTATTGGAAATTGAAGATTTAAAAGACAAAATCGACAGTGAACAGAGCTTGGCCCAATTTTACCAGATGCAGTTTGCTGTGAGAATTAGAGGCCTAAAAGAGAATATTAAGGAAGATTTAAAGCAGCTGGTTTCTGAGGCTTTTGAGGGAGTATTGAACCATCCAGCATCTGAATTAAAACAAGGTATGGACAAAGTGTTTCGTGTGAATTCGTGGATTGCTAAACAGAGAAAGTTGCCTAGAGATGTGGTGGTTTATTTTGTAAAAAGGGAAATTAGAGATGAAGTTATACAAGCTGCCTACGATACCAAAGTTGTGATTGCTGGTCAACAAGTTTTGGTTCTAAAAGAAATTCCTCCAAAGATTTTAAAGAGAAGGAAGGATTTTATATTTCTTGTGCAAGAGCTCAAGCAAAGAGATATAAGGTTCAGATGGGAGATCCCAGCTGGGTTGAGCTTCATGTATGATGGCAAAAGGTACTGTTTGAGTAATGTGAAGCAAGCGCATGATTTTTATAATAATGTTTTGAAAGTAACCCCATCAACACTTCTGGAAGCTGCAGAGGGATCTGGAGAAGGAGAACATCAAGAGGATGAAGATGCACAGATAGACGAGAAGGGTACAGGAGGAGTTCAAGCTGCAACTCTTTTGGATGATCTTAGAGAACAGAGGGTGACGCGTGCTGCCTTAAAACGCTCAAAAAAGAAAAAAAAATAAGACCAGTAGAAATCTATGGAACTTCCACAAAATATTTATAGTTAAGTGGTAGTTGTGTTTTTTTTTAAAAAAAAAAAGTTTTGGGATGCTATGTATGGTAATAGATTTTTTTTTTAACTTGGAATTAATGGACAACTTACTACAGAGGAAGAGGAAGAAAGTTTTGTGGGTTAATGTGGGTTAATTTGTGTAAGAACTATTTATTAATGTGCAAATGAGAATATGTTAAGGTAATAGTGAATTGTGGAAGAACATAGATGGGAATGATGCTAGTTTTTTTTTATTTTAGTTTTTTATATATATTTAGTATTATTAAGGATTGGTTTACTATATACAAGCTAGAGAGTGATGGATTTTAGAGTTTATAATTGTTAGTATATGATTGTTTATGATTGCCTTTTAGATATATACCTTGTATTTTGCTCTGGGAAGTCGGGGGGGGAGGGGGGAGGAGGGGAAGTGGAGGGGGGGAGGTAGGGGAGGGAGGAGGGGGAGGGGGAGGGGGGGAGATAGGGGGGAGGTAGGGAGGGGAGGAGGGAGGGGGAAGGGGGGTTTTTTTAAAGGAAAATTGTATTTTATAAAACTTTTCAATAAAAAAAAAATACTGTAGAATTATTTGCCCTTTTAAAATGAGAGGCTAATAGAAAAATGACAACACTCAATCATTTAATCAAGGAGAGATGATTGGTGGGCTCACAAAACTTGAATAATAGTTGTTTTTCATCATGCTAAAATATTTTCTAAATGTAAACAAGTATAAGATCTTGTCCTTTTCTCAAAAGGCATTCTGGCATCAAGAAATTTAGATATTGTTTAGTATTTATTAATTTAGCATTTTTAGATTACATCTTTGTTGTAATTCAGGCTACATGTACCTTGAACATTATTTCTATCTGAATCCGATGCTTTTTGTTATATTTAATACATTATGCGCCATGCTCCTCTGCCAATCCCATTTTCCACTTCTGTCAAGCAGATTTAAGAATTCCCCTATTTTGGCACATTTTGTAAATTTAATGATACTATGTTTAAGAGCTTTGCTCACTCCTACTGTTAAATATTTTAAGAGTATCAGAGCTAATAAGGAGCCCTGTGGAGAAATCTTTGCTCAGTGATTCTACTACATTGCTAACTTTAAGGTTTCTCTCTCTGCTCTGCAATTGCCAGTCTTTTGCAAGCAGTTGTCTTTGAAATAAAAATGGGAAGGAAGAAAGATTAGTATAGAAATATACCTTGTGGCAGGAAATAAAGAACTAGAGGCAGCATTAAAAAAATAATAATCACCATCTGTATTTCACAAGTAGGGCAAAGCTCCCCTTAGAATTTACATCATGTCATGCTTTACTTCCTGGGCAATTGCTTTCAGTCTATCTAGCTTTTGTTTTTAAGTCCAATATATATTTCATTTTAAATATTATTATTCTCTGTTTGGCCAAGTGCATAATGACTCAGCACTATAATGAAGGAATTTAAAAATCTGTCATTAGACTTGAATGACTTTACAAATTCAAATACATACTCTCTCTTTCTCTTTGGGAATCTCTAACTAAATTTACTTAAAAAGTATAGAAAATAAAGTCTTCTTCAAACCCAAGCTTAGCTCTTGGTGATTTCAAGATTTCCATGTAGGATCAAGTTATAATGAGGTTTGCTGATTTGACTGCTACAATATGAGATCTTAGCTTTTTATGCTGAACTAGTTATAACCTGTTTCAGATTGCCATGTGACACACCTAAACTAAAAATCAAGATTTTTTGACCTGAAATATTTTAATGACCTTTGCATTTGGATACTTAAATGTATGGTATGCAACATATGAAAAATTCTGAATAGATTTTTACACTCAGGAGTTTGTGCTTCTCTAAATCCATTAGACTTCCAGTTTCAAGTTTTGAAAAAGATTATTTTAATTAAATTATTTTAATTAAATTCAGTGAAAAGCTCACCTGCTAGGAAACAAAGTTGCAACTACAGACATCATCACTGAAAGGAATTGATAAAGATTTAAGGAACTGTTACAAGAAAAAAACAAAATTTCCTGTCATCGGTGACCATTTATTTATCAATTGATCAAAAGCCTGTTAAAAATGAAATAAGAAAGTATCTGCTCTAATGTTTACAAGATTCATGATTGAAAATAATTTAGTTGTTGAAATTTTTGTAACCTCATCCAGTTCATCTCAATAAATGTTATTAAAGAGGAATCTTTGAGACCAACATGTAGGCATGGTTCATGATCACATCACTAGCTGAACTCCTACTTTTTATATAGTCTGAAGGAGTATCACGGTTGTCAAGAGCTGTTTGAACCTAGGATTAGTTATTCACAGCTGTGTGGAAACAGGTTTGCCTGCTGAGCCACAGGCCCCCTCATAGATCTAGAAAAAGCTGAGCCCTTTTCAGCATTTAAGGCCTAAAGGAAAACTGATGGCGTTTGAAAAAAAAAGTATTAAAGATTGAGTGGGTGCAGGTAACATTTCAAAATTCCAAGTTAAAATAATTAATGATCAAACCCAAGATTTCCTTTGAGACTCAGGCCCTGCCCAAATAGCCCTCCTGCCCACTTAACCCCAGTGATCTATTAAGGGCTACCAGTTAAAGCATTTATCTCAGCAGCAGGGCTCCTAGCATTCAAAGAAAGCACACTTTATTCTCCAAGAGGAGCAAATAATTTGAAACTATTCTCCCACATGAAAAATGTACTAAGTTTGCAAGTTTTTACCCTTGCCAATATGACACGAGTTTTTGTTCTAAGGAGTCATTAAAATCCCATTCAATCATTCTGGCCTTGGAAAATGTACAACAGTTGTAACAAAAATGTTTGTCTGTTGAACAAAACATTATCTGGTGAACAAAAGCATCAGGGGAATATAGCAATTCTGCATGGCTGTTAGACAAATTCTTTACTAGCTAGTTTGAATGAATGTTATATTATGAGCTCAGTGAATACTATGAGTTTAGTGAATATTATACGATGAGTTTTATATTATACTGTGAGTTGTACTATGAGTCAGAGTTGACGAATTTTGGGGGGTTCATCTTATATGAAGCAGTCTCAGCACTGTTTATATATTTTTTCTTCTGTCACAAATAACACTTTAATTCAGAATAATTAAATTCATTAATTATTAAATGCATTAATAATTACTTCAAATATTTCATAAGTATTAGACAACACAGTAAGATTGTTGGAATTTACAAGAAAAAATTCCATTAGATATCAATTTATTTAACATTTTTCTGGTACAATCTGCTTTTTCTTTGAAAAGTCAAAGTAGCATAGTTAAAAATCTTCACTTGTCTTATTCCCACAATGATATATTGTAATGTAAGTTGGACTGAGAAGAAATTATAATTATATCTCAACATATTAATTATTGTAAATAAATAAATATTTATTTATTTAATCTTCACCTGGCTCCTCTGCTAAAACCTGTCCAGTATGATTGAACCACTAGCATAGCTCTCATGTTCCTCAGAATACACAAATCCATAACTATATCAAAGTAGTACCTTATTGGGGGAATACATTATTTATTATTGTTTCATTACATCATAATAACCCCCTCAGGTCATTATTTATTACCATGTTTTTGTGTGTTATTTGCTATTTTGCTTTTCTGATGAATGGTGAAATATTTTATAGTGGCACATATGAAATCTGAGGATACAGTTAGAGACAATTCTTTGTTTTCCCTGAAATAAAGTATTATAAATGAAAATTGGATTCATGATATTCTTATATTATACCCATGTTTGGCAGAAGTACAGGTAGCCCTCGACTTACCGCCTTAGCTGAGCCCAAAATTTCTATTGTTAAGTGAGACATTTGTTAAGTGAGTTTTGCTCCATTTTATGACTTTTCTTGCCACAGTTGTTAAGTGAATCACTGCAATTGTTCAATTAGTCACATGGTTGTTAAGTGAATGTGGCTTTCTTGTTGACCCTGTTTGTCAGAAGATCACTGCAATAGTCATAAATACAAGTCAGTTGCCAAACCTCTGAATTTTGATCATATGACCATGAGGATGCTGCAACAATCTTGAATATGAAAAATAGTCATAAGTCACTTTTTTCAGTACCATTGTAAGTTTGAATGTTTCAACTAAGTGAAGTGTTGTAAGTTGAGGACTACCTATATAAGGAAGCTTTCCATTCCCACTTTCCATTCATGTATAACATATACCATGTTTTCCTGAAGATAAAGACCTACCCTGAAAATAAGCAATAGATTGATTTTTTGGGGTGGGCCTAATATAAACCCTACTCCAAAAGTAAATCCTAGCATTGTGGTTGCCTGGAAGGTGGGTGGAATGGACATGGCCAGCTTGATGTCTCTCACATGGAATATGAGGGAGCCTGGGTGGGGCTGGGGAGGGGAGGGACAGGAACTACAGAATTTTGCATAGTACAAATGAGGTAGAAGATACTGTCACTGTACCAAAGCCATTTAGTCCGAGGGGACCAGTGAATGTGATTTCAGCTTTTACACATCCTGTGGCTAGAAAGGGTCTAATTCAGGGATCACTCCCCTTTTCCTTCAGCATGGTCCAAACTCCTCATGCTTCTTTCCAATTCTAACTCAAAGCCTCAGCAATTCAGCTCTTTCCCCACCTTCCCAGCATGCAAGCTGAATCCCACCCCCTTCCTTCGACTATCACCTCCTCATTTACCTATTTCTACCCACGAGGGGCGGGCTTTCTTTCTCATCGTTTGCTCTTCTCCATGGCTGTTTTCTTGCAAAAAGTTTTGTTTGTTTACTTTCTCAGCAACAGAACACACCCAACTCTGATAGGAGAAGGGAGCACCGTTGTTGGTTTTCTTTTGTCTTATTGGAGGACTCCGCCTGATTTATTGATTGGCTTATGGGAGGGCTCCTTTTCAGCCTGGTATATGCTGGGTACTAAAATTCTGTTCAAGTGAGGTTTAGCAGGCTGAACCATGCTGTGGTCCCTGATTCCCAGAAGTTGGGCTTGCTCCATGAGAGCTGTAGTGGCCGCTGCCAAATTTGCATTCACTGGTGGTCTGGTCCTGGGTTGCTCATGCTTCCTCTTCTTTGCATCCCACCCACCAGACATGGGAATGGGGGCCAGCCTGGGGGGGTGGTGACAAATCCTGTGAAACTTTGGTGGGTCCATTCCGCATTCCTCCTGTAGCGCTAGGTAGCTCTGCCAGCTGCTTATGCTTGCCAGGTGTGACTGCTCCTCCCACTGTTGTAAAGCCATGCTGGGACAGGCCATTCTTGACACACTTCGTGTGTTCCATCCAGCCTTTCTATTGGAGCCCATTCAGTATTAAATGGAAAGCAACATGAGGAAATGGATGGGGAGTGGGCTCGCTGAGGTCTTGCGGGACTCTAGTTCCTATGCTTGGCCCCACCTTCAAACCTGGTCCTCCAATAGACCTGCCACCCCACCTGTGTTGGCCCGTCCCCCTCCCCCTGTGCTTTTGCCTCTACCTGCGAAATAAGAGACCCCTGAAAATAAGCCCTAATGGGTCTTTTGGACCAAAAATAAATATAAGACCCAGGCATATTTTCAGGAAACATGGTATACACACACACACACACACACACACACACACACACACCTTGTGGTTTAGCACACACCAGGAATATGTTAAATCAAATTAAAAATTCATATTTATATTATGAAACCAAATCTGTCTCATCAACATCCAGTGTACGTCAGAAAGAAAAACTGACAACCAAATCTTGATTATAAGCTGAGCTGCATTTTGTGATTAATGTTGCCATTTAAATGGTTGAATGACTCAGGTTGAGAGAAGGCAACTTTTTAAAATAAAGACTATGTAGTAAAAATGACTCTTTACATGAAATCAACTGATACATACAGTAATGTATGCCATAGACTAAATGCGTTCATACTTTTTAATCTTCCCAAGTATTCAGTGTACAATTTGCAGGAAAGAATTATTTTTTCTAACTTAAAGTTCCAGTTACCTGGGATTTAGTTACTCTTTTTAATGCAACCATTCTCTATTCACTTTAGAATTTTAAAAAATAAAATAAAATACAGGGCTTTTAAAAAATATGTTTGCCTTAATTTCTGAAGAAAGTATGAATATAAAGTGTCTTCTCTGTATCATTTCTGTCGAATTATCTTTCCCCAAGGTTAACTTGCCTTGATCTGGAAGTCTTCAGGAAAACTTGGCTATTCCCTCAGCCATTGTGGCTAGTATTTACAGAAGCTCATCCTGCAAGATGGAATATATGTTCATGTGCCACAACTGTGTGTTATTTTCTCTGGAGTTTTGTTGTGTTCTAGTTTTGCTTTTATTGTTGAATGCCACCTGGAGTGATATTTTTGTGAATTGGGTGCCAGGCCACATTTGGGAACATGCAAATTTCTTGTCCAGATATTTTGCAGTTATATAGGTAATCCTCAATTTATAACCATAACGGAGCTTCCCATTATGGTCATATGTTGTGATAGCTAGAAAGCAGGTCAGCCACATGACCAACCCAATTTTGCAAAATGTTTTTGCAGTGGTCCTTAAGCAAACACCACAGTTGTTAAGTAAATGCTACTATCCCAAAACAAACACTACAGTTGTTAAGCAAATGCTGCTATCCTAAAGCAAATGCTATGGGGCTTAAGCAAATGCAGTAATCATTAAGCAAACCAATTGTCATAAAATGTCATAAAACATAGTCATATGACCACAGGACACTGCAAATGGCTATAAATGTGGGGCAGTTGCCAATCACTTGAAATAGACATGTGATCATGGGGAGCTGGAACAGCCATGAGGAACTTTGGAACTGGATCATAAGTATTCCCAGGTAGGTCCATTTAACTTTGAATGGTTGCTGACCATCCATAAGTCAAAGACAATCTGTACTCATTGATAATGATTGGAGATTTGTCTCCATTCTAAAAAGTTTGCTGGCATTTGGATTACTTTTGGAGCCTTTTATCAGAGTTCATTCAAAAGAATTGTTATATTCAGGGTACAGAGGTTGGAATACTGTGCATCCAGCACGATTACTTAAAATTTAGGTGTTATAAAATTTCCATGTGTGATATTGAGAAGTATTCACTTTGATATATTATCCTGATATCCTATGATGAAGGGCAAGTGAATATATAAAATCTGACAATAAGAAATCTTATTCTTGAAAATTACACATTATAAATCTTGATTCACATTTATTAGATTTTACTGAATTGTTAATCAAATCTCCCTATGGAAAAATAAATGGTGGTGGCAGAAGATATAGGACTTTCAAACATGTATCTGTTCTTTCCCCCCACCCCTTAAATGTTTATGTTTAAACACATTGATTGATCAAGAAAAACTAAGAGAATTTAGACTCTTTAAGCAAAGCTTAAAAAGGTAACAGCGTTCCGTGCACCTTGGGCGTCTAGTCATGCCGGCCACATGACCACGGAGACGTCCTCGGACAAGCGCTGGCTCTTCGGCTTTGAAACGGAGATGAGCACCGGCCCCTAGAGTCGGAAACGACTAGCATGCATGTGCGGGGGAACCTTTACCTTTTTTACCTTTTTAAGCAAACCTTAAACCAACACTTAAAGAGTGTGACTCAATACACACTGACAAATATTAAGGAGCCAGTCTTAATCCTCTTTGCCAGAAAACAGAATTTCAAATTCTCTGATTTGCAAGCCATTTATAATAGTTATAGAAATGCCAGCAGTAGAATGATTATGCTTTATACGTGTATCTTATATGCCTTTTCTTATTATTACATTTACATTGTTATTATTTCAGCTTTGCACTTCAGCAAATAACTAGCCCACTTTAGGCTAAAAATAGCTCTGCTATTGCTGCTGAGCATGACTACTTCATCATCACCCACACACTCTCAGCTATACACATTTTTGTATTTTACATTTTCCTGCGATTGCAAACAGATGGAGGTTGGCTGTGAGGACAGCACTGTGTTAGTGATATTTCATAGGAGTGTCAGGTAGATGAACAGAACTACTCTTTCCTTTTATGGTCCTGGAAGCAGTACTGAATACGTAAGTGCATGCAGTTACTTCTGATTTATTACAGGCTGAAATAGTTCCTGCCATATAATATCAAGGAGCAACAGATAGGTATTTGTGTATTCTCCACAGGTCAAAATGCAGTATGCTCCTCTTGTGAGATCCATCAGTGGGGACCAGAAAAGTGGACTTTGCTTTCATCTCAGTAGCCTCTCCTAGTAACCCTTATTATGTTTAATTTTTGATATGAATGTTTGAAAAGGTATGAGAGATTCTACATTATTTTCTAGCCCTGGATTAAAATAAAACCATACCTACCTTCCAATTATAATCTGACTCCTTAACTTGATGAGCTGTATTTTCAAGTACATTTCTTGTTTTCAGTCCAAAGTAGGGTAATGTGGGTGATATGATAGGTTCAAAACTTAAAACTATGAATTATGTGAATAGACCCTAAAAGGGTAACGTTATGTTCAGGATTAACTCTGTTAGATTTTTGTATCATATATACAGGGCTTTTTTTCTCATAGAACGCTCAGAACGGAGTTCCGGCACCTTTTTTGGATGGAACCTTGTAGGGTAGGCAAGGCGGGTTCTATAACATGTGTGAGTTCCGGCACCTTTTTCTTTTACAAAAAAACACTGCATATATATAAGAAATTTCCAGTTAGGTATATCTGGCAGGATATGATCAGTGGGAAAGCATTGCTAATGTCCACTTATCTGCAAGAAATAGTCATAAATTACTTTTTAGTTATTGCTGGTAAGGCAAAAGGAATTATCTATGAACTCAAGCTTAATTTGAAGAAGGTTATATCTTTTATTCAAAAATTTCTTGAATTAATATTAGATAAATAGCGTAATACAATTAGGATTGTAACATATTAATTCATTATGCAGGAGAGGAGAGGAATATTGAATTTAGGATTCAGAAATTATTTATGTTTGGAATTATTAAAAATAATAGTACTGATTGTTTTAAGACGTAAACACCTGTCATCCAATTTGGTTTGTACCTATACCAGGCATGTCAAACTCACGACGTCACATGACATCGTGTGATGTATTGCGACTCTTTCCCCATTGCCAGCAATGGGGTAGGCGTGGTTTTGGCATGATGCATCCAGCCGGTGGGCTGGCAGTTTGACATGCCTGACCTATACTGATTGTTTGAAACTCCTTGCTGAACAATCAACAATACTTAGATACTCTTGTGATTTACTATTTCTGAAAATATGGTTGACTCTGTAAATACTTGTCCAAATCTCATATTCAGGCAGACATAAGTTAAGAGCTAAATGTAAACCAGGAAATGTATCCCATATATTTATCTTTGCATGTGGATCTTATATGGTATATATTAAGGGTAAAAAATAGACCACATTTTGATATGGATTTAACAAATAGCAACTAAGCATGTACATTCATAGTTTTTTCAATATACAATCACAATCTGAGAAATGTGATAAGTTGTACTATTTTTTTGAAAAATTATGTTAACACTAAGTATAGAGGATAATTGAGAGAAAATGTAATGACCTGCAACTTATATCTGAACCAGATCTAAATCTTAACTGCCTTTACAATTATTTTTATTTGCTCCATAAATCCAAAGAAAAAAAATGAGATTACAAGCTGAATGTCCATAAATAAGTATCTGTTGGCTGCATATGAAGACAAGTTCTCTGCCAGTATATTACATACTGAATAATGAAGTTCAATCATAGAAAGATCTATTCTAACTGAATAGTAGAAATATTACAAAAAGTTGTAAACATGTAAAAGAGTAAGAGTGATTCAATAATAGAATCAATTACCCACGGAGATGGTGGGTTCCCTCACTTTAATTAGATATATAATATACAATTGAGACTTTGGTTATATTAGGGTCAAAGTGAAGAGAGTGTTCAAAGTGTCTCTTTATTAGCAATTCCAATAAAATACATATTAGCCACAACTGCTAACAATAATATATTTGCATAGACTCAGTTTCCTATGCTCAAGAAGCAACTTGATAGTTGCACAGGGATCACAAATTCCACACCTAAAGCTTCCTGCAAGAAGGTTCTACCCAAAGCAAAACAAATCAACATGGGTATTTTGATGATGCCATTTGAAATGGTCTGTCCTTCAAACCATTGTTCTCACCATATTCTGTATTAAATCAAATCAGAGAGTTTACTAGTTCTATACTATCTGTTTGTAAAACTTTTATTAGATTTTTTTCCCACGGGAGTAGTTAGAAGAGAATTTGGTATTCTATCCCCTCAGAATCTGAGCATTGGCAACTCAACACTTAATGATACATTTCTATATCTTTTATTTGAATATGGATTACTAAATCACACATTTCTGCTACAATTAAAATAATTTTAGTCATGGATATATAGGCTCCTGAGGAGAATGACTTAATTGAAGACTAAATTGGTATCGTCAGTATTTTGTTCTTCAGTATTTATTGTGAAGAGCTCTGAGCATAATTGGATTAGCATTTTCCAATCTAAATTTAATAGTCATTCTGATATATGGTATTTGTTTAGGTTTAAGCTGTCTGTTTTCAAATTCTTCAAACTTTGCAATTTTTCTTTTCACTAATAAATATAATTGTTATTTAGTCATACTAAGGGAGAAAAAAGCCCATATGACTTAGAACAATGAAATTCTGGTTTCATGGTAGTCTTATGTTATTCTACTTGTTTGTTCCAGGACAGCAGCTAAAAGCAGCATTTAAGTATAATTCCTTTGAAATGTACAATCACTGTAGTTTTTAGATCACGTGACTTGTCATATACTTTTATAGTGAAATTTGGAGACCATGTCACCATCGGTTTTACATTATTGCAAGCACATGTTCCTAAAAATATAATTTCCTGGAAAAATTCTATAATTGAAAAACCATTCTTTTTGATAGTGGAAAAAATATTTCATATATATGAAAGCCTTAGTAAATTTTATTTTAAGTTTTATTGCAATTTTTGTCATAGATTCCAAGAAACATAAACAGTGTGTTCTCCTTTCCAATTTTGCCTGTTTAGATATCTGGGTAACCCTGTTCCAGCATCAATTTTTGCAATTAGTGGAACTGTGAAAAAACAACAACAATCTAATCTCAGTTTATAGTAAATTCAACGAAAGGGATATAGCAACCAATCTTACTGTACCTGAAATCCATGCTGTCAACTAGCTTAAATCCCAAGGATTTGTATTCATCAACTCTAAGTATGAAGTTGTCTGGAACCATTCGAATTATTTATGTGAGATAGGATAAAATACAGGTTGTAATAACATTTTAATTTTAGATGTAGGAATTTCTGAATAGAGCTTGGCTGTCTCAGAAAATCAATTGCTGATTCAAAGATGAAAGCTATCCAATGATTTTCAATGGCCTTGTTCTTTAATTTTAAAGTTGCAATGCAGGGGTGGAAACACCATATACAGGAGTGTTTGCAGGTCGTGGCCAAAAAATTCAAGATAGTTGAATTGGCAAAAAAGGTAGCCAATGATCTCAGTGAACTGCCGCAGTTCCCCCCCCCTAAAGAGTGTGTGAGAAAGTGCAGGCATGGAAGATAGGGACACAAAATGTCAATCTGGAAGTTCTACAACCACAGACTCCGTGAAGGATAGGTTGAATAAACAGAGTCAAAGCCCAGGAATCAAAACGAAGAGGCAAAATGAAAGACAGCCTTGATGAGAAAAGGCATTGTGAAAGAGGCTGCAGCTGAGAAAACTGATGGAAAGGAGTCATTTTTCCATTCCTAAGACTTGGCATGAGAACAAAAAGTTCTTCTACCTGTTTAGAAGAGTTAAGAAGCCCAGCCAGACAAAAACAAGAAGGTGGGGAAAAAAATGTAAAGACTTTGACAGAACACAAATAAGAAATAGAAACTAAACAAGATAAAAAACAGATTGAAAATGTACAGATTTAAGCAGTGTTATTCAGACTTGACAACTTTAAGATGTGTGGATTTCAGTTCCCAGAATTCCCCATGTGGTACTGGCTGGAGAATTCTAGGTGTTGAAGTCCACACATCTTAAAATTGCCATGTTTTAAAAATATTGCCCAATAGAGAATGAAAATATAGATATACAGGATTAATGTCAGAGAAATAGATAAATCAGTAATAAATATATTAGATATATAGAATAGAAAGTTGTGAAACTAGTGAAATTGAATGTTAAAGAATTCATTATAGATGAAAAGCTTATAGAAAACATACTTAAAATAGAAAATAGTTTTATTACTACAATTAATTTCTGAACTACTTGAATTCATTTATAAGTTGTTGGTTTTGGTAAGCTTTATTTTTCTGAAAAAAGAACCCCAGTCACTTAAGGGAGATACAAAAACCCAATCAATTATCCAAGTTTCCAGTGCTTTATAGAATAGCACAGGGGTCTTCAAACTTGGCCCTGTTATGACTTGTGGACTTCAACTCCCAGAATCCCTCAGCCAGGCATGCTAAGGAATTCTGGGAGTTGAAGTCCACAAATTATAAAAGGGCCAAGTATGAAGACCCCTGGTATAGCTTACTTATTAGTGCTAAAAATAAAATAAAAAGAACTGATCACTGTGTTATTGAACCATCAGCTGTTTTCTATGTGTAGCACACATAATAAATAGATGGAAGATCAATTCTATCACTATGGCTGCCACCTAACATTTCTGATAGTATCCTGCAGATACTATTAAGAATCCTGTTTTACTTGTACTGTTGAAACTTACCTGTAGAAGCTATTGTATGGCTTCAGTTGTTATTTATTTGACATCATTCTTTCTGCCTGTCTGTGTAGTCAACTGAAGGCAGCAAACATACTTATGACTCCTGCTTCCCTATTTCTCCAATAGAACCATGTGAAGTGGATTGGGCTGAAAGAGAATGACTGACCAAAAATCAATCAGTTTTCATATCTGAGCATAGCCTAGAACTCACACTCTTCTGATTTCCAAGTCATCACCCAAACCACTGCACTATGCTGGCTCTGTAGTTATAATAGTTATTCTAATTTGAACCCTACTGTAGCACAATGGATATTCTGATTTATGGAAACAACTTTTCTAATTTTGCTGCAAAGTGATTTTGTGAATGACAAAAAATGACAAGGATAAATAATATAATTTCATATAATGATATTCTTCGATAGGTTTCTGAGCTCTTAAGAGTCAAGGTTAGCACCAACATTTCTCAGTTATGAAAACAATTGAGAACCATTTAGCATCAAAGCCATAAAGCACAAAGCTAACTTGGTAAAAGTGAGAAAGGCAGGGGGGAAATAGGAACTGATCATTCTAGGCAATCATTTTAGTTTTCAGTAATCATTCTTATTTAGTCATGCCCTGACATGTTCTGGGAGCCTAAAGGTGATTTCAAGCCTAACAGTTTAGCTAAATGATGCTCAGCCTGGTGCCTAGGAAGGTCCTGCTGTGTTCTGACCCCAGTAACATTTGTTTTAAAAAGTTGTTGGGGCTTCGTTATAGATAGATAAATTTTATACAAAACAGACTAAGTGAGATGCAATTGGATATGTTTTCTATCACAGCATATTTAGGGATTCTTTTATTCTCTAGTTTTTTCTTATTTGTTTTTGGTCATTGAAATTATGATATATTCTAACAAGTGATATAATACAAAGAAATGTATTTTCCCTTTGGTTAATTTAATAATATGCTTCATATTTATAGAGTAAAGAGTATTACTCTTTAATACTCTAATCAAAATAAATAAATAATAATCAAAACTCATTGGACTCACGTTGGCAAAAGTGGGTTTTTATTTGTTTTCCTTTTTAAACAATTTTCATTTTATTTACCCATATCAGACACATGCCCTTCTCCAATGATAGAGTTTGATAGAGTACTGGAAAATTAGCTCTACAGAAAGGTATCTACAGTCACCCACGCACTCGTTACCTCCCGTATAGATTACTGCAATGCTCTCTACATGGGGCTGCCCTTGAAGACCACCTGGAGGCTTCAGCTGGTGCAGAGTGCAGCTGCACGGGTAGTGATGGGAGCACCCCAATACTCCCATATTACACCCCTCCTGCGTGAGCTGCATTGGTTACCGGTTGCCCTCCGGGTGAGATTTAAGGTGCTGGTACTTACCTTTAAAGCCCTACATGGCTTAGGCCCGGGATACTTGCAGGACCATCTGCTGCCGGGAACGAATTCCCATCGCCCAGTACGCTCACACAGAGAAGGCCTCCTCAGGGTACCGTCGGCTAGACAATGTCAGCTGGCGACCCCCAGGGGGAGAGCCTTCTCTGTGGGAGCACCAGCCCTATGGAACCAGCTCCCCCCTGAGCTTCGGATGGCCCCAGATCTCCAGTCCTTTCACCGCGGCCTCAAAACACTCCTTTTCCACCTGGTTGACCTGGACTGACAGGGATTTTAATTATGTTTTTAATTTTTTAACTCTAATTTTTAATTTATTTTAATTTTAATTTATTGTACAGGGGCCTTTAATTTTATCTTAACTTCTGTATTTATTGTATGTTATTGTTGTTAGCCGCCCTGAGTCCTTCGGGAGATAGGGCGGCATATAAGTCCCAATAATAAATAAATAAATAAATTAGAGAACTTGAAAACTTGATTCCCTTCAAAGTAGGAAGGATTCCCTTCTATCTGCTGAAAAGTTATTTTTTTCAGCATTATCATAACTTTGAATGATTGCCGAGTGATTGGTAAGCAAGGAGTCTCTGTACGTTAGTTCCATAATTTATGGAATTTACACTGAAGTTATTGTTTTCTTTCCATGCCATGGTAAAACTTCAAAACATCAGGATCCAACTATAGAAAAATTTGAATAACGCTCTGACTATACAGAACTTTAAAAGTAATCTTTGGAACACTTACACCATTTTAGAAACCTGAATTGACTGGAGGAATAAGGCGCTGTGAAAATTCCATTATCTTTCTTCCCAGGTTTTCATATCCCCAGTAATCAGTCAACCTTCCATAGAATCAGATTTCACTGAGTTGTTTTTAGATTTTCTCTATCTTCCCTATATTTTAATAAATTTTGTGGGTTTTTTAAAATATAAAATTGTTATGCATTTCTGCACTTCAGAATTTTCTTAAGCCTGCTGACCTTTTCCTTACATTTTGAGAATGCAGGAATTCACAGTTGGAAAACAAATGACAAATTATTGGTTGGAATATATAAAACTGAATGAAAAGAACTTTGCAATATCTTGAATAAAATCAATGTAGTTTTTCAATGTGAAAGCATTCATGACTGGTACACACACCTGGTTGCATAGTCTTGAAATAATCCCACTTTCTGGCTGGACTTTTTCTTCTGAATTTGAATTATGTCTGCATAAAAGCACCTGCTGAAAGATACCATATTTTCCGGCGTATAAGACAACTGGGCGTATAAGACGACCCCCTACATTTCCTGTTAAATTATAGGGTTTTGGCTATACTCGCGGTATAAGACTACCCCTCTTCCAACGCACACCAAATAAAAATTAAAAAACATCAGATTTGATTTTAATATGGTAATTTTAATTCAAATGCTTATGACATGCAGGTGCTTAGTAGGAAAACTGTCACTTATAAACATAAGGCTGTTTGTCATCAAACATGTAAACATAAAACAGTGCAAGTGGATTAAACTATAATAATAATAATAATAATAATAATAATAATAATAATAATAATAAGAATAAGAATAAGAATAAGAAGAAGAAGAAGAAGAAGAAGAAGAAGAAGAAGAAGAAGTAGTAGTTGGAGGGGACCTTGGAGGTCATCTAGTCCAACCCCCCTGCTAAGGCAGGAAACCCTATACCACAGGTCTGCAACCCGCGGCTCCGGAGCCGCATGTGGCTCTTTCAGCCGTCTCCTGCGGCTCCCAGTCCTCTGCCATGTGCAGTCCAAAAAAAACCAAAGTGGGACTAAAAAAGTTCAACCAATCAATTCAAATATGCAGGGTAGGTACATATCTCGCCTTGGCTCCACTCTTCAGTCAAACCCTGTTCTGCACATGCGCGCATGTACACGCATGTGCACACATTTTTTGTGGCTCCCAGTTTTTCCTTTTGTGAGGGAACCGGTTCCGAGTGGCTCTGTCACTGTTTCAGGTTACTGACCCCTGCCCTATACCATTTCAGACAAATGGCTGTCCAGTCTCTTCTTAAAAACTTCCGGTGTTGGAGCATTCACCACTTCTGGAGGCAGGTTGTTCCACTGGTTAATTGTTCTAACTGTCAGGAAGTTTCTCCTTAGTTCTAGGTTGCTTCTCTCCTTGACTAGTTTCCATCCATTGCTTCTTGTCCTGCTTTCAGGTGCTTTGGAGAATAGCTTGGCTCCCTCTTCTTTGTGGCAGCCCCTGAGATATTGGATCACTGCTATCATGTCACCCCTCACCCTTCTCTTCGTTAAACTACACATACCCAATTCCAGCAACTGTTCCCTATTTTCCTAATTCACTTTTTCACTTTTCCTAATTCACTCTAAAGCTTTCCCTATGCAGAGCCTTAAGTAACACCAGCTGCCTGCAATTAGTGCAGGTTCACATCCCACCAGGCTCAAGGTTGACTCAGCTTTCCATCCTTCCAAGGTAGGTAAAATGAGGACCCAGATTGTTGGGGGCAATAAGCTGACTTTGTAATAATGCTGCTTGGGGTGTGTGAAAGCCCTAATAAACAGGCATATACACAGAATGAAGGCTATTGCTAAGCACATTGATTTGTGCTTTAAATTGTAAGCCACCCTGAGTCTTCGGAGAAGGGCAGGATATAAATGGGATTTTTTTTTTAAAAAAAAAGACCAAATGGGAGATCCGCTCCAGGTTTTCCAGCCAGCCTGCCCAGTTCCTGAGTCAAATGTGTCCTTAGAGCTAAGCCGCTGCTCTGGCTGCTGCCTTCCCCACCTGCCTTTCAAGTTGGGATATACTACAGCTGCTCTTCAACTTTAGAAAGAAAGACGCCCAGACCCCAGCCTGTAAAAAATCACAGACTGCAGCTTCTTCTCCAATTGGTCCCGCTTTCCCTGCGCAGACTAAATGGGAGATCCGCTCCCGGTTTTCCAGCCAGCCCTGTCCCTAAATTTTCAGCACCCGGCATATAAGACGACCCCTGACTTTTGAGAAGATTTTTATGGGTTAAAAAGTAGTCTTATACGCCGGAAAATACAGTAATTTGACTTGAGGACTCAGGTTCATATACAGTACAGGTAGTTCTTGACTTATGACTGCTCATTTAATGATGGTTCAAAGTTAAGACCGCCTCAAAAAAAGTTATTTATGGTCTGTCCTTGCACTTATAACCATTGCATACCCCTCTGGTCACATAATTTCAAGTTTAGATGCTTGGCAGCTAGCTTGCATTTACAACCTGTTGCAGAATGCTATAGTCAAATGAGCACAATTTGTGACCTTCCCTGCTAGCTTCCGACAAGCAACTATCAATTGAGAAAACTAGATTTGAATGACCATTGCAAAAATGGTTGCGAAGTTGGATCTGGTGACACAATGACTCATTTAACCATAACATTGCTTAATGATCAAATTGCAGTCCTAATTATAATCATGTTGAGGATTACATGAAAGCTATTAGCATTTTCTGAATAATATACTTTTTAAAATATACATATACATATTCTGCCATCAAAGTACATGAAGGCCATTAGGAGTGGTGTTCTTTAAGTTGTTTGTTTGTGAGGATTTTTAACTGAATCATAGAGGTTAATAGTCATATATGTTGCTAGAATCTGCCTATGTAAAACTCTGTATTAAAAACAACCCCACTGAACAATAGTTAGGATGCTAGTGAAAGGAGTAGAGTAGAGTAGAGTAGAGTAGAGTGGAGTGGAGTGGAATGGAATAGACAGTAGAAATAGTTTAAAATATCCTCCCAACTATCTTCCTTAGAATAATATCATTTATTGATTCTGCCAATGAGATTAAAAAATGGGAAAAAATCCATAAGGGGCTACATTATTGGTTAGGAGAGCTCTTAATGGCCTAGTCCTGTGATGTGCTAAGTAAGTGACATATGTTAATCAGTTATGAATCAGTTTTGCATTTTAGAGTGTGTTCCTCTGTCTTGGTTGAACCCATTCCATAGGCTAGGAAAATTTGAAGAAGGATTGTTATGTACTGTACATATTTTTATTTCTGAAGGAAAACTGAGATGAAGATAGATAGTAATTAAGCCCCAAAGCTGTAACTTTTTAAGGTCACCTAATTCTAGGCTGTTCCAATATCATTTTTTACCATGCAGGCAGAAATGAACTACTTAGGCCAGCTTACAAAAAGACTAAGAGTTACAGAAAGTAATATTTATAAAAAAAAAACTAGGAATTCATAACCAAAAAATCAGTTACTGCTGTGATTTAAGAGCATGCTTTATACTGAGAACAAGTTAAGGAGAGCCAAAGCAGATCAATACTTCAGTGACCCCATCAGGAAACATTGGGAAAAACTTCACAAGGCAGTGACAAACTAGTTTTGTTTTGTATTAGAAAAACTACATGGAGATGTTCTTAGAGTCAGCAGAGGTGAAGTTAAATCTCTACTTTTTATTTCAATGGAAATTCATTCTCACAAAAAAATAGTCAAGGACATGGATTTTTCCTAGAATGTGTCACAGGCCCAAAGGGATAACATATCTGCCTAGGCCTACTCTGATCCCATTAATTGTCAAACCTTTTCTCTTTCGACTAAAGCTTGTTGCACTTTTAAAAGCTTGCAGCTTTGATATAAAATATTTTAGCTCTTCACTTCAACATAAATTCTGTCCCTTTTTACGAATGAAGAACAGCAAAAAATATTTTGTGCAATGCAAAAAGTTCAGGTGGAAAATAAAGATGAGACAGGGTGATTTACAAGAGATATTAAACAGATGTGTCAGAATTCAAAATTAGAACAGATCTAGTAAAATCAAGGGGACTTGAGCTGCTCAATTGATTTAATTTAAAAGAACTAGATCCCCTTCTCTTTCTCTTTAAAAAAAAAGCTCAATTGGATTTCCATTTCATAATAATCCATAATGAATAATGAATTGTTATATATATATATATATATATATATATATATATATATATATATATATAGTATTTGTTAATTCTTTGTTAGCAATCCAAAATTCTACACACACACACACACACACACACACACACACACACACACACACACATATATATATATATATATATATATATATATATATATATATATATATATATATATATATATATATATGTTTTCTGAGGTTTTCGCGGGTGCCTGTATGTGGATCCTTGGTTTTTCGGTTTTTTCCCCGCGTAGAACTAAAGGTGTAGGCGCAACGTTTCGACGGAATCCCATCCGTCATCATCAGGCTTTAGCTTCCTTCTTCTGGGAGAAGCATGTGGCTGTTTGTTCCTCTTTTTTAAACTGCCAGAGGGGGTGTGTTCTGTGGAGGTGTCCTCTGATTGGGTAGGGGACCAAGTGTGTTCTGATTGGGTGGGAAAAAAAACCAAAACTATCGCCAAAATTGAACATTTTAACAACAGAATAATCAGAGAAGCCATTGAGATAGAAAAACGCCCCCACAGCATGAATACACGAGATGATACCTCTCATCTACCAGCCATTTGGAAACCCGCCTTGATTGACAGACGAGGCCCAACCACCAAGAATGATACCAGACCCAAACTCATGATAACATCACATGACATCACCACCACACAACCATTCAAAAAGCAAATCCGAACCCACAACGATAAAGACACACAACCACAAAACAGAAACCTAAGTACAGCTGCAACATCAGCCACTTTAAACCCCTCCAAACCACACAATAAGCAAACTGACACCCACTATAAAAACATGGCACCACCACAAACACGAAGCCGAACAAAAGCAGCACAACTCACCAGCTCAGTTCTGGAGCTGGCAGCTGAGACCAGCCCATCCACTCAGAACACCCCCCCACCCAATCAGAACACACCCACCATTCAAAACACACTCCCACCCAATCAGAACACACTTGGTCCCCTACCCAATCAGAGCACACCTCCACAGAACACACCCCCTCTGGCAGTTTAAAAAAGAGGAACAAACAGCCACATGCTTCTCCCAGAAGAAGGAAGCTAAAAGGGACAATTATTATTATTATTATTTTTAATCCCATTTATATCCCGCCCTTCTCCGAAGACTCAGAGCGGCTTACAATTTAAAGCACAAATCAATGTGCTTAGCAATAGCCTTCATTCTATGTATGTGCTTACTTATTAGGGCTTTCCACACACACACCCCAAGCGGCATTATTACAAAGTCAGCTTATTGCTCCCAACAATCTGGGTCCTCATTTTACCTACCTCGGAAGGCTGGAAGGCTGAGTCAACCTTGAGCCTGGTGGGATGCGAACCTGCACTAATTGCAGGCAGCTGGTGTTACTTAAGGAGGCATTAGCCCACTGCTCCACCAAGGCTCTTGATTCCCTTTCTTTCATTTTCTTCAGCCATAAAGGTATTATTGTGCATCATGCAGAGATACCAATGTTTAAATGGGTATGTGTATATGCATATGTATATGCATATGCATATGCATATACATATACATATACATATACACATACATACATACATACATACATACATACATACATACATACATACTGCTGTGGCTACTACCTGTAGATGGCCTTGGGCTAGGCTGAAACAGGAAATAAGATTTGTCCCATGTCTGGACTAAGCAAGTGTATTCTGAATGCTTAACAAACATTTAACATGTATATATATATGTGTGTGTGTGTGTGTGTGTGTGTCTGTGTGTGTCTGTGTGTGTCTGTGTGTGTGTCTGTGTCTGTCTGTGTCTCTGTGTGTCTCTGTGTCTGTGTCTCTGTGTCTGTGTCTCTGTGTGTCTGTGTCTCTCTGTGTGTGTCTCTGTGTGTCTGTGTGTCTCTGTGTGTGTGTCTGTGTGTTTGCTTGTGTGTGTTTGTGTGTGTGTGTGTGTGTGTGTGTTAGAAAGAAAATCGAACACCAGGATAGAAATATAAGCAAACTGTTTAATATTCAAAACACTTAGTTTTCGTCGGCCAAACTGCCGATGTCCTCAGAGTTAGAATAAGAGTTCTGGGAGTTGCTTATATAGCCAGTTGCTTTTGTACCCTGCTCATTGAGTGGATAACTGGTCTATTCACCTCAAACGGCCATAATGTTTCTAATAATCCCACATCTCTTCACATACTTGCGGAATCAGGAGTTGTTTTCTCACTTGTAGTCACTCTCCCTGCATGCAGAGAGAATGCCAGGGGGCCAGTTATCCAGCTGCTCTTGTTTTGTGCCTCCCCCCATTTTTTTGGTCAAACCTGAGCCTCCATCGTTGTGGCCCTGGAGCCAACCATCCAGTGGATTGAGACCAGCAACGATGTCAGGAACTCGATTAGGTAATGTGTTACGGGTCTATTGATGGGCCACAGGCAATGCCATGTTCTACCTAGAGAGGAAAAGGAAGCCCTGGAACAGCTGAGACAAGACAATACCATCGTCATCCTCCTGGCCAATAAAGGTAGGGTGACCGTTATTATGAATAGGTTGGAGTACATTGATAAGGCCCTCGCTTTGCTTAGTGATGCCACAGCCTACTGCTTGTAAGCCACCCTGAGTCTTCGGAGAAGGGCGGGATATAAATGGAATTAAAATAAAAAATAAAATAAAAAAATACTGGATTATTACAAAAGATCCAATGGTAATGCTTAAGAACCGTCTCAACAATCTCCTCAACAACTTGAAAAGTCAGAAAAATTGGTGATGACATATTGAGGACAATACGCCTTGGGGACTCAGCAATGGCCAGATTTTATGCTCTCCCAAAAATTCACAAGGAGGGAATTCCCCTACATCTCATTGTGTCCTTTAGAGGCACACCTATCTCAGGGTTGGCTAAATAGCTAAGCGGTCATATTGGATGCTTAGTTGACAACAATGAGACTACAGTTAGGTCAGCTGAGGAGTTCCTGGAAAGAATAAAATCTCTAAGGATAGAGGATGGTGAGGTAATGGTATCTTTTGATGTTACCTCACTCTTCACCTCTATCTCACAAGATCTGGTGGTCACTGTTATAAGGAACCGCCTACAACAGGAACAAAGACAGCACCAGGACTCACTACATGTCAAAGATCTTGTACAACTTGTGACCTTGTGTCTCAAAAACTATTTTACTTTCCAGAATGTTATTTATGAACAGATCAAATGGACACCAATGGGGCCTCCCATTTCAGCTGTCATCACAGACATGGTCCTGCAGCAATTGGATACTGCAGTTATGACCAAGTACCACCCCAGGTTCTGGGCTAGATACGTGGATAACACATTTGTACTAATTAAGAAACAGGACAGTGCCAGATTCATGGATGAGCTGAACTCAGTTTACCCTGACATCTGTTTCACTGCTGAGGAAGAGGCCACAGGCTCTCTTGCCTTTTAAGATGTACTAGTCACCCGTCATTTTAATGGCACTCTCCATACAACCATCTACCACAAGCCAAGCCACACTGATAGAACCTTGCATTACAGGAGCAACCATCCCATGGCACACAAGATCAGTTGCATTCAGACATTGTTTAAATGGGTCAGCTCGCACTGCAGTATGGTTAGGGCCAAAACCAAGGAGAGGAAAGGTGTAATGGCTATGCATTGAATTCATTAGGAGACAAAGCAGGCCACATGAACCCCGTGGTAGCCCACATAATAGCATACCTATAATGCTGACCACACAAATGACGCTCCCATACATTAATGGGGTATCCGAGGCAACTGCATGGTTGTTGGCTCCCTTTAATGTCAGTGTCACCAATAGACCAGATCAAACCCTGCATGCCATGGTAATGCATCCCAAAGAGCCACTCCCCAATGAAGAAAAATCTTCAATAATATACAGAATTTGGTGCAAGAATTGCCAATGTAATTATGTTGGGGAGACAACTAAGAGGCTCAAAACCAGGATCCATGAGCACAAGTTGGCAATCAGAAGACAATAGCAATGCTCACAGGTGTGGGTACATATGGCTAGCCATAGCGATTTGTTTGATCTTGCCAATGCTGAGGCCATAGCCTGGGATGCCACCAAGGATGGCCGATTGCTCAAGGAGGTCTGGTTATCTGACAAAAACTCCATCAATCATCACATAGACCTTTTACCTGCTTACCAGGTGCTCAGGGGATGGGAAGAATGGCACCATGACTCATGACGGGTGCAACCAGCCCACTCCTTGCAGGATTTGAATAGTAAGGCTACAGGTGGAACAACAGCAATCCCCAGGAAGCATGAATCCACAATGTGCCCTGTATTGGATCTTGAGATGTGCCTTGTGTTAGATCCTGATTTAAATGATGTAGTTACAGGTGGAACAACAGTGATCCCTGGGAATGATGAATGATGACGATATGTCCTGCGTTAGATCTTGAGATGGAGGCTCAGGTTCAACCCAAAAAGAGGGGAAGAGGCACGAAATGAGCAGCTGGATAACCGGCCCCCTGATGTTTATGCGCACGCCAGGAGAGTGTTAAATCTTGAGACGGAGCTTAGGTTCAACCCAAAAAATGAGTGGGAGGCACACAAAAAAGCAGCTGGATAACCTGGTGTTTGTACGCACGCCAGGAGAGCAACTACAGGTGAGAAAACAACTCCCGATTCTGCAAGTATGCGAAGAGATGCAGGACAATTAGGAACATTGCAGCCATTTGAGGTGAATACACTCTTGACCCGCTCAATTAACAGGGTGCAAAAGCAACCGGCTATATAAGCAACTCCCAGAACTCCTATTCTAACTCTGAGGACGTCGGCAGTTTGGCCGATGAAAGCTAAGTGTTTTGTATATTAAACAGTTTGTTTATATTTCTATCCTGGTGTTCGATTTTTCTTTCTAACATGCACATACCCAGGATTCGTATTTTTAGTCTTATCAAGGAGATAGATAGACAGATAGATAGACAGACAGACAGACAGATAGATATAGATATAGATATAGATATAGACATATAGATGATATAATAATAATAATAATAATAATAATAATAATAATAATAATAATAATAATAATAATAATAATAATAATAATAATAATAATAATAATAATAATAATAATAATAATTTTATTTATATACCGCCCTTCTCCCGAAAGACTCAGGGTGGTGAACAGGGCAAACATATAAAAATACAAAAATACAAAAGTTAAAAAGAATTAAACATAATGCCCAAGCTAAAACAGTAAATACATATATTAAAAAACAACAGTAAAAACCCAACCCATCCTCCATCAGGCCAAGCTGGCTTGTTCGAATAAATGTGTCTTCAGATCACGTCGGAAGGAGCGAAGGTCGGGCGCCATCTGGAGCTCGACCGGCAACCAATTCCATAAATCCAGGGCGCCCACAGAGAAGGACCTCCCCCTGGGGGCCACCAATCGACATTCTCTGATCGGTGGCACCCTGAGGAGGCCCTCTCTGTGGGAACGCACAGGGCGGAGGTAAGTTGATGCCGGCAGCAGGTGCTCCCTAAGGTACTCCGGACCCATGCCATGTAGGGCCTTGAACACCATTACCAGTACCTTGAATCTCACCCGGAAGACAACTGGGAGCCAATGCAGCTCACGGAGCAGAGGTGTAATATGGGAGTATCGATGATATAGATATATATAAACAACTTTTGCGCTCTCTCTCTGTGCATATACTTGCTTGGTAGCAAACAATGTTCAATGTTGTGAATCAAAATATGTCCTTGCATCAATGAATAAAGTGGAAACTTGTATTGGTACAGAAATGAAGTTTGAATTTAGGGAATACCATCATACAGGGGCTAGCTATTTTCAGCAATTTTCCCTCCACCCATTTCTCACCTTATCAAAGAAGGCCCCTTATCCATTCAAAGCAGATTTTCAAGGACAGCAGAGGAATGAAGCAGGAAAAAAGAGCTGAAACCTAAAAGTATCCTGCATTTTCAGCAGTATTTTATTTACTCCTTTGAATGAATCCCAACATAAATCCGGCCTGGTTTGATGGGTTAAGGGTCGGGTTTTTAACATGGTTTTAATTACTGTTTATATCGGGCATAATATTTAATTGTTTTTTTAACTTTTGTACTTTGTTTTTAATATTTATTGCCCTGTACACCGCCCTGAGTCCTTTGGGAGAAGGGCGGTATAATAAATAAATAAATAAATAAATAAATAAATAAATAAATAAATAAATAAATAAATAAATGAATGAATGAATGAATGAATAAATAAATAAATAAATAAATAAATAAATGAATGAATGAATGAATGAATGAATAAATAAATAAATAAATGAATGAATGAATGAATGAATGAATGAATGAATGAATAAATAAATAAATGAATGAATGAATGAATGAATGAATGAATGAATGAATAAATAAATAAATAAATAAATAAATAAATAAATAAATAAATAAATAAATAAATAAATAAATAAATAAATAACAACCCAAAATTTCCAGCACTTAAATAAGCCAATTTTCCCATTGTGTGAATTTCAGATGGTCATGTTGTCTGGATATTCCTGGAATAATAATTGAAGCACATTTGGAGGACAGCAATTATACCATCTTGGGAAAGTTGTTATGAAGAACTGGGAAATATGTAAGAATGAATAAGATACAAGAAAAAGCAGAATGAAAGGGTAAGTAGAGTCTGTAGAGGAAAAGGATAAAATTCTTCTCTTTGTAAATAAATATACAGTTGTTACTTGGCTTGCTTTTTATTGGAAAACAAAAGCAAAATGAGCTTTATTTTTCTCATTATCTTCTCTATTTTAAAACCTTTGACCCTGTCTGAAATGAAGATGCATGTATGATCGTTTTTGTAATTAGCACAGTTTTGCTCATTTTTCTAAAACTATCTTCAAAGAAGCCTTTTTGTACTCAAATGAAGAAGAGAGTGATGGCAGATAACATAATTTGTAGTTTTGTGAGTTTGGCTTCAAAGAACACTAATGTAATATACTGGAATTTGATATGATTATGTCATTTGCATAGTTGGTGTAACTTTTGCTCATATTATAAAAGACCAAAATGAGAAAAGGTCTTACATAATATTTAATAGCAATATTGCAAATCAATATCTCTGATGTTGAAATCAAGTTTCTGCTTGACAATGATACTATGGAAAAAAATAATCAACTGAAAGACTTAAATGTTGCAATTCTGAAGGCAGTGGTCCAATAATTATTGTATGTATCTTCACTAAATTGCATCAGCATGCACACAATTCAGCTTCTGTTATCTTTACACAGTATTGTTGTAATCATGGATTTTCTTGCAGGCTGTAAAATGAATTTGTACATTCGTGTTCAGAAATGGATGGTTATAAACTTAAATTGTATATATGCATTTAAGAATTGATCCTTGCTTACAAGTCTTTATCCCTCACTTTTTTCTGCTTATTTTAAAATGACCTTTTGTATTAATAATGTACAGATAGTCTGTACATTATTCCATTAAGAATGGAAATTGGGATTGGAATTGCCATCAGTAAGCAATGTGATATGTGAAGTTTGGCATCATATGGCCACATGTCAGGCTCCAAAAACTATGAAAGACATGTTGAAGTTTTTCTAAGCAGTTTTCTTTATTTTTCTTCACCTATTTTTCTTTGCCAAACTAAAGCATACTACTTGCACCATAAAATGTATACTCTGGGAACTTGTCTTTATTTGTCAAACTATTTTGCTCCCCAGAATATAAACCCTCTTTGGAATCTGGACTACATTCTATTTCACTGTGTTATTTAGCAATGGCAATTCAAACATTCCCAGTTACTGTTAAGCAAACCACCATGGGTCATTAAGTGAATATTTCTGCTGGCTTTTCCATTGATTTTTCTTGTTGGAAACTGGCAAAAGAGGTCGGAAATGGCAACCACATGACTAAGCAAGATTGCAAAAGTCATGATTACAAGCCAGGTAATGAATGACCTAATAGCAATCACATGATCCTGGGGACATAGCAATGGCTGAAACTGTGGGGACTGTTCATAAGTACCATTCTTTCAGTGCCATCAGAAGTTCAAATAGGAACTAATGACCATTTTAATGATGATTTTGACTAAATGCTAGTTAACTCTTGTCCTCTATTTTTTATTAAAGTTTTATTAATTCTTAAGAATTACGGTCTTTACTGCTTAGTAAACAACATGTTGTCTGGGTTCAAATATTTAACACTAACTTTTTCAATATAAATCTATTCAATACTATACAATCCAGTATTTTTTCCCTGATCCTCCTTTCTTCTCCATATTTTTTCCATTTTCCCTTCATTACACCATTACAATTTTTGGTACTGTTAATGTTAGATGTAAACATCTTCATCATATTTTACTAATATCATACAAATAGCAATAATATCAATTTATTAATCAATAATGTCAATTCATTAATCAATATCCTGTTTTTTGCATTGTTAAAGTTTGATTTCCCATCAGGATTTGAAATATCTTAATCGGTTATGATTTCCTCAATATTAAACATTTATATAGCTGAAAATTTTATTCAAATCAATCCTCCTCTTATCTTCATATTTCCCATATCAAAAAAAGAAAAAAAGTGCTATCTTAATTCTAAATCCTATCTTTCATTATGAAAGTCTAATTATATCTAAGAGTCTTCCGTTCTTTTAATCTTATTCAAAGAAGTATTTAAACCTCTAATGCCCCCTCTAAAAGGTCAAATCTTCTGTTTTTTAAATCTGACACTTTCTTTCTTTCTTTGCCAAGTTGCTTTCCAAGCCAAGGCAATTAGATTGCCCAGGGGATTTCTTTCTATTTTTATAACAATTGCTTGGCACGAGGAAAACAAGTTAGGTATGGTATTTTTTGGGGGGGGAATTCTGCCCATTTATATTCCTTAAACAACTCCCAGTTCTTTTCTCCCTCCATTTCTCTTTTCATTTCCTGTCTCCCAAGTTGTGACATTTCCTTTGACAGCTCTATATTCCCCCTTTTAACATCTTTTTCCTTGCCATCAGATATATTTTGCAGACCTAAGGGGTAAAAGGTCTTTTGCATTTTTGTTGTTATAGCTAAGTCTTGCAGTTCTTTTATCTGTTCTATCTCTAAATCCATTTGCTCTATTTCGTCTTCTGATTTCTGCATTATTTGTTCATACTTCGTGGTCATTATCCTGGAGCTTTCTACTTGTAGATTTAATTTGGAGATTTGCTCATTTATATTGTCTAAATTGTTTTTAGTTTCATTATGGTTTCTTTTTATATCCTCTGCATTCAACAATTGTTTGGTGAATTAGTTGTAGCACAGAATATATTTCTTTCTGAAAGGTGTTTGTTTTTTCTTGAGGCATCATTTCTGGAGATTTTCTGGTCTTTATATGTGTCCTTTGTAATCTTATAGATTCCAAAGTATGGGTTCAGTTCTGAAAGCAATATTTTATAGTAATCCCTTGTATCAAATATCCCCAAAATTGTCAATTAGGCAAAGTTGTAATCCACAGTGTTTGAAGTGTTCAAAATGTTCAACTTCTCTGAAAACAGCTCAAAAGTCTCTCCCAGCCAGGCATAGTCCAAGGTCAAATTTTTCTTTCTCTCCCACTAGATCTTGAAATTAAAAATCCAAGTTCAGTAGTTATTTATAATCCAAGAATGTCAGGATTATAGGTAAGTCACAATATTTTCTTTTATTGCCAGCTGTTCTCCCAGGGTAGGAATCACCAAGCAAAGCAAATTATAGTGCTGTGCACAAATACACCAGTAGATTTCATTCAAAGTCCATTTTCCATTCTTAAAATAAAGGATTGATTTCTTATATTTTGCCTCAATGTTTTTTTTCAAAGAGAAAATCTTAACAATGATCTCAGTTCTCAAATTTATCAATACTGGCATTTTGTATTACTTTCACTTCAATATTATGTATTTCTGTCCCCCATAACAAATTTTAAACTGTGCTTCCATTCATATCTGGAGGGTTTAGGCTTATTGGGAGTCTTTTCCAGGAAATTCAGTAGTAAAATAGTAAAGAAAGGATTGATAATCTCACCCTGTCCAAACATGCTGTTTACGACATGCTAATTAAAGCTTTTGTTCTTTTTGTCAGCAGCTAATGGCTGGTCACAGAGGTGTGGCCAGCCTTTCCCCTGCTGGTTTAGAGGGCTTTCCTTGGATTGAATGGAGAGACCACCATCTCTCTGTGATCAACAAGGCATCCCTCCTTCTTCATTGCCTCTTCCAGGAGACTTTAGGCCCTTTTCAGTAGGGCAAAATCGGAAGGCAGAGCCTTGCCTTCCTGCATCCATCTCACCACAATGCAAAACTGCAACACTTGCCCTCTAACTACAAGTGATTGGGTAGTGTTGCAGCATAAAGTATGAAATAACTTATTTTAATTATATCATAGAGACAAATTCATTTAAAGAAGTAATCAAACGTCAGTATGAATTTGTTCTGAATTTTCTATTTTTTTGTGGTGGCTCTAATTAAAGAAAAGAATGTAGAGACAGTGAATCTGAATTTCAAAGTATAAGTAGTAAACTAATGTTGTTTCTAAAATCAATTTTGTGTATGATATCTAGCATCTTTAATTTGAACCTATGTCTGCAAGTATCAGGTGAACATACATATATTCAGCAAAAGAAAGAATATCATAACAAATCATTCTCCAGAATGTTAGCTTGACTGACATTTTTATTAATTTATCTTGAGTTAGTTTTGAATCTGAGTCTTTGGAGAAGGGCGGGATATAAATGGAATTAAAATAAAATAAATAAAAATAAAAATATTTTTTTTCAGTAATAAATTATGTACCAGAAAGGTTGATTGAGCAATTGAGATTTAAATAGAGATATTTTTTTAAAAAAATAAGCTAAATATATCCTAGCTATTTGAAAAAGAAGTCTCTTTAGAATATTTGAATGTATTTTATTTGTGTGTAAAAATATTTGATATAAATTATATGCTAGTGCACATTGGTTAGAAGCACTTTGCACAAGTTTATTGCTTCCTGCATGGATGTTTACAGGCACATCCTCCTTGTTCTTATTCCTAATTTCTCCTTCCTTCTGCACAGTTATCATCAATAGAAGAGAATATATGTAGCTCATTGTTGCTCAAGTTCAGAGTTTTTAATGGTCTCTGAGACTGGTTGTTTGCTTGCAATCTTTCATAGCCCAACTGGGTAACATCATTAGTTCTAGTGTGTGTATGGTTTGCTTATTTATCTTCCATTTTATAGAATATGGAGAAAAAGTGAAAGCCAATTTCTTTGAAAGAGAATAGAAATTAGGCAAGCAATAGCAGCAAGATCAAGTATAGATCAAGAACAAATTTCAGTCTACATGGATGTGAGCAGTTTTATCAGCGAAGTATTTAATAAACATGTAAGAGCAAGTTATTTAAATATCAGGTTTCTAACCAGATGGTCCAGAAATAATTAGGTCATGAAAGTTATGCACCTTGGCATTACACTGATGCAATTGTACTAATTAGTTATTTATAAATAGAATAAGATAGAAATGAATCATCTTGTTCAATGTGCCATTTTAACATAGCAGTTTAATGTTAACAGTGATTTCCTTTAAGGTTATTGTAAGTTTTATACAGCTTATGCAGATAAGTTTTCCTATCTTTAGGGAGTCCTGCCCCAAAATATTTCACATGAATCAATGCTATGATGATTTTCTGAGTTCCTGTGTTCTAACTCATACTTTTGGCAGGAACTGTACAGATTTAAACATTATGACAGGATTGGAAATTTTTTTCTAGCTTGGACAGTTATTACTCTCAGTTTACTAAATTATCATAATTTCATATACTACAGCACTATATCTTGTATCCTGTTTCTTGTAACAATTCTGTGCATGTTAACATGACATGATCTCAGAACTACTTGGCAAAAGTGTATCCTAACACCCAGTTTAATCATCTATTTTGTTCTAGGACCAACAGCTAAACCTGAGATTTGAGAGACTTCTAAGCCAAGACAAGTGTAGAAGAACACTGTTCTATTTGTTTAAATTAAAGAGAATTGATTCTATAGAATGGGAGAAGTTTAAAATGTGAAGCTAAGTCATAACCTAGCCAGAATGCTGATGAGAGTTAATTCATCAATGAAAAACTTTGGCAGGCAAAAAGGCCATTCTTGAACTCTCACATCACAGCATGAACTAAGTATTTCTCCTGAGACATGTTTGTTTTTTACAATTGTACCTATATGTCTCACATTATAGCTTTGATACAACAGATCTATAAAGTAATCAAATAGCCAAGAATCTCTCAAGATTTCTTTTACTGGTTAAGAATGAACTGTTTTTGTTATACTCAAGTTTTAATACAGTCTCAAAGTCTTCTAGTCCTTTGTATTCTTGGGGGGGGGGCTGCCTTTCAGTCAGGTCAACTCCTAGAGACTGCCCAAATTAATTCTTACAGGTTTTTTAGTAAGATTTTGAACTAGTTTGCCAGTAGGACTAGAAAGAATGGTTGGCCCATGGTCACTTAGCTCACTTTGTGCATAAAACAGGATTAGAACTCAGTTTCTAGCACAACACCATCCCAAACTGGCTGTCTATTCTTTGTTTAGACCTCATTATCCTTGTTTACTACCCCGAATAGAATCAGCATCTTTAAATTAGGATTTAAGTCAGGTCTCAGCTAATCTGTAAGATCTTTCCTTGTGATCCTTTCTCAGCATTATCTTTGTTCTGACTTCTTCCAGAACTATTCCCCCTAATTTCAATTCCTTAACCTTTTTGTTGTAAGGAATTCAAATTTGCTTACCACCAAAAAAAAGTTTTCCTGATGCTTAACTGCCCATTGACTTCAAAATTTTATTCCATATTTACTGTGTTTTAAAGCTATTCATGCAACTATAGTTTCTTTAGTGTCTGATGGGAGGGCATTCTTATATGTGAATTGTAGTTCTACAACTTATTATGATGTGTATAAGCAGGAAATTTGTTTTCTTATTTTCAGTGGCTCTTCTGCTAAGAATGTTAAAAGTCTGAATCATTAACCACAACTATACTTTATTTTTATTTTTTTACGGGGGGTTTCCTGACTCCATTATCTTTATGATTCCATTATGACAGAAACTAGTCATTCTGAGATACCTAAAAAATGTGTGCAATCTTCATTTTTACACAAAAACAAATGGCAATAATAGCACTCCATGTAAAGACTCATCAAAAAGGTAATATATAGAGCTTCTGACAAAGACTGAAGCACTAAAGGATGGGTATCAAACTCACCATGTCACATGACGTGTCACAACGTATTGCAATTTTTTTTGCATTCCCAGAGTTGGGGTGGGTGTGGCCCATGGGCCAGCAGTTTGACACCCATGCACTAAAGTACTCGGTAACAAACCACTTTTCAAAAGAAGTAACAATTTAATCAAGAGACTTTTATCTTTTGGTCTCTCCAAAACAATCACAAAATAAATTAGGATTTTTTAAATTATTAAGTGGCTGCTTTTTTCAGAAAAAAAATTCTGCTACTACAGTACTAGTAATATACACATATGATTTGCCATATAAATGGTGATACTTAGCTTGTTGATATGTTATTTTACTGAATAATGCAAACTTGATACTTTATTTTAAACTACACTTCAATTTTGTTTCTCTCTTTAAAAATTCATGACTAAGTTAAAGTCATTTATCATATTATGTATTTTTATAAATTTGGTTCAGTAGAATAAGAAGTATTATTTAAATTCACATTTTTACCATATTGAAAATATTAGTTACATATATGGGAAAAATACTTTTCACAACAAGACTATTTTGATACCTGTACTACGTTTATTTCCAGCAATTGTTCTGCCAACAGAAGGACTTTCATTTTTCAAGAGTATGCAAAGTGATTGTGGCATGGAAGTGTGCTGCTTAAATAAATATTATTTTCCCTGGCACCATTTGTTCTTAATGAATCTACTTTGAGTCCAGCCAAAATTCCCAGAGCAACTATTTATGTTTCTGCATTGGCTATATTTTGTTATACAATTTTAATTATTAAAACGTATCCACAATTTATTGGCTTACTTGATTGTGTTATTGTTTCTTACAAGGACAACAGCATTTGTCAGTGAAAAGGTACCTTATTCTTTACTATGAAATATTCTTGAGTACTGATGCAACGAGATACTTTTCTTTTTGAGGACTTTACCTCAAACAAAATCAGCCTTAAATTTAAAATAATTCTCATGGAAAGGAAGAATTTACATAAAATAAGGTAGAAATAGACAAAATTCTATTGAAATGCTCAGTACAGTCCCCTTAATAAATGTACATATTCAGTACCCACATATTTATGTCTGCATATATAAATGTATAAATATATAATATAGATGCACATCTTTATATACACACTGACCACTCCAATAAAAGGGCAGGACAAGGAGAAAAACTATAATTGAATTAATATGTACTGATTAAAATGCCTTTAAAATAAAGTACCAAATTTCTAAAACTATTTATCCCCTATATTTCCAACAAACCATTCTGTCTCTTTGTACAAAGCACTCACAAAGAGAAACATATCTTCACTTAAGTTTATGTTGCTTTCTTTCTTGCTGTAGAAAAATCCTTCTTGCTCAGCTCTTTACAGAATGTGTTAATATTAATCAGGCTAGTATTCTAAACTTTATGTATCTCCTTCACTGTAAGAATCACATTTTTAGTGGCTGATTTTAGATAGAACCTGCATATAAGAACCCTTTATTTTAAAGATGATTGGTAGAAGGAAGAAATCATATTCAATGTATGTATTCATTCAGTTATAAATAGTATACATAATGTTGAAATAGGTATTGTTTTACTTAAAATATTTTTATATTACTAAAAATATTTATTGGCAGATGTACAGATGCTCATCTGGGCAACCTCTGGCTACAAATTAGCTTAAAAATGAGAATATTCTTGGTAACTAGTGTCAGCAAGTTTAGTCATACTATGCTTGTAGTGGGCATGCTTGATCTGTCTTTATCACTTGGTGGTTTCAGAATTACAGCTCTGAACTTTGTGTGAAAAAGGTAAAGGAGTCACTGTGGATTTTACTGTGCTAGTCATTGCTGGCTGTAGGGGACAGCATCTCCATTTCAAGACTATTGAGCCAGCACTGTCTGAAGACATTTTTGCACTTGTGTGGTCAGGATGATATCATAGAGCACTGTTACCTTCCCACCAAAATGGTACCTAGCATGCTTTCAAGCTGCTAGGTTAGCAGGAGTTGAGACAAGGATGGAAGTTTACCCCATTGTGTGGTGCTCAGATCGTGAACCTGGGCTTCTGGCTTTCCAGTCAACAAGCCCAGCATCTTAACTGCTGAGCCACCACACCATCTTGAGGACCTAAACTAATTGTACCACTAGTTTTAGAAAGCCTAATATGGTCACATCTATTGGTAGAAAAAGAAAAGAAATCAGAAATTTTTCCTCTTGTTTCCCAGGAAAACTTCCCAATAAGGAGAGAACCAATTGAGCAGTAAAGAAATATTTCATTTATTATTTATGGATAGAAGGTTCAAATAGCTAATTAAAATATAAATCTAAATGTGACATTAGATAAAACAGTTTTAACAAACAACGTATTTTATAAATATTACACAAAATCCCTAACACTCAACTTATTGATGTGTGATTGAAAACCTTGTTTTATAGCCATTGTTAAAAAGTCTGGCTGTTGCTTCAGTAATTTTACTAAGATACACATGCTCATGCCATTGAGAATAAATTCTGCCCAATGTTGAAAGAAAGATAGAGTTCTGACATATGCCGTTGGGAACTTAACTTTGTCACTGCTACATATTTTCTAAGTCTAACAGCATGCATTAACCAAATTTAAGCAAGAAAGATTTCCATATGTATAATATATTATGTCACATGGCCAATATAAATACTTACAACATGGTTTCCAAGGTTCCTAAATTCTTGTAAACATTGCAAATTGGTAAAGGTACAAGAAGAGGAAAGTGGGAAATCAAATAGCTTTGAAAAATTTTTGTTTACTTTTTAACATACATAAACAATAAGTGATAAGATATTAATGTTAAGCTTAACATAGTTTCTATTGACAAGTTTTCCTGTGATGTGATGACGTTAATAGTCCAGCTGCTTTAAAATATTTAGTTCTCTTTTTAAAAGTTTTTGGTTACTCTATATATTAGTTTTAGAGTCACTAAAATGCTAGGTAAGCTAGAACTTAATTGTTTCAATGACATTATGTATTCTTTCAAAGTATATTATTTTTTAAAAAAATTGAGACAATGATTATAGTAGTTTTATTTGCAGCTATTAAGTTTGTGCCTCCTTCTGTGTGGTGTGTGATTTTTCGTTTATCAGCATTTATAGTGTAATATTTTGTGGGCAAAGTAACAGTATATTGAACAAAAAAGTATTGCTGATAGAAGGGGGAAAAGTCAAATAGATGTAAAGTTATTTATTATAAATCAATTTAAATAAATTGATTGATTTCTTATTTATTTCTTATTACATTTATTCACATCCATCTACCTGTCATGTGACTTTGGATGGCTTACAATTTGACAAAAAGATACTATAAATGGTGCAAGCCATGGGAGAGTTGATGGAGGAGAAGGAGACACAACAGTGGAGCCTTTTGTTGTCACTCTCCCTGGCTCCAAAACTGTGGAGGGGGACAGGGTAAGGTGACCAAGCCTCCCCTGCCCATCCTTCATAGCATGGCAGTCTGGCATGGGAGGGGAGTGAAAAGGAAGAGCTGGACAGGCAGTTGAATCATTGAACGGGCAAGGGGACATCACCAAGTGGGGTGTGGCCTTCCTATAGGAGCCCTGAGGTAAGCAGGTATGGGGCACTTGGGGCAGCTCCACCCCCCCACCTGCCTCACCTCAACTTGTGGCGGCAGAACTGGTGCAACACGCTGTCTCATGCTCCATTGCAGCAGCAAGTAACCAGATGGTGGAATGGAATGGGCAGGTTTTTAACTAGGACTTATTTTTGGGGCAGGGCCTATATTAAGCACACACACAAAAAATCAAGCCAGAGCTTATTTTCTGGGTTTGTCTTATATTCGAGGAAACACAGTATTTATTAATTATTTATTTATTAATTTAATTTATATTAAGTACCTTCTATGGCTGAGATATATTTTACATGCTGGTTGTAGCAAATGATGTGACACAAATAGGTCTATCATCCAGAATCTTACCATTGCTCTCAGCTATGATCACAGGTTCTCACATTCTCTGCTTAACTCTACCGAATAATTGAATTGTCTGAGGTTGTGGCTAGTAAATATGGTGTGCTCTTCTCTTAATATGTAATTACAAAAGACTTGGACTTAACCTTTTTCTGATTAGGCACTATGGCAAAAATGGAGTATCTTCCCAACTCATTTTACCATATATTTTCCCCAAATACATACTGTAATAAAATTCTCATTATTTCATAGTTGATGGGAAAATGTACTCTAAAGCACTTTGATCATCAAGGCTTATTTTTCCTAAAATAAGCTACACAAGATATTGAGAGTTGTTTTCATCCCTTAAAATGCTGAACATCAACCCATTCCATCCCAAAACAGTTAAACAGACTTCAGTTTTAGTAAGGCGAATATAGGTGTTCCAGGATAATGTTTCAGGATCCAATATGGGTCAATCACCGGAACCAGAGGTTTAGTTTTTCAAACTTTCAGACTTGTGCTAGGGCCCCATCCTCAGGGAACTTCTCTCTTACAGGGCTTCTCACATTCTGGTCCTGGTGATTAACCCAGATTGGATCCTGCAAATATAATTTAATATAATTAATTTCCATCTGTTGCATAAAAATTGTAATATGAGGCAACTTTTATGTGGATACAGTTTTCATGCTTTCCTTCACTAAAAAAAAGAAAAGAAAAGAAATCGGAACAGAAATTTAGGATAATCAATTAGCCAAGATCTATAAAGGCAAACATCCATCCTGAAGTTTCTATCTTCCATTTTCAATGGATGCCTGTTAGTTTTTTCCTCATTTTATGTTTTATTTTTCATGTAAGGAAATCCTTCAGACTTAAACTGCAGACATTTCACATCTTGTAAATGTATTTTAGTATTATCAAATATTCTGCATGCTTCATTTGTGTTAAAAACACTTTTCCCCCCAATCTCATTATAACTACAAAAAACAGTTTAAAACATTGATATTGCTCCATTGTGCAGTGCTATGTAACTTGTTTGTTATTTGCAACTTCTCAACTGACTAAATAATCCTCTCCTCATGTAGAGTACATTCATAGCTCACATCTGTCTGTCAAGTAGCCTATTGTACTATATGTGGTACTCTGAATTGCTATCATCTCTTCTTGTAAACTGCTCCAACTGTACACGGAATAGAATGCATTAATTTCTTATGAGCTGATAATCTTTAGAATCTTGCCTTCTCCCCAAAAGTAGCAAAATACACTTAAATCATAATTAATATCAGAAAACTCTAAGTGTAATTAAGTTCTGAAAATCTTCCTTCCATAGTAGAAGGAAGTTTATTCCATATTTATTGTTAGATGTTTAACAAAAAGGTTAATAGTCTGGCTGTCAATAACATTTAATATATCTCTGTCAGTATTCAATTACCCTACAACAGGGGTGTCAAACTCGCAATGTCATCTGATGTATTGCAACATATTGTGACTTATTTGCCATTGCTGGCAAGGGGGTGAGCGCGGTTTCGCTATGATGCATCTGGCCCTTGTACTGGCAGTTTGACACCCCTACCCTACAATAAAAGGTAAAGGTAAAGGTTCCCCCGCACATGCGTGCTAGTCGTTTCCGACTCTAGGGGCCGGTGCTTATCTCTGTTTTAAAGCCAAAGAGCCAGCGCTTGTCCGAGGACGTCTCCGTGGTCATGTGGCCGGCATGACTAGACGCCAAAGGCGCACGGAACGCTGTTACCTTCCCACCGTAGTGGTCCCTATTTTTCTACTTGCATTTTTACGTGCTTTTGAACTGCTAGGTTGGCAGAAGCTGGGACGAGTAACAGGCGCTCACTCTGTTACGCGGCACTCGGGATTCGACCCGCCAAACTGCCGACCTTCTGATCGACAAGCTCAGCGTCCTAACCCACTGAGCCACTGCATCCCTTACCCTACAATATAGCATCGTATATAAGAACTGTATAGGTTTTGGGCCTAAAGGGTTTTTTTTTAAAGGATATAATATCTGTCACTTCAATGAAGTACCAGTTTCTACTGATAACACAAATTGATACATGCTGAGCCAATACATATTTTTAGTAAAGACAATTACAGGTGAAACCTTAAAATTTATAATTTAATAACTATATTTGTATCCCATATGTTTGTAGAGTATTATTCTCAGTATTCTTGGTACATAGTGCTCTGATTTAATGAGAACTAATTGGGTTTAGTAGTTAAGGGACCAGGTTAGAAACCAGGAGATTGTGAGTTCTTCTTCCACTTTAGCCATGGAATTTGACCATTTCAGCTTTTGCTTGCAACAAGTCAATCAGTCAATTCCTGTTTCAAGCAAATGGATCAATACTTGATTGATTAAAAAAAATGCAGACTTTGAATTTGCAGGAAAATGTAAGAAATAAAAAAGTGCTCTGATCTAATATAACATATAACATTGAATCATAATATTCTTTATTTTTCTTAATAGGAGGAACCATCCATAATATATGTGTGACAAAATCACTGCAGTTTGTTTTTATATCCAATAACACTGGGTGGCTTACAACATAAAAGCATTGAAAGTATTAAAATCATCCATTGTAAAAAACACAGCAAATAAAACATTAACAGCTAAAATCATGGACACAAGATGGCAAAGAACAGAGTTGGATACACGGTTGGGTTTGAATTTTAATTTTAATTAGTCAACAACCTTCAGTTTGAGCTCCCCACCCCAAGCCATCTGGCAGAACCAAGTCGCAAGGATCTTACAAAATGACAGAAAGGTGGGATCTCACCTCAGAAGATAAGATGTTCCAAAGGTCAGGAGTCAAAGCAGAGAAAGGTCTTCTCCTGGGCCCCACCAGCTGAAATTCCTGACTGAAGGGTCCACAGGATGCCCCTTCTGCTGGCATGGGTGGGATGGGCCAAGCCCATTGTGGTAAGACAGTTCCTCAAGTAAGCTGGACCCATGCCATGCAAGGCTTAAAGGTAAAAACCAATGCACTCACTGCAGCTCACAGAGCAATGGAATAACATGGACCCTAAGAACTACCCACACCATCCAGCTACAGCCTCTGAATTATCTTGAGGGGTAGCCCCATTCAATAAACTGTAGCTGAAAAAATCCTGCTTTTGTAATATTTGAGAAAAATGTTGATACCTCATTTAAGAAGTAATTATGTGATTAATATAAAATTAAAATAAAAAATATATAGGACCTTGTGTGTGTCTATGAGCCAGCATTTGCCAAATGCCATGGAACAAATGATATACATATAACAATATGTTATATTTGAAAGTTTAATGAACCATTTTTCATGCTATATGGCACAAGTATATTGCACTTCATGGAAACCAACCCTCACTACCTTGTTCATGTCAGTAGTGACTCACTGAAAGGCCTTTTCTCATTCTCTCTGAATATTAAATTAGAAAAGTATACAATTACTATAATTCAAGGTTTAAATCTACAACATTGCTGTCTTTTCATTTGTCTCCCTTTGGGGATAAAAAGATTATATATCTATAAATAGAACACAATCTAATAATTGGAAGAACTGTCTGTGTTTTGCTCTTGGGAATTGTTGACATTTTCTGTTCTTGATACTGAATTCAGAAGCTTTGGATAAATGTAATTATCAAAAGGAATGAATCATGAATTGATTGTCTGTGACTTTACACTTGTCTCTTCAATTCACTTTTGTAAATCTATGTTTACAAAAAACCCAGTTGATAAACCAGTGCTGCCGTTTTCTATGTTTTTTTCACTGCAACCTCTATCAGCATGGCTGTTGTAAATGGTGACATGAATTGAAGTTCAACAAACATTGGACATAAAGAGATATTTTATGTAATACAAATGGCCTTTTGTGTTCCCTGAAGTCCCAGCTGCATAATTAATAATTGATGCCTTTGAACCATAGCAATAGCAATAGCACTTATATACTGCTTCACTGTGCTTTACAGCACCATCTGAGCAGTTTATAATTGTCAGGATATTGCCCCCAACAGTCTGAGTCCTCATTTTACCAATCTCAGAAGAATGGATGACTGAGTCAACTTTGAGCTGATAGTAGGCAGAGTTTACCGGCAATGCTGTATTTTATCCACTGCACTACTATGGCTCCATATCTTTATATGATGCATATTCTCCTCAAATCAGTGGATTTGAGCATGGGAACTAGAGGAAGGGACAGAGGGAGAGAAAAAGAAGGAGTCAGGATCTGACTGTAGTAAGAAGAAGAAATAATATAATATTACCTTATCTATATCTAATACCTATTAATCCAAAGTAGATGTAATTTCAAGTGCTATGTTTGGCAGTACATTTACAGTGGTGTTACTTGACAATGCCATCTTGACAGAGCCTTATAAGTGGATATTTTTTTTATTTCTATGTCCATCTCCCTAAATCTATAAAAATTCAAACTTGGGGCTAGTAATCAATATTCTACCTAACCCCTTAGTTAGGGGCAGGGAGAACTGAGTTATTTCCCCTTCCTTTTCACTCCAAACTAGGGAATATGAAAGTTTCCTTATAATTGTTTTGATTTTTTTGGGGGGGTGGGGTGGGGCAAGATAAAAAAGGAATACCTACTTTCTGTAAATGGGTTCAAAGTTTTTGAAGCTGTGATATCTGGCCTGACTCTGGCAGGCCTGAATGAAAGCAACTTTTCTTTCTCAAGTTTTATCCTTTTCTTTGTCTTTCCATATTGCCTTTCTCCATGGCAATCCTTTATCACTGCCTTGGTGTTCCTTTGGACTCTTGAGTAAAGAGCTACTTTATACAAAAATCTGAGAACAGCCTTTCTTTAGGAACACTGTGTGCTTTTCCAAGGCCCTCTTCTTTCATTTACAAGATGAATTTCAAGATACTGCAATGCTAAGGAAGAAATTGCTCGAACCTTAAATTGCAAGTCATTGTATAAAATACTGAGCTTGATGGTCAGAATCACTATAATGCTGATTCCTATTTTTACTTATTGTACCTTCTTATTTTTAAGATTAATTCTCTATGTTGAGTTTAGACTCATCTGTGTATATCCTACCTGTTAACCAAATGCCTATTAATAAATGAGTGAACTTTAACCTTTGGGTGTCTATCCTGTATTATTAAATATATCACTTCAAAAGAAGTGTACCTCTATAATAGTTTTTTTTTCAGAGAAAACATATATGTAAATATTCAGTTTATAATTGCATAAATGTTTTTCAGAAGTTTTGATACTAACAAAAATAACAATATAGAACAATTACAAAATGATAATTTCATACTTCTGTGTTTTTTCCTCTCTATTTCCCTCACTTTTATCTGTACATCCTCTATTAATGCAACAGATATAAACCCATTTTCAACTGGAAAAAGCTTGTAGCCTCATTATCTATAGAAAAAGTAGGTTGCTTTAGAGTTCAATTTTCAAAAGGCTATTGAAAAGGTCAATAGCTTCTCTAATTGTCCAATTACTATATACTAATTTTTCTTTAAATAAAAGTGAATAAAAGTTATACTTAAAAATGGGTAACTAGCATGAATGACATGGCTAGAATGGTACAGAGAATGGGCATAAATGAAGTGTAATTTTAATGGTTAGTTGAAATAATTTTTAAAACAAAGGTACAATATATAAATTAAGCCACCTTAACTTTAGTGAATAGAGTGATTGTTACAGAACTGCAGTGAATTTAACTGACTTTCATCATTTAGCAAATCTAAACATTGGGCTTACATACATACCATGCCACAGGATAACTTGGTTTTTGATTATCCTGTTTTATGAAGCTGGCCCATGATGGGTTATTCTTAACCCATGATTTCATATGATGTACCAACCCAGTAATAGCAGTAGAGCAGTGTAGTATCTGCTGGCTGCATATTTAGCTGTTATAATTTCATCAGAACATTGTACCTACATCTAAACAGTGTTTGATGTATATTTGTTTTATCTGAATTTTATAATTTCATAATTTTATTTCAGTTTGGGTTTTGCATTGATAAAATGCAAAATAAAAAGCAGCTTGCAGAGGAATGGTTTTTCAAACCTTTTCCTCTCAAGGCACAAGGTGCTAAACTGTGCAGTCCCATATCTCATAAATGGGATTTCCAAAGAACAAATGGAAGTCTCATGACATCATAAATTGAAGGGACTCAGGAGAAGAAATCAAGGTGAAGTTCTGGCTGTGCATTTGCACAGCACTTTCTGTTCTGATTCATTTACTTCTGGTTCATTGATGTGGCACACCTTTGGACTTTTCACAGAACACAAATGTGCTCCAGCACAATGGTGGAAAACCACTGCTATAGAGAGTGCTTGTTGAAAGTTCCCATTTCTTGTGAGTTCAATGAGAAGGACCTGTAGGCATGCATTCTCTGCAGGAGCATTCCTCCTGTGTAATTCATCCCCATCAGTTTAAAGAACTATATCCTCACTCCTAATGTTCAAGAAGCTCTTACAAACTTTATTTTTAAAGTGCACACTTAAGAACTGAAATGAGGATAAGAGATGTATCTGAGCTGAGATTAATGTATGATGTTATGTATTTTATATAATTATGATGATAAATTTATGTAAAGTTATAGTATTTATTATTTGACATCAGTAGTTGGCACCAGGCTGGAAACCAGGAGATTGTGAGTTTTAGTACTGACTTTAGTACTGGCATGAAAGTTGGCTGAGATGATTTTGGGCCAAATATTCTCTCTCTGCCCATGATGACAAGCTTGGGCAACAAGCTGTTTAATTTATACTTGTTGCAATCAGTGGATCAACATACAGCTGATTTGGAAAAAAAGGAAAGGAAACTGTGAGGAAGAGGAGAAGAAGGAGTGTTATGTATTGCATGGTATGTTGTAAACTCCTTAAAGTCATAAGATCAGAATTACAGAGGACCATTTTGAATTAAAAACTTAATTCTAAAAGCTAAAATGATTAATACAGATAATGACATAATAGACTTTGTATAATTTTAGAATAGAATAGAATAGAATACAGCTGGAAGGGACCTTGGAGGTCTTCTAGTCCAGCCCCTCTGCTCAAGCAGGAGAGCCCATACCATCACAGATAAGTGACTATCTAGCCTCTTTTTAAAAATCTCCAGTGATGGAACACCCACAATTTCTGGGGGCAAGCTATTCCACTGGTTAATTGTCCTCACTGTCAGGAAGTTTCTCCTTAATTCCAGGTTGCTTCTCTCTTTGATCAGTTTCCAACCATTGTTTCTCATTTATGACAGCTCCTCAAATACCAGAATACTGCTATCATGTCTCCCCTATTGCTTCTTTTCTTTAGACTAGCCAAACCCAAGTCCTGCATCCATTCTTCATATGTTTTAGTCTCCAGGCCTTTGATCATCTTAGTTGCTCTTCTCTGAATTTTTTCCAAACTCTCAACATCTTTTTTGTGATATGTGACCAAAATTGGCTGCAGTATTCCAGGTGTGGTCTTACTAGGGTTTTATAAAGCGGTACTAATACCTTGTGCAATCTTGATTCTATGCCTCTGTTTATACAACCCAGGATTGTATTAGATTTTTTGCTGGCTCATGGTCAAATGATCGTCCACTAGGACTGCAAGGTCTCTCTAACAGTTACTGTTTTTAAGCTAGCTCTTGCCCAATCTGTACTTGTACTTTTGATTTTTCCTGCCTAAATGTAAAAATTTGCTTTTCTTCACATTGAAACTCATTTTGTTGGATAGGACCCATTGTTCAAGTTTTGCACTGAAGTTTTGGCTACTGAGGGAACAAAGGCATGCACAGCGTTTTTGATATATATCCTGGACAAATCCACTCGGCTCCCCTAGACTGCCAAAACAATTTAGATAAATTTATTCAAAAGTACCCTTGTCCAGTGGTCCCAACTATTAAACTTAATGCTTGTGGTTACAGAAGCACCTGCATGTTAGCAGGTGATGCAGCATTTCCACTGGACATTTGGCTGGCAGACGGAGCCTGTTCAGAGCCAGAGCATCATTCTTGTTTTGGGGAGAGCTGAGCCCTTTCCATATTTCCCTCACCCTGTGAGATTCGAGGCTCCTACTTTGGGCAGCACGGGTTCCCCCCTCCCTCTTCTCTGTGTACTTGAGGAGGACGGAGCGAGCACGCGCTCCCAATCTCAAATGCTGTCCAGTGCGAAGCACTGCATAACTAGAGGAGAAATTGAAGAAGCTGCAAATAAACAACAAGTAAGTACGACAGGTCTTTTCACTTCTCTTTTGATCTGATCTTTGGAAGAAGCAAGGACAACCTGTTCGCTTTTTGAAGGTAGTGTGAGAGGCAGGCACTTAGCAGCTAATTGTCTAGCCAAACCTAGCCAGCTCTGGAGTGTGGGAAAGGCTTTAGCGATGTCCCACTCCCAGCATGAGGACAACCTATAAAGCCTGCATTGTCCAGTAGAGATACTCGTGTGTTTTAAGAGAAAGAATCTAAGAAGGAATAGTACATATTCCCTGTGTCTGTCTTTACACATGTCTCTCTGTATGTGTTTATATATGGGCATGTGTGTATGAGCCTCTGCGTGGCATCACTGTGTGGGCCCGAGGTGCTCTTACTGCAGAAGCAAAGAGATTGGATGTTTGTAGCGATTATGTCTTACTGCTGTTACTTCCCCCTGCCCAATCCCCCGCCTCCCGATATGTTATGTTCAGAGATGCCCACATCTTTTTGTTCTGCATTGCACTGCAGCAAGTTAGAAAGCCACATATTGAAAGGAGTCACAATAGCCTAGAAAGCATCATTTGGGAATACGCTGAAGAATGTAGTTTTTAGCTACAATCAACTATAATTTATACCCTTAAATCCATCAATTTATCTATGATTTAACTCAGATGGGGGAGGGGAGACTATAGTCAGCCTATCAACAGTATTACTTTCTAATGATTGTCTATAGTTGTATGTTAAATCAGGGATGGACTTACTGAATAACAAAAAAAGTTATTGAGAATACTATTGTGATTATAAATTAAATGTAAAATAAGGCCTGGATTAGTTTGGTGCAGTGGTTAAGGCACTAGGATAGAAATCGACAGGCTGTTAGTTTTAGTCCCAATTTAGGCACAAAGCCAGCTCAGTCACTCTCTATCAGCCCCAAGAAAAAAGCAATGAAAACCCCTTTTGAAAATCTTGTCAAGAAAGCAAGTAAGTCTTGTCCAGGAAGCCACTAGGGGTCCAAAATGATTGGAAGACAGTCAGTTTTCTCCCATTCATAATATTAATCTCAAACTGGTCAACTTTTATCAATGGACATAACGATGATGAAGAATAAGGGAAATACATTCCAGTATCATTGGAGTATGGGGGAAATATGTTGCCTATCTCTATCCTAAATAGAATGATTGGATATATCCTTATATTGGATTCATTTATTTTGATGGCAGTCATTTTTTGAATGGCAAAGTGTCTGATTTTATAGTTTAAACAATTTAAATAGTAGTAATTATGCATAGTTCAGGGGAAAAAAGCCTTCTAAAATTTGTTTGTTCAAACTAACTAATTGTTGAATTGGGGCATCCAGGGGGTGGATGTGGGTGTTAATAATATCAAAGTGGCAAGCATGACAGGCAATCATAGACTCATCCTGTTTCTAATATGAGCAGGAAGTATCACTCATATATACTAAAGGATAGGTTTTTGATCACCCAGCTGCAAATTCCATTTCATAACCAGAGATTTGTCCTCCTGAGAAACTGCTGTATTGAATCCAGACTAACAATGGACATGTTTTCAGTAATAGTTTTATTTTGTGAATTTCATGGGAATGGAGTCTAAATTAGGGAATGGAGTCTAAACTTTTTATTCCAATTAGATCAATATGATGGATATCTAGGTGCTTCTAATAATTCTTTTTACATGATTTTAGTAGGATCTACTAAACTTTCAATGAAATTCTGTATATGGTTATTCAGAACTAAACTCCATTCAGTTTGGCAGTGCTGCACCAGAGTAAATCCCAATGATCTGGATTCACTTCAGAGTTTCAGACACTGTTAGAAAGCAATGAAATGCATTATACATTTTAAACAGGAAGAAATGAGTTTGACATAAATAATAATTATTATAAAATAAGGTCAGAAGATCTGAACAGTTTCTCAAAGTTTTACTTCTATAACATAAAAATGTGGTTCTTATTTTTACTGATATAGATCTATCAACAATTCTATACAGGTTATTTGATACAGTGATATAGGTACACATCAGTGAGAGCAATGTAGAAGACTTCTGCAAAAATTTAGTATTTTGGAAGCTTAAAAAAACCTCTTGGTAACTTTTTCATTAAATGTATAATGTAAATAAAAATTCACTGAGAATTTCATCCTGGTGTATGGGAAATGTAAAAAAAAAGCTACACTAATTCTTAATTTAAGATTATTAGGAAGTGACCAACAAAATAAAATACCTAATTGTTAATGATATTGATAAAAATAATTGATGAAGGAAAAACACATTAGTGATGCAAGCTCTTACAATGCATTGTCATACACGTTATACCAAGATGGAAATGAGTTTCAGAAATGAATTGGAATTGGATGAGTCTTTTATCCATCTTTGAAGAGTTGTGGTAATTGAAAACTTAGTTCCAGTTTTTGATTCAATGTGTTCCTAAACCAGTTACATCATTCAGCTTTTCCTGTTGATGTTGCCAGAGATCCAAAGAACCATGCTGCTAGATCTGTGCAAATCTCTTGAGAAGATTTTACATTTTTCTGCTGTGAAGAGCAGCCTTATTTCTGTCGATATAATATAGTGAATGAATTTTAAGCTTGAAGAGACTTTCATATTATACATTACTGTAATGTGAGAGAATACTCTTCTTCTGGTTGCTTTCCATCTTCTTCCCAAGTGAGGACTGTTTAACTATTTTTATCAATCCTTTGAAAAAATTCCCCTAAGTTTGTCATTGCTCACTCCCTGGCTACCTCATCTTCTTAGCATTAATTTATCAAAGTACAGCCTGTTTTTAGAAGTGTCCTTCCTGGTTATATTCTGAAAAATCTGGAAATAGAAATAGTGTAAGAAATTGGCAATTCACATCAATTAAATGCAGCTTTTGATTTTTATATAGGTAATTAGTTTAAAATAATTTTAGCACAATAATATAGAAGTAGAATATCATAAGAGAATAATATGAGCGGTCAACTTTGCTGAAATGCAACAGACTGCATTTTGTTCCATAAAAACATGTCAACTAGTATCTTTCATTTGCATAATATTTTTTAAGTTATTTTACAGTCTTAATTAGTGTCTTGCATTTTCTCAGGAAATAAAAATGTAAATATTTTCAGCAATGCTCTTTAAGGATGCATGATTTTATTAATTTGAAGAAATTTGCAGTCTTTACAAATAGATTAGGTAAAGATTGTAAAACAAGAGCATACACCAAAACAAAACCTAAATAATTAGATAATATAGGCAGTAATAAAATATGTTATATTATAAATTCATTGGCAATGAAACCCAGATTCTTGGATTTTCTGGAAATTACAGCTATTTATCAACTAAAGAAAAAAAAGATATTTTTTTTAGGAATTTTATAAAAATTGAATAGTAAAGTCATTCTAGATTATTGTGCCAGATTGTATAGAAGGGATGGTGTGTATATATGCATATAGCAAATTCAACTTATCTCATTGGGCAGGGCAAAATACATTCTTGTAGAGTATTATTACTAAATATCATTTCCAGGATTGATAATGATGTTAAAACATCAAATCTTGGCTAAGATCCAGTGTAGTGTCTACAAATATATTTCAACATTATGTAATTACTGTATTTGTTTACATACAGTTGGCTTACAGTTTAATGAAGGGGGGAGATTCCTTACAAGTATATATCATTCCCATTGTTATTATTCAGATTAGTTGCTGATATATTGTAGTTTCTTATTATAAATACTGTTTTTTAAGTAGAGTGTGAAAATAGACTATAAATGTTTGGTAAGAAAATTGAGCTTCTTTCCACCCATATTTTGTTTTCTTACAGTTGTTTAAAAATTAAATTATATAAATGTTTCCTACACCAAATGTTTCTTACAGTAGATAACAACACTTATCCAATGAATTGAAATGCATTTTAATATGAAACATCCAGGTGCTTACTTTGAACTTTAGTAGAATCCAGAGACTGAGTCCACTGGATGTTTATTCCCAAGGGAGACTTTTAGAATGAACTGCTTTCCTTGCAAATTTATTTGAAAAAATTGTAATAGTATACTGCATGTTATATTTCTCATAGCTTTTGAAAAGAAAAACTGAAAAGAAAACATTGCATAATTTTACCAAAGGACCAAGTGAATCTGTGGTCTATTTTAAAGGTGCAAAAATAAAAGTGAATAATTTTATTCCGAATTTTCAGTAGTTTACACTGTTGTTTTAATATTTCAGTTAATGTAATGATGTATGTTGTAATGATCGTAGATTGATTACATAAGCAAATTTTGACATAATTAAAGGTACAATATTGATGAGTGGTACAGCAGCTTAAACAATAAACACTTTGGTTGTAGGAAGAGACATATAGAAGATGAAAAGTATAAAGCATTCTTATATTGTCAGGACTGGACAGCTCCTAATGTTAATATATAATCATCCAAAGTGTAAAGTCATTTTAGTTCAGTTCCTACTAGAATATTGAACCCCATAAAATAACATATGTCTCAGCAGTCCATGTTTCAGCAGTTCCAGTAATAATGAAACTGGTCACTTGGTGCCTTCTTGGTGTTTAGAATAACCAAAATTACCATACAAAATATACATTGTGTAAAAGAAAAAAGAAAAAGAAAATCCCTCCTCTCAGAGGTGAAAATCATTTAAAATCCAATATGTGGGCGAATAGCATAATACAACCTCTGTGTATCTCTGTTTTAAGAGCTTAAGGCATGAATTAATTGTGTCTACCATTCTGAAAATCTCCAATATTACACAGTATTCTAAATCATTCTTTTATAAAGCTGTGGCATGTTAATGGCTGGATTCAAGTATCAGAGGTTAAACACGGTTATTTAATCCAGGTTTATTAACTAGACTATGGGATGAATTCACAATCTTAAGTCGTACATCTGGTTTATAGACTACAATAGCTAGGTTTATATAAGCTATTATTTTAGTGCATATGGAACTTAGCACGTTTTTACAGGGTTGCCGACAGGTTAGATTCTGGTTAAATTCATGTATTAAATTCACAATAACAGCCAGATCTTCATGTGATTGATGTGCAAACATTCAAGACAGCTGGAAACAAAATATCCCAGCCTGCATATATTTCATCTCCATCTGGAAATACAAATAATACTTCCATGCTATCCTATCTAACTCACTGTAGATTTTCCTTTGCAGCCACAAAAGCTGTTTTTGCTCATGCTTTCTTCTTTTCATTGTTCATCTTTTTGAGCAAAAATAAAGAAGAATTTCAGTTTATTTTTCAGTCTGTTAGAGTCCCAGTTGTTGTATATTCCAGATTTATTTCACTGTAGCAGAAATTAGCTTGTGGCACAAGATGGGCTACACTGAGCTTTATAGTAAGCTTCAGCAGATAACAGCACTTATCCAACTAGGTTTTATCTCAGAAAAGCTAAGCCATGTTAGCAATGATTAAAGTTTGAATAGGAAGGCACCAGGAAATGTGAGGTTTATATTGGGACATTGAAGAACATCATGGGAAAAAAGCAAGGTAGTGCCACTTCTGCACTGAGTCAAGGCCAATTCAGACACCATTTATTTCCTTATTCAATGCATATTAAACTATTTTGGTTTGTATTGAAAATTGCTTGAAAATGGAAGATCATAAGTTGTAATAGGTTTGCTTTGTAAATAATTGGCAGAAGTTGTTATATAGCAGAAGTTGTTATATAGCATTTTAATAAGACCAATTCATTTTCTTTCTGTAACTCCTTTTTGCAGGTTATTCTTTGGTTTCAGTCGCCTTGCTGGATTTTTTCCCCCCTCCAGGTTGTGTATCTGTGGCTTCTGTCTCTCCCAGTCATTTTGTTTTTGTTCCATGCATTGTCCAGTTGTCCCTTGAGCTGCATTTTCTGTCAAACCTCTTTTGAACCCTGTGTGCCAGCAAGTGTTTTTAGGAAGTTTTATTTTTTTCTCTTCAAGTCCCTAAGCTGACAATCAGACTACGGCAGAGAGAGAAGGGGGAAAAAATAACTGACTTTTATGATGTATTTTGAGATTGGCTCACACCCTCCTGATTGTCTGCAAAAGTCTGAAGACCTTTGCCAGTTGACCTGGGACCCAAAAGGGAAGTACCATGTTGGAGGTGGCTGATGGATTGATAGTAGATCGCATCTCCCCTTTTGTGCATCTTGCTTCTTCCCATCTCTTAATCATAACTTTGTATTCTTTTAATCATAATTTTGTATTTTTAATCATAATTTTGTATTCTTTTAATCATAATTTTGTATTTTTAATCATAATTTTGTATTCTTTTAATCATAATTTTGTATTCTTGTATTGGTATTCTTATGATTATACTTTTTAACATTGTAAGCCAGAGTTCCCCAATCTTTCCAACTTTGCAGACTGGTGGGGAGAGAGAAGGGATGGCTCCACATTAGCGGTGGGCAAGCATGTGTGTGTGTGCAGCTCCATTTGTGCAAGCATACCCACCACTGCTCGTGTAAATGAAATGTGCGTGCCTGCTCTCACCTGCTGGTCATGCAAGTGGAGATGCACACATGCCAGTTCCATGGCTCAAGGCCTAGTAGTTGGCTGCAGCTCAGGGGTTGGGGAGACCGTTGTAAGCCACGCATCTTGCAGTGAGATGGGCAGCAAATACGTTTAATAAATAGATAAATATTTCTATGTCAGAGCAATATCCTTTCACACAGAGCTATTTTGCTAGATTCAATTCTTAACTTGTAGTTGTCAGGGTCTCAAGAATCCTAAAGATTCTTCCCACTCTACTCATACTTATGATGCACCCAGAATGGGTCCAGGCTATGCTGCTGTACACAGAGCTCCAACATGGAAATAATTCCAGCCCTAAAGTCATACTACATAAAAAAACTCCTTCTGACTAACATGGAAAATGCTTTGTTTACACCATACACTGCATTTCCCTCCCCCCCGCCACTGTACCATTGATTGAACTTTTTGTTTTGTTTTTTATTACTTGTTTTTTACCTCTTGTTATCAAGCTATGGATCAAATATTAGAGTTTTAAAATTTCTTATTTGTAGTTTAGTGGTTATCTTGATTTGTGCAAGCAAGATGCAGCTGGTATATAACTCTAGTTTGTTTGAGGAAATAGTGAGAAAATGATAAGAAAGTAAAGTGTAGGATCTAATTTGAAAGGGTTAAAAATTGGTACTTTCAATCAGTTGTTACTGGTAGTTGTTAATGTATTTTTTTGGTTAAGTTTGACAAAGTTTAAATATTTGATTTACTATATTTATTTATTTGCTATATTTTTGTTTGTTTATTTATTTATTTACTTATTTATTTCCTGGTAACACTTAATGAACCAGTCAGGATTCAGAAGATCCCAATACTTTCAACTATTCTCTCCATTATATGTCTGAAGCTATGCACAGACTGGCCAGTTTGCAGACTTTCTACTCCTTAGGTGATCCAGTTGACCAACTTATCTGAAAAAGAAATCAAAAGAGCTACACAAATTGGAGTTCTAATCCAATCTGCAACTTAAAGAGAGGCTAGGTGGAAGCTAAGTAAAGAGCTGAGGGACAAGACTGAAGCCTCAAGATTCAAGCTGGTATGGAGTGTGACATTTCAGGCTTACTCCCTGATGCAGGTCAAAATATCTAGATGCCTGCATACTCTGCATATTTTAAGATGATGTATTGGGGAAAGCATTAGTTCCACACTATACTCCTCAACCTATAGTAAAATTTCCTATAGATATGGAAAGCAAATTGAGATTCAGGTAGAAACACAAAGATACACGCTTAGAAAACAGTTCTTGTGCCACCTTATTGCTGGGCAAAGAAGCTGTATAGATTTGGCCTCAGTACCTTCATGATGGGATTTAGAATTTAAATAATAGGATTGGAAAGTCTGAAGATTTGAATCCAGAATACCAATGCAACCAAAAAGAAAAAAAGAAAAAAAGAAAAGAAAAAGAAAAAGAAAAAGAAAAAAAAAGAAAAAAACTCCAAAACCAAAAAAAAACTTGGTTCTGAATGTTCTTATAACCAGTTGAAACAATTCTCCGAAAATAGGTAATTTATTCCGTGAACTAACCGCATATGCATCTGGCACTGAGTGGGTTTGTAGTTCCTTTAAAAGGCTTAATGCACAATTTAAAAGTTCTACATTTAATACTTAATAGGAAGGTGTATAGATAGCTTGCATGATTCATTGTTTTGAATTATCTTTCCTCAGAAATAAGTGCTTTATTTGAATCCTGTAATATCTTTTATAAATTGTTTTGGAAACCTCAATTGATCCTCAATATTGCACTTGTGTTTTTACACAAATGTAGTATTGGCTTGTGTTTATATTATATGATTATTAAATTAGCTTTTATTTTGTTTCTAATCCTGATCTAAGATACTATGGTTAGAGCTAAATTATTTGGAATCAGATTACTCTACGGATACCTGATATATTTATTTATCTCTGAATTTTGAATTATTTTTATAGCAATGATTCTAGGCAGCAAATAGAAGATTAAAACCCAAAACAGCAATATGATTTACAACAGTAATAACAAACACCCATTAGCCATCCAAAATAAATTGAAATATGCCAAAACATTTTTTTAAAAAAGTCAACACACTTTCAACCAATAAGGCAAGAATTACTTCTACTAACAGATTTGTCCAATCTCTTCTTAAAAACTTCCAGTGTTGGAGCAGCTACAACTTCTGGAGGCAAATTGTTCCACTGATTAACTGTTGTAACTGTCAGGAAATCTCTCCTTAATTCTAAATTGTTTAATCTCCATCCATTGCTTCTTGTCCTGTCTTCAGGTTCTTTGAAGAATGGGTGATCTTTACGACAGCTTTTGTATATTGGAACAAACTATCATGTCACACCTACTCCTTCTTTAATGAAACTAGATCTATCCAATTTCTGCATCCGTTCTTGATATGTTTTACCCTTCAGTCCCCTAATCATCCTTGTTGCTCTGCTCTGCACTCTTTTCTAGAGTTTAAATTGATTGATTTATTAAATGTATGAAGAAAATAATATTTCAATACTGATAATTGAACTGATAAAAAATTAATTAGGCATTTCATCAAATTTACAACCTAGATTTAGGAAAAACATTATTATGTCCCATTTACATGAATCAGTCAGATTAGGATCTTTCACATATACTTCTGTTTTGCTCAAAGATTTACTAAATATGTTGATGAAGCTTACTTTAAGGCAAAGGAATGCAAAATGTCAGTTAAAGTTATATACTATCTTAGCTTGAAATAGAAATGTTAAAACAAATAAACTAAAAAAGATCTACTATTGTAGACTAGTATCAGGCTACTAGTGTAGGTTAATATCAAACAAAATATTCAAACATATTTTCAGTTAGATCAGAATAGCTTATGATTCTGACAGTTTGATTTCAATTTCCTTATACTTCAACTGTCTTAAAGATATTCTCTTTTAAAAATATATTTGTGTGATCTGAAATACCTTTGGCATAATTACCTTCTTGTTAATTTCATTACTGGTAACTGAATTAAATAATCTCTCCATGTTCATACTTACAGGCTTGATTCATTATTCCTTGTTACACACAAACACACACTCCCACACACATTTTTATTTAGGGCTCAGATCAAATCAAAGAACCTGAAGACAGGACAAGAAGCAATGGATGGAGATTAAACAATTTAGAATTAAGGAGAGATTTCCTGACAGTTACAACAGTTAATCAGTGGAACAATTTGCCTCCAGAAGTTGTGGCTGCTCCAACACTGGAAGTTTTTAAGAAGAGATTGGACAACATTTGTCTGAAATGTTATAGGGTATCCTGCTTGACCCCTTCATGGATTACTGCCTTGTCGTGGCGAAGGGGCTTGCGTAATTCAATGAAGCTATGAGCTATGCCGTGCAGGGCCACCCAAGATGGAAAGGTCATAGGAGAGAGTTCTGACAAAATGTGATCCACTGGAGAAGGAAATGGCAACCCACTCCAGTATCTTTGCCACGAAAACCCTATGGACAGTACCAAAAGGCAAAATGATATGACGCTGGAAGATGAGCCCCTCAGGTCGGAAGGCGTCCAATATGCTATTGAGGAAGAGCAGAGGGCTAGTACTAGTAGCACCAGAAAGAATGAAGCGACTGGGCCAAAGCCGAAAGGATGCTCAGCAGTGGATGTATCTGGTGGTGAAAGGAAAGTCCGATGCTGTAAAGATTTTTTCTCCATAGGAACCTGGAATGTAAGATCCATGAATCAAGGCAAGCTGGATGTAGTTAAACAAGAGATGACAAGACTGAAAATTGACATCTTAGGTATCAGCAAACTAAAATGGATAGGAATGGGTGAATTTAATTCAGATGACCATCAGGTATACTACTGCGGGCAAGAATCCCTCAGAAGAAATGGAGTAGCCTTCATAGTCAGTAAAAGAGTTGGAAAAGCAATACTGGGATACAATCCTCAAAATGACAGAATGATCTCAGTTTGAATCCATTCAATATCACAGTAGTCCAAGTCTATGCCCCAACCACCAGTGCTGAAGAGGATGAAATTGACCGGTTCTATGGAGCCCTACAGCACCTTATGAACTAACACCAAAAAATGATGTCCTTATCATCATGGGGGATTGGAATGCTAAAGTAGGAAGCCAAAAGATTACCGGAATAACAGGCAAGTTTGGCCTTGGAGTACAAAATGAAGCAGGGCACAGGCTGATAGACTTTTGTCAAAAGAATATGATGGTCATAGCAAACACTCTTTTCCAACAATTCAAGAGATGGCTGTACACATGGACATCACCAGACAGCCAACACAGAAATCAGATTGACTATGTGCTCTGCAGCCAAAGATGGAAAAGCTCTACAGTCAGTAAAAACGAGACCAGGATCTGACTGTGGCTCAGACCATGAGCTTCTCATTGCAAAGTTTAGACTTAAACTGAAGAAAGTAGGGAAAAGCACTAGGCCACTCAGGTATGAATTAAATCATATCCCTGTTGAATATACAGTAGAGGTGAGAAATAGATTTAAGGAATTAGATCTGATAGACAGAGTGCCTGAAGAACTATGGACAGAGGTTCGCAACATTGTATAAGAGGTAGCAACTAAAACCATCCCAAAGAAAAAGAAATGCAAGGTAAATGGCTGTCCAGTCTCTTCTTAAAAACTTCCAGTGTTGGAGCATTCACCACTTCTGGAGGCAGGTTGTTCCACTGGTTAATTGTTCTAACTGTCAGGAAGTTTCTCCTTAGTTCTAGATTGCTTCTCTCCTTGACTAGTTTCCATCCGTTGCTTCTTGTCCTGCTTTCAGGTGCTTTGGAGAATAGCTTGACTCCCTCTTCTTTGTGGCAGCCCCTGAGATATTGGAACACTGTTATCATGTCACCCCTCACCCTTCTCTTTGTTAAACTACACATACCCAATTCCACCAACCGTTCCCTATATGTTTTAGCCTCCAATCCCCCAATCATCTTTGTTGCTCTTCTCTGTACCCTTTCTAAACTCTCAACATCTTTTTTACATCGTGGTGTCCAAAACTGGATGCAGTATTCTAGGTGTGGCCTTACCAAAGCATTGTAAAGTGGTATTAGTACTTCACTTGATCTTGATTCTATCCCTCTGTTAATGCAGCCTAGCACTGTGTTGGCTTTTTTGGCAGCTTCAGCACACTGCTGGCTCATATTGAAGTGATTGTTTACTAGGACTTCGAGATCCCTCTCACAGTTACTACTATTGAGCAAGGTACCACCTATACTATACCTGTGCATTTGATTTTTCCTACCTAAATGTAGAACCTTACTTTTTTCACCATTGAATTTCATTTTGTTAGATAGTGCCCAGTGTTCGAGTCTGTCCAGATCCTCCTCTTAAGCCTATCTTCTGGAGTATTGGCTATTCCTGCCAGCTTGGTGTCGTCTGCAAATTTGATGAGTTCCCCATCTATCCCCTCATCCAAATCGTTAATGAAGATATTGAAGAGCACTGGGCCCAGAACAGAGCTCTGGGGCACCCCACTACACACTTCCATGTAGATGCAGTTCCATTGAGGACCACATGCTGACTACGGCCTGTCAGCCAGCTACGAGTCCATCTGGTGGTGATGCTATCTAACCCACATTTTTGTATCTTATCAAGTAGTAGGTTGTGATCTACTTATCAAATGCCTTACTGAAGTCCAAGTAAATTATATCAACAGCATTCCTGTGGTCCACTAATCTTGTCACTTGGTCAAAGAATGTAATAAGATTTGTCTGGCATGATCTGTTTTTGACAAATCCATGTTGACTTTTAGTGATGACTTTGTTTGCATCAAGGTGTTTGCTGATTTGTTGTTTGATTATCTTTTCCATTATCTTCCCAGGTATTGAGGTCAGGCTGATAGGTCTGTAGTTTCCTGGGTCTATTTTTTCCCTTTTTTGAAGATGGGAACTACATCAGCTCTCTTCCAGTCCTCTGGTAGTTCCCCAGTGCTCTAGTATCTTTGAAAAATATAGTTCAATGGTTTTGAGATCACGTCTGCCAGTTCCTTGAGAACTTTGGGGTGTAATCCATCTGGTCCTGGTGATTTGAACTCGTCTAGGCTGGACAGGTGTTCACTTACCATTTTCTTGCCTATCTTAACTTGCATTTCTATTCTGTTTTTTATGGAACTGGTTTTGGTAGGTTGGACTGTTTTTTCCCTTTGTGTAAAGACAGATGCAAAACACAAGTTAAATAGTTCTGCTTTCTCCCTATTGCTTGTCACCTTCTTGCCACTTTCCCCCACTAATGGACCAATCATTTCCTTAACTTTTTTCTTCTTTTTTATATGTTGAAAGAAGCATTTTTTGTTATTTTTTACTTTGGTCGCAAGCCTAAGTTCATTTTGAGCCTTAGCTTTCCTCACTTCATCTTTGCAGGCACGGGCTATTTGCTGATATTCTGACTTAGTTATGTGCCCCTCTTTCCAATTCTTATACTTGTACTTTTTATCTTTCAATTTATCAGAGAGTTCTTTATGCAGCCATGCTGGTTTCTTTTGAGAGCTGTTATTTTTCTTCTTTGTTGGTATTGTACTAGACTGGGCCTTTATTATCTCACTTTTCAAAATTTCCCAAGCTTCTTGAGTTGTTTTCCCCTTTAGGATTCTCATCCATGGAATTCTTCCCACGGTCTCTCTAAGTTTATTGAAAATAGCTCTTTTAAAGTCCAAGGCTCTAGTTTGGCTGTGTTCTATTGCTTGTGCTTCCAGAATGTTGAATTCCAATATTGCATGATCACTTCCCCCCAAGGTTCCTGTGGCTTCAACATTTTCTATCATTTCATCTCTGTTTGTGAGAATTAAATCCAATGTGGCTAATCCCCTAGTTCCCTTCTCTACTTTTTGGGAGAGAAAGTTGTCTGCTAGGTTTATCAGGAATCTGTTTGATCTTCCACTTGGTGCAGAGTTTGTCTCCCACTTGATATCAGGGTAATTAAAGTCCCCCATTACTATTGTGATGTGCTTCTTACATACCTTAGTTAGCTGACTAGCAAAAAGTTCATCTATTTCCTCTGCTTGGTTGGGCGGCCTATAATATACACCTATGGCAATGTCATTTTCCCCCCTTTTATATTGACCCAAATGCATTCAAGTTTACAGTTTTCATCATTGTTGTGCTCTATTTCTGTAGAGATAAAGTTATTTCTTATGTAGAGAGCAACTCCACCTCCTCTTTTGTTTAGTCTGTTTCTTTTAAATAGTTTAAATCCCTCTAGCTGTGTGTTCCATTTGTAGGTTTCGTCCCACCATGTTTCCGTAATGGCAACAATATCATATCCGCTCTCATTTACCTGAATTTCTAGTTCATCCTGCTTACTGTTCATACTCTGTGCATTAGTGTATAGACATTTGAGTCCTTTATGACTGACCCTGTGTTTACTTGCTGCATAACTTGTGTGGTGCCTGGCTTCCACTATTTTCTTAGATTGCCAGGACAGTGATGTTCTGTATCAATGAACTCACTGTTCCCATTGTTTAGTTTAAATGTTCCTCCAGAAAAGCTGTGAATTTATTGCCAAGTAACTCAGTCCCTTTCTTGGATGGATGCAGACCATCTCTTTTATACATTTTTTCATTGGACCAGCTACAGACATTGTAACTAATATAACCAAAGCCTTCTCCTTTACACCACTGCTTTAGCCACATCTTAAATTCTGCTATACGCTGGCCTTTTCCATTTTGCTCCTTATACACTGGTAAAACCTCTGAAAAAGTAAGCCTACAGCCTATTCTGCTAAGTTCCTGCCCCAAGCTCTGGAAATCATTCTGCACAGAGAGTACATCTTTTTGGGACAGATTGTTAGTGCCAAGATGTACAATAGCCTCCACATCACAGTCCTTGCTGGCATGCTTGATTATTTTAGAAATATGCTTCTTGTCCCTACTGGCAGTAGCACCTGGAAGACACCTGACCTCTTTCAAAACCTCTGTGTCCTTTCCTAAATTTACATCCCTTATAACTGAATCACCAACTAGAAGGTGGCTTCTCTTTTTGGATGCCTTTCTGTTCTTGCATGACTGGTGTGTAATACCAGATTCACACTTCTCCCTGTCGAAAACAAGTTTTTCATCTTGGACCACAATCCCCTGCTTATTTGAGTTATTATCACGGATACCTTTACCTGTTTCCTTAATGTCCCTATTAAGGTCAGAAAGGGCACTGTATCTGTTGTGCAAAGACACAGTGAAAGCTTTTTGTTTATGGTTCACAGATCTCACCCTGCCAGATCCCATGGTTGTCCACACTGCCCTTCTCCTGCAGGATCTTTGTGGTAGAGGAGGCTGATAGCACGGAGGCTCAATAGGGTAGAAGGGCTGAACTGGACACCTAATTTCTGCCTGAAGAGGACAGATTACAGACCCTAGATAAATAATCTGTCCTTGTAGACTAGTGATTTGTTTACAGATAGGACAGTTTCCAAGTTTGAAAAGGGTACTGAGAAAGACAGCTGCAAAACAAGTGTTGCACTGAACTAAGCCAGACATGCTGAGATACAACGAATCTCAGATGCACTTGCCCTGAATGTACCACTGCTGTTTTTGATTTTTAGTTATATAATTTGTGTGCCGTTAGGCGCACGGGACACTACTTTTTTGGTGCAGCCTTTCCAAAACTTACAGAATGTACCACTTCCCAGCAGCTCTGAGCAGTTGAAATTCTGCTGAAAAGCGATGGAGATCCAATCAGGGCCCCAAATGCAGTTCAAATACAATGCAAACCAATCAGAGCCCTAGCCACTCCCCTGGTGCAGCCCTTCCAAAACTCACAGAATGTATCACTTCCCAGCAGCTCTGAGCAGTTGAAATTCTGTGAAAAGTATGGTAGTTAAATAGGCAATTTTCAAAATTGATTAGAAATTGAGGTTAGCAAAGCCTCTTTTAAAAGGCTCCATCAGAATGCATCGATCCATTCATCTTCCAGTACTCACACCTGTGGGAGTCCACTGTCCTACGGTCTCCTCACGAGAAGCAGCCATATAGAGCAAACATCAGTAAGTTCCCATCCTCTCCTTGTCCACTTCAGTCTTTGCCAAGGTTGTTGCCTCAGCTTTGTTGGAGATATGCTTAGTTCACCATGCCTCTTTTGGAAATCTTGGAAACAGAACTATTTAGAAGAATATTCTGTGTTGGCATCTTTTCCTTGGATGGGTATTTATAATAGTTCTAATTTTATTATTGCTACATGTTGTTATTACATTTATTGACTTATTGTAATGTGTTCTGATTTTTGATACTGTACTATGCAGTATCAATGGGCCCTATAAAACCTAGCAATATAAAAATATAGTAAATAAAAATAAGATCTCTTTATAAAAGTATAGATATATATTAATAATATATTTATGCATACAAGGATGAGTATGCATGTGATTAAGTTTCACATAGTTCAGAAAGTCCAACCTAATAGATGAATATCAATATAATTAATATATTGGCATATTACTTTTTTAATACCAATACAATAGTTCTAAAAACTTATAATATTTTTCTTCTTGACTACCTGATTTGTATAGAAACTAGATTGAAAAGTTGGGGTATCTTCATAGCCACCAATTGAAATTGCAACACTACAACTGTTTGGAATATAAAACTGCATTTTAATGTCATGATGAACCAGGAGGAGTGGGCTAACCTGAGTCCTTCGGAGTTTTCTCAGCTTCAAAAATATGCAGAATGTAAGTACATTTATATTTCCATAATTTCATAATGAATTATAAACTTATCAAACTTATATTATAAACTTACAAAAAGTAATAGAAAAGAAAAGAAGTCTAGAGGCTACATTTCACTTAAAATCTATGTGCTATATTCTCTTTTCAAAACAGAAAAATCAAGGCATTCAAAATGATGAAGTAATTATGAATATTGCCGGAAGAAATATCAACAACCTAAGATACGCAGATGATACCACTCTAATGGCAGAAAGTGAAGAAGAACTAAAGAGCCTCTTGTTGCAGGTGAAGAAGGAGAGTGCAAAACTTGGGTTGAAACTTAACATTAAGAAAACCAAGATCATGGCATCTGGCCCTCTCAATTCCTGGCAAATAGATGGGGAAGAAATGGAGGTAGTGACAGATTTTATTTTCCTGGGCTCCAAGATCACTGCAGATGGGGACTGTAGCAAAGAAATTAAAAGACGCTTGCTCCTGGGGAGGAAAGCCATGGCAAATCTAGACAGCACACTAAAAAGCAGAGACATCACCCTGTCAACAAAAGTGCGTATAGTCAAGGCTATGGTCTTTCCAGTTGCAATGTATGGTAGTGAAAGTTGGACCATAAGAAAGGCTGAGCGCCAAAGAATTGAGGCCTTTGAACTGTGGTGCTGGAGAAGACTCCTGCGAGTCCCTTGGACTGCAAGGCGATCAAACCGGTCAGTCCTAGAGGAGATCAATCCTGACTGCTCTTTAGAAGGCCAGATCCTGAAGCTAAAACTCAAGTACTTTGGCCACCTAATGAGAAGGAAGGACTCCCTGGAGAAGAGCCTAATGCTGGGGAAGATCGAGGGCAATAGAAGAAGGGGACGACAGAGAATGAGGTGGCTGGATGGAGTCACTGAAGCAGTAGGCGTGAGCTTAAATGGACTCCAGAAGATGGTAGAGGACAGGAAGGCCTGGAGGAATGTTGCCCATAGGGTCGCGATGGGTCGGACACGACTTCGCAGCTAACAACAACAACAACAACAATTATGAATAATGCACAATAAAATTGGTAAATAATCATATTATTGCTAATTATTCCATTTTAAATGCCTTGACTTTTTTGCTTTGAAAAGAATATAGTTTTTAAGTTTAAGGAACTTTACAATAATTGAATATTAATCATGGTATGTTCTTCTAGTTTGGCAACTGAATAGTGTACTATATTATATATTTTAGAGCATTATTGTTATATACTCTACTTACATGTAAGTAACCCTCCTCCAAGAATGATTTCTTGAACCATAGATAAATCTGAAAACCTAGAACATCTATGATTGTTGAAAAGCTTCTGTCACTACATAATACCTTATTTAATAAATCTTGGTATATTAGACTATGTGCAATGGCACAAATTTCTAAATGATATTGATAATGGTATAACTATACTGATGCCATCAATCATTATGACATATTTATGCATTTAAGAAACATTAAAATGAATATGTGATTAGACCGGGGGTGTCAAACCTGCAATATTATGGGACGTATCATGACTTTTTTTCCTTGCCAGCAATGGGGTGGGGGCCGTTTCGCCATGACGCATCTGGCCCATGGGCCGGCAGTTTGACACCCTGCAATTAGACACACAAGAGATTTGTTTCTGGTGCAGAAGCTCTCAGGGTACATGCAAAGCAACAGAATAATGATAATTATCATCGTCATCATTATCATCATCATCATCATCATCATCATCATCATCATCATCATCATCCCAATAAAAGGGAGGAGTAAAGAAGATAACAAGAAGGCTAAATAATATTACAGCCATAAAAAAAAATTCACTGAATGAATGATATATAAATTTGTTTTTTCCTCTAATTTAATAATTCTTTCGCAGCTTCTCAAATCATACAATATATAACAATATATAACACCCAGGGGGAGGGCCTTCTCTGTGGGTGTGCCTGCCCTGTGGAACCAGCTGCCTGTGGAGCTTAGGACTGCCCCTGACCTTCGTTCATTCCGCCGGGACCTGAAGACCTGGCTCTTTGAGCTCTCCGGCCCAGGCTGAGAATTTTTAACTGGGGTTTTTATTTTTAGGGATAATTAATCTTTTTAATTGTTTTTTAACTTTTGTATTTTGTATTGGTTTGGTTTTTAAATACCCTGTAAACCGTCCTGAGTCCTTCGGGAAAGGGTGGTATATAAATCTAATAAAATAAATAAATATATATCTTCACCTATATGTGTAAAAATTACAATATACAAATATGAACAATTGAAAGTTATAACAATTGTTATAAAAATGTATATTTCTGTGCTAGACATATACAATATATTTGTTGTTGGGGTAATAATCTATGACTGATGCATACAATTACTTTCTCATACTGCTGTTATATTGCAGGGGTCCCCAACCCCTGATCCACAACCCCTGGACTGGTCCATATCCTGACTAAAGGAAAAACCTTTTGCCCTTTATTTCAAATTCTTTAAATTCTTAGACTTAACAAATACTTTTTCATTTATTTAAGAGTGAAGATAAACTAATTAGGTGGGTTTTCAAATGTAAGTGGTGGTTGAGTGAGTGAAGCTTCATCTGCACATGTGCAGGATCTAGGTTGTGTTGGAAACCATCCCCCCTTCCCCCGGACCATGTAAAAATTGTTTTCCATGGTGCCAGAAATGTTGGGGACCACTATTGTATTGCATGGTAGAAACTCTTGGGAACATTAATCTGAACAGATTTTCCATGAGCATTTAGATGTGCTTTCATATACTGCATTTTACTTAGATACAATAATTGGCAGATTTGTGTCAGGGATAGTGGGCAAGAATTTTGAAGAATTGGTCCTAGTGTTTTGTAATATCCACTAAGCATTTTGCAGAGCTGTTTCATATTCATTCTAATGAAATAAAAACAATTCATTACTCAAAAATCATGTTTTATATTTGTGAATGTTTCCCTGATAAAAGAAATATGAATTTCTTCACGCTCTACTTCTACTTTAATTAAAATAACAATCTTTGAATTAGCATATATGATTATTATAGGAAGGATTTATTAGAAAAGGTTACGAAAGGCAAGTGCATGTTTTTAAAAAGTGCTTTCCCAACTTCAAACAGGGTTGAGTCATCTGGGTGGATCAGAACGCTTTGTTTGTGTGTAGATTTTGAATTAATTGCATATGTAGAATTCAACTTCTTAAATATTAAAAATATTCTCAGATTTAACTTCATGCCCTTTCAAAATCCAACTAGTTGCTAAAGAAGAAAGTTTTAATATGGTAATTTTGGAATGGAGTGTCTTGCATTTTGTTAGTATTTATTAAGTAAATTGCAATTACAAATTAAAACTTGCTATATTCCAATAGCCTAGTTAATATAATTAATGAGATTTCTGACAGGCTTTATTACAATTGGGGTAAAGTAGACAGTGTTCTGGTGAAAATAGTATATTGAATTATTTGTCATGGAGCCAAAACATAAATGCTATTTGTTTAGAAAGCCAGCTTATTTCAAAAAGTAAAAGACTTCCAACACTAGTTTTACAGATTCAACAAAGAAAATTAAGGATGTTATAAAAGAATTCCATGGCAATGGTGTGCTAGCAAAATATAATCCTGAAGGGGTAACTTGTCTTTCTTACCTATTTTCTTACATTATATTTGTTGCTAGAAATTCACTCCATTATTTTTGTGCCCTTTGCAATCATTATATACATTATATACATAGCTAGAACATATTAATACTTCCCTGCAGATGGTTTTAACCCTGATCTATTTTAATCAAACACCTGTACATTTATTAATTCTTGGTCCAATGAAATATTATTGTTAAAATATTAAGAATATTATTGACATATCTGAGAGATACTTTTCGCTAAGGACATTTACCCATCCTTCTAGACCAGGTAGGGTGAGCAATGAGCATGTTCCTTGTTCCTTTTCGTAAGTATTATCATTTAATACAGGGATGTCAAACTGCCAGCCCATGGGCCAGATGCCTCATGCTGAAACTGCACTCACCCCATTGTTGGCAATAAAAAAAGTCGCAATACATAGCGACACGTCACATGACATTGTGAGTTTGACACTCCTGATCTAATAGAAACGAGGAGGTGTACCTTTTACTTTAATTAAAATAAAAATCCCTGCCCTATGAAACAGTTGTCCCCTAAAGTTTAGCAAATTTCTGTGTTCTTAGCCTTCCATTAAGCTTAGAAGACCTGGCACCCCAGTGCTGGAATAAGATTGGATAATTGTGTGTTAGAAGATTGACCTGGTATCAGAACTTTGTGTTTTTAATTCTTCAATCTTTTTAGTTTTGTACTGTTAGTATAATTTTATATGTTGTTGTAGCTTTTGATTGGAAGCCACCTAGAGTTAGTTGGATGGCTATATAAATGTTTAAAATAAAATAAAAATAATAAACAAAAATAAATATCTTGGTGCATGGCCATTCTATGGAAGAAAATTTAACTGCCTAATAGAACTTTATCCAAGACTGAACAATTTGGAGTCAAATAAAGATGTGAAATTATATGGTATCTAAATTGAGCATCTAAACTGATATTTTTGGTTGCTATGGTTATATGCTAACACCAATTCTTTGCAATTTTATTAATATTGGAAACTTTTTGATTGTGAGATTTCTTTCTAATCTATTTAGTAATCAAATCAAAATTTCAGCAAAAAAGGCTGGTTGTAAGAATGAGTCTGAGTAAATTATACAAAAATATTTCCTTTCTTTTCCTGCACTCCAGAAGCAAGATATTCATAAACAAGTAAGTATATCTGGTATATATGTTAGCTGATATACTTGATTAATGCTATTACTTTCTGTAGATTTATTTTATATTTTCTTTTTTCATATTTAGATATTGATGACTAATAACCCTTACACAACATAATGTCACCTCTTTTTTTGTTGTTGCATGACATCTGTAGGTATAATGAAAGTTGACAGTAAACAAAGATAGTGAAGATAAAGAAAAAATAAAGTAGAGTTGATATTTACTGCAGGTTTTTTTCCAAAATATATCAAATGAAGGAAGCATATGATTAATATTCAAAGATGTACATTCTTTGTACTGTGTTTTGGTTGTGCCTGTGGGGTTGACAAATATTCTCTGTACCTCTGTATGTTGATAAATTGAGTAATTCCTGCCATATTCAGGGATATGGCTGAAAACATCGCTGAAAAATGAAGAAGAAGCAATCTTGTGTGCAGAAGACATTAATAATTGAGTGGCATAAAGAGTATTAAGTAAAGAGCAAAAGAAAACAAACAGTTTTGTAGTGGAGATGATCAGCAGCGTAAAGAAGCAATAATGACATGGAATGTAGAAATGACAAATGCTGGAACTGTATATGGGGAAGAAAGTGCAGTCAATTCAGTCTCAGAGAAACATATACAAACCAGTTAAAAAACAACAACAAACAAACCAGAAGGGGAGGGAGATTTGAAACTAAGAGAAAGGGAGGATAAGACATATTATTTGGATATTCACAGTTTATTTAATTTAATTTATAGCCCAACCTTTATTATTTATATAAATATTTATATAAACAAGGCAATGAACATACCTGTACTTTCCCCCACCACAAGAATTGAAATGAGAGAGGGTGACTGGCCCAAAGTTAGGGAATGGCATTAGGTGTACGAACAGAGGGCCGCATCAACATCCGGGAGTGCGTCCCCGCTATCTTCAAGCAGTGATGTGCTCTGACCCTCTGGTTTCAGCCCGTGGTTCCAGGAGCGAAGATAAACAACCACCTCAGCTCAGGCTTGTATATCTTAACGCCAGGTCCATAGTTAATAAAGCTCCTCTCATCCGGGATTTAGTTGAGGGAGAATATGTGGATCTGGCTTGCATTACGGAGACCTGGTTAGGGCCAGAGGGTGGTGTCCCTTTGGTGGATCTTTGCCCACCAGGTTTCTGGGTGCTAAACAGGCCTCGGGCTCAGGGAAGAGGCGGGGGAGTGGCAGTAGCGGTGAGGGAGAACCTATATCTGCGGGAGGCCACTGTTGTCCAAATAGCCGGGTGTGAGTCTCTCCTCATAAGATGTGGCCCGAAGACTCAGTTGGGCTTGCTACTGGTGTACCTTTCACCTACTTGTGTAGCGGCAGCCCTGCCTGAGCTTCTTGTCATCCTCTCAGGACTGGTGGTTGAGTTCCCCAAATTTATGATGTTGGGTGACTTCAACCTACCATCCCTGGGGGGATCATCTGAGTTAGCTTGGGAGTTCATGGCTTCCATGATGGCCATGGACCTGATGCAGGTAATCCAGGGCCCGACTCATGTGGGGGGGGTCACACACTCGATTTGATTTTCCTATCTGGACAGTGGTTAGATGATCTGGGTGGGGGTTCCCCTATTGTTACGCCCCTGTCATGGACTGATCATCATCTCCTGCAGCTGACCTTCCATTTTGCCACTCCCCGTTGTGGGGTTACTGAACCAATGAGATGGTACCGCCCCAGATGGCTAATGGACCCTGAGCGGTTCCAAACAGTGCTTGGGTCCCCACGTGCCTCCTTTGCTCATAGCTCGGCTGATGCCATGGTTGAAGCCTGGGAAAAGGCAGCCATGGAAGCACTCGACCGAGTTGTACCCATGCGGCCCCTGACCCGATGCAGATCCCAGTGGGCTCCATGGTTTTCTACGGAGCTCCGGGAGATGAAATGTCGGAGACGGGGCCTAGAGAGCTGTTGGAGATCTAGCCGATCCGAATCCAACCGATTGCAACTAAGGTCCTTTACAAGGTCTTATCTCGCGGTGTTGAGGAGGGCAAGGTCTAATTACTTTGTTACCCTTATTGCGTCCGCAGATAATTGCCCGACTGCCCTGTTTAGGGTGACCTGCTCCCTCCTTAATCAAGAGGTGAAGGAGGATCCCTTACAGGGTCATGCCGAGGAATTTAGCCAACATCTGCTGGACAAAATCGCTCGGATCCGGACCGGTTTGGATTCCGACTGGGCAGAATCTGACAATGAGAACATGGACAGTCTTGTTGATGTTATCTGGGAAGAGTTCGATCCTGTGACTCTGGACGAGGTAGACAAGATCATGAAGAAACTGAGCTCCACTACGTCCTTATTGGACCCGTGCCCCTCCTGGCTGTTTTATGCGGCTCGGAATGGGACACGAAGCTGGATCCATGCAGTGATAACTGCTTCATTGAAAGAGGGCAGTTCTCCCGCTGCCTTGAAAGAAGCGGTGCTGAGACCCCTCCTCAAAAAGCCTGTCCTGGACCCAGCTGTTTTAAACAACTTTTGCCCGGTCTCCAACCTTCGCTTTCTTGCGAAGGTTGTTGAGAGCGTAGTGGCGCATCTACTTCCTCTGTTCCTGGAAGATGCTGATTATCTAGACCCGTAACAATCGGGTTTCAGGCCCGGACACAGCACGGAGACGGCATTGGTCGCTCTGACGAATGATCTCTGGGGTTGTTCCTCTGTCCTAGTCCTATTAGACCTCTCAGCGGCTTTTGATACCATCGACCATGGTATCTTACTGCGGCGTCTCAGGAGGTTGGGAGTGGGAGGCACTGTTTTTCAGTGGTTTTCCTCCTACCTTCTGGAACATTCACAGTCGGTGTTGGCGGGTGGGCAGAGATCGACCCCGAGACCTCCAGAAACTTGCTTAATGGCTGCCTTGTTATTCTTATTTCCTTTTCCCCCCTATGGTTTGTATCCTTGTTTTTTATGATATTTATTAATTTATTAATTTATTACGGTAATTTGGTCTTTTATATAATATATTTGTTTTGTTTACAATTATTGTTTTATCTGAATATTGTGCATTGCCCCAAATCACTTTTGGTAAAATGGGTTGCTATATAAATTTGATTTAAAAATAAATAGCCTAATTTATCACCTTGGACTATCCTTTGTGCAAAATGATGCCCATTTTCTCAATTGGTACGGACACAAAGAAGTGATCTATATATGGTATCAGAAATAAAGGCAGGTGAGATGTTTAAAATATTTTGTTTCTTGTTATACAAGTAAACATATGAACATTATTTCAGATTTGCAAATTGCTAAAAGCATAACTACATGTCCTCAACATCTTTCCACAATGCATATACCAGAAATAATCCATCTGAAAGATATTGTTTGTTATCTTTCCCTTCTTGAAAGAGGGAGACCTGAAGACAAACTAGAATGTATGTATTTCATGCAAAACAAGACCTTGTTGTTTCTTTCCAATTGCCTTCAGTTCATTCATATATGTATTTAATCATCATAACTGACAATTACAATATGTTTTAGATATTTGAGAGAATATAATTTTAGAATTATAAGCCAGGTATTTCACTGGTTTAGTTGCAGGACTGTAGAAGTTAATTAATTAATATAAATGTTCAGAAGTCAATTCCACTGAGTTCATTGGATCTGTCTTCTAGATTATTAAGTTGTATCCTTAAGGCATAACATTTTTTCAAGGAATAAATTTATTGTATGTAATTTCTGTGCAGCTTTGACTGTCAAATAGCTTACATGCCTCTATTGATTGTCAAGAATGTTTGATAGTACAAAACGTTTTTGTGAAATTTGTCAGTGACTAATGTGAACTAGCAAAATTTTCCTCAGTATTCTGAAATGGCCTTGATTTAGTAGACATAAGAAAATGGCCATTGTAATTAATATTTGTTATTATTTTAGAGTGTAGAAATATTCTGAAACGTATATTTTCATTATTTTACCAAAAAACTTAAATCTGAAATATTAACTTGTTTCAGTTGTTTTTGAAATGTACCTGTGCAGAGTCATCAATGTCTGATCATGCACAGGTACAATTATGACACCTGGGTTATTGATTATATAACACTGCATTGGATGAAGGAATGGCAGAACATGGGCATTCCTCCAGGTTCTGCCACTCCTTTTCCTGCATGCTGATGCAGCTTCATTTCCACACAGTAAAATGGAAACAGTCCAAATAAAATCCCTAAGAAAACTTATAAAAATATTATGTTACTGGTATTTCAGAATTTCATATACTGTTTAAAAGAGAAAAAGTGAATTATACAGACCAGCATTTTTTATTATGACAGAGCAAACATAAATCCATGAATGTGTTTAATATTTGAACTTAATCAACTATTTGTTGATTTATTTATTATTAAAAGTTTTATATGGCTTCTCATCTTGTTAAACACTAACCTGGCTAGCCCACAACCATAATAAAATCACAAACAAGAAAATCAGGTCTTTAATCCATCATCTTTATCCATGAAATACTAAGCAGTATGGTGTTCCCATTTATAATATGAATGTCTACATCTCTTTCCCATTAAATCCATTAAAATTTTAAATGTATAACGCTACAAAAATTGCATCCATTCATTATATTCTGAAGTTACAATGCATAACACTACTAGTTTTGTCTAAATTCCATATTGAAGTATAGATAAATTACATCACTAAAAAAGTTAGATCTTGCCAAGGGCATAGTACCCCAGTCATAATATATGGTTGTGAGTATTGGCTTATTTGAAAGGCTGCATAAAGAAAGATTGATGTCTTTGAACTCTGATGCTGGAGAAAATTGTTGTTCTTGCCTTCAACAGCAAGAACAAATTATTCAATACTTGAAATATATTCATACAGCTTCCTCAAAGTATTAACAAAGAAGCTATTTTGGACAACTAAGATAGAACTAAGAATCTTTGGTGAAGACTCTGAAATTTAGAAAAATCCAAAGCAATAAAAAAGCGGTCTACAGAAGATGTCATGATGCATTGTTGAGTTATTGACAAATGTAGTTCATTGGCTCAGAACAACTGAGCAACAGTAATAAGATATGGCTGATAAACTAAGTTCAGAAATGCATGAGTTTTCTAAGACATCATTGTACATTAAAGCAGCAACATACAATATTTACAATTATGTATGCTAAGATATAGACCTTAGGCTGGATATTTAGTTCCATTGCAAGTTGAGAGATAAGATCTCAAACAGTATATTTTCTGAGCAGAATAATAATCCAGTATCTTTAATACAAATATGTAATATATAAATCTTAAGATTAATTTCAAAGGAAAATATTTTCCTATTTTTATATTAAGATTGGCTTATGCAAACCAGATTTTTCTCATCTATATATTAAGGAATAAATTATATGAGTTGGTGAATATTAGGTGCAGCTAATATGTGAGCAAAATAATACAGACATTATTTCTTTTCATGATCATCCTGTTTAGATATTGTATAGATACACGTACACTTTTATGACAAAGTGGTGTATTCTATGAGAAACAATTTGTTAGCTGGTTGTAATAATCCATTCTCTTCCTTTGAAATACTGGACATCTTACCAGCTTGGAATTTGCTATTTAATTACTAATTAAATAATTTTAACATATTAATTTTAATATATTAATATATACACGTACACTTTTATGACAAAGTGGTGTATTCTATGAGAAAGAATTTGTTAGCTGGTTGTAATAATCCATTCTCTTCCTTTGAAATACTGGAGATTTTACCAACTTGGAATTTGCTATTTAATGACTAATTAAATAATTTTAATATATTCCTGAAGACTAAAAATAAATTTTATGTACATGTATTTTTCCAATCCTATCTCAAATTAAAATCAAAGTCTAGATCTTCAAGGCTGAATCTCCACATTACTACAAAGTGGTGATGAATGGAAAAACAATATGTGTTTATTTCTCAGAATTTATTTCTAATGTAGTAGTTTCTATATTACTTATGTTAGAAATATGGTTTTAATTCTTTACCACAAAATGATTTTAATATATTATTTCTCTTTAGTTATGTTTCGCTTGTATGACACAGATGGAAGCGGCTACCTGGACAGTTTGGTAATTTTATTAATTAAAACATTCTTTAATATTTATTTATTATCCTACTTTGATTATTCTTATAAATAATTCAAGGTGACAAACATAACTAATACTCCTTCCTCTTCTTATTTTCCCCACCACAACAGCTCTGTGAAGTGAGTTGGGCTGAGATAATGTCTCACCCAAAGTCACCCAGCCAGTTAGTCATGCCTAAAGTAGGACTTGAACTCACACTGTCCCAGTTTCTAGCCTAATGTCTTAATCACAGGACCAGACAATCAATACTGAAATAATGAGTTAGGATGTATACCCTGGAAATACAATAAATAGTTTAATAATATGTAGTTCTGAGTTGAATTGGGGAAATAGTTATACTGTTTGCATGTTTTGTTTAACACTGCTAGAATGTTATCCCCCTGTTCCAGAGAACAGGAACAATTCTGTATTCTTCCCACTTTTAGCTAAACGTTACCAGTGTTTTCCATCTGGATTAAAAAAAATAATGTTTGTCTGCCATTTTAAGCTCCTCAGTGTGAACAATTTCAAGTGTTCCATTCTAATTTACTGAAAACAGAGCTGCAATTATGACTTCCTACACTCCTTTCCCTTTGGGTGATCATTGCCCTCGGCTGCTGGGTGGCTTGCATCTCTGAACTTTTTTTTTTGTAATCTTTTTTTTTAGTTTACAGTTTCAAAGCAATTTAAATGTCTAATCTAAAGTCACCTTTAATAAAAGCCAGGAGCAGCCTGGGATATACGTAGCTTAGGCTGCTGCACAGAAATGCCTTTAGTTCCAACTTAAATTAACAACACTGTTGATGCATAACAAATTATTTTTAAGTTTATAGACCATATTGCCATCTACAACAAAAAGATGAGTTAAAATTCAAAACTCATTAAAAGCAAAACAGCATAACAAAACATCAGATAAAAGCAGCAATCAAAACAGTCACACTAAAGCAAACAGCACAGAACTATTACAGAAATAAACCAGATGAAAGCATCTACAAAGAGGATTTAAAAAATCTAAATATTAGATTGCCTTTGATTAACACCTAAAAATTAACTGTGTAAGTGTTAGGGGATCTCTGGGGATCTCATAATATTGTAATTAGAAACTTCTATTAATTGGTTCCATTAAGTTCAGCAAGATGAAAAAGCAAATTAGTCTGGAACCATGATGCGATGGTTAAAAAAAGATAGGGTCCTAATATTAATCACTTTCTGAAGTACTTAACATTTTATTTTTTATTTTTATACTGATTAGTATAACATCAATATACATATTTTATTTAAGTAGGCTTCCAAGCATAAATTTATATTCTATTGCCTATTCCCAGCTGGTGTTCCAAAAAATCTACTTCGCAACAGAACAATATTAAGTATTTATTATATTTTTATTGCCTTATTTATTGTATTTTTCTATTGCCTTAAACTGCAATTCCAGAGAATATACATCATATTGTGTGTGAAACAGGAAGTTATATATGCAGTTTCTACTTTTACAACTTTAATTTAATTCATTAAAAAAAAACAAACTTCTGAATGAGGAAATAAAAAGAACAAGCATGGCAAAAAATATTTAAAAAAATAAATTTTCTATTTTTACTTTTAAAGTGACATTTGGAAATGAGATTAAGAGACTGGGTGAAAAGATGCTGCCTATGATCAGATAACAGAGAGTGTCCTGTCCTACTCACACATGCTCACACCAAGTCTTTATTGAGACTTCAATAGCCCAAATTATATTCCCCAGGATTCCCCATACAGGAACCAGAGCAAGACCCAAGACATTTAACTTATGTCGATATTTTTTCCAAACTCGCAACAGAGCATACCTTAATGTTGTTGTTGTTGTTAGTTGCGAAGTCGTGTCCGACCCATCGCGACCCTATGGACAATGTTCCTCCAGGCCTTCCTGTCCTCTACCATCTTCTGGAGTCCATTTTAGCTCACGCCTACTGCTTCAGTGATTCCGTCCAGCCACCTCATTCTCTGTCGTCCCCTTCTTCTCTTGCCCTCAATCTTTCCCAGCATTAGGCTCTTCTCCAGTGAGTCCTTCCTTCTCATTAGGTGGCCAAAGTATTTGAGTTTTAGCTTCAGGGTCTGGCCTTCTAAAGAGCAGTCAGGGTTGATCTCCTCTAGGACTGACCGGTTTGATCGCCTTGCAATCCAAGGAACTCGCAGGAATCTTCTCCAGCACCATAGTTCAAAGGCTTCAATTCTTTGGCGCTCAGCCTTTTTTATGGTCCAACTTTCACTGCCATACATTGCAACTGGGAAGACCATAGCCTTGACTATACGCACTTTTGTTGACAGGGTGATGTCTCTGCTTTTTAGTGTGCTGTCTAGATTTGCCATGGCTTTCCTCCCAAGGAGCAAGCGTCTTTTAATTTCTTGGCTACAGTCCCCATCTGCAGTGATCTTGGAGCCCAGGAAAATAAAATCTGTCACTACCTCCATTTCTTCCCCATCTATTTGCCAGGAATTGAGAGGGCCAGATGCCATGATCTTGGTTTTCTTAATGTTAAGTTTCAACCCAAGTTTTGCACTCTCCTTCTTCACTTGCAACAAGAGGCTCTTTAGCTCCTCTTCACTTTCTGCCATTAGAGTGGTATCATCTGCATATCTTAGGTTGTTAATGTTTCTTCCGGCAATCTTAATTCCAACTTTTGATTCATCTAGCCCTGCCTTTCTCATGATGTGCTCTGCATATAAGTTAAATAGGCAAGGTGACAGTATACAGCTTTGCCGGACTCCTTTCCGAATTTTGAACCAATCAGTGGTTCCGTGTCCAGTTCTCACTGTTGCTTCTTGGCCCACATATAGATTTCTCAAGAGACAAATAAGATGGTCTGGTATGCCCATCTCTTTAAGGACTTGCCACAGTTTGTTATGATCCTCACAATCAAAGGTTTTAGCATAGTCAATGAAGCAGAAGTAGAAGTTTTTCTGGAACTCTCTAGCTTTCTCCATGATCCAGCGTATGTTGGCAATTTGATCTCTAGTTCCTCTGCCTCTTCGAAATCCTGCCTGTACTTCTGGTAGTTCTCGATCCACATACTGCTGGAGTCTAGCTTGTAGAATTTTAAGCATAACTTTACTAGCATGAGAAATGAGTGCAATGGTACGATAGTTTGAACATTCTTTGGCACTGCCTTTCTTTGGAATTGGAATGTAAACTGATCTTTTCCAATCCTGTGGCCACTGTTGAGTTTTCCAAATTTGCTGGCAAATTGAGTGTAGCACTTTTACTGCATCGTCTTTTAAGATTTTGAATAGCTCAGCTGGAATACTGTCACCTCCACTAGCTTTGTTGTTCCTCAGCTTTTCTAAGGCCCACTTCACTTCACATTCTAGGATGTCTAGCTCAAGGTCAGTGACCACCTCATTGTGATTGTCAGTGATGTTAAGCTCATTCTTGTATAGTTCTGTGTAATTTTGCCACCTCTTCTTAATCTCTTCTGCCTCTGTTAGATCCCTGCCATTTTGGTCCTTTATCATGCCCATTTTTGCATTAAACGTTCCCTTCATTTCTCCAATTTTCTTGCAATCCAAGAATTAACACGAAATATTTTGTCTATATCCCCCATAATATCTTCTGCTGGACGCTCCAAAACCAGTTCAAGGGCTTGTGCCAATAATTCTTTCAAATCTTCCTTAGGATCTTCTTTCAAACCTCTGATCCTCACAGCAAACTCCATATTCCTATATTGTATCATTACTACATCATCATCAATCTTTTCCATCACATTTTCAGCATCCAACATTTTAGCATCTAATCTCATATTGTTTTGACTGAGCTCTTCCACGTAATCATCCAGATGCTCAATACAAACTGCAAGCCCTTGAAATGCAGCCAAAATGTCTGCTCTTATTTCATTTGTTGGGATTGTGTTTTTAAAGCATCTTGTAAAGCATCTTGTAAATCTTTTATTGTTAATGCTGGTGCGGATGCCACAGGAGGAGGCATCAAAGCCTGTAACGAAGATTGCTCAACTGGCGAAGCACCAGCACTTCTAGGAACTTTAGTTAGTTTAGAAGCCATCTTAACTCCCAGTTAATTTCTATTACGCACTTTCACTTTCCACACCGCTTGCTGCTTTTTCTCTCAAAGTATTCAGAGTTAAAGTTCAAATACTTGCTATTACAGTATTCTCCTGCACAGCTCTGCCTGCATCCAGGTAATCCACAATTAATTATTGAAATCAGGGATGGTTGCAGCGTCCTGCTCTGCTCCAAAGCCTTGAAACAGAGAAGTCCTGGAGTCCAGAGCAAATTCAGGCTTCTGGGGGGCTCACACCCTTCAACCACCAGAATTTAAGCTCTGGTGGTCTAGGGGAGCTCTACCCCTACCTAAACGTTCACCCCCCTCTTCTCCCAAGGAGAGGGTTTCCGAGCCGCCAAACAGATGATCGTCTCTGTTTTTAGTGGCTCCACGGAAAACAACGGGGCTGACGGCCGAAACGGCCGCGATCAACGGAGCCTTGCCACCCGGAAGTCGTAAATTTTTCATTTAAAAACAATACAAAGAGATTTTTTTTATGCTGTTATATATTTACCATGGAGAATTCTCACAGATTACGTGCAAAACACCTTGGATGAAATTTATTGAATCATTTTTGCCTCTATCACAGACTAAGAAAGACGTATTTGCTACATATTGTGCAATCCAGTTTATCTCAAACCTCGTCCGGAGAGCAGGGAAAATCAAGCAACCGGGACGAATGCTGAGTTCTTCAGGAAACGGTTTATTAAGCAAAAGCAAACAAACTCCACAAAAGAACAAAGCCAGCGTTGGCTGCTACCTGCCGCCAACGCTATTTTATACATGCTGCATGTACACGCCCACGGCCCACCCGACCGCACCCATAACTGCCCAATCCGTATTTAATGCCCGCCCCTCCCAGACGCCTCCCAGATACCTCCCAGACACCTCCTTTCGTGATGCGTCCCGCCACACGGCACCCTCCACCCCCAGGTGAGTCCCCTCGCGTATGCTCGCTCCATCGCCACCAGACGCCACCCCCACACCCGTCCCCCAGAACCAGCACCTTCAACGCTGCCCGGCTGCTCACTCCCCCGTTCTCAGGGCCGGTGAGGCCTCGGCTTTGCTTCCCCGTTTCGCCAGCTCCCCAGCCCCAGGCCGGTGTGTCTTGCCTGTCAGCAACCCGAGGGCTAAGGCTACAGCTGGTTTAGTCTTATGGCCCTGCAAGGCCACCGTAGCCGGCAGGACGAGGCCGGGCCCAGGACCCTGCAAGGCTTCCGTAGCCGGCAGGGAAAGGTCGGGCCGCACAGCGCATGTGCGCGCTTCTGAGGCCCCAACGTGTGGAGGCGAGCGACCCTCCTCAGGCCGCCGTCGCCATCGCAGCCGGTGGGATGCTGCCGCGGCCCGGGCCCCGCCAAGGACGTCAGCGCTGGAGGAAACAGGTGCTGGGGAGTCTCTCGCCGGTAAGTGTCGCGCTCGTGGTGCTGGCGGGCGTCGGGCCCGCGGAGCGCGACAGTTTATTTTTTCAGCATGTAAGTTGAATTTGGGTGTAGCATCAAGGCAACATTCCCACTTTAATTTAATGGAAAATTACTTTTCCTCTGTTAACATTAAGTATATAAATATTGTAAACTGTAAATATTTTGAGAGCATTTAAAGGTTTTTTAAACCATATTTCTTCTAATAAAAATCTATTTTAATTTTAGAGATAATATTTAAATAAATACTGCTACAACAGAGATAGACAAACTTTTTTAATGTGTCATCATGCAATTTGTTTTGATGGTACAGGTACACATTACACGTAGAGTGAAATTTCATGAGAATGCCAACTCATGCAGTATAAGTTTTCTTGCTTCAGTATCACATATTCTTGTCTATAAAATCTTGTGACATTTGGCAATCTTGTTAAACTTTCACTGTTGAACTCCCCCCTCCTGTGGATGATACAATCTATTTAGTGCCACATTTTCAAGATGTACATTAAAACAACATTAAGGTTGTAATGATGTACATCACTGGATTTATTTTGATTATACAGAGGTACTTCCTGATATTTTAATATGAGAATATTTTAGTGATATTTAGTGACATATTGTCTTCTATTTTCATGTGAAACAAGTATTAATTTTTATATATTATTTATATCAAATGTACTTTTTTAATTCAATCAGATTCTTCATGAGATGAAGGAAGAAATTGATTATAATCATGATGGCACAGTTTCCTTGGAAGAATGGATCTAGGGGGGAATGACTACGATCCCACTTTTAGTGTTTCTTGGATTAGAGAATGTAAGACTCATCATAGTGGTAATAAACTCTTAAACTTAAAAAATGTATGCATTCTAGCATTTTGGATGCACAAATAAATAAATACTAAATTCATGAAACAAGATGATAACCCTATCTTAGAAATATTTCTTCTCCTGGTACAGTCCTCAACCTCCCTGTTTAAATTGCATTATGGTGGCAATCCAAAACTAACTATTGTTACAAATCTGAAAAACTGTATCTTAAAAACTTAATTGATTTTAATATTTTTTCTTCTAAAGCAGGGGTGTCAAACTCAATTTCACTGAGGGCCACATCAGCATTATGGTTGTCCTCGGGGAGCCAGGTGGGTGTGGCCAGGTGGGTGTGGACAAGTGGCCGTGGCCGGGTGGGCGTGGCCATCTCAATGCTGCTCACTCAGCGCAGCTGACTCGAGATACCTGGGTCAGGAGAGAACAAGTTGCACCGGCTAATTTGATGTGGAGACATCTCATTGCCCCACAAGCTCTTCACCTCCCCAAACTTCTGCAGCCAAGCAGGTGCACATGCACACACACTGTATTCCACGTTTAGGGGCTTTTATCCACAGAGGATGGAAAGGGCCTTCTTCCCAAGCCCAGGCATGATTGGTAGTTTGTTAGCTCAGATGTAGATAGCCTCCTAGTCTCCAAGCTTGAAGTGTGTGTGTGTGTGTGTGTGTGTGTGTGTAGTTTCCTTCTTCTGCTTTGACAGATCTCTGGAGAGCAAGAGGAGGCAGGGGAGCAGCACTTCCCAGTCCTTCATAAGGGAGGCTGGCCCTTTCTTGAAAGGGAATCCCCATTTCTAATTATGCATGGTAAGGATGCTGGCTTGTTGGAGCAGCCTTCCCTCATGCAGCTTCCCTGCCACCTTCTGCTCCTCTCCAGAGATCTTTTAAGGCAGAAGAAGTTGGAGGAAACTGCTTTCTGGAAACTTTCACCACATCAAGCATCATGGTTGCCTTCAAAGGGCCAGTTGCATGTAGGACTATTGTATCATATTGGTTCAGAAGTGTATTATGTCTAAGAGTGGGGCAAAAAGGAGTAAACTTTCAAATATGAACAAATAAATTATTTATTTCAAATAAATCTGCAAAAACACATTTAAAACAAAGAAAAAAACAAACGTTTTAGTTCTCATGCCATTTTGTCCGAACTGGATGTTTGGCATCTTTTCCTGGCTACAAGTTCATCCATGTTTGGGGATAGGTTTTGAGTGGTGGATACTCTCAGGATAGAGTGGAGGTGTGCATCCATGAGCTGACTTCTGTGTGCGCTTTTGTTCACCCTCATGACGGAGAAAAGTTGCTCACAGAGGTATGTACTCCCAAACATGGAGAGCATTTGAGCAGCTTGTAGGCGGAGTTGGGGCATTGTTTCAGGGATGAACCTGGTGAACTGTGCGGGTCCTACAGAATCGTACTTTCCCTTCAGTGTGCTATTACATTGGAGTTGGATATTTACAGGAGCGCTGTCCACTTCAACTGAAAATGGATTGCTGAGCAGTCCAAAACTGATTTTCTGTTTTTCAAAATCAGCAAAGTGACGTGTAAACTCCATTTGAAGTGTGCTCAGTTTATCAGCAAACTCAGCATTTGAGAAGGCAGTGGTGGAGACCTGTTTTTTTATTGTTTGGCAACTGGGAAAGTGACTCAAGTTTCCTTGCTGCATGTGAGTCTCCCACAGTCGCAGCTTTACTTGAAAAGCTTTCACAGCATCGTACATGTCTGTGATCACACGGTCCCATCCCTGAAGCTGTAGGTTTAGTGCACTGAGATAATTAGTAATGTCACATAGAAATGCTAATTCACACAGCCACTTTTCATCCTTCAATTCCGTGCAGTCTTTTCCTTTGCTTTCAATAAACTGACAAATTTCCATGCATAATTCAAAAAATCTATTGAGCACTTTCCTTCAACTTAGCCATCGCACCTCTGTGTGATAAGCGAGATCACCAAGTTCAAAATTTATTTCTTAAATTGACGGTGATTTAAACCTTTGGCTCTTATAAAGTTAACCGTCTTTGTTACAGTGTGCATTACATGGTCCATTTTCAGGGCTTTGCCACATAGTGTTTCTTGATGTATAATGCAGCGGAATGCTGTCAGCTCACCTGTGCAATTCTCACTCTTTATTTTGTCTTGCATCCTTCCTACTAGTCCACTCTTTTCCCCGCACAGTGAAGGTGCTCCATCTGTTGTGAGTCCTATAAGTTTGTCCCAGGGTAGTTTCATGTCATGTATACTTTTGGATACTGCTTCAAATATGTCCTTCCCCGTGGTAGTGTCATGCAGTGATTTTATATCCAGAAGCTCCTCCGTAATGCATAAACCTGAGTCCACTCCACGGATGAAGATTGTCAGCTGTGCTGTGTCAGAGACATCAGTGCTCTCATCCACAGCAAGGGAATAAGCAATAAATTCTTTTCCCTTTTCAACCAATTGTCCTTGCAAATCAGTGGCAAGCTCACATATCCGATCAACAACAGTATTTCTGCTTAGGTTTATGTTAGAAAAAGCTTGCTTTTGGTCTGGACACATGAGTTCGCACACTTTAATCATGCAGCGCTTCAAAAACTCCCCCTCTGTAAATGGCCGGGCTGATTTGGCTATCTCTTCTGCCACTATAAAACTAGCTTTCACAGCAGCTTCACTTTGTGATTTTGCTTTTCTGAACATATGCTGCCGTGACATCAGGCTCTTTTTCAACTCTTCCACCTTCTGTGCTTTCTGCTCCATGTTCAAGTTTTTGTACTTGTCCTGATGCTTCGTCTCATAGTGCTGTCTCAAGTTATATTCTTTAAATACAGCCACAGTAGCTCCACAAACAAGGCACACAGCCTTATCTTCAATGTCAACAAACAGGTACTCTGGCTCCCACCTATTTTGAAAGCATCTTTTTTCAAAGTCCACTTTCCGTTTGGCCATTTTGGGGGGCTTTAAATATTGGCACACAGGTCTTCTTCCCTGCAGATATATACCCGTATATACTTGAGTATAAGCCGAATTTTTCAGCCCACTTTTTGGGCTGAAAAATTCCACTTCGGCTTATACTCCAGTCAACAAAAAAAACTTACCGAGGACTTGTGCGCAGCCGAGACTTTGGTTCTTCCGGGATTGCGCGCACCTCTCCCAAGCCACCGCTGTCCGGAGACCTGCCGAAGTTTGGGGAGGTTTGGGGAGGTGCGCGCGCACCTCCCCAAACCTCCCCAAACGTCAGCAGGTCTCCGGATGGCGGCGGCTTGGGAGAGGTGAACGCGATCCTGGAAGCATCGAAGCCTCGGCCGCGCACAAGTCCTCGGTAAGCTCCGGGCGGTCACTTGCTTCGCGTCTCCTGAGGGAAGGGGGGGCGACTGGAGTGGGCGTGTTTCCTCGCCTGCTGGGTGCCGCAATTTGCCCGGGGAATGCACGGGCCCCGAATGGCAGCGTGGAGCGAGGAAGCGGACAGCCAGGGTTTCCCCGAGAGCCGCGGCCACACAGGGTATTCCTGTGTATTCAGGCTTGCAAAATGGCGGATCGAGCCTCTGCTGGCGGCGGAGGCTTGCAGAACGGCGGATCGGCTTATACTCGAGTCACGAACTTTTTCCAGTTTTGGGGGGTGAAAATGGGGGTCTCGGCTTATACTTGAGTCGGCTTATACTCAAGTATATACGGTATATGGATGAGACTGGACAGAAAGCTCAAAGTCTCAGGTACTGTGTGAGACAAGCAGTTGTGAGCACACTAGGTATCCACTCTGCTGGCTCAGTAGGATGCTGCATGTCCAGATGTTTGGAGTAGGTTTAGCAACATAATAGCATCTGTGGAGAGAAAGCAAGAAAGCAGCCCTCTTTGATACAATTGAAATTATATGTATGGATGGAGGAAAAAATCAGCAATCCACCATCACTCAGAAGCTGGTCTAGCAGCCACAAGGACTACTCAGCCTTCATTTCTGATCAGATTCTGATATTTTCAGGGCTGCCTTCCAGTCTCTCATTGCAAGGGGGGGGGGAAATCAAGACACATCCAGCTTTCCCAAATAGGAAACAAGGAACCAGTTGCTCCATTTTTCCCAACAACTCTCCTATGTCCATGAAGCCCAGAAATAGAGTTCAAAATCCCTGAAATATCTATCCAAAATTTAGCTTTTGCAAAAAATGCTGGTTAGTTCTCTCAAGGTCTGTCCGTCTGTCCTTTGGGGGAGACCCAAAGCACCCCTCCATCGATTTCAACATATTTTCCACAAAGAGACTGAGCATAATGAGGTTTGGGGACCCAGGGGGCAAGGGGATGGGGCTCATGGGGGCACTGTCAGGGACGGTCCGCGGAAAAGGAGGCCAGTGGCATGTGATCCAGGCTGGAAACATGTGGGGGAGGGGGAGAAGCAACTCCAGGACAGAGGAATGGAGCCAGTCTGGGCACTGCCCAAGATTGCAGGAGGGTGGCTGCTGCTTCACTCTTATGGCTCTGCAGTGCCTGGAAGAGGAGATGAAGCGGCTCCACTCCTGGGAGTGCGTCTCGGCTGGGGCTCTGCAGGATCGGGCTGGGCACCTTGGCTTGCCCTCTGCAGTGCCTGGAAGAGGAAGTCGAAGCAGCTCCACTCCTGGGGGTGCGTCTCGGCTGGGGCGCTGCAGATCGGGCCGGGCGCCTCAGCTTGCCCTCCGCAGCACCTGGAAGAGGAGACGAAGCGGCTCCGCTCCTGGGGGCGTGTCTCAGCCAGGGCGCTGCAGGATCGGGCCGGGCGCCTTGGCTCACCCTCCGCAGCACCCAGAAGAGGAGACAAAGCGCCTACGCTCCTAGGGGCGTGTCTCGGCCGGGGTGCTGCAGGATTGGGCCGGGCACCTTGGCTCACCCTCTGCAGTGCCCGGAAGAGGAGACGAAGCATCTCCTCTCCTGGGGGCACGTCTCATTCGGGGCGCTGCAGGATCGGGCCGGGCACCTCAGTTCGCCCTCCGCAGCGCCCGGAAGAGGAGATGGTGTGGCTCCGCTCCTGGGGGCGCGTCTCGGCCGGGGCACTGCAGGATCCGGGCCGGGCACCTCCACTCGCCCTCTGCAGGGCCCAGCACAGGAGCCTGCACCCCAAAGCATCCCGGCAGAGGAAACAGAGCGGCTCTTTCTCTGGCCGCCTCAAGTCCGCCTTTCTGCCTGGGTGCCTCTCCCCCTCACTGGCTGGGCATCTCTCGTCCTCCTGCCAACATTGGAGGAAGGGAACAAGTAAGGAGCGATCCAGTGATAACTCCCAACAGCCATATGTGGATGGGGCAAGGAGAGAGAGGATCACATCCAACGTATGTACGAATTGATGGAGGGTGACCGGAAGAAATAGGATTGATTGGGAGTGGTGATGAAGGGCAGGAACGGCAGGAGAGTTGAACTAACACATTGATATGATCAACCTGAAGGCTGGAGGAGACCTGACAGACCAGGTGGAGTGAGGCAAGAGCTATCGGAGGAATGATGACGAATGAATGAGGGCAACACAACTCTCAAGGAAGAGGAGGAGCAGGATGAACAACAACCTGTTTGGGTGATGGAGAAAGGCGAGGAATGATCCAGCAATAACTCTTGCCGATCGGGTATGGACGAGGCAGGGAGGAAAAGTGCTACAATGCGTGCACACACCTATGTGCAAAGAGCGGCCAGTGAGACTGACTAGAACGGACAAAGG